>NC_087369.1:96847788-97472788 GCF_030014295.1 Loxodonta africana
TCAATAACATTGGTTACATTTTTCACAGTTGTGTCAATATTCTCAATATTACCATTCTGTTTGTTCTGTTTCCATTAATCTAGCTACCCTGCCCCCTCCCTTACCTTCTAATCTTTGTTTTAGGGTAAATGTTGACTGTTTGGTCTCATATTATTGATTGTTTAAGGGAGCTGTTATGGACTGAATTATGTCCCACCAAAAATGTGTGTATCAACTTGGTTAGGCCATGTGTGGTTGTCCTCCATTTTGTGATTGTAATTTTTTGTTGAGAGGTTTAGGGTGAGATTGTAACACCTCCCTGATCCGAGGTAAAGGGAGTTCCCCTGGGGTGTGGCCTGTACCACCTTTTATCTCTCAAGAGACAAAAGGAAAGGGAAGCAAGCAGAGAGTTGGGGACTTCACACCACCAAGAAAGCAGCACGAAGAGCAGAGTGCATCCTTTGGACACAGGGTCCCTGCACCCGAGAAACCCTTCAACCAGGGTAAGATTGAAGACAAGGACCTTTCTCCAGAGCTGATAGAGAAAGCCTTCCCCTGCAGTGGATGCCCTGAAGGTGGACTCGTGACCTACTAGACTGTAAGAAAATAAATTTCTCTTTGTTAAAGCCATCCACTTGTGATATTTCTGTTAAGGCAGCACTAGATAACTGAGACAGGAGCACAGTACTCATGGGTGACATTGTATATTTTATAAGTCAATCTATTATCTGGATGAAAGGCGACCACTGTGAGTGGCTTCAATTCCAAGTTCAAAGGGTATCTTAGGGAGATAGTCTCAGAGGTTCCTCTAGTCTCTATCAGTCCAGTAAGTCTGAAGTTTTTTAGGGATTTGAGCTTTGTTCTACATTTTCTCCCTTTCTATCCAGGAACTTTTATGATGTCCCTGGTCAGAATGGTTGGTATTGGTAGATGGGCACCATGTAGTTCTTCCGGTCTCAGTCTAGATGAGGCCATGCTTCATGTGGACTGGTAGTCCTGTGAACCAACTTCTTTGAGTATTTGCTTTCCTTCATTCTCTTTTGTTCCAGACAAGACCAATAGTTGTATCTTAGACAGTTGCTCACAAGCTTTTAAGACCCCAGAAGCTACTCGCCAAACTAGGATGTAGAACACTATTTTAATGAACTATGTTATGCCAATTAACAGAGGTGTCCCATGAGACTATGGTTTCAAGCCTTCAAACACAGTAAACAAATCTCGCAAGGTATTTAGTTAGGTCTAGGAAGCACTGGGTTGGGTTTTTAGGAAGTATCTGGAAACCCTGGTGGCTTAGTGGTTACGTGCTACAGCTACTAACCAAGATGTTGCAGTTCAAATCCCCCAGGTGCTCCTTGGAAACTCTATGGGGCAGTTCTACTCTGTCCTATAGGGTCGCTATGAGTCAGAATTGACTCGATGGCAGTGGGTTTTTAGGAAGTATCTGTAATTGTTCCTCCTATGGATTTTATTATATGTATGAATATATATGCAGCTGACACAAGCATGTATATACATGTCTACAGATACACCTATACATGCACACCCAAATACTCACATGTGCCTTCCTATACACATATATGCATACATACCTATCTGTGTAACTACACACTGTTTTTTAATTATTATTACTGCTGTTGCAAAACTGTATATCATTTAACGAAACTGTGCCTTATTCCTGGGTACTTCTTGGTGTCTTCATTTACGTTGGACAATTTGGGACTTCACCCGTAATGGGTATTGCCTTACCCATCACCCAAAACAACAAGTGTCTACAATCTAGAAAGTGATTCCTCCTCCCTTTCCCTCCCCTCCCTGTCAGTTTGTTGCACCGTGAGAGCTTGTTGTGTTGCTATCATGCTGGAAGCTATGCCACTAGTATTCAAATATCAGCAGGGTCACCCATAGTGGACAGTCTTCAGCTGAGCTTCTAGGCTAAGACAGACTAGGACGAAGGACCCTGCAGTCTACTTCTGAAAAGAATTAGCCAGTGGAAACCTCATGAATAGCAGTGGAACATTGTCTGGTATAGTGCGGGAAGATGAGCCCCTCAGGTTGGAAGGCACTCAAAATGCGACTGGGAAAGAACTGCCTCCTCAGAGTAGAGTAGACCTTAATGACGTGAATGGAGTTAAGTTTTCGGGACCTTCTTTTGCTGATGTGGCATGTCTCAAAATGAGACAGCTGCAAACATCCATTAATAATCAAAACCTGGCATGCACAAAGTATGAATCTAGGAAAATTGGAAATCGTCAAAAATGAAATGGAACCCATAAACATTGATAGCCTCGGCATTAGTGAGCTGAAATGGACTGGTATTGGCCATTTTGAATCAGAAAATCATATGGTCTACTATGCCGGGAATGACAAATTGAAGAGGGATGGCATTGCATTCATCATTAAAAAGAATATTTCAAGATCTATCGTGAAGTACAAAGCTGTCAGTGGTAGGATAATATCCATATGCCTACAAGGAAAATCAGTTAATATGACTATTATTCAAATTTATGCACCAACCACTAAGGCCAAAGATGAAGAAATTGAAGATTTTTACCAAGTTCTGCAGTCTGAAATTGATTGAACATGCAATTAGGATGCACTGATAATTACTGGTGATTGGAATGCAGAAGTCGGAGACAAAGAAGAAGGATCAGTATTTGGAAAATATGGCCTTGGTGACAGAAACGATGCCCAAGATTACATGATTGAATTTTGCAAGACAAACAACTTTTTCATTGCAAATACTTTTTTCACCAAAATAAATGGTGACTATTTATACATATGGACCTTGCCAGATGGAATACAGAGGAATCAAATTGACCACACCTGTGGAAAGAGATGATGGAAAAGCTCAATATCATCAGTCAGAACAAAGCCAGGGGCTGACTGTGGATCAGACCATTATTTACTCATGTGCAAGTTCAAGTTGAAACAGAAGAAAATTAGAACAAGTCCACAAGAGCCAAAACACAACCTTGAGTATATCCCACCTGAATTTAGAGACCATCTCAAGAATAGATTTGACGCGTTGAACACTAATGACCAAAGACCAGACGAGTTGTGGAATGACATAAAGTATATCATACATGAAGAAAGCAAGAGATCATTAAATAGAGAAACAAAAGACCTAAACAGTGTCAAAAGAGACTCTGAAACTTGCCCTTGAATGTCAAGTGGCTAACACAAAAGGAAATTATGACATGTGCAAAGACCTGGAGATAGACAACCAGAAAGGAAGAACATGTTCAGCATTTCTCAAGCTGAAAGAACTGAAGAAAACATTCAGTCTTCGAGTTGCAATACTGAAGGATTCAATGGGGAAAATATTAAATGACTCAGGAAGCATCAAAAGAAGATATAAGGAATAAACAGAGTCAGTATAACAAAAAGAATTGGTCGACGTTCAACCATTTCAGGAGGTAACATATGATCAGAACCGATGGTACTGAGGGAAGAAGTCAAAGCTGCCCTGAAGCCATTGGCGAAAAACAAGGCTCCAGGAATTGATGGAGTATCAATTGAGATGTTTCAACAATTGGATGTAGCACTGAAAGTGCCCACTTGTCTTTCCCAAGAAATCTGGAAGACAGCTACCTGGTCAACCAACTGGAAAAGATCCATATTTCTGCTATGCCCAAGAAAGATGATCCAACTGAATGCAGAAATTATCCAATAATAGCATTACTATCACATGTAAGCAAAATTTTGCTGAAGATCATTCAAAAGTGGCTGCAGTAGCATATTGACAGGGAACTGCCAGAAATTCAAGTCGGATTCAGAAGAGGACATGAACCAGGAATATCATTGCTGATGTCAGATGGATCCTGGCTGAAAGCAGAGAAAACCGGAAAGATGTTTACCTGTGTTTTATTGATTATGCAAAGGCGTTCAACTGTGTGGACCATAAAAAATTATGAATTACATTTTGGAAAATGGGAATTCTGGAACATTTAATTGTGCTCATGAGGAATCTGTACATGGATCAAGAGGTAGTCATTCAAACAGAACAAGGGGATACTGCATGGTTTAAAGTCAGGAAAGGTGTGTGTCAGGGTTGTATTCTTTTGCCATACTTATTCAATCTGTATGCTGAACAAATAATCTGAGAAGCTGGGCTATATGAAGAACAGGGCAGCAGGACTGGAGGAAAACTCTTTAACAACCTGCTTTATGCAGATGACACAACCTTGCTTGTGGAAAATGAAGAGGACTTGAAGCACTTACTAATGAAGATCAAAGACCACAACCTTCAGTATGGATTACACCTCAATACAAAGAAAACAAAAATCCTCACAACTGGACCAATAAGCAACATCATGATAAATGGAGGAAAGATTGAGGTTGTCAAGGATTTCATTTTACTCAGATCTACAATCAACACCCATGGAAGCAGCAGTCGAGAAATCAAAGGATGCATTGCATTAGGCAAATCTGCTGCAAAAGACCTCTTTAACGTGTTGAAAAGCAAAGATGTCACCTTTAGGACTCAGGTGTGCCTGACCCAAGCCATGGTGTTTTCAATTGTGTCATATGCATGTGCCAGCTGGACAATGAATAAGGAAGACCAAAAAAGAATTGATGCCTTTGAGTTGTGGTGTTGGCGAAGAATATTGAATATACCATGGACTGCCAAAAGAATGAACAAATCTGTCTTGGAAGAAGTACAACCAGAATGCTCCTTAGAAACAAGAATGATGAGACTACATCTCACGTACTTTGGACATGTTGTCAGGAGGGATCAGTCCCTGGAGAAGGAAATCATGCTTGGTAAAGTGGAGGGTCAGCGAAAAAGAGGAAGACCCTCAACAGGATGGATTGACACAGTGGCTGCAAATAATGGGCACAAGCATAGCAACAATTGTGAGGATGATGCAGGACCAGGCAGTGTTTCGTTCTGTTGTGCGTAGGGTTGCTATGAGTCAGAATTGACTCAAGGGCACCTAACAACAACAACACACTCCCCTCCCTTGTAACCATCAAAGAACATTGCTTTCTGTGTGTATACCTATTTTTGACTTTTTATAGATGTTAGACCATGCAATATTTGTCCTTTTGTGGTTGACTTATTTCACTCAGCATAATGTCCTCCAGATTTATCCATGTTATGTTTCTTGGCCTCATCATTGTTCTTTATAATTGTATAGTATTCCACTGTATATATGTACTACACTTTGTTTTCCATTCATCTGCTGATGGGCACTTAGATTGTTTCCATCCTTTTGCAATTGTGAACAATTCTGCAATGAACATAGGAGTGCATATGTCTGTTCGTGTCACTGCTCTTATATTTCCTGGATATATACGTAAGAGTGGAATTGCTGGATCTTAAAGTATTTCTGTTTCTAGCTTTTTGAGGACGTGCCGTACCATTTTTAATAGTGGTCGTACCATTTTATGATCAAATCAGAAGTGTTTAAGAGTTCCAGTCTTCCCACAACCTCGCCAAAATTTGTTTTTTGGGTTTTTTTTTTATCACTACCATTTTTGCAAGGGAGAGGGTGTCTCACTGTAGTTTTGATTTGCATGTCTCTGATGGTTAGTGGGAGCCCCGGTGACTCAGTGGTTAAGAGCTATGGCTGCTAGCCAATTGTTGGCAGTTTGATTCCACCAGCTACTCCTTGGAAATGCTATGGGGCAGTTTTACTCTATCCTGTAGGGTCACTATGAGTTGGAATAGGCCCAGCAACAATGGATTTGGTTTTGGTTTTGTATGGCTAATTATCAAGAGCATCTTTTTCATGTGTTTGTTAGCCGCCTGAATGTCCATTTTGGTGAAGTGCTTGTTCATGTGCCTTGCACATTTTTTTGATTGGATTGTGTCATTTTGTTGTTGAGTCGTTGAAGTTTACCATGTATTTTAGAGATTAGACCCTTATCACATGTGTTGTTGCCAAAGATTTTTTCCCATTCTGTAGGTTCTGTTTTTATTCTTTTGGTAAAGTCTTTTGATGAGCATAAGTATTTAACTTTTAGAAAGATGCTCCAGTTATCTAATTTGTCTTCTGTTGTTCATGCACTTGGAGTTGTGTTTGATAGAAGATTTATGACAAAAAATAGGCCCTTTTGTTTTGTGCCTATGTTATCTTCCAGAAACTTTATAGTTTTAGCTTTAACATTTAGGTCTTTGATCCACTTTGAGTTAGTTTTTCATATAGTGTGAGGCATGGATCCTGTTTCATTCTCCTGCAAACGGATATCCAGTTTTGCCAGTACCATTTGTTTAAGAGACTGTTTCTTCCCCTTTGAATAGACTTTGACCCTTTGTTGAAAACCAGCTTCTCACAGATGGATGGATTTACTTCTGGGTTCTCAGTACCTATACTGTTGGTTTATCTGTCTGATCTACAATCAATGCCCGTGGAAGCAGCAGTCAAGAAATCAAATGACGTATTGCATTGGACAAATCTGCTGCAAAAGACCTCTTTAAAGCATTTTAAAAAGCAAAGATGTCACTTCGAGGACAAAGGTGTGCTTGTCAAAAGCCACGTATGCCTGTGCAAGCTGGACAATGAATAAGGAACACCAAAGAAGAATTGATGGCCTTGAATTATGGTATTGGCAAAGAGTATTTAATATACTATGGACTGCCAGAAGAATTAACAAATCTGTCTTGGAAGAAGTACAGCTAGAATGCTCCTTAGAAGCGAGGATGGTGAGACTTCATCTCATGTACTTTGAACATATTGTCGGGAGGGACCAATCCCTGGGGAAGAATATCATGTTTGGCAAAGTAGAGGGTCATTCAAAAAGTGGAAGATCCTCAATGAAATGGATTGAGTGGCTGCCACAGGCTGCATCAATAGGCTCAAACATAACAACAGTTGTGAGGATGGCACAGGACTGGGCAGTGTTTCGTTCTGTTGTACATAGGGTCGCTATGTCTCACAACTGACTCAACAGCACCTAGCAACACGTGCCTGTCATTGAACCAGTACCAGGTTGTTTTGATTACTGTGGCTGTATAGTAAGTTTTGAGATCAGGAAATGTGAGGCCTCCTACTTTGTTGTTCTTCAATATTGCTTTGGCTGTTCAGGGCCTCTTTCTTTTCCATATAGATTGGATATTAGTTTTTCCATTTCATTGAAGCATATTGCTGGGATTGCATTATATCTCATTTTGGGTAGTACTGACATTTTCATAGTGTTGAGTATTCCCAACCATGAGAATGGAATGTTTTCCTTTTATGTAGATCTCTTTTATTTTCTTGCAGCAGTGTTTTATAGTTTTCCTTGTACAAGTCTTTTATATCCCTAACCAAAAAAAAAAAAAAATCAAACCCAGTGCCATCGAGTTGATTTTGACTCATAGCGACCCTATAGGGCAGAGTAGAACTGCCCCATAGAGTTTCCAAGGAGCGCCTGGCAGATTCAAACTGCCGACCCCTTTGGTTAGCAGCCACAACACTGAACCACTTCGCCACCAGGGTTTCCTTTATATCCCTAGTTACGTTTATTCCTGGGTATATTATCCTTTTGGGAATCTCTGGGATTTTCTATTATAGGATCATGCCACCTATGAATAGGGAAAGTCTTATTTCTTCCTTTCCATTTTGGATACTCTTTATTTCACTTTCTTGCCTTATTGCACTGACTAGGACTTCTAATACAATATTGAATAAGAGTGGCAATAATGGGCATCCTTGTCTCATTCCAGGTCTCAAGGGGAAGCTCTCAGTCTTTCTCTGTAGAAATAATGTTGGCTGTTTGTTTGGCATATATGCTCTTAACCATGTTGAGGAATTTCTCTTCTATTCCTATTTTGCTGAGAGTTGTTATCAGGAAAGGGTGTTGAATTTTATCAGATGTCTTTTCTGCATCAATTGAAGTGATGATGTGATTCTTTTCCTTTGTTTTATTTCTGTGGTGAATTACATTGATTGATTTTCTAATGTTGAATCACCCTTGCATACCTGGTATGAATGCCACCTGATCATGATATGTCATTTTTTGATATGCTGTTGTATTCTGTTGGCTAAAATTTCATTGAGAAATTTTGCATCTATATTCATGAGAGATATTGGTCTGTAATTTTCTTTTTTGTAATGTCTTTACCTGGCTTTGGTAACAGGGCAATGCTGACTTCATAGAATAAATTCGGGAGTATTCCTTCGTTTTCCATATTTTGGAAACGTTTGAGTAGAATTGGTGTCAACTATTCTCTGAATGTTCCCCAGTGAAGTCATCTGGACCAGTGCTTTTTATTTTCTTGGGATCTCTTTTTTTGTTATGGGTCTGTTTAGATTTTCTACCTTTATTTGAGTTAGTTTATGTAGATAGAGTGTGTCTAAGAAATTTGTCTATTTCTTCTAGGTTTTCAAATTTATTTGAGCACAGTTTTTCATAGTATTCTGTTATAATCCTGTTTATCTCAGTTGGATCTGTTGTAATGTCTCCAGTTCCCTTTGTTATTTTGGTTATTTTCTTATTCTCATTTTTTTTCTTTTGTCAAATTGGCCAGTGGTTTGTCAATTTTGTTTATTCTCTCAAAGAACCAACTTCTAATCTTGTTGATTATTTCAATTGTTCTTCAGCTTCATTTATTTCTGCTCTTGTCTTTATTATTTTCTTTCTTCTGGTAGCTTTGGACTTCTTTTGCTCTCCCTTTTCTATTTATTCAAGTTGTTGGGTTAAATTGTTGATTTTGAATCTTTCTTCTTTTTTAATTTATGCATTTATTAGGATAGATTTTCCTCTGAGCACTGATTTTGCTGTGTCCCCAAGATTTTGGTACACTGTTTTTGTTCTTATTTCATTCTAAGTATTTTTTAATTTCACTTTTGATTTATCCTATGACCCAGTAATTTTTTTAGTAATGTGCGATTTAGTTTCCATGTATTTAATTTATTTTCCTTGATCTTGCTGTTATTGATATCTAGTTTGAAATCACTCTGGTCACAGAAGATGTTTTGTATAATTCTGATCTTTTTAAATTTATTGAGGCTTGCTTTGTGGCCTAAAATATTGCCTATTCTGGAGAATATTTCACGTGAATTAAGAAGAATGTGTATTGTGCTGCTGTTGGGTGTTGTGTTCTCTATATGTCTGTGAGGTTATGTTGATTAATAGTGTTGTTTAGATCTTCTGTGCCTTTGTTGATTTTCTTCTAGCTGGTCTATCATTGAAAGCGGTGTGTTGAAATCTACTATTATTATAGAACTATTTCTCTCTTCAATTCTGTTAGATTTGTTTTATGTATTTTGGGGCTCTGGCTTTGGGTGCATAAATATTATTGTTAAGTGTTCTTGTTGAATTGACCATTTAATTGTTATATAATGTCCTTCTTTGTCTCTTGTTATGGATTTCGAATTAAAATTTATTTTGTCAGAAATTAATATTGCCAGTCTTGTTCTCTTTTGGTTACTGTTTGCTTGGTATATTTTTTCCATCCTTTGATTTTAACCTATATATGTCTTTTTGTGTAAGGTGTGCCCCTTTTAGACAACATATTGATGGCCATGCTTTTTTCATCCATCCTGCCACTCTCTACCTCTTGACTGATGCATTTAATCCATTTACATTAGGTGCGATTATCGATAGGTATGAGTTCATTGTTGCCATTTTGTTATATTTCTTTGCGCTGTTAATGGTTTCTTTGTTCTTAATTTTCTGTGCTGAGTTCTTTTTGAGTATTGATCTTTTCCTATCATCTGTTATTGTTTTTTTTTTGTTATTGTGTTTACTGAGTCCTTTTGATTTTCTTCTTCTTTATTTTGCTGAGTAAATTTATTAATTTTCTTTCTAGCTATTGAAGTTCACCTTTGTCCTCCTGTATTTAAAACAGTTTGTTATATCTTGATATCGCATTCATTTCCTCTCCATATGGAAGTTCTATAACTATGCCATTCATTCCCCTTTTGTTCTGAAATTGTCCTCATTTACAGCTTAGTATCTTTGATTCCCTGTAATCAGTTTTGCAGCTTTATTTAACTTTTACGAAGTCTTTACCTGGGTTGGTATCTGAGTGATGCTGCCATGTGCCTTTCTCAGGTTGTTGTCTTGTGTTGTTGGGTCTCAAGGAGGACTCCCTTTAATATTTCCTGTAGGGCTGGTCTGGTGGTTGCAAATTCCCTTAATTTCTGCTTGTCTAGCAATGTCTTGGAGCCCTGGTGGTGAAGTGGTTAAGAGCTCGGCTGCTAACCAAAAGGTCAGAAGTTTGAATCCACCAGCTGCTCCTTGGAAACCCTATGGGGCAGTTCTACTCTCTCTGATAGGGTCGGTATGAGTCAGAATTGACTTGACAGCAAGGGGTTTGGTTTGGTTTTAGTAATGTCTTAATTTTACCCATGTTTTTGAAAGACAGTTTTGCTGGGTATATGGTTCTGGGTTGGCAATTCTTTTCTTTCTGGGCTTTCTATAGGTCATCCCATTGCCTTTTTGCCTGCATGGTTTATGATGAGAAATCAGCACTTAGTCTTTAGGATGCCCTTTGTAGGTGATTTTTTGCTTTTCAAGAGCTGCTCTCAAAATTCTTTCTTTGTCTTTGTCTTTGGAAAGTTTGATTATGATATATCTTGGTAAATTTCTTTTGGAGTCTATTCTGTATGGGATTCACTGAGTTTCTTGGATGGAAACCTTCTTATCTTTCATGATATTTGTGAAGTTTTCTGCCAATATATTTTCTAAAACTCTCTCTGTATTTTTTTTCTCCCTCTTCTTCTGGAATTCCTATTATGTGTTACTTATTCCTCCTGATGATGTCCCACATAACTCTTAGGTTTTCCTTATTTTTCTTCAGTCTTTTTTCTGATTGTTTCTCAAACAAACTAGTTTGCTGATTCTTTCTCCCATTGATTCAAAGCTACTTTTGTGTCCTTCCATTGAGTTACCTGTTTCTGGTATTTTATTGTTAAGCTTCTGAATTTTTAGTTTTATTATTTATTTATGTGTCTATTGAGTTTGTTGTTTTGTTCTTGTGTTGTTTTCCTGAACTTTTTATTTTCCCTCATGTTTTCCTTGATCTCTTGGAGGAGTCTAAATATTAATCTTTTAAATTCCTTGTCAGGTAGTTCTATTATCAGCCCAGAAGGTTTTCTGTCTCTTTATTTTGCTCACTTGTTTGATCCATCTTACCCTGTTTTTTCATATAATTTGTTGTTGTGTGCTGCCTCTGAGTCATTAAGGTGTTATTATATTTATTTATAGGTGCATATGTATTCTCTTACAGAATTTAGTGGAGGCATGAGAGCAGATCCCTTCCCTGATATGAGCAGGCAATTGTTGGTTGGTCAGGCTCCCTCCACAGCTCTTTTGGGGGAGCATAGTCCTTCCACATTGGTATTAGCAGTTAGTGTGTTCACTGGAGAGCAGGGTAGGTCAACTTCTTAGCCACAGGGAGGTGGTCCCACCCAAATGGCTGGTGAAGGCCCTCTGTGCAGGTTTTAATTAGCATTATAATTATATGTATTTTCCAGGGTTCCATTCCCAAGCTGTTGAATAAGAACCCGTGGGTAGGTGGGGACTGGGAATTTGTACATTAACAAGCTCCTCAACTGATTCTAATGCCCACTGAAGTTTGAGGGCTTGCACATGGAATACAGGGTTAGCGTAACCCAAGATTATGCTGGACCAAGGGAGGAGCAGGATAATTGTGCTTTAAGCACAGTGATTTCTGGGGTGGAAGGAATTTGGGTGAGGTAGTGGTCAGGTCATTCACTATAAGAAAAACAAATATCTGCTCATAGAACAGAACATTAAAAAATTAAGGAACATAGTAGGTTTGTAACTAGTAAGGTCATTCACTATAAGAAAAACAAATATCTGCTCATAGAACAGAACATTAAAAAATTAAGGAACATAGTAGGTTTGTAACTAGTAAAAGTTTACATGAGAATGAATCCTGAGAGAGGAAAAGTGACAATGTGAACATTTGATATTTTAAAAATCCTTCTTATCGTAAAGATATTCCACTTGTAGAGAGCACAGAAAGTAACATTGTCAAGATCTCCCAGTTTTATTAACAGGACTACTTACTACCTTTCATGGAGTTCAGCGCTGTGGCTCTTACAGAAGGTGTAGAAATTTTTCCTTTGGAAAGTGGGATTTTCCCCGGACAGCTTAAAAGCCAAACCATCAGGGGGTTCTCTTCTTTCTGAGGTGACAAAGCTGGCAGGAGAAACAATGTAAGAGAGCCAGAGAAAAAGGAAAATGTGAGAAAGAAGATGGAAAATGACAAACGAGTCAGGGAAAGGAACTAATCAAAAAGAGAGGGTTTATAAGAGGAAAAAAAAAAGAGAGAGAAGGCAAAAGTAAGCCATGCAAAATCCAGAGTAGAGATAGGAATATTGAACAAAGCTGGAAAGGAGAAAGAAAAAGCTAGATTAATTGCTTTCTGAGTAAAAAATTACCTTATCTGGCACATGAAGGGGGGGGGGGAAGATTTGTTTGGTTCTGTGTCTAATCTAAGAAGCCCTGGTGATGCAGTAGTTAAGGGCTCAGGTACTAACAGAAAGGTCCATGATTCAAACCCACCAGCCATTCTGAGGGAGAAAGATGTGTCAGTCTGCTTCCATAAAGATTACAGCCTTGGAAACCCTATGGGACAGTTCTACTCTGCCCTATAGGATCACTACGATTCAGAATTGACTTGATGGCAACCGGTTTGGTTTTGGGTCTGGTGTCTAACCTAGAGCAGAGTCCATTGAAGATTTTTGTGCCCCACGCAAATGACTTTCTCCTTGAAGTTTAGAGTTTGAAGGTTGTTCCTGCCTTAAAATGCCTCCAAGGAACTTTTTACTTTTTAAAGGGAAAAAAAAAGAAAAATGTTTAAACGTTTTGTACATCATTATCTACTAATTTGTCAGACAGGCTAATCTGAGAGGTGGGTAACAATGTTAGCCTGGGACACAGGGTTTATCTTGTGATTTGACCAAAGGCGGCCATCCAGAACAATGCCCCCCACTACCCTGTCTGAAATTGCCAGGAAAAAGTCACTCCTGTTGGCTTTGTCCCCAGAAAGTCTCTGTAAAAATGCAAATACATTTCCTGGAAGTGGTAGCACATTAACCAGTTCACAGCATTAACATTCATTAGCTTCTCAGATTAGCTCTAGCAGATTTGCTTGGAGCAAGGCCCCCATGGAAAGGGATAAATCCCAGGAAGTATTTTTTTTTTTTTTGGTGGGCGGGTGATGGGAAGGGCATGTTAGAATTGGAAGAGACCCTAAAAACAGGGTGTTTCTAGAGTGCCACTGAAGGTTGACCTGGAGAGGAGTGGTGAGGGCTGGGAGAAATTGCCAAAGGAGGAGGTATGAGACAGTTGCATTCATGCCCAGTATTCATAGACTGGACATCTGTGGTGAGGGGACGTGTTGGGAGAGTATGGACACAAGAAGATTGCTTGGGGTAGAGAAGTAGGGGAGGCAGTCTTAAGAGAAAGCTCTGAAGACCAAATTTTCCTTCAATAACTCTTGGAGTGACCTCTCTGGACCTCTGTTTCCTTATTTGTTAAAATAAGGGGGATGGACACTATATCAAAATTCCTTCAGGAAATAACATTCTAGGATTTTTGCTTTCCAGTTTGACCTGGGGCCTTCTGTGCCTGGCAAAGCTAAATTCCTAATGCACCTGATGTTAACTAGGGCTCTGGGAATGTGGAGTAAAGGAAAGACTTAAGTAACTTGCTGATCAGTCTGTCTGCTTATAAAAATCCAATAAAGTACCCGTGGATTTTGAATTAGTGAAGGAAATGCATTCTCATAGGGTCTAAATGCCTATGTACAGAGGCAAAAAGAGTATAAAGAGCTTTTGAAGTTTCAAATTTCTTTTAAAGAACAGGATTAATGAACAGTAATGACTCTCCCTGGGCAGGCAGTCAAGGAAAGAAAATTTTCAGTCTACTGATGAGTCACCAAAACAATTAAAGCCAGAAGAGAAAGACAACTTACAAATTGGGAGAAAATTTTTGGGAACCATATATCTGATAAGAATCTAGTATCCGGGATATATAAAGAACTCTTAAAACTTAACAGCAAAAAGAAAAATAACCAAAACAAAAATGGGCAAAGAACTTGAATAATCATTTCACCAAAAAGATACACAAATGACCAAAAAGCATATGAAAAGATGTTCAATGCCATTAGTCATTTAGAGAGATGCAAATCTAAACCACAGTAAGAAACTACTTCACACTCATTATCATGGCTATGATTTAAAAACAAAACAAAAAGGAAAATAATAAGTGTTGATGAAGATGGGGGGAAATTGGAAACCTCATCCATTTCTGGTGGGATTGTAAAATGGTGCAGCTGCTATTGAAAACATTTTGGCAGTTTCTCAAAAGTTAAACATAGAATTACCATATGACACAGAAGTCCCAACCCTAGATATATACCCAAAAGCACTGAAAGCAGAAACGCAAACAGAAACTTGCACACCAATGTTCACTGTACGATATTCACAATAGCCCAAATGTAGCAACAATCAGAATGTCCATCAACAAATAAATAGATAAAAGAAACAAAATATACACAATGGAAGGTTACTTATCCATAAAAAAAAAATGAAGTTCTGATACGTGCCCAAATGGATGAACCTTGAAAACATTATGCTGAGTGAAATATGCGAGTCACAGAAGGACAATTATTGTTTGATCCCACTTATGTGAAATATCTCGAATAGGCAAGTGTATAGAGACTAAAGTTTATTAGTGATTACCAGGGTGGGTGTAGGGAGGGAAAAAGCAGGAGTCATTGCGTGGGGGACACTGAGTGTCTTAAAATGGTGGTGGAATAATTTGGAAATGTATAGTGGTGATGGTTGCAGAACATGGTGAATATAATCAGTGTCACAGAATTTTATGTGTAAAAAAATGTTGAATTGCCAAAAGTTTTGTTATATATATATGCTTACTGTAACAAAACAATTAAAAATAAAAATAAAGCCAAAAAAGCCTGAAGAAAAGCCTTGAATATTATATGAAATAGGTGTTCTAGGTAAATAACCTCACTCTCAATAAACTATATATACATATACATATACAGAACTTGTAATGTGCAGTAAAAACCCCACATATCTGTCAGTTTGTTTTACTGTAATGGCTTGTGTATTGCTGTGATGTTGGAAGCTATGCCACCAGTATTTCAAATACCAGCAGGGTTGCTCATGGTGGACAGGTTTCAGCTGAGCTTCCAGAATAAGACAGACTAAGAAGAAGGACCTGGCAGTCTACTTCTGAAAAATTGTCCAGTGAAAACCTTATGAATAGCAGAGGAATATTTTCTGGTATAGTGCCAGAAGATGAGCCTGTCAGGTTGGAAGTCACTCAAAATACGACTGGGGAAGAACTGCCTCCTCAAAGTAAAGTTGACCTTAATGACATAGATGGAGTAAAGTTTTTGGGAACTCCATTTGCTGAGGTGGCACGATTCAAAATAAGAAGAAACAGCTGTAAACATCCATTAATAACCAGAACTTGGAATGTATGAAATATGAATCTAGGAAAATTGGAAGTTGTCAAAAATGAAACGGACTGGGCCAATATGGTGCTATAGACAGAAACACCATGCTATTTTTCTGTAGCAAAAACCAAAAAAAAAAAAAAAAACCTAAGAAAACAGATAAAAACAACAATCTTGGAACTCTAAGTGTCAAATGAAGGGATAAAGAACTTGATCAAGCATGGAATGGAATAAGAAACTGACAGAAAACAGAGAATGGCGAGTTACAGAGTGGAGGTCTGCTACCAGCTAATGTGGGATGGGTTTGCCATCTTTGATTATAGCCACCAAGAACCTCAGACAGGGAGTATAGGGAGGCAACTTCATGTAGCCCCCAACATGAGACAGAGCACCTGCTCCACACAATACATCCTCTCACTTTCCTCTTGCCCATCTGCACCACATGCACCAGTGTGAACCCCCAAACTCCTCTCTGCACTGCCTCCCGGCCCTGCACCACTGGCCCCATTTCATACCACAAATGAACCATTCCCACCCCTCCACAGCCTGCTGGACCTGCCCTGCTGCACCATAGCTGACCTACCAGCCCTGCTCACCTGGACAAGGTGGGGAGAAGTGTCACGCCCACAGACTAGCAAGCAACAAAACATGCCTACTCCCCCTGATCGGACATAACCAAATGAAACAAATCTACAATCAATAAATGAAGAAAATAATTTCTGAATGTCCTGGAAACAGCAGACAATATCAAACAAAACAAAACAAAACAAAAAACCCAGGACAGAGTGGCTCTAGTAAACAACCAAAATAAAACATCAGATGACCTTCTGGTAGAAGAAAGTCACTGGAACTACCTGATAGGGAATTCAAAAGTCTAACATTCAGGGCTCTCTAAGAGATTAGGAAAAAGATGAAGGAAAACAGAAAAGAAAAAATAGACAAAATCATGGAAAATAGAGACAAAATCAGGGAAAACATGGAAAAAGCAATGGAAGAATTTAGGAAAATAATACAGGAAAAAAGTCAAAATATATATAAATACACAATTAGAAATCATACAAAAAAAGCAATTAGAAATCCACAAGATAAACAACAAGATTTCAGAAATGGGCAGTGTCATAGAAGGGCTGAGGAGCAGGTTTGAAACAATGGAAGACAGGATCAGTGAAATTTAAGACAAACGCTTGGATACAACTTTGTGTGAGGAAAAATCAGGAAAAAAGAATGAAGAAAAAAGAAGAAAACCTGGGAATAATGTGGGATACAATCAAGAGCAAAAAATATTCAGGTGATTGGAGTTCCAGAACAGGGGGAGAAAATGGAAAACATAGAGAGAATCTTTGAAGATTTGCTGACAGAAAACTTCCCTAATGTGAAAAATGAGAAGCTGACCATCCAAGAAGCTCGACGAACCCTATATGGGACACAACCCAAAAGAAAGTCACCAAAACATATCAAAATCGCACTCACCAAAACCAACAAAAAAAAGAATCCTGAGAGCAGCTTGAGAAAAATGAAAAGTCACATAAAAAAGGGAAACAATAAGCCTAAACTGTGGTTACTCAGCAGAAATCATGCAGGCAAGAAAACAATGGGATGACATATATAAAAACTTCAAAGAAAAAAATTGCCATCGAAGAATAATATATCCTGCAAAACTCTCACACAAAATGATGCAAAATTAAGACATTTCCAGATAAACAGAAATTAAGCGAATATGTAAAAATGAAACCAAGCTTACAAGGATGATTAAAGAAAATCATTTGGTTAGAGAACAAACAACATCAGACAACAACATGAACCTGGGACATAGCAGAGCATCAGCCAGGTACCACGCTAGGTAAAGAACTCTCAAGAATAAAGCAAAACTAAAAGATTTACAACAGGGAACCAGAGCACAAAACTGTAAATAACAACAATGTCAGAACAATAAAAGGAAGAATAAACGCTGTAGGTATAGAACTTTCAAATGGAGTGAAAGTCAAGGTGATATCAAGTAGTAAAAGACTGGCTTAAACTTAGGAAGATAGGGGTAAATTTCAAGGCAACCACAAAGAAAGTTAGCAAACCTACTCATCAAAATATAAGAGAAGAAAACTATAAAGTCTCTGTAAACACAAAATATACAAAAATGAAAGAAATGAAAACAAAATCCACAAACAAAAGGAATTCAGCATGGGAGAGTAAGTGGAACAAAGAAAACTTCAACACCAAAAAAAAAAAGCACTACAAAATGACAGCAATAAACTCACGTTTCTCAATAATTATACTGAATGCAAATGGCATAAATGCACCCATAAAGAGACAGAGAGTGAATGAATTTAAAAAAAAACAAAAAAAGAAGGACCCATCAATATGCTGTCTACAAGAAACACGCCTTAGAAACAAAGACATAAATATATTAAAAATCAACGTGTTGAAAAAATATATCAAGCAAACAGCAAACAAAAAAAAGCAGAAGTGGCAATACTAGTCTCAGATAAAATACTTTAAAACAAAATCCACCATAAAAAACAAGGAAGAACATAATATAATGATTAAAGGGACAATCCACCATGAAGACATAACCATAATAAATACCTATGCACCCAATGACAGGGCTCCAAAATGCATAAAACAAACTCCAACACCACTGAAAAGAGAAATTGACAGTTCCACAGTAATAGTAGCAGACTTCAACACACGACTCTCAGTAAAGGGCAGAACATCTAGAAAGAAACTCAGCAAAGACACAGAAGATCTGAATGCCACAATCAACCAACTTGCCCTCATAGACATATATAGAACACTCCACCCAATAGCACCAAGGTACACATTCTTTTCCAACACACATGGAACATTCTCCAGAATAGACCACATCATAGGCCACAAAGCAACTCTCAACAAAATCCAAAACACTGAGATAATACAAAGCATCTTCTTCTCTGATAATAGTGCCATAAAAGTAGAAATTAATAACAGGAAGAGCAAGGAAAAAAATCAAATATATTGAAATTGAAGAACACCTTGCTTAAAAACCACTGGGTAATAGAAGTAATCAAAGATGGAATAAAAAAATTCCTAGAATAAAATGAGAGTGAAAACACATCATACCAAAACCTTTGGGACACACAAAGGCAGTGCTCAGGGGTCAATTTATAGCAATAGATGCACACATCAAAAAAAAAAAAAAAGATGGTGGAGTAGTCAGATGCTTCCTGTGGTCACTCTTACAACAAAGACCCCCCAAAAACAAGTGAATCGATTATATATGACAATCTAGGAGTCCTGAACATTAAAGACAATGTTGAGGAGTTGGGCTGAGTGGCAGGGGGAGAAGAGACAGTTCAGAATCAGTGAGGATTTTCCAGACCTAACCTGGCCGGCACCCTGCAGGCTGGATCAGCTGGTGCACATGGGCTGAGGCCAGCAGTAGCACTTGGGACACGTTTTCCACACCGGGAGAAACTGAGTGGTGGAGAGTCTGCACAAGCCTGCAGTACAGGGGAAAGTGGTGCTAGATCTGAGAAAGTTAAATGCAAGTGTCTAACCTATCCCATGGAATTAAAAAAAAAAAAAGAAAAACCCCTTTCCCTTCTGGAAAGTACCTCTCTTCCATTCAACCACCCCCTTTCCTCACTGCTCCAATCCCAGACTTGCCTCAGTGACTTCTGTGCCCCCTGGGCTGAAAGTGGGTTCTGTTGCATGCCCCAAACCGTTCTCCAGGCTTTGAAGAGAGAACAAATAAAAAACAGGAAAATAAAATCTGCCAGCTCTCCTAAGTCAGGACCTCAGGGCAGGCATAGGCCCTTTGCCTAGACATGTTGGGGTCCACAGAATTTGAATGCCTTTCACCACTGCCTAGACTAGTGTGGGCCCATTTCAACAGCCTTGGTCCTTATTACCATAGTAAAACAGGGTATATACCTGAAGTCTATTTTCAACTGCAACAGCTAAGGGGGAGTGGCAGATGCCTGACATTTGACACCGCTGATCATTAAGCAGGGTTCTCACCTACACACATTGGGGGCCCGAGGACTGGTGGCTCCACCCATTCCACCTAGTCACCAATGACAAGGGTCCAAGAGTAAGTGGTGCCTCCTAGTCCTTACAGCCAACAGCACTGGGTGACCAAGGTCCAGCCAAAAAACCCAACCGCCTATGAGCTCTAGGGAAGAGGGAAATGCTTTCAACCCAGACACTCAGGGTCAGCTGTCAGCCCCCAACCTTGCTCAGCACATAAACCTCTACTGCAGCCAGATACCTGTGCCTGCTCTCATCACTCCTATGTAGCACTCCCCATCTAGGACTGTAGGTAAGAGCCTGCACCACACACTTGCTGGCTGATGACCTGGACACCTGAGCTGCATCCACAAAAGAAAAGTAAATGGAATCCAGGTCTCATATACCTAGTAGCAGCCCTAATCACCTGGTGACAGGATGTTAGAGTTTCAAAGATACCAATAAAAAAAATAGATCACACGACCATCCTATATGGGCATATCAAAACAAAACAAGAACCTAGGACATAGTAAGCAAACATAAAATAAATATAATAACTTGCTGAAGGCTCGGGGAAAGCAGTCAATATCAAATTACATAAAAAGGTAGATGATGATGGTTTCAGCAAGTGACCAAAACAAAGAACCAAGAAACTTCCCAGAAGAAGAGACTTTCTTGGAATAACCAGAGGTAGAATTCAAAAGATTAATATACAGAGCTCTTCAAGAGATCAGGAAGAAAATCAGGCACAATGCAGACCAAGCAAAGGAACACACAGACAAAGCAACAGAGGAACTTAGGAAGGTTATAAAAGAGCATAAAACAAATTTAATAAGCTGCAAGAATTCATAAAGAGACAACAAACAGAA
Source organism: Loxodonta africana (assembly GCF_030014295.1). Taxonomy (NCBI): domain Eukaryota; kingdom Metazoa; phylum Chordata; class Mammalia; order Proboscidea; family Elephantidae; genus Loxodonta; species Loxodonta africana. The sequence continues at coordinate 96,868,009 of NC_087369.1, forward strand.
ACCCAAAAGATTAACAATAAAATTTCAGAATTAGACAACTTAATAGAAAGTCGTAAGAGCAGAATTGAGGGCACTGGAAGTCAGAATTAGTGAGATTGTAGATAAAGCACTTGACACCAATTTACTTGAGGAAAAATCAGATAAAAGAATTAAAAAAATGAAGCTCAAAGAATTACGTGGGTCTCTATCAAAGGGAATAATCTGTGAGTGAATGGAGTACCAGAACAACGAGGGATAACAGAAAATACAGAGGCAGTTGTTGAAGATTTGTTGGAAGAAAACTTCCCTGATATCGTGAAAGATGAGAAGATATCTATCCAACAAGCTCATCAAACCCCACAAAGGGTAAATCCCAAAAGAAAGTCACCAAGACATGTTATAATCAAACTTGCCAAAACCAAAGATAAAGAGAGAATCTTAACAGAGGCTAGGGATAAACCAAAAGCCATCTACAAAGGAGAGTCAATAACACAAAAGTCTGACTACTCAGCAGAAACCATGCAGGCAAGAAGGCAATGGGATGACATATATAAAGCCTGGAAGGAAAAAAAAATGCCAGCCAAGAATTTATATATCCAGCAAAAGTGTATCTCAAATATGATGGTGAAATTCGGGCATTTCCAGATAAACACAAGTTTTGGGAATTTGTAAAAACTAAAAAAAAAAAAAAAAAAAATTACAAGAAATACTAAAGGGAATCTTCCGGTTAGAAAAATAGTAACATCAGATAACAACCCAAGACTAGAACACAGGATAGGACAACCAGATATCAACTCAGACAGTGAAGTCACAAAAATAAGTCAAAGCTAAAACACCTGAAAATAGGGAAACAAAGATGTCTTTATATAAAAGATGACAACATTAAAACAAAAAGAGGAACTAAATAATGCAGTCATAGATCTTTCATATGGAGAGGAAGTCAAGGTGACAACAAGAAACAAAATATGGGTTTAAACTTAGAAAAATAGAGTAAATATTAAGGTAACCACAAAGCAAACTAACAATCTTACACATCAAAATAAAAAAGAAGAAAAACATAAAGACTTAGCAAATACAAAATCAACAATGAAAAAGATGAAAAGAAAATACATAAAGAAAAATGACTCAGCACACAAAATTAAGTGGAACAAAGAAACTGTCAACAACACACACACAAAAACATCCAAATGACAGCACTAAACTCATGTCTATCAATAATTATGCTGAATGTAAATGGACTAAATACACCAATAAAGAGATTGAGAGTAGTGGAATGGATAGAAAAACATGATCTGTCTATATGCTGCCTACAAGAGACACACATTAGACTCAAAGGCAAACTAAAACTCAAAGGATGGAAAAGAATATATCAAGCAAACAACAGTCAAAAAAAGAACAGAAGTGGCAATATTAATCACTGACAAAATAGACTCTAAAGTAAAATCCACCACAAAGGATAAGGAATAACACTACATAATGATTAAAGGGTCAATACACCAGGAGGATATAACCACAATAAATATTTATGTACCCAACGACAGGGCTCCAAAATACATAAAACAAACTCTAACAGCATTGAAAAGAGAAATAGACAGCTCTACAATAATAGTAGGATACTCAACATGCCACTTTCAGTGAAGGACAAAACATCAAGAAAGAAGCTCTATAAAGACACGGAAGAGCTTAATGCCACAGTTAACCAACTTGGCCTCATATACATATACATAAAGCACATGGAACATTCTCCAAAATAGACCACATATTAGGTCACAAAGCAAGCCTTAACAGAATCCAAAACATTGAAATACTACAAATCATCTTTTCTGACCATAAAGCCATAAAAGTAGAAATCAATAATAGAAAAAGCAAGGAAAAAAATTAAATACTTGGAAACTGAACAACACCTTGCTCAAAGACTACTAGGTTATAACTGAAATCAAGGACAGAATAAAAAATTCACAGAATCAAATGAGGATGAAAACACAACCTACCAGAACCTTTGGGACACAGCAAAGCCAGTGCTCAGAGGCCAATTTATAGCAATCAATGCCCACATCCAAAAAGAAGAAAGGGCCAAAATCAAAACATTAACCCGACAACTCAAACAAATAGAAAGAGAGCAGCAAAAGAAGTCCACAAGCACAAGAAGAAAGGAAATAACAAAAATTAGAGCAGAAAAAAAATGAAATAGAGAATAGAAATACTAGTGAAACAGTTAACAAGACCAAAATCTGGTTCTTAGAAAACAAAATCGATAAGCCATTGGCCAAACTGACAAAAGAAAAATGAGAGGAAGCAAATAACCCAAATAAGAAATCAGATGGGTGATATCACAAGCGACACAACTGAAATTAGGTCATTACAGAATATGATTAAAAATTGTACTCCAACAAATTTGAAAACTTTTAGGAAATGCACAAATTTCTACAAACACACTACCTACGTAAACTAACACAAACCGAGGTAGAAAAACTACATGTTATTGTTGTTGTTTGGTGCCATAGAGTCAGTTCCATCTCATAGTGACCCTATGCACAACAGAAAGAAACACTGCCCAGTCCTGAGCCATCCTTACAACCCTTGTTATGCTTGAGCTCATTGTTGCAGCCATTGTGTCAATCCACCTCGTTGAGGGTCTTCCTCTTTTCCGCTGACCCTGTACTCTGCCAAGCATGATGTCCTTCTCCAGGGACTGATCCCTCCTGACAACATGTCCAAAGTACGTAAGACACAGTCTCACCATCCTTGCTTCTAAGGGGCATTCTGGCCGCACTTCTTCCAAGACAGATTTGTTCGTTCTTTTGGCAGTCCACGGTATATTCAAAATTCTTCACCAACACTACAATTCAAAGGCATCGATTCTTCTTCGGTCTTCCTTATTCATTGTCCAGCTTGCACATGCATATGATCTGATTGAAAATACCATGGCTTGGGTCAGGCACATCTTAGTCTTCAAGGTGACATCTTTGCTCTTCAACACTTTGAAGAGGTCCTTTGCAGCAGATTTGCCCAATGCAATGCGGCTTTTGGTTTCTTGACTGCTGCTTCCATGGCTGTTGATTGTGGATCCAAGTAAAATGAAATCCTTGACAACTTCATTCTTTTCTCCATTTATCATGATGTTGCTCATTGGTCCAGTTATGAGGATTTTTGCTTTCTTTATCTTGAGGTGCAATCCATACTGAAGGCTGTGGTCTTTGATCTTCATTAGTAAGTGCTTCAAGTCCTCTTTACTTTCAGCAAGCAAGGTTGTGTCATCTGCATAACGCAGGTTGTTAATTAGCCTTCCTCCAATCCTGATGCCCCGTTCTTCACATAGTCCAGCTTCTCGGATTATTTGCTCAGCATACGGATTGAATAGTTATGCTGAAAGAATACAACTCTGATGAACACCTTTCCTGACTTTAAACCAATCAGTATCCCCTTGTTCTGTCCAAACAACTGCCTCTTGGTCTATGTAAAGGTTCCTCATGAGCAAAATTAAGTGTTCTGGAATCCCATTCTTTGCGACGTTATCCATAATTTGTTATGATCCACAGAGTCGAATGCCTTTGCATAGTCAATAAAACACAGGTAAACATCCTTCTGGTATTCTCTGCTTTCAGCCAAGATCCATCTGACATCAGCAATGACATCCCTGGTTCCACATCCTCTTCTGAAACCGGCCTGAATGTCTGGCAGTTCCCTGTCAATATACTGCTGCAGCTACTTTTGAAAGATCTTCGGCAAAATTTTGCTTGCATGTGATATTAATGATATTGTTGTATAATTTCCACATTTGGTTGGATCACCTTTCTTGGGAATGGGCATAAATATGTATCTTTTCCTGTCAGTTGGCCAGGAAGCTGTCTTCCCTATTTCTTGGCATAGACGAATGAGCACCTCCAGTGCTGCATCTGTTTGTCGAAACATCTCAATTGATATTCCATCAATTCCCGGAGCCTGGTTTTTCGCCGATGCATTCATTCAGAGCAGCTTGGACTTCTTCCTTCAGTATCATCAGTTCCTGATCATATGCTACCTCTTGAAATGGTTGAGTATCGACTAATTCTTTTTGGTATAATGACTGTGTGTATTCCTTCCATTTTCTTTTGATGCTTCCTGCATCGTTTAATATTTTCCCCATGGAATCCTTCACTATAGCAGCTCGAGGTTTGAGTTTTTTCTTCAGTTCTTTCAGCTTGAGAAACGCCGAGCGCGTTCTTCCCTTTTGGTTTTCCATCTCCAGCTCTTTGCACATGGCATTATAATACTTTATTTTGTCTTATCAAGAGGCCCTTTGAAGTCTTCTGTTCAGCTCCTTTACTTCATGAATTCTTCCTTTTGCTTTAGCTGCTTGATGCTCAAGAGCAAGTTTCAGAGTCTCCTCTGACATCCCCCTTGGTCTTTTCTTTCTTTCCTGTCTTTTCAGTGACCTCTTGCTTTCTTCATGTATGATGCCCTTGATGTCATTCCACAACTCACCTGGTCTCCAGTCACTAGTGTTCAATGCGTCAAATCTATTCTTCAGATGGTCTCTAAATTCAGGTGGGATACACTCGAGGTCATATTTTGGCTCTCATGGACTTGCTTTGATTTTCTTCAGTTTCAGCTTGAACTTGCATTTGAGCAATTGATGGTCTGTTCCACAGTCGGCCCCTGGCCTTATTCTGATTAATGGTATGGAGCTTTTCCATCATCTCTTTCCACAGATGTAGTCAATTTGATTTCTCTGTGTTCCATCTGGCGAGGTCCATGTGTACAGTCATCGTTTATGTTGGTGAAAGAAGGTATTTACGATGAAGAAGTTGTTGGTCCTGCAATATTCTATCATTCGATCTCTGGCATATTTTCCAACTACTGATCCTTCTTTATTTCCAACTTTTACATTCCAATTACCAGTAATTACCAATACATCTTGATTGCATGTTCAATCAACTTCAGACTGCAGCAGCTGATAAAAATCTTCTACTTATTCATCTTTGGCCCTAGTGGTTGGTGTGTAAAGTTGAATAACTACATAAACCTATAATAGGAGATTCAAGAGGTAATTAAAAAACTCCCTACAAAAAAAAGCCCTGGCCCTGATGGCTTCACCGGAGAATTCTACCAAACTTTCAGAGAAAAGTTAACACTACTACTAACTACTAAAGATATTTCAGAGCATAGAAAAAAATGCAATACTCCCAACCTCATTCTATGAAGCCAGCATATCCCTGATACCAAAACCAGATAAAAACACCACAAAAAAAGAAAATTACAGACTAATATCCCTCATGAAAACAGACCCAAAAATCCTCAAAAAAATTCTATCCAATAGAATTCAACAACATACCAAAAAAATAATTCACCATGACCAAGTGGGATTCATACAGGTGTCATGGATTTATTTATGTCCCCCCAAAAATGTGTGTATTAAATTGGTTAGGCCATGATTCCCAGTATTCTGTGGTAGTCCTACATTTTTTTATTGTAATTTTTTATTAAAAGGATTAGGGTGGGACTGTAACGTCACCCTTACTCAGGTCACCTGTCTGATCCAAGGTAAAGGGAATTTTCCTGGGGTATGGCCTGCACCACCTATTATCTCTCAAGAGATAAAAGGAAAGGGAAGCAAGCAGAGAGTTGGGGACCTCATACCACCAAGAAAGTAGCACCAGGAGCAGCGTGCATCCTTTGGACATGGGCTCCCTGCACCTGAGAAGCTACTCAACCATGGGAAGATTGACGAGAAAGACCTCCCTCCAGAGCCGACAGAATGAGAAAGCCTTCCCCTGGAGCTTGCACCTTGATTTTGGAGTTTTAGCCTACTTTACTGTGAGGAAATAAATTTCTCTTCATTAAAGCCATCCACTTGCAGTATTTCAGTTATAGAAGCACCAGATGACTAAGATACCAGTTATGCAGGGATGGTTCAACATTAGAAAAACAATCAATGTAATTAGTCACATAAATAAAACAAGACAAGAACCACATGATCTTATCAATTGACGCAGAGAAGGCATTTGTCAAAGTCCAACATCCATTCGTGATAAAAACTCTCAACAAAATAGGAATAGAAGGGAAAGTCCTCAACGTAATAAAGGACATTCATACAAAGCCGACATCATCGTAAATGGAGAGAGCCTGAAAGCACTCCCCTTGAGAACGGGAACCAGATAAGGATGCCCTTTATCACCACTCTTATTCAACACTGTGCTGGAGGTCCTAGCCAGAGCAATAAGGCAAGAAAAAGAAATAAAGCGTATTCAAATTGGTAAGGAAGAATTAAAAATACCCTTATTTGCAGATGATATGATCTTATACACAGAAAACCCCAAAGAAACCATAAGAAAACTACTGGAACTAATAGAAGACTTCAGCAAATTTTCAGGATACAAGATAAACATACAAAAATCAGTTTGATCCCTCTATACCAACAAAGAGAACATTGAAGAGGAAATCACCAAATCAATATCGTTTATAATAGCCCCCAAGAAGATAAAATACTTAGGAATAAATCTAACCAGAGAAGGAATAGACCTATACAAGGAAAACTATAAGACACCAGTGTAAGAAACCAAAAGATACCTACATATGTGAAGAAACATACCTTGCTCATGGATAAGAAGACTCAACAGTGTGAAAATATCTATTCTACACAAAGCAGATCTATAGATAAAATGCAATCCCGACCCAAATCCAATGGCGTTTTTTAATGAGATGGAGAAAGAAATCACCAACTTCATATGGGAAGGGAAGAGGCCCCCTATAAGTAAAGCATTAATGAAGAAGAAGAACAAAGTGGGAGGTCTTACACTACCTGATTTTAGAACCTATTATACCGCCATTGTAGTCAAAACAGCCTGGTACTGGTACAACAACACGTACACAGACCAATGGAACAGAATTAGAATCCAGATGTAAATTCACCCAACTATGATGGCACTGGGTACTGGGTATGAGCAGCTGATATTTGACAAAGTCCCAAAGTCCATTAAATAGGAAAAAGACAGTCTCTTTAATAAATGGTACTGGCATAACTGGATATCCATCTGCAAAAAAATGTAACAAGACCCATAGTTCACTCCATGTACAAAAACTAACTCAAAAATGGATCAAAGATCTAAATATTAATATAAAATGATAAAGATCATGGAAGAAAAAATGGTAACAATGCTGTGAGCCCTAATACATGGCATAAACGGAATACAAAATATAACTAACAATGTAGAAACACCAGAAGAGAAATTAGATAACTGGGAGCTCCTAAAAATCAAACACTTACGCTCATCCAAAGACTTCACCAAAAGAGTAAAAAGACAACCTACAGGCTGGCAAAAAATTTTTGGTGACTACATATCCAATTAGGTTCTAATCTCTAAAATCTACAACTACGGGGCATCAGGTTGTGGTCCAAAAGAAACACCAGTGATTTTTTTTTTGCTGTAATTTTCCAACTTTGAAGCCTATAATATGTTCTTTTGACACCACTTCCTTATAAACCCCTGCCATGCTTAATTAAAATTAATTTAATAATTTTTTTCCCATTTAACTAATTTTAAAATTTGCAGTCAGTTCTCTGTCAAGTCACATATGACACCACCATATCTTTTAATAAAATGTTTCATATGCACAAAAATGTTTGCAATGTCTGAATTATTCAGAACGTAGATGGTTCTAAGAAAAAAAAAAAAAAAGAAAAGAAACTGCCCTCAACTAGATGAAGGTCCTAAGAGTCACAGAACTCTTGCTAAATTCTGTTTATCAAATGTTCTTGCATTTTAAATTTTGAAATAATACATGCTATTCTGAACTCCTATTCTCCTTTCTGTTAAATAGCATGGAGACGTTTACAGGAGAAGAAGAATATTGGAGAAAATAAATGCGGAATTTGCTTAGTTCTATCTTGCTTGTTCCAGAAATGATTTAATTAGGCACAGGAGTTTCTGGGTGGCACAAATGGCTAAGTACTTGACTACTAGCTGAAAGGTTGGTGTTTTGAACCCACCTGGAAGCACTTTGGAAGACAGGCCTAGCAATCCGATTCCGAAAGGTCACAACCTTGAAAACCCTATGCAGCAGTTCTACTCTGCACATATAGGGTAGCCAGGAGTCGGAATTGACTCAATGGCAACTAACAACAATAGGGTACAGAAGAGTCCCTAGGTGGCACAATCAAATAAACTCGCTGATACTAACTGAAATGTTGGCCTTTCACGTCCACCCATAGTCCTTGCAAGAAAGGCAATCTGCTTCTGAAAAACCACAGCCATTGTAAACCCTATGGAGTGCAGTTCTGCTCTGAAACACATGGGGTTGCCATGAGTCAGAATTGACTTCTCATCCTGTCTCCAGGCAGGAGCCACCCATTTGATCTTGTGTATCCAGTTGAACTAAGAAGCATACTCCTCATATGTATTATTTTCTGTTTTGCAGCCTTATCTAGTCTTTCTGAAGAGTAGGCTTCAGGAATGTTTTGGTTCTGGGTTAACAGAGCATCCAGGGGCCATAGTTTCGGGGGTTCCTCCAGTCTCTGTCAGACCATTAAGTGTGGTCTTTCTATGTGAATTGGAGTTCTGCTCTGTACTTTTCTCCTGCTCCAACTGAGACTCTCTGTTGTGTTCCCTGACAGGGCAGTCATTGGTTGGGTACCATCTAGTTATTCTTATCTCAGGCTGGTGGAGTCTCTGTTTTATGTAGACCTTTAGTCTCTTGGGCTAATATTTTCCCTGTGTCTTTGGTGGTCTTCATTCTCCTTTGCTCCAAGCAGGTTGGGACCAATTGATGCATCTTAGATGACCTGTCACAAGCTTTTAAGACCCCAGGTGCCACTCACCAAAGTGGGATGCAAATATTTTCTTAATAAACTTCGTTATGCCAATTGACCTAGATGTTCCCTGAAGCTATGTTCCCCAGGCCCCAGCCCCAGCCCCAGCTACTCTGTCCCTCAAAGTGTCTGGATGTGTTCAGGAAACTTCTTAGCTTTTGCTTTGGTCCAGTTATGCTGCTTCCCCTGTATTGTGTGTTGTCCTTTCCTTCACTGAAGATGATCTTTATCTACTATTTAGTTAGTGAATTTGAGCTCTTATGCACTGCTGGTGGGAATGCAAAATGGTACAACCATTTTGGAAAATGCTATGGCACTTCCTTAAAAAGCTAGATTTAGAAATACCATATGATCCAGCAATTCCAATCCTAGGAATATATCCTAGAGAAACAAAAGCCATCACATGAATAGACGTACGCACATGCATGTTCATTGCACCATTATTCACAATAGCAAAAAGACGGAAACAACTTAAGTGCCCATCAACAAATGAATGGATAAACAAACTATGGTACATTCACACAAAGGAATAGTATGAAAAGATGAAGAACAGTGATCAATCTGTGAAACATCTCACAACATGAATGAATCTGGAGGGCATTATGCTGAGTGGAATAAGTCAATCACAAAAGGACAAATACTGCATGAGACCACTTTTATAAAAACTCATGCAGAGGCAGGGCCAAGATGGGAGAGTAGACAAATGCTTCCGGTGATCCCTCTTACAACAAAGACCCCCAAAAACAAGTGAAACAATTATATTTATGACAAGCTAGGGGCCCTAAACATCGAAGAAAAAGTTAGAAAATGGACTAAACGACAGGGGGAAGGAGAGATGGTTCAGAAAGGGAGAGGAGTTGCCAGACCTGAATCGCTGGGAGCCCTCAGGCACTATTCCTGGCAGCAGCTATGGCAGGCTGGTGGCAGTGTTCAGCTGCAGCTTTCTCAGGGAAAAATAGCCTGCCACACAGCCTATCGCACTTCCAGAATCAGAGAAGAATGCTGCTCTGGGCAAAAGGTAAGTACTTGCATACATTTTACCATGTTCCCCACCCCCAAGCTGGCTTCAGTGTAACAGCGATTTTATTATTTTAAAAAAGACAATATTGAAACAATAAACAGGGACTAAGAGAAGAATTAACAACACTACTACTAAAGGTATTTCAGAGCATAGAATATGACAGAATACTCCCAAACTCATTCTGTGAAGCCAGCATATCCTGATACCAAAACCAGGTAAAGACACCACAAAAAAAAAAAAAGAAAGAAAATTACAGACTTATATCCCTCATGAACTTGAAGGCAAAAACCCTCAGCAAAATTCTAGCCATTAAAATTCAATAACATATCAAAAAAAAATTAACCGTGACCAAGTGAGATTCATACCAGGTATGCGGGGATGGTTCAACGTTAGGAAAACAATTAACGTAATCCATCACATAAATAAAACGAAAGACAAGAACCGCAGGATCTTATCAATTGAAGCAGAAAAGGCATTTCACAAAGTTCAACACCCATTCATGATAAAAACTCTCAGCAAAATAGGAATAGAAGGAAAATTCCTCAACATAAGAAAGGGCATTTATACAAAGCCAATAGCCAACATCATCGTAAATGGACAGAGTCTGAAAGCATTCTCCTTGAGATCGGGAACCAGACAAGGATGTGCTTTATCACCACTCTTTTCAACATTGTGCTGGAGGTTCCAGCCAGAGCAATCAGGCTACATAAAGAAATAAAGGGCATCCAGATTGGTAAGGAAGAAGTAAAATATCTCGATTTGCAGAAGACATGATCTTATACACAGAAAACCCTAAAGAATCCTCAAGAAAATACTGAAAGTAATAGAAGAGCTCAGCAGAGGATCAGGATATATGATAAACATACAAAAATCAGTTGGATTCCTCTACACCAACGAAAAGAACATTGAAGAGAGGAAATCACCAAATCAATGCCATTTACAGTAGCCCAAAAGAATATAAAATACTTGGGAATAAATCTTACCAGAGACGTAAAAGACCTATACAAAGAAAACTACAAGACACTACTGCAAGAAATCAAGAGACCTACATAAGTGGGAAAACATAACTTACTCATGGATAGGAAGACTTAACATCGTAATAATGTCTATTCTACCAAAAGTGATCTACAGATATAATGCAATTCCAATCCAAATCACAACGACATTTTTTAATGAGATGGAGAAACAAATCACCAACTTCATATAGAAGGGAAAGAGGCCCCAGATTAGTAAAGCAATACTGAAAAATAAGAACAAAGTGGGAGGCCCCACTCTACCTGATTTTAGAAGCTGTTACTCCACCACAGTAGTCAAAACAGCCTGGTACTGTTACAAGAGATACATAGACTAATGGAACAGAATTGAGTATCCAGACATAAATCCATCCACATATGAGTAGCTGATATTTGACAAAGGCCCAAAGTCAGTTAAATGGGGAAAAGACAGTCTGTTTAACAAATGGTGCTGGCATAACTGGAAATCCATCAGCAAAAAAAATGAAACAAGACTCATACCTCACACCATGCACAAAAACAAACTCAAAATGGATCAAAGACCTAAATATAAAATCTAAAACCATGAAAGTCATGGGAAAAAAATAGGGACAATGCTAGGAGCCTTAATACATGGCATAAACATTATACAAAAGATTACTAACAATGCAGAAGAGAAACTAGACAACTGGAAGTTCCTAAAAATCAAGCATCTATGCGCATTCAAAGACTTCACCAAAAGGTTAAAAAGATTACGTGCAGACTGGGAAAAATTTTTTAGCTATGATATTTCCGATCAGCATCTGATCTCTAAAATCAAGATGATACTGTAAAAACTTAACTACGAAAAGACAAATAACCCAATTAAAAAATGGGCAAAGATATAAACAGGCACTTCACTAAAGAAGACATTCAGGTAGCTAAGAGATATATGAGAAAATGCTCACGATCATTAGCCATTAGAGAAATGCAAGTCAGAACTACAATGAGATTCCTTCTCACTGCAACAAGGCTGGCATTAATCCAAAAAGCGCAAAATAATAAATGTTGGAGAGGTTGTGGAGAGACTGGAGCACTTATACATAGCTGGTGGGAATGTAAAATGGTACAACAACTTTGGAAATGAATTTGGTGTTTCCTTAAAAAACTGGAAATAATGGTTTCAGGGGATATCTAAGTCAATTGGCATAATGAAATCTGTTAAGAAAATGTTCTGCATCCCACTTTGGAGAGTGGCGTCTGGGGTCTTAAATGCTTGCACGCGGCCGTCTAAGATGCATCAATTCGTCTCAACCCACTTGGAACAAGGAAGAAGAACACCAAAGACACAAAATAATTATGAGCCTAAGAGACAGAAAGGACCACATAAACCAGAGACTACATCAGCCTGAGACCAGAAGAGCTAGATGGTACCTGGCCACAATGACTGCCCTGACAGGGAACTCAAAAGAGAAACCCTGAGGGAGCAGGAGAGCAGCGGGATGCAGACCCCAAATTCTTGTAAAAAGACCAGACTTAATGGACTGACTGGGACTGGAGGGACCTCGGAGGCCAGGACCCCAGACCTTCTGTAAGCCCAGGGCAGAAACCATGCCAAAAGCCAACCCTTCAGACAGGGATTGGACTGTAATAAGGGATGGAAAATGATACTGGTGAAGAATGAGCTTCTTGGATCAACTGGTGACATGAGACTATGTTGGCATCTCCTGTCTGGGGGGGAGATGAGTGGGCAGAGGGTGTCAGAAGCTACCCGAATGGACACGAGGAGAGAGAGTGAAGGGAAGTACTGTGCTATCTCATCAGAGGGAGAGCAATTAGGAGTGTATAGCAAGGTGTATGTAAATTTTTGTATGAGAGACTGACCTGATTTGTAAACTTTCACTTAAAGCACAATAAAAAAAAAATTGGAAATAGAACTACTTTAAGATCCAGCAATACCACTCCTTGGAATATATCCTAGAGAAATAAGAGCCTTTATACGAACAGATATATATGCATACCCATGTTCACTGCAGCACTGTTTACAATAGCAAAAAGATGGAAGCAACCTAGCTGCCCATCAATAGATGAGTGGATAAATATATTATGGTGTATTCATACAGTGGAATACTACACATCAATAAAGAACAATGATGAATCCTTGAAACATTTCATAACGTGGAGGAATCTAGAAGGCATTATGCTGAGTGAAATTAGCCAGTTGCAAAAGGGCAAATATTTTATGAGACCACTATTATAAGATCTTGAAAAATAGTTTAAATAGAGAAGAAAATAGTCTTTGATGGTTACGAGAGTGGGGAGGGCAGGTGGGAGAGGGTTTTTCACTAATTAGACAGTAGATAAGAACTATTTTAGGTGAAGGGAAAGACAACACACAATACAGGAGAGGTCAACACAACTGGACTAAACCAAAAGCAAAGAAGTTTCCTGAATAAACTGAATGCTTCAAAGGCCAAAGTATCAGGGGTGGTGGTATGGGGACCATGGTTTCAGGGGATATCTAAGTCAATTGGCATAATAAAATCTATTAAGAAAACATTCTGCATCCCACTTTGGAGAGTGGCTTCTCAGGTCTTAAATGCTAGCAATTGGCCATCTAAGATGCATCAACTGGTCTCAACCCATCTGGAGCAAAGGAGAATGAAGAACACCAATGATACAAGGTAATTATGAACCCAAGAGACAGAAAGGGCCACATAAATGAGAGACTACCTCAGCCTGAGACCAGCGGAACTAGATGGTGCCCAGCTACAACTGATGACTACCCTGACAGGGAACACAACAGAGAAACCCTGAGGGAGCAGGAGAGCAGTGTGATCAGACCTCAAATTCTGGTAAAAAGACCAGAGTTAATGGTCTGACTGAAACTAGAAGGACTCTGGACTTCATGGCCCCCAGACTTTCTGTTAGCCCAAGACAGAAACCATTCCCAAAGCCAACTCTTCAGACAGGGATGGGACTGGACTATGGGGTAGAAAATGATACTGGTGAGGAGTGAGCTTCTTGGATCAAGTAGATACATGAGATATGTGGGCAGCTTCTGTCTCGAGGGAAGATGAGAGAGCAGAGGGGGTCAGAAGGTGGCTGAATGGACACAAATATAGAGAATGATGGAAAGGAGTGTGCTGTTTCATTAGGGTAGAGCAACTAGGAGTATATAGCAAGGTGTATATAAGTTTTTGTATGAGAGACTGACTTGATTTGTAAACTTTCACTTAAAGCACAATAATTTTTTTTTTAAAACTCATGAAAAAGTTTACACACAGAAACAATCTTTGATAGTTACTAGGTAGAGGAAAGCTGGGGAGGGAAAAATACTAACTATACAATAGATAATTGGTAACTTTGGTGAAGGATAAGACAGTACACAATACTGGGGAAATCAGCACAACTTGACCAAGGCAAGATCACAGAAGTTTCATAGACACATTCAAACCTCTGAGGGGCTGAATTACTGGCCGAGAGCTGGGGACCATGGTCTTGGGGGACATCTAGCTCAACTGGCATAACATAGTTTATAAATAAAATGTTCTAAATCCTATTTTGGTGAGTAGCACCTGAGTTCTTGAAAGGTTGTGAGTGGTAATCTAAGATGCTCCACTGGTTCCATCCTATTTGGAGCAAGGGAGAATGAAGGAAACCAAAGACACAAAGGAAATATTAGTCCAAAGGACTAATGGACCACGACTGCCACAGCCTCCACCAGATTGAGTCCACCTCAACTAGATGGTGCAGGGCTACCACCACCGACAGCTCTGACAGGGGTCACAATAGAGGGTCCCAGACAGAGATGCAGAAAAAATGTAGAACAAAATTCAAACTACCAAAAAAGAGCCAGACTTACAGGTCTGACAGAGACTGGAGAAACCCTGAGAGTATGGCCCCCAGACAACCCTTTTCACTCAGTACTGAGGTCACTCCTAAGGTTCACCTTCAGCTAAAGATTAGACAGGCCCACACAAGAAACAATAATACACATAGCTCAACCATATATACTAGACTAAATGGGCATGCCAGCCCAGGGAGAAGGATGAGAAGGTAGGAGGGACAAGAAGGCTGGACAAATGGAAATAGGGAACCCAAGGTTGAGAAGGGGAGAGGGTTGACACATTGTAGGTTTGGCAATTAATGTCACAAAACAATATGTCTATTAAGTTTTTAGTGAGAAAATAATTTGCTCTGTAAACCTTCATCTAAAGGGCAACAACAAAAAATTATTCAAAAGCAAGAAAAAAAAGTGGACCACATAAAGATCGATATGCTAGGCATTAGTGAGCTGAAATTGACTGGCATTGGTCATCTTGAATAGGACATTTACATGGTCTACTATACCAAGAATGACAAATTGAAGAGGAATGGCATTACGTTCATAGTCAAAAAAAACATTTCAGGATCTATCCTGAAGTACAAAGCTGCCAGTGATAGGATAATACCCATACACCTACAAGGACAACCAATTAATGTGACTATTATTCAAATTTAGACACCAACCACTAAGGCCAAAGATGAAGAACTGCTGCAGTCTGAAATTGATCAAACATGCAATCAAGATTCATTGATAATTGCTGCTGATTGGAATGTGAAAGTTAGAAACAAAGAAGAAGGATCTGTAGTTGGAAAATATGGCCTTAGTGATAGAAATGACACTGGAGATGGCATAATAGAATTTTGCAAGTCCAAGAACTTTTTCATTGCAAATATCTTTATTCAACAAAATAAATGGACAAGACGGAATACAGAAGAATCAAATTGAATATATCTGTGGAAAGGGATGATGGAGAAACTCAGTATCATCAGTCAGAAGAAGGCCAGGGGCTAACTGAGAAACAGACCATCAATTGTTCATATATGAGTTCAAGTTGAAGCTGAAGAAAATTAGAGCGAGTCCACAAGAGCCAAAATACTATCTTCAGTATATCCCACTTGAATTTAGAGACCGTCTCAAGAATAGATTTTAACATTGAACACTTATGATTGAAGACCAGATTCATTGCGGAATGACATCAAGGGCATCATATATAAAGTGTGAGGTCATTAAAAAGGCAGAAAAGAAAGAAAAGTCAAAAATGAATGTCAGAAAAGACTCTGGAACTTTCCCTTGAACGTCACATAGCTAAAGCAAATGGAAGAAACGATGAAGTAAAATAGCTGAACAGAAGATTTCAAAGGGCAATTTAGGAAGACAAATTAAAGTATTATAATGAAATGTGCAAATACCTGGAGTTAGAAAACCAAAAGGAAAGAACAATTTTGGTATTTCTCGAGCTGCGAGAACTGAAGAGAAAATTCAAGCCTCGAGTTGTAATAGTAAAGAATTCTATGGGCAAAATATTACATGGCACAGGAAGCATCAAAAGAAGGTGGAAGAAATATGTAGTCACTGTATTAAAAAGAATTGATCGATGTTCAACCATTTCAGGAGGTAATATATGATCAAGAACTGATGGTACTGAAAGAAGTTCAAGCTGCACTGAAGTTAATGATGAAAATCAAGGCTCTATGAGTTGATGAAATAGCAACTGAGATGTTTCAACAAACAGATGCAGCACCAGAGGTGCACTTGTCTATGCCAAGAAATTTGGAAGATAGCTTCTGGGCCAGCTGACAAGAAGAGATCTATATTTGTGCTCATTACAAAGAAAGGTGTTCTGACAGCATATGGAAATGACTGAACAATATCATACACAAGTAAAATTTTGCTGAAGACCTTTCAAAAGTGGTTGCAGCAGTACATTGGCAGGGAATCTCCAGAAGTTCAAGCTGGATTGATTCAGAAGAGGATGTGGAATGTCAGTGCTGATGTCAGGTGGATCTTGGCTGAAAGCAGAGAATACCAGAAACATGTTTACCTGTGTTTATTGACTATGCAAAGGCATTTAATTGTGTGGACCATAACAAGTTAAGGATAACACTTCGAAGAATGGAAATTCCAGAACACTTTATTGTGCTCATGTGGAACCTTTATATAGGTTGAGAGGCAGTCGTTTGAGTAGAACAAGGAGATAGTGCGTGGTTTAAAATCAGAAAAAGTGTGCTTCCGGGTTGTGTCCTTTCGCCATACTTATTCAATCTGTTTTCTGAGCAAATAATCTGAGAAGGTGGACAACATGGAGAAGAATGCAGCATCAGGATGGGAGGAAGACTAATTAACAACCTGCAATATGCAGATGACACAATCTTGCTTGCCGAAAGTGAAGAGGACTTGAAGCACTTACTGAAGAATGTCAAAGACTACAACCTTTAGTAGGAATTGTACCTCAACATAAAACAAAAATCCTCACAACTGGACCAATAAGCAACATCATAATAAATGGAGAAAAGATTGAAGTTGTCAAGGATTTCATTTTACTTGGATCCACAATCAACAGCCATGGAAGCAGCAGTCAAGAAATCAAATGACGTATTGTATCGGGCAAACCTGTTGCAAAACACCTCTTTAAAGTGTTGAAGATCAAAAATGTCCCTTTGAGGACTAAGGTGCGGCTGACCCAAGCATGGTTTTTTCAATTTCCTCATATGCATGCAAAAGCTGGACAACGAACAAGGCAGATTAAAGAAGAATTAACACCTTTGAATTATGGCGTTGGCAAAGAATATTGAATATGGACTGCCGAAAGAACAAACAAATCTGTCTTGAAGAAGTACAGCCAGAATGCTCCTTAGCAGCAAGGATGGCGAGATTTCATCTCACATACTTTGGACATGTTATCAGGAGGGACCAGTCCCTGGGAGAAGGTCATCATGCCTGATAAAGTAGAGGGCCAGCGAAAAAGAGGAAGATCCTCAACAAGTTGGATTAACACAGTGGCTGCAGCCATGGGCTGAAGCATAACAATGATTTTGGGGATGGCGCTGGACAGGGCAGTGTTTCCTTTGGTTGTTCATGGGTTGCTATTAGTCAGAACCCACTCAATGGCACCTAACAACAACAAATGTGTAGTAAAACCCTTCCATTTTTATAGTTTCTTAACTGAAAAAGGATGCGTTTTTAATATTTATTGGTACCTAAAAAAAATTTATTTTTATTTTTTTAAATAGAATGCTTTTCACTAGGTTCATGAGAAATAAGTAGAAACTTATTAACCTTCTATCTGTATCAACATGAGAGCAAAAACCTATTATCTGTCAAAAACAAAAAAAAACTGAGTCAATAATAAAATTAATATATTAGATGAGGTTTTTCTGGCCAAAAATCTGGCAGAAGATTAAAAAATTGGGTAGCACAAAACCACATATACAAAGGTACTCCACTGAATATCAGCAGTAATTGGCTTATATTGACAAAACTCAGAAGCAAAAGAAGCCTATTTCTGATTTGCTTCTCCAATTTACTATTGAAATGCTGCCAGGATTTAACTGGTCAATGAGGGTGGAAGCAATGTCAGAATCTCCTTGGTTAAGGAGGATGGCGGGATTTACGGGAAAGCTAGGCTTAAGTTTTGGTAAAGACAATCTTAGAGGCGTTGTCCACTCAACTGCTGCTGCTATTTTGTCAACCACAGGACTCCATTTTTATTCCACTCAACATACCTATAGTGATGAGCAAAGGAGCCCTGGTGGCAAATTGGTTAATTGCTTTTGTTAACCAAAAGATCGGTGTTTTGAACCCACCAGCCACTGTGGCAGCCTGCTTCTGTAAAGAGTACAGCCTTGGAAACCCTATGGGGCAGTTCTACTCTGTCCCACCGGGTCGCTATGAGTCAGAATCGCCCGATTGGCAATGGGTTTGGGTTTTTATTTTTATTTTTTGGTATAGAGATGAGCTAGTCTCAGACTGCCCAAGCTGGAAGGTTGGCAGGGATAATTTACCTCAACTCTCTCATTTTAAAGGTTACAAAGGAGCTACAGTTATTCAGAGGTAAAGCCTAGATGCAAAGCAGGTCTCTTGACTGACCATGGAGGCAGTGTGCCATCATGGTAAGAGTGTGGGCTTTAGAACTGCATACTTGGGTTTGAACAACAAAACTACCTCTTCCTAGCTGTATGCCCTTGAATTAGTTATTAAACTTCTCTAAACCTCCATTTTCTAATCCGTAAATTGGTGGTTATAATATCTACTTTGTGCACTCTAGTGAGGATAATAAATATATAATTTCTAGTTCACATGTCAAGAAGCAGTATAACATGGGGGTTAAGGACATGTATTTTGGAACCAGACTGTCTCTGTTTGAATAATAATGACTCCACCACTTAACCTCTTCATGCCTCAGTTTCATCTTTGAAATGTAGATTACAATAGTATTTATTTCATAGGGTTGTTTATAAAAATATCTGACACATAGAAACTCAATATAGATTGTTATTATTAGCTGCCATTGTTAATCAAATTCCTTAACATGGAATTTCAAAGAAATGTATTTTTTCTTCTCCAGGATCCAATCCAGGATCCCGAATTCCATTCGGTTGTCCTGTCTGCTTAGATTTCTCTGGTCCATGACAGTTCCTCAGTCTTTCTTGCCTTCCATGACCTTGATTCGTTTGAAGAACACTGATCAGTTATTTTGTGGAAAGTGTCAATTTAGGTTTGTCTGATGGTCTTTTATGATTAGACTGAAGTTATATACATTTTTTGCATGAACACCACAGAGGTGATGTACTCTTCTCAGTGTGTCACATATATGTCATGTTAATGTCTGTCTTAGTTACCTAGCACTGCTATAACAGAAATACCATAAGTAGATAACTTTAACAAAGAGAAATTTATTCTCTCATAGTCTACTAGGCTACAAGTCCAAATTCAGGGCGCCGGCTCCAGGTGAAGCCTTTTTCTGTCTGTCAGCTCTGGAAGAAGGTCCTTGTCATCAGTCTTCCCTTGGTCTGGGAGCATCTCTGCACAGGAAGTTCAGAACCCAATGACACACTCTGCTTCCGCCACTGGTTTCTTAGTGGCTTGAGGTTCCTGTGTCTCTCTGCTCCTTTCTCTCTTTCATATCTCAAAGAGGTTGATTTAAGACACTATCTAATCTTGTATATCTCATCAGTATAACTGCCACTAATCCATCTCATTTCATCATAGTGATAGCGTTTACAAAGCATAGGGAAATCACATAAAATAGTGGACAATCACACAATACTGGGACTCATGTCCCAGCTAGGTTGACAGATATTTTTGGGGGACACAATTTAATCCAAGACAATGTCCGTCATCTAGTTAATGTGGTGTCTGCCAGTTTTCTCCATTGTATAATTGCTATTTTCCTCTTTGTAATGAATACATAACTTGTGGGAGATATATTTTGAGACTAAGAAAATCTTATGTTGCTCATGATCTTTTTGCCCACTAAATTTTAACATCCATCTCTGATTCTTGCTTACATCAATTATAACTGTGATGTTTGCCTGATGGTGGTTTTCTATTTCCCTCATTCCTTCTGCATTTATTCACCAGAATTTTTCTGTAAAGAAGAATTGTTTTTTTCTTCCCCATTTTTTAATTTACTCAATAAATATTCACACCCCAAGTATGTCTTTAGGTTATTTATTTTATTCTATAGGTTATAATTTGATACTATCATTATTTATTTTTTTGCTCAAATTGTTTGAGCTTTGGCCATTAAGAGCTCCTTCAGGTTGGCTCCTGTGTCCCTTTGACATGCCCCCATTCTTTTTTGAGCACTTCCATACTCTCTTGAATATGATATGCTCCACACTTTTATAATCCCTGCCCCATCCCTAGAATCAACGATTTCTCCAAGAAGTTCTGGCTCCTTTTATTGGAGAATAGTAATTAAAACCCAAGATCTGGACATTAGGTATGCTCATTGTTACTGGAGTGTCACTGCTTCTAGGCTCTCTCTGTTGCCTGAACTGGGAAGTATATGTATATATACTAACCCACAGACACAGACAGACACACACACACCCCTATATTTCTGTATCTACATACATATTAAACTAAACATGAGTTCATGCTGATGTTTCTGACATTCATCTCCAATTCCAATCCAATACCACAGTTAACAGCAAGCATGTTAACAGTTTGAGCTACCCAGGGACTCCACACAAAAGGGATTAGCATGCTATAAATACTATTTCGTACATTGCTATTGTCACTTTACAGCATGTTCTGGAAATACTCCAAGTCAGTTCATGGAGATTTTCTTCATTCTTTTTATTTCTTTACAGCTACGTAATACTCCACTTGGGGATATACCATAATTTTTTCAACCACACTCCTACATATGAACTTTTAGGTTGTTTTCAATATTTCCATTAAGTTTTTTCTATTGTTGGAGGTGTATCTTCAGAATAGATTCCTAGAAGAGGGATTGTTGAGTCAAAAGGTAAGTGCACATGTAGTTTTACTGATTATTGACAAATTTCCCTCCAGATTCCTTTTACTAATTTGCATTCCCACGGACAATGTATAATAATGCTTGTTTCCCCACAGCCTTCTGAAAAGAATGTGTTGTCATACTTTTTAATTTTTGCCACTCTAATAGGTAAGATATTGTATTTCATCATGGTTTTAATTTGCATTTTTCTAATTATGAGTGAGTTGGAACATTTTCACATACGTTTGAGAGCCATTTTTATACCTTTTTTTGTGAATTTTATATTCATGTGTTTAATATTCATTTTTACATTAGATTTTTGATTGTTTATCCCTCAATTTTAAAGTATTCTTTTTAGATTAGGGAAATTAGGTCTTTCTCTGTGATATATGTTACAGATATTTCTTCCCAATTTGCCTGTTGTCTTTTGGCTTTGTTTATGGCATTTTTTTGCCATGCATTTTTTTTTTGGCAGTAAATCCTATCAATCTTTTCTTTTATTGCCTCTAGGATTTTGAGTCATAGTTAGAAAGGCTTTCTCTACACTGAGGCTAAAGATGAATTCAGTCATGTCTTCTTCTAGTGCTTATATGGTTTCATTTTTTACATTTAGTTCTGTAATTCATTTAGATTTAATGCATGTATAAAATGTGAGGTATGGGTATAATATTACCTCTTTTTCAAATGGTTATACATTTGTCCCATAACCATTTATTAAAAAGTCCATCTTTATCCTAGTGATTCGAGATGCCATCTTTATCATATAATAAATTCTCATATGCAATTCCTATCTATTTCAGGACTTTCTAGTCTATTGTACAGTTTTTTTATTGTGCTTTAAGTGAAAGTTTATGATTTGAGTCAGTTTCTCATATAAAAACTTATACACACATTGCTATGTGACCCTCCTTGTTCTCCCTATAATGTGACAGCACACTCCTCCTTTCCACCCTATATTTCCCGGGTCCGTTCAACCAGCTCCTGTTCTCCTCAGCCATCTCATCTAGCCTCCAGACAGGGCTGCCCACATAGTCTCATGTGTCTACTTGAGCTAAGAAGCACGCTCCTCACCAGTATCATTTTATGTCTTAAGTTCAGACTAATCTTTGTCTGAAGAGTTGGCTTTGGGAACGGTTTTAGTTTTGGGCTAACAGAGAGTCCGGAGGCCATGACCTGTGGGGTCCCTCCAGTCTCAGTCAGATCATTATTAAGTCTGGTCTTTTTACTGGAATTTGAGGTCTGAATCCCACTTTTCTCCTGTTCCATCAGGAATTCTCTGTTGTGCTTCCCATCAGGGCATCATTGGTGGTAGCTGGGCACCATCTAATTCTTTCGGTCTCAGGCTGATGGAGTCTCTGGTTTATGTGGCCCTTTCATTTATTTTATTTTTAAGAGGTTTTTTTAAATGATAACATAAGGAAAGGAATGATTTAATTTAGAATAAGATTAGTATAAGAAAACAAGATTAAGAATGAGGCCTCCATGCTGAGTACCTGAGTTCACTTAGACAAATGCCCACGTGTTGTGGGTTCTATTTTCTCCTTTAATGCATTGGGTAATAGTTAAGTTCCCTTTTGGGTGCAGAGGAAGACAAAGTAGAGAGTCTCCTTGCTCCCTTACTCATCTACATGATAATCAGCCTACTAGCAAGGTTGATGCTAAATAATTATAATAACAACAACTAACAAACACATAATTACCTGCGGAAGACACTCTTCTAAATGCTCTATGTGCATTATCTCATTTAATCTTTACAGCAGCCCCCAATAATACGAGATTATAATATTTTCTTCCCATTTTTCAGATGCACATATTTAGGCTCAAAGAGTTAAACAACATACACAAAGTTGCACAGCAGGAATGGGAACATTGATCTTTTTGGCTACAGTGTCAGCACTCTTAACCATTATTTTACACTACCTCACTACATACAGTAAAACATACTGGCAAGAAAGGGAAGTTCAACAGCTATAGAGAAAGTGCTACCTATGGCAAGCAAACTCTCCAAAGGCCAATCCTAGTGCTGCCAATAGTCTAAACTAGTGTTTCTCACAGTATGGTCTAAGGACCACTTGAATCAGAATCACCTAAGACTTTTATGAAAAATGAAGAGTCCTGGGCCTCTTTCTAGACCTCCCACACCAGAATCTCAACAGGGCGGCCTGTGAATCAGTAGTTTATACAGGTGTTCCAAGTGATTACTCAGTTTGAGAACCATATTATAAATGACGCCCTCCTTGGTTGCTTGAGTGTATTTGGACATAATCTGGTCAACCATCTCATGCCAGGCTTCCCAGTGTGAGGATGGTTATTGTTTCCTCTAGTTCCTTAAATATATGAAAATATCAGCTATCACAGTTCTACCAGCCACCTACCCCCAACCAGGAAGAATCTAATTATATAAGATACACCCATTCTCAGAAAGCTACTGAAAATCTAGTACTGTTTTCCTAAAGCTCTTTGCAGCCTTCAAATGAAGTACAACAAAATGCTCTGCCTCCTCCTATTTTATAAGGGCTATGAATAACTGCAAAATGTTAACGATCTGTTAAAACTAACAAAGGAGTTTATATCCTAACTTTGAGCATTTTTTCCAACAGCAGATGAACAAAAACCTTCAGAATTATGAAGACAGAAGATTTAGGCAGGGTTAAGGTTCAAAAGGAGTCCCTGGGTGGTGCAGTTAATGAGCTCAGCTGCTAAACAAAAGGTTGGAGGTTTGAGTCCACACAGAACCAACTCTGAGGAAGACCTGGCAATCTGCTTCTAAAAATCAGCCATTGAAAAACCCTATGGAGCACAGTTCTACTCTGACACACGGGGTTATCATGAGTCAGAAAAGACTTGATGGCAACTGGTTGTTTTTTAAAAATTGTGAGATGCAATCCTTCCTTGTTAAATCTTCATGTAGCTAATGCCTTAAATACATAATCATAAAGAATTATATTTGTTAGTGTACCGTTAAATATAATTCATTTTTGTCATTGACTTATCCACATTTTTGTACCCCACCACTCCTTTGCCACAGGAAATCTACTACATTGTCACTTTGGGGCAGCAGCTTCCACGGGGTATTCTACCCTTACAAAAGTCTTGCAATCCCAACAGAAACAATATTGCCTCTTTTCAGTATCTCCAGAATCTGGTTACAGCTATGGCAATCAAGCCTGTAAATTTTCAGCAGGCTAGAAAAGCTGCTGGAACCTTATATATGATTGTTTTGAGAGTCCATGCTATGAATTCACCCAGAGGGAGATTTTCTATGGAGCCTACAACACCTAAGCTTCAGGGTCCTTACTGCATAGGTGCCTTCCAAGGCTCTGAGAGGTTCCATATCAATGTGCTCACATGGTCATATGCTTTTGTAAAATTTGCAAAAGTAAAATATTTCTATTATTTTCTTGAAGAGGGCAATTCATATTTTATAAATTTCAGGCCCTACAAAATGTGGCTCCATTTCTGGGTCCACCATATCCCAAACACTTTTTAGCTACTTGGTAATAAAACCCTGTCGACTGGGTTCCAAATGGACACACTTTTTACCATATACAGTTTAGAGTGAATAACCTTTACTTACATGGAATGTGACTATCCTGCTTGCAGCTTTGTCAGGCCAGAATATACAGGAAATAAACTCTGTAGGAGAATTAGTCTATCTTCTTCCTTCTTCATTCACCTAACGACAGATTTTCTTCACTTTACCGTTTTGAAGGCAACTGTGGGCTGTTTTGTGCCCTTTGGAGTCATGGGAAGAGAATTGGCTCATGCAAATAGCTCTCTATTTCACCATTCTCCCTATTTCTAAGCTCCCTCCCTACCAACAGTAAGGGCCATTACCCCGACCCAAGCTCTGTTTTCTCTTTAGTTATCAGTATTTAGTTAGGATCTGTGTTGAGATTATTTAGTAGCCTTCATGCAAGGCTGAATTGAGTAAAATAATATATACCTGTGTTCCAATCTCATCTTGAAGCAATACCAACATTATTTACCTCCTAGTTCTGTGAGCAGTGACTATAGGCAGTTTTAACATGTAAAGAACTTGATTCAACACTCAATATCTACAATAGCAAATAGAGTAGTGCCTGAACATATACCCAAAAGGAAAATTGTTTGTATTAAACAGAAGTTTGGGCTTTCACTCTGTCAAAGCTTCTCAGTTACCTGCTTCTGTAACAGAAAAACACTTCTTGAATGTTCACTAAAAAAAAAAAAAAAACCTTTGCCATCGAGTCGATTCTGACTCATAGTGACCCTATAGGACAGAGTAGAACTGCCCCAAAGAGTTTCAAAGGAGCTCCTGGTGGATTTGAACTGCCGACCTTTAGGTTAGCAGCTGTAGCACTTAACCACTACGCCACCAGGGTTTCCAGAATGTTCACTAGTTGCATGATATTATACTATGTGTTCCAATGATTTGATGCTGTTTAGGGAAAATAGGCTTCCTTTTCTCTATGTAGCTCCAATTGAGGATTGGGGCTTCACATGGCTACTTCTAGGATGGAAAATACCAGACAAAATAAAACCAGAATTGGAATTTCTCTTTGGAATTTGGCACAAAGTTAATAATCAGAGTGTTAGATTATAACATCTTGTATATGTAAAATAAGAATCCATAGGTCTATCTTGATGTAAATTATTGAATGAATAAATAAATAAATGAGAAGAAAAGAGAAAACTCTTATCTACAGTAGAATCTCAATTAGTAAATGAAAGAATGATGGAAATATAAAATTACCATTTGGCAAACAACACAGTAATCGTTTCAAGTAAGAATCATCTGTGTATGGTAAAATTAGTAGACAGAAGGATGGAAAACAGAATATTTTCATGGTCTCAATGTATCTCCCTGCAAGGCAATTATTAATTATTGAGAAAAAATAATAACTTTACAGTAGAGAAACCATTAGCCAAACAATCAAAGTTAGCATCACAGTAATGGGACAAGTTGACATCATAGTGTTTCCTGATATGGTGAACTGAGAAGCATACAATGTTAATTCTGTGATATTCCTACCAAAATGCATACTATGAATCCAATCATGAGAAAACATCACAAACCTGAATTGATGAACATTCTGCCAGTACTTTTCAAAAGTATCAAAGTTCTGAAAGATGAAGAAACCACTAAGGAATCGTTCTAGTTTAAAGGAGGCAAAGGAGATATGATGACTAAATATAACACTTGATCTCGGATTGAATCCTTGATCAGAAAAATCACATTAGTGGGACAGTTGGTAAAATTTGAATAAGATCTCTGGGTTAGATAATAGTATTATATCGCCATTAATTTTCTGATTTTGATAATTTGCTGTGGTTATATAAGATGTTAACAGTTGGGCAATCTGAGTGAAGGGTATTTGGGAATTCTTTGTATAATTTTTGCAACTTTTTTGCAAATCTGAAATTGTAAAATGCAAAGTTAAAAAAATTAAAACAAATTTTAAAATTGGTTCATATTACTGAGTATAACAGATACTTATTCTCTATTGACCCCTTCTTACATTTCAGAGAGATGAGATGCTTCCTGATATTAGCTTGGAAAGATTCAATGTATCATGTATTGAACACATTCCAGGGCTAGGAGGTAGTGAAAGACGCTAAAAGGAATAAGACTTCGTCCCCTGTTTCATTCTAATGGGGTGGGAGGAGAAAGACATACACAACCAAGATGGAGAGTTGTGATTAGTGTGTAAGGGAAAGGCAGAGCGCATGCTATAGGCACTCAGAAGAAGGAGTATTTGTTTCCTGCTTTGGGTTATCAGAGAAAATGTCACTGAGAAATTAACCTTTGGGCTAGGCTTTGAAGGATGGCAGGATTTTGACAAGTGAAATTTGAAAATATGGCGGTAAAAGGTATACAGGGTTAAGAGAATAGCATAAATAAACTATGGTAGAGGAAAGAAAGTTCAAAGACCACACTCCCCCTACACCCCAACACAACACAGTCATGCTTTTTGTTTTGGACCATATTATTGGTTGTAATTTGATCATTGAATTTTTGGACTGATCATGAAAAATGCAAACAAAACCCTAAAAACTCACAAAACACTAGATTTGGAAGGCACCTTAGAGATCTTACCCGACTATCTCATTTGGGTGCTAGAGAAAATGAAGAGACTCTCCTAAGGCCAAATGCAGTAAGTTAGTGGCAGCAACGGGACTAGGACCCAGAGCTTGTTTCCCAACTTGGTACCCTATCTACTCTAACATTGTGAAACTTTTAAATAAGCATTGTGAAAGCAGTGAGGTACATTACTATGCAGCTATAGTACTCTTAATATTGGCTTCTTGAGATTCCTAACATCCCCAGAATTTAGTCATACTGTATTTGTGCCTCTTTTTCCTGTGCTCCTCCTACGTTCATTATAAAGCTTTACACTGAAGACGGGCAAAAAGGCACAGTTTCAAGGCCCTCTATGACAGCTGCAAGTATCCAGCTATTAGCTAACTTTGATGCAGCTGAAGCCCTATTTTCATGTAAGCCCACTTGTGTGCTCATGTCTTCTGGCTGTAATTGGTTGATGAATCACTCTTTAGTCTGAAACAAAACAGTCAACAGAAGAGCCAAATTATCCTGTCATTCGTATCTCTTCAGGTAAAGCCTTCATAACCATCCTACACACCCTCCTTCGGAATCAGGTGCTTTCCTTTTTGACGAGATGACTTACAGATTTTAAAATCACATTTGCTGAAATAATAAT
Organism: Loxodonta africana; assembly: GCF_030014295.1. Classification (NCBI taxonomy): domain Eukaryota; kingdom Metazoa; phylum Chordata; class Mammalia; order Proboscidea; family Elephantidae; genus Loxodonta; species Loxodonta africana. The sequence continues at coordinate 96,895,764 of NC_087369.1, forward strand.
GTCCTTGAAAGCCATGAAACCAGATCAGAGCACCAGGGAGGGAGAGTGAGGGAGTTTGGTCAGAGCCTGAAGATTAAGACTTTCTACCCCTTACCCACCCGACTGTGTCCATTCTGAAGGCCCTTCTCTGATAATTTGCTCCTTACTGTAAAATCCTCCCTATTAAAATTTTTTTTGTTATTATCCTCAATGCATCACTTCCTCATCTGCATAGATGCAGGCAAGATTTATGCATGTAGCACGGACAACTGTCAGGGAGAAGCAATAGGGACTTAAGAGATCTTCTCACCTCACTGCTCACTAGGCCTGCAGGGACAATGGGAGGCCCTTCAGAATTCTAAGCAGTCTGCCAGTAAATCTTAAGATTCAGACTGAAGTAGAAATAAGCCGTCTTGACTAAAGCCATGGTTGAATACGTTTAAATTTGAACCCAAATAACCAGGCTGGCCATGAATAACAATGAGAAAAACACAAAGCACAAAGAGAAGACAGGGATGGAAGCAAGACTTTGTGGCAGCTTAGCAATAGAAACACTAAGATTTCCAGTGCCAATGGGTTATTAAAAGAGGAAGAAAGCAGCTAGATCTGTAAATCTCCCATTTGGGAGCAGCTGCTGTTATGATCAGAATCATAGCCAAAAAAAAAAAAAAAAAAAATAGCCAAAGCATTGGAAAATCCCGACTTCTAGTCTGAAATGCATATATCTACAAAATTAAGGTGTCAAAGTAGGTGATTTGGTGACAAATATGGTGAAGAAGGTCAAGATTTTAGTCCTATGTTACATTCCTGTTTTTGGCAAGTCATCTCCAAGTTGTTCCATGTCCCCTACTTCAGTACTTCCCCATTGACAGAAATGCTTGAGGAGTAATTCTTGTTTTCAGTTTTTTCTTCCTACTTATCACCACTACCTGCTCCATCACCTGTCCTCTGTCCTGCATTCCATTTTTATCAGGACGCTGCTCAATAAAGGACCTGCTAAGATGGTTTAAGCTGACAATTGTGTAATATGCTCCTCATCTCGGTTAACATTTACATTTTAACGAGAACATTTAATCCTTTATTGAAATGAGTGGCAAGCTTGGGAAGGGGTAAAACTCTGGGGGTGGGATGTCTCTTATTGCTCTTAATATCACTGAATGGAGTAGGTCATCTATTTCACCCTACGGTTAAGGTGGGCCCTGTATAGTAGAGCACCATCTGGATAGTGCTAACAGCAAAGACACTAGGCCAGCTTCCCATTTTATACTCTGTGGATATATCCCTGGAGCCCTGGTGGTGCAGTGATTAAGAGCTCAGATGCTAACCAAAAGGTCAGCAGTTCCAATCCACCGGCCACTCATTCAAAACCCTATGGGGCAGTTCTACTCTCTCCTATAGGGTAGCTATGAGTTGGAATAGACTCCACAGCAACAGGTTTTGTTTTGTTTTTGGTTTTGGGTATATCCCTAATGAGTTAATAATGCAGAGTAAAAACATATCCACCTGAGTTTCTAATATGTGGCCATGTTCGTTAAGGAAGACAAGAATTACTAATTTGAGTTTTTATTGAATTTTCCCCACTCTCCCCATACACATAGTCCCCTTCTCCTCCAGTAAAACCAAAAACCAAACCCGTTGCCATCAAGTCAATTCCAACTCATAGTGACCCTACAGGACAGAGTAGAACTGCCCCATAGAGCTTCCAAGGAGTGCCTGGTGGATTTGAACTGCTGACCCTTTGGTTAGTAGCCATAACACTTAACCACTATGCCACCAGGGTTTCCTCTCCTCGCATAAAGGACTGCTAAAATAGCCTCTAATATAGCATTCATTATAGCTTGCTCAAACCTACCCCACTCTGGATGCTGTTAATTAGCTGCCTTTGGGACAAACACCATCCAGGAATTATATAATGAGAACACAAAGTATGTGGCTTTTAAACTTTATCTCATGTAGCTATTTTGTAGATAGTTCTAGCCATTTTGAGCCAGGGAAAGTCTTCATAATTCAGATGCTATTATAAGAATAGGATTTTCTGCTTTATATCTTGGCTACAAAACACTTTTTGAGATGAAAAATCAGAAATTGGAAGCTACTTCAAACAAATTAAATAGTACCGTAGCAAATGTGTTATTCATTTCTTTCTACTGTTCTTGTAACAGGTTCAAAGTCACAGAGTTTGATTCTCAGCCCTGGGGAGGCAAATTATTTCCAGGGGAAGCATGACATCCTTCAAAAGGAAGTTATTTTTGATTCTTAATTGAAGGAAATAAATATAACACAGGCGAGCATTTTTAGGAAGCGGGTGGGGTCGTGAGTGTAGTAAAATCTTACTGATGACAAGATTATCCTTTCTCCAAAATCAGAAATAAATGCAGGAGTGTATCTGTGAAGTACACAGGTTGTGAGACAGCTGAGGACAGAGTACTCTCAACTAAGTTTCTCAATACACCAGACTCAGCAGAAGCTGAACTAAAAATATGTGTCTTTCATAGTCCCTTGAAGGTCAGAGCCCCAGGCAAAGAGTCCTTTTTGCACTGGAGAATTTCAAAGAACTATGAGCTATTTTCGCTCAAGGCAGAGCAGAATGTTTTTGAGACCTGAACGACAGGTACACACTTTGGGTGACAGCATTATTAGAAATACCCACTGAGCAGCTGTGTGTATTAAGGGAGATCCAAAGAATGAGAGACCCTTGATTCACTCATAGAGAGATGACAGTTGACTGAGAGTCCAAGAGTTTCCATTCTGAGATTTTGTATTGTTATAAGAGGCAGAGGCAAGCAGTAGGGAAAAGTCAAATATTAACATTTTAAACATAGTCATGACCAAAGTTGAAAAGGTCACTTGCAAGGCAGCTTGAGGTAACAGGAAAAAGGGCTAGTCTAAGTGAAAGAATATCTGAGCTCTAGTCCTGACCTCTGTTGTCAGTTAGACATGTGTCCTTGGGCAATTTCATTCCCCTTTCTGGGCCTGTGGTTCCCCAATTTATAAATAAGGAGTTAGTATTCTCTTATTATTTCCTAGACTTTTGAATTTCATGGTTCTAGTACATTAAAAAAACCAAAATCCATTGCCATCAAGTCAATTCTGACTCACAGTGACCCTATATAGGACAGAGTAGAACTGCCCCATAGGGTTTTCAAGGAATGACTGGTAGATTCGAACTGCTAACCTTTTGGTTAGTAGCTCTAGCTCTTAACTACTGGGCCAACAGGGCTAAATTAAAAAAAAGGGGGGGATGCAAATATGGGGTTACCAAATTTTTATCTTACCAATAAAGATATATTTTAAAGATCCTTTAAAAATACCCTAACATCTACTATTGCCATCATCTATTAATGAGAGACAAAGAAGTACTTATTTACAGGGTTGTTGTGAGAATTAAATAAGTTAATATATATTAAGCGTTTAGAACAGTACCTGGTTCATAGTAAACATTTAATATATGCTATTGCTATTTATTCATTGTCGTAAAGAACATTTCAAGATCTGTCCTGAATTACAATGACGTCAGTGATGAGATAATATCTATACATCTACAAGGAAGACCAGTTAACACTATTATTCAAATTTACACAGCAACTACTAATGCCAAAGATCAAGAAAATGAAGACTTTTACCAATTTCTGCAATCTGAAATTGGTCAAACATGCAATCAAGATGTATTGATAATTGCTGGTGACTGGAATTTGAAAGTGAGAAACAAAGAAGAAGGATCAGTGGTTGGAAAATATGGCCTTGGTGTTAGAAACAACACTGGAGATCACATTATAAAATTTTGAAAGACCAACAACTTATTCATTGGAAATACTATTTTTCAACAACAAAAACGATGACTATACAAGTGGACCTCACTAGATGGATTACGCAAGAATCAAATTGAGTACATCTGTGGAAAAAGATGATGGAGAAACTCAATATCATCAGTAAAAACAAGATCAGATGCCAACTGTGGAACAGATCATCAATTGCTCATATGCAAGTTCATGTTGAAGCTAAAGAAAATTGAAATATGTTCATGAGAGCCAAAGTATGACCTGAGTACATCCCACCTGAATTTAGAGACCTTCTCAAGAATAGATTTGATGCATTGAACACTAATGACTGAAGACCAGACAAGTTGTGGGATGACATCAAGGACATCACACGTGAAGAAATAAAATGGCCATTAAAAAGACAGGAAAGAAAGAAAAGACCAAAATGGATGTCAGAAGAAACTCTGAAACTTGCTTTTGAACATAGAGTAGCTAAACAAAAGGAAGAAATGATGAAGTAAAAGAGCTGAACAGAAGATTTCAAAAGGTGGCTCAAGAAGGCAAAGTATAGTATTATAATGAAATGTGCAAAAACCTGGAGTTAGAAACGAAAAGGGAGAAAAAAATGCTCTGCATTTCTCAAGCTGAAAGAACTGAAAAAAAAATTCAAGCCTCTAGTTGCAATATTGAAGGATTCTATGGGCAAAATATTAAATGACTCAGGAAGCATCAAAAGAAGATGCAAGAAATTCACAGTCCCTGTACCAAAAAGAATTGGTTGAAGTTCAACCATTTCAGGAGGCAGCCTATGACCAATAACTGATGGTATTGAAGGAAGGATTCCAAGCTGTGCTGAAGGCACTGGTGACAAACAAGGCTCCAGGAATTGATGACATACCAATTGGAATGTTTTAACAAATGGAATTAAAGGTGAAAGTGCTCACTCATTCATGCCAAGAAATTTGGAACACAGCTACCTGGCCAACTGCGCTGGAAGAGATCCATATACATGCTCATTCCAAGGAAAGGTGATCCAGTGGAATTAGGAAATTATTAAAAATATCATTAATATCACATGCAAGTAAAATTTTACTGAAGATCTTTAAATGTGGTTGCAGCAGTACATCAACAAGGAACTTCCAAGCCAGATTCGAAGACGTATGAAACAAGGGCTATCATTGCTGATGTCAGATGGATCCTTGCTGAAAGCAAAGAATACCGGAAGGATGTTTACCTGAGTTTTATTGACTATGCAAAGGCATTCAACTGTGAGGATCATAACAAATTATGGTTAACATTGCCAAGAATGGTAACTCCAGAACAGTTAATTGTGCTCATGAGGAACCCGTACATAGACCAAGAGTCAGTCATTTGAAGAGAATACCAAAAACCAAACTCATTGCCGTCGAGTGGATTCTGACTCATAGCGACCCTATAAGACAGAGTAGAACTTCCCCATAGAGTTTCCAAGGAGAGCCTGGTGGACTCGAACTGCCGACCTTTTGGTTAGCAGCCGTAGCACTTAACCACTACACCACCAGGGTTTCCAGGGTTGTATCCTTTCACCACGCTTATTTAATTTAATTCTTTAATTGCTAAGCAAATAACCTGGGAAGCTGGACTATATTAAGACGAACGTGATGTCAGGAGTGGAAGAAGAGTAATTAACAACCTGCATTTTGCATAGGAAACAACTTTGCTTTCTGAAAGTGAAGAGGACTTGAGGCACTTACTGATGAAAATCAAAGATTACAGCCTTCGGTATGGATTACACCTCAACATAAAGAAAACAAAAATCCTCAAAGCTGGGCCAATAAGGAACATAATCATACATGGAGGAAATATTGAAGTTGTCAGGTATTTCATTTTACTTGGATTCACAATTAACTCTCACAGAGGCAGTAGTCAAGAAATCAAACAACGCATTGTATTGGGCAAATCTGCTGCAAAAGACCTCTTTAAAGTGTTAAAAAGCAAATATTACATTTTAAGGACTAAATGTGCCTGTCAAAAGCCATGGTATTTTCAGTTGCCTCTTATGCATGTGAAACCTGGAAAATGAATAAGGAAGAACAAAAACAATTGATGCATTTGAATTGCGGTGTTGATGAAGATTATTGAACATACCACGGACTGTCAGAAGAGGCAATAAATCTGTCTTGGGCGAAGTAGAGCCAGAATACTCCTTAGAAGTGAGGATGGTGAGATTTTGCCTCACTTATTCGGACATGGACAGGGATCAGTCCCTGGAGGACATCATGCTTTGTAAAGTAGAAGGTCCGCAACAAAGAGGAAGATCCTCAGTGAGATGGATTGACACAGTGTCTGTAACAATGGGCTCAAACATAACAGTGATTGTGAAGATGGTGTAAGACAAGGCAGCACATTTTTTCTGCAAAAGCTATTTTTTTTAAATAATTTTTATTGTGCTTTAAGTGAAAGTTTACAAATCAAGTCAGTCTCTCACATATAAACTTATATACACCTTACTACATACTCCCACTTATTCTCCCCCTAATGAGTCAGCCTGCTCCCTCCTTCCAGTCTCTCCTTTCGTGACCATTTTGCCAGTTTCTAACCCCCTCTACCCCCCCATCTCCCCTCTAGACAGGAGATGCCAACATAGTCTCAAGTGTCCATCGGATACAAGTAGCTCACTCCTCATCAGCATCTCTCTCCAACCCATTGTCCAGTCCAATCCATGACTGATGAGTTGTCTTCGGGAATGGTTCCTGTCCTGGGCCAACAGAAGGTTTGGGAACCATGACCGCCGGGATTCTTCTAGTCTTAGTCAGACCACTAAGTCTGGTCTTTTTATGAGAATTTGGGGTCTGCATCTCACTGTTCTCCTGCTCCCTCAGGAGTTCTCTGTTGTGCTCCCTGTCAGGGCAGTCATCGGTTGTGGCCGGGCACCATCTAGTTCTTCAGGTCTCAGGATGATGTAAGTCTCTAGTTCATGTGGCTCTTTCTGTCTCTTGGGCTCATAGTTATCGTGTGACCTTGGTGTTCTTCATTCTCCTTTGATCCAGGTGGGTTGAGACCAGTTGATGCATCTTAGATGGCCGCTTGTTAGCGTTTAAGACCTGAGACGCCACACTTCAAAGTGGGATGCAGAATGTTTTCATAATAGAATTTATTTTGCCAAATGACTTAGATGTTCCCTGAAGCCATAGTCCCCAAACCCGGCCCTTGCTCCGCTGACCTTTGAAGCATTCAGTTTATTCAGGAAACTTCTTTTCTTTTGGTCCAGTCCAGTTGAGCTGCCCTTCCCTGTATTGAGTGCTGTCCTTCCCTTCGCCTAAAGTAGTTCTTATCTACTATCTAATCAGTAAATAACCCTCTCCCTCCTCCCTCCCTCCCCCCTCTCATAACCACAAAAGAATGTGTTCTTCTCAGTTTGAACTATTTCTCAAGATCTTATAATAGTGGTCTTATACAATATTTGCCCTTTTGCATCTGACTAATTTCACTCAGCATAATGCCTTCCAGATTCCTCCATGTTACGAAATGTTTCAAAGATTCATCATTGTTTATCGATGCATAGTATTCCATTGTGTGAATATACCATAATTTATTTATCCATTCATCTGTTGAGGCACACCTTTGTTGCTTCCAGCTTTTTGCTATCGTAAACAGTCCTGCAATGAATATGGGTGTGCATATATCTGTTCGCATAAAGGCTCTTATTTCTCTAGGATATATTCTGAGGAGTGGGATTTCTGGGTTGTATGGTAGTTCTATTTCTAACTGTTTAGGATAACGCCAGATGGATTTCCAAAGTGGTTGTACCATTTTACATTCCCACCAGCAGTGTATAAGAGTTCCAATCTCTCCGCAGCCTCTCCAACATTTATTATTTTGTGTTTTTGGATTAATGCCAGCATTGTTGGAGTGAGATGGAATCTCATCAAAGTATTAACTTGCATTTCTCTAATGGCTAATGATCCAGAGCATTTTCTCATGTATCTGTTAGCCACCTACATAAATTCTTTAGTGAATTGCATGTTCATATCCTTTGCCCAATTTTTAATTGGGTTGTTTGTCTTTTTGTGATTGAGTTTTAACAGAATCATATAGATTTTAGAGATCAGGCCCTGGTCGGAGATGTCATAGCTGAAAATTTTTTCCCAATCTGTAGGTGGTCTTCTTACTCCTTTGGTGGAGTCTTTAGATGAGCATAGGTGTTTGATTTTTAGGAGCTCCCACTTATCTGGTTTCTCTTCGTCATTTTTAATAAAGTTTAGTATTCTGTTTATGCCTTGCATTAGGGCTCCTAACGTTGTCCCTATTTTTTCTTCCATGATCTTTATCATTTTAGTCTTTATGTTTAGGTCTTTGATCCACTTGGAGTTAGTTTTTGTGCAGGGTGTGAGGTATGGGTTCTGTTACATTTTTTTGCAAATGGATATCCAATTATGCCAGCACCATTTGTTAAAAAGACTATCTTTTCCCCAATTAACTGACACTGGGCCTTTGACAAATATCAGCTACTCATATGTGGATGGATTTATATCTGGGTTCTCAATTCTGTTCCATTGGTCTATGTGTCTGTTGTTGTACCAGTACCAGGCTGTTTTGACTGCTGTGGCTGTATAATAGGTTCTAAAATCAGGTAGAGTGAGGCCTCCCACTTTGTTCTTCTTTTTCAGTAATGCTTTACTTATCTGTGGCTTCTTTCCCTTCCATATGAAGTTGGTAATTTTTTTCTCCATCACATTAAAAAATGTCGTTGGTATTTGGATCGGAAGTGCATTGTATATATAGATGGCTTTTGGTAGAACAGACATTTTTACTATGTTAAGTCTTCCTATCCATGCGCAAGGTATGTTTTTCCACTTATGTAGGTCCCTTTTAGTTTCTTGCAGTAGTACTTTGTAGTTTTCTTTGCATAGGTCCTTTGCATCTTTTTTAAAATTTATTCCTAAGTATTTTATCTTGGGGGCTACTGTGAATGGTATTGATTTGGTTATTTCCTCTTCGATGTTCTTTTTGTTGATGTAGAGGAATCCAAGTGATTTTTGTCTGTTTATCTTGTAACCAGAAACTCTGCCAAACTGTTCTACTAGTTTCAGTAGTTTTCTTGAGGATTCCTGAGGGTTTTCTGTGTATAAGATCATGTCACCTGCAAACAGAGATAATTTTACTTCTTCCTTGGCAATCCGGATGCCCTTTATTTCTTTGTCTAGCCGAATTCCTCTGGCTAGGACCTCCAGCACAATGTTGAATAAGAGTGGTGATAAAGGGCATCCTTGTCTGGTTCACGTTCTCAAGGGAAATGCTTTCAGGCTCTCTCCATTTAGAGTGATGTTGGCTGTTGGCTTTGTAAAAATGCTGTTTATTATGTTGAGCAATTTTCCTTCAATTTCTATTTTGCTGAGAGTTTTTATCATGAATGGGTGTTGGACTTTGTCAAATGCCTTTTCTTCATCAATTGATAAGATCATGTGGTTTTTGTCTTTTGTTTTATTTATATGGTGGATTATATTAATGGTTTTTCTAAGATTGAACCAACCTTGAATACCTGGTATAAATCCCACTTGGTATTGGTGGATTATTATTTTTTTTAATTCTATTGGCTAGAATTTTGTTGAGGATTTTTGCATCTATGTTCATGAGGGATATAGGTCTGTAATTTTCTTTTTTTGTGGTGCCTTCACCTGGTTTTGGTATCAGGGATATGGTGGCTTCATAGAATGTGTTTGGTATTATTCCGTCCTTTTCTATGCTTTGAAATACCTTTGGTAGTAGTGGTGTTAACTCTTCTCTGAAAGTTTGGTAGAACTCTGCAGTGAAGCCGTCGGGGCCAGGGCTTTTTATTGTTGGGAGTTTTTTTAGTTACCTTTCCAATCTTTTTTTTTGTTGTGGGTCTATTTAGTTGTTCTACTTCTGATTGTGTTAGTTTAGATAGGTAGTGTGTTTCTAGGAATTCATCCATTTCTGCTAGGTTTGAAAATTTGTTAGAGCACAATTTTTCATAATAATCTGATATGATTCTTTTAATTTCAGTTGGACCTGTTGTGATATGGCCCATCTCATTTCTTATTCGGGTTGTTTGTTTCCTTTCCTGTATTTCTTTAGTCAGTCTGGCCAATGGTTTATCGATTTTGTTAATTTTTTCAAAGAACCAACTTTTGACTTTGTTAATTCTTTCAATTGTTTTTCTGTTCTCTAATTCATTTAATTCTGCTCTAATTTTTATTTTTTGTTTTCTTCTGGTGCCTGATGGATTCTTTTGTTGTTCGCTTTCTATTTTTTCAGGTTGTAGGGACAGTTCTCTGATTTTGGCTCTTTCTTCTTTATGTATGTGTGCATTTATCGATATAAATTGGCCTCTGAGCACTGCTTTTGCTGTGTCCCAGAGGTTTTGATAGGAAGTGTTTTCATTCTTATTGTATTCTATGAATTTCTTTATTGCCTCCTTAATGTCTTCTATAACCCAGTCTTTTCTGAGCAGGGTATGGGTCAGTTTCCAGGTATTTGATTTCTTTTCCCTGATTTTTCCGTTATTGATTTCTACTTTTATGGCCTTATGGTCTGAGAAGATGCTTTGTAATATTTTGATGTTTTGGATTCTGCAAAGGTTTGTTTTATGACCTAATATGCGATCTAATCTAGAGAATATTCCATGTGCACTGGAAAAAAAAGTACACAGAGTGTTCTGTATAAGTCTATGAGGTCAAGTTGGTTGATTGTAGCAATTAGGTCTTCTGTGTCTCTATTGAGCTTCTTACTGAAAGTCCTATTCTTCTCCGAAAGTGGTGTGTTGAAGCCTCCTACTATAATTGTGGAAGTGTCTCTCTCACTTTTCAGTTCTGTTAAAGTTTGTTTTACGTATCTTGCAGCCCTGTCATTGGGTGCATAAATGTTTAATATGGTTATATCTTCCTGGTCAATTGTCCCTTTAATCATTATGTAGTGTCCTTCTTTATCCTTTGTGGTGGATTTAACTTTAAAGTCTATTTTGTCAGAAATTAATATTGCCACTCTTGCTCTTTTTTGATTGTTTTTTGCTTGATATACTTTTTCCATCTTTTGAGTTTTAGTTTGTTTGTGTCTCTAAATCTAAGGTGTGTCTCTTGTAGGCAGCATATAGATGGATTGTGTTTCTTTATCCAATCTGAGATTCTCTGTCTCTTTATTGGTGCATTTAGTCCATTTACATTCAGCTTAATTATAGATAAGTTTGAGTTTAGTGCTGTCATTTTGATTCCTTTATGTGTGTGTTTTTGACAATCTCATTTTTCCACTTACTTTTTTGTGCTGAGAAGTTGCAAAGCTTAGTTTTTGGTGTACCCTTACAAATGTTAAGAGATTCTCTTTCTTTGTCTACCCAGAACCTATCCTATCACTGCATTGCCACTAATTCCTGCTGCAGAATTTATATCATTGAAACTTTAGCATGGCCAACTCAGACAAGGATGTTGACCACCACTTAGAGAGCTCCTTAAAAGTTCAGGCAGAGGTGGAGCCAACATGGCGGAATAGACAGATGCTTCAGGCAAGGCTTCTTTACAACAAAGACCCTAAAAAACAACTGAAACGAGTATATTTGTGACGAGTTGGGAGCTCTGAGCTTCAAAGGCAAGCTTAGAAAATGAACTGAGGGGAAGGGGGAGGAAGAGACCATTCAGAAGCAGAGAGGAGTTACCGGACCTGAATCATGGGGAGCCCTCAGGCACCACTCCCAGAGCCATGGCTGTGGGCTGGTAATAGCATTCAGGCTCAGTTTCCTCAGGGAGAAGCAGCCAGCCACACAGCCTACTCACACCTCCGAAACCAGAGAAGTATGGCGCTCTTGGCAAAATCTAAGTGTTTGCATATATTTTACCATGCACCCCCACCCCCAAGCCAGCTTCAGCGGCTGAATTCCTTGGGCCTGAGATAGGCACTGTTTGCCACCTAGAGCCATCCACCCACCCTTGGTGAAGGAAAAAATTTGCAATTGGGGAAATGATAACTTGCTACCTCAATTAACTGGGGGAGCTCAGGATAGAAGCAGCTGCTGTCCAGGCATAAACTGTCTGTGGACTTTGAGCATCTTTCCCTTCTGCATGGACCTGTGTGGGCCTATTTTGGGAGAATAGGCCCTTGTTGGCAAACTCCAACCATTTAAGCTGTGCGGTGGAGAGGTGGGCGTTTGATGTTTGACATTGCTTTGCCTATTAAACAAGGTCCTCACCTACCCACATCAGGGACCTAAGGACAGGTAGCTCCACTCAGATCACCCAGCCACCTGCGACGGAAGTCCAAAGATAACTGGTACCTCCCAGTCCTTACAATCAAAAACTTTGGGTGCCCATGGTCCCACTGCAGAACCCAACCACTTGTATGCTCTAGGGAACAGGGACTTGGGGGTCAGTTCTCAGCCCCTGCCTTGTTCAGAGCATGACCCCCTTCTGCAATCAGTTACCAGTATATAAGCCAATCACTCCTGCTCCTTTAAGACTGTAGGCTGGAGTCTGTACCACACACTTGATGATAAGCTACCTGGAAACCTGAGCTGAATTCATACAAGAAAACTGAATGGACTCCTAGACTGATATACCTGATAACAGCTCTAGCCATCTGGGGACAGGACGTCAGAGATCCAAAGGCCAAAATAATCAAGCTAGCTCACTCAAGCAGCCCATAGGGGTATACCAAAACAAAACAAAGCAAACAGCTACGACACAGTAAGCAAGCATAAACTAACACAATAAGTTATAGATGACTTGGAGACAACAGTCAATATCAAGTCACATAAAGAAACAGACCATGATCACCTCAACAGGCTTTCAAAACAAAGAATCCAGGGATCTTCTACATGAAAGTGCATTCCTGGAATAACCAGAGCCAGAATACAAAAGTTGAAAATACAGAACCCTTCAAGACATCAGGAAGGAAATGAGGCAATACGCAGAACAAGCCAAGGAACACACAGATGAAACAATTGAAGAAATTAGAAAGATTATTCAGGAACATAATGAAAAGTTTAATAAGCTGGAAAAATCCATAGACAGACCCAAAACATAGGCCGTCAGCAATCAGAAATTCAGAAGATTAACAATAAACTTACAGAATTAGACAACTCAATAGAAAGTCAGAGGAGCAGAAGTGAGCAAGTAGAAGCTAAAATTTCTAAACTTGAAGATAAATCACTTGACATTAATATATTTGAAGAAAAATCAGACAAAAGAATTTTAAAAAATGAAGAGACCTTAAGAATCCTGTGGGACTCTATAAAGACAAATAACATATGAGTGACTGGAGTACCAGAACAGGGAGGGATAACAGAAAATACAGAGAGAATTGTTGAAGCTTTGTTGGCAGAAAACTTCCCTGATATTGTGAAAGCTGAGAAGATATCTATCCAAGATGCTCATCAAACTCCACATAAGGTAGATCTTAAAAGAAGTCACCAAGATATATTATAATCAAACTTGCCAAAACCAAAGATAAAGAGAGAATTATAAGAGCAGTGAGGGATAAACAAAAAGTCACCTACAAAGGAAAGCCAATAAGAATAAACTCGGACTAAAAAAAAAAAAAAAAAAACTCGGCAGAAACCATGCAGGCAAGAAGGCAATGGGATGACATATTTAAAAAATTGAAGGAAAAAAATTGCCTGCCAAGAATCATATATCCAGCAAAACTGTCTCTTAAATATGAAGGTGGTATTCACTAATTAGATAGTAGATAAGAACTACTTTATGTGAAGGGAAAGACAACACACAATACAGGGGAGGTCAGCACAACTGGACTAAACCAAAAGCAAAGAAGTTTCCTGAATAAACTGAATGCTTTGAGGGCCAGTGTAGCAGGGGCAGGGGTTTGGGAACCATGGTTTTAGGGGACATTTAAGTCAATTGGCATAATAAAATCTATTAAGAAAATATTCTGCATCCCACTTGATGAGTGGCATCTGGGGTCTTAAACGCTAACAAAGAACCATCTAAGGTGCGTCAGTTGGTCTCAACCCACCTGGATCAAAGGACAATGAAGAACACCAAGGACACAAGGCAATTACAAGCCCAAGAGGCAGAAAGAGCCACATGAACCAGAGACTACATCATCCTGAGACCAGAAGAACTAGATGATGCCTGGCTACAGCTGATGACTGCCCTGACAGGGAACAAAACAGTGAACTTCTGAGGTAGCAGGATAGCAGTGGGATGCATACCCCAAATTCTAGTAAAAAGACCAGAGTTAATGGTCTGACTGAGACTAGAAGGACCCTGGTGGTCATGGCTCCCAGACCTTCTGTTGGCCCAGGACAGGAACCATTTTCGAAGCCAACTCTTCAGACATGGATTGGCCTGGACAATGGGTTGGAGAGGGATGCTGGTGAGGAATGAGCTTCTTGGATCAGGTGGACACTTGAGACTGTGTTGGCATCTCCTGCCCGGAGGTGAGAGGAGAGGGCGGAGGGAGTTAGAAGCTTGCAAAATGGACAGGAAAAGAGAGAGTGGAGGGAAAGAGTGGACTGTCTCATTAGGGGGAGAGTAATTGGGAATGTGTAGCAAGGTGTATATAAGTTTTTGTGTGAGAGACTGACTTGATTTGTAAACTTTCACTTAAAGCAAATAAAAGTTATTAAAAAAAAAGTTCAGGTAGCTCTTGGAGAAGTGGTGGAGGTAGAGGATATTTTGTGAAAGGCTTGATTCATAAAGTAAGCTGGGTGACCACCTAAGAGCCATCATATTGCAACAACTATAGTAGGCAGATAAGGGAAAGCAAAAATAATCCTTCAAAATTTAAATATTGTAATATAAGCCTACTTCCTTTGCTGATAACTTGCAATTTCTTATTGCACAAAATATTTTCTATAGGAAGTTAGTACCAACAGTCCAGTCTTACCTCCCACTTTTTCTACTTAGCCAAATTTGACTCCTTAATGTTCCTTAAGCTCTCCTTTGCTTCTGCCATTCCTTCTCTTTGGAAAGCACCTCCTCTGGTCACCTTCCATCTCTGTCATTTAGAATTCTAGTCATCTTTCAAAGTCTGCCTTAATCACTACCTTTTCCATAAAAACCCAAAACCATACCTGTTGCCCATCAAGTCGATTCTGACTCATAGCAAACCTAGAGAGCAGAGTAGAACTGCCCCATAGGGTTTCCAAGGATGTAAATCTTTACAGAGGCAGACTGCCACATCTTTCTTCTGTGAAGTGGCTGGTGGGTTTTTAACTGCTGACCTTTTGGTTAACAGTCCAGCACAGTAACCACTGCACCACCAGAGCTGCCCTTTTCCCTGAAACCCCTCTTAATTCCTTCTAAATATATACGATAATCTCTTCCTTTGAGCCTCCTTGACACCTTTCCATAGTATTTCTCTTGTTTGGTATAATATTATAATTGTTGGTTTCTTTGTCTTTTTCCCTCTACCAAACCAAAAATTCCCTGAAGATAAGGGACTATGTCTATTTATGTGTTTATTCCCCATAGCTTCAAGCTGCACTGTATATGGAGAAGATGCTTTATGAATTGCATGTCGAGTTGAATTGAAGAAAGAGGTAGACAAGTTGTGGAAAATTTATATCTCATAAGGGCTAACTCTGTTTGTGATCACAGACTTGCTGGAGCCAAGAAAAAAAACAATAATTGTTGGCTAAAAATCAGTGTCCCACCCAAAGTCTTAGGCTGCTCCATATTATGTGTAGTGAGGACAGAAAGACATGTCTAAATGCTCTTGTCAAGATATCCTGTTTGGGATGGGGCCAAGATGGCAGAGTAGTCAAAACTTCCAGTGAGTCCTTTTACAAAAAACATCCCCCCCCCAAAAAAAAAACAAGCAACTTGATTATATATATATATGACAAGATAGAAGACCTGAACATTAAGGGCAAAGTTAGGAAATCAAACCGAGCAGCAGGGGGAGGGAAAGATGGTTCAGAAGCATCAAGGAATTGCCAGACCTGATACGGCAGGAGCCAGTGCTCCTCAGGCACAATCCCCTGGCATGACTGCAGTGAGCTGGCAGTAGCGTTCGGGATGCAGTTTCCTCAGGGAGAGTCAGTGAGCTGCACAGAGTCTACTCTGCCTCCGAAATCAGCAAAGAACAGTGCTTTCAGCAAAAGATAAGTGCTTGCATCTATTTACCACACCCCCTAGCCCCCAAGCCAGTTTCAGTGGCTGTCGATTTCCCTGTGCATGCTGAGACATTTTCCCAGCCTTGGAGAAGGAACAACGTAACAAATGGGGGGAAAATAACCTGCCAGCTCCCCTAAGGTGGGAACTCGGGGCAGGAGTGGCTCCTGTCCAGGCACAAACAGTCCATGGATTTTGAATGCCTTTCAACCCCACATGGACCTGTGTGGGCCCATTTCAGCAGCTTAGGCTCTTGTTGGCAGACCTCAATGGTGTATGTGTCTGAGATCTGACTTCAATGGTTTCAGCTGTGCAGTGGAGAGGTGGGTTTTTAGCGTTTGGCACTGCTCTGCCTATTAAGTAGAGTTCTCACCTACCCACATCAGGGGCCTGAGGACTGGTAGCTCCACCTATGCCACTAGCCACCCATGACAGGGGTAAAAGGATAAGTGGTGCTTCCCAGTCCTTACAACCAAAAGCATTAGGTGCCCATGCTCTGGCTGCAGAGCCCACCCACCTGTGCACTCTAGGGAACAAGGATGTTCTTTCCTCACAGACACTTGGGGAACAGTTGTCGCCCCCCTGCCTTGCTCAGAGTGTGACCCCCTGCTGCAACCAGATACCTGTGCCTACACCAGTCACCCCTGCTCCTCTGTAGGAGACAGCCTGCACCACACAATTGGTGACTGACTACCTGGACACCTGAGCAGAATCCATTAAAGAAAAGAGAATGGACTACTAGGCTCATATACCTGGTAATGGCTCTAGCCATCTGGTGACAGGAAGTTAAAGCTTCAAAGGTGCAAATGATCAAGCTAGTTCACTCAAGCAGCCTATTCGGGCATATCAAAACAAAGCAAAACAAAAAGCTAGGACAGAGTAAGCAATCATAAAATAAATTAATACAATAACTTATAAAAGTCTGAGAGACAATAGTCAATAACAAATCACATAAAGAAGCAGACCATGATGGCTTCAAGAAGCTCCCAAAACAAAGAATTAAAGGAATATTCCAGACAAAGATATCTTCCTTAAATTACCAGAGTTGGAATACAAAAGATTAAGATACAGAACTCTTCAAGAGATCAGGAAGCAGATCACGCAAAATGCAGAACAAACCAAGGAACACACAGATGAAGCATTTGAGGAAATGAAGAAGGTTATTCAAGAGTATAATGATTAATTTATAAGGCTACAAGAATCCATACAGAGAACGCAATAAAAATTCAGAAGTTTAACAATAATATTACAGAATTAGACTATTCAATAGAAAGTCAGAGGAACAAAATTAAGAAAATGGAAGACGGAATTAGAGAGATTGAAGATAAAACACTTGGCACCAATATATTCAAAGAAAAATCAGATAAAAGAATTACAAAAATGAAGAAAACCTAAGAACCATGTGGGACCCTATCAAGAGAAATAACCTACGAGTGATTGGAGCACCAGAACAGGAAGGGAAAACAGAAAATACAGAGAGAATTGCTGAAGATTTGTTGGTATAAAACTTCCCTGATATCACGAAAGATGAGAAGATGTCTATCCAAGATGCTCTTCAAACCCCACATGAGGTAGATCCCAAAAGAAAGGCACCAAGACATATTATAATCAAACTTGCCAAAACCAAAGAATAGGAGAGAAATTTAAGAGTGACCAGGGATAAACGAAAATCCACCTATAAAGGAAAGCCAATAAGAACAAACTCGGATTACTTGGCAGAAACCATACAGGCAAGGAGGCAATGGGATAAAATATACAAAGCATTGAAGGAAAAAAATTGCCAGCCAAGAATCATGTATCCAGTAAAACTG
This sequence comes from Loxodonta africana, assembly GCF_030014295.1. Lineage (NCBI taxonomy): Eukaryota > Metazoa > Chordata > Mammalia > Proboscidea > Elephantidae > Loxodonta > Loxodonta africana. The sequence continues at coordinate 96,913,377 of NC_087369.1, forward strand.
TCTCTCAAACATGAAGGCAAAATTAGGACATTTCCAGATAAACAGAAGTTTAGGGAATTTGCAAAACCCAAACCAAGACTGCAAGAAATACTAAAGAGAGTTCTCTGGTTAGAACATCAAGAACATTGGATAACAACCCAAGACTAGAACACAGGACAGAGCAACTGGATATCAACCCAGATAGGGAAATCACAAAAATAAATCAAGATTAAAAAATGCTCAAAACAGGGAAACATAGATGTCATTATGTAAAAAATAACAACATTTAATCAATAAAATAATAAAGAGGGACTGAAAAATGAAGTCATAGATCTTTCATACAGAGAGGAAGTCAAGGAGATATAAAAAGATAAAAGCTTGGTTTAAACTCAGAAATATAGGGGTAAATGTTAAGGTAACCACAAAGGAGACTAACAATCCTACACATCGAAATAAAATATAAGAAAAATATGAAGACTCAACAAAAACAAAATCAACAATGAAAAAGAAGAAAAGGCAATATATAAAGAAAAACTACTCAGCATGAAAAATTAAGTGGAAAAAAGAAAATGTGAACAGTGCAAAAAAAGGACATCAAATTAACAGCAATAAACTCATAAAAACCTATCTATAATTACACTGAAGGTAAATGGACTAAATGCACCAAGAAAATGAGAGAGACTGGCAGACTGGATAAAAAAAAAACACAATCCATCTATATGCTGCCTATAAGAGACATGCCTTAGACTTAAAGACACAAACAAACTAAAGGATGGGGGAAAAAAAAGCAAACAACAACAAAAAAAGAACAGGAGTGGTAATATTAATTTCTGATAAAATAGACTTTAAAGTTAAATCCACCACAAAGGATAAGGAAGGGACAATATGCCAAGAGGATATAACTATATTAAATATTTACCCACCCAACAACAGAGCTTCAAGATACAAAAAACAAACTCTAACTACACTGAAAAACAAGATAGAAAGCTCCACAATAATAGTAGGAGACTTTAACATACCATGTTTGATGAAGGACAGAACATCTGGAAAGAAGCTCAATAAAGACACGGAGGACCTAAATGCCACAATCAACCAACTTGACCTCATAGACATATACATAACACTCCACCCAAAAGCAGCCAAGTATACTTTCTTTTCTAATGTGCATGGAACATCCCCTAGAATAGACCATATATTAGGTCATAAAGCAAGCCTTAATAGAATCCAAAACATCAAAATATTACAAAGCATCTTCTCTGACCATAAAGCCATAAAAGAAGAAATTGATAATAGAAAAAGCAGGGAAAAGATATCAAACATTTGGAAACTGAACAATACCTGCTGAAAAACTAATGTGCTATAGAAGAAATTAAGGATGGAATAAAGAAATTCATAGAATGCAGTGAGAATGAAAACACTTCCTTTGAGAACTTTTGGGACACAACTAAAGCAGAGCTCAGAGGTCAATTTATAGCAATAAATTCCACACATTCAAAAAGAAGAAAGGGCCAAAAATCAAAGAATTATCTCTACAACTTGAACAAATAGAAAAGGAGCAACAAAAGAAACCCTCAGGCACCAGAAGAAAGCAAATAATAAAAACTAGAGCAGAATTAAATAAAATAGAGAACAGAAAAAATATTGGAAGAGTTAACAAGACCAAAAGCTGGTTCTTTGAAAAAATTAACAAAATGGATAAACCACTGGCCAAACTGACAAAAGAAAAACAGGAGAGGAAGCAAATAACCCAAATAAGAAATGAGATCGGTGATATCACGACAGACCCAACTGAAATTAAAAGAATCATATCAGATTACTATGAAAAATTGTACTCTAACTCATTGGAAAACCTAGAAGAAATGGATGAATTCCTATAAACACACTACCTACCTAAACTAACACAAACAGAGTTAGAACAACTAAATAGACCCAAAACAAAAGAAGAGATTGAAAAGGTAATAAAAAAAACTCCCAACAAAAAAAAGCCCTGGCCCTGACGGCTTCACTGCAGAGTTCTACCAAACTTTCAGAGAAGAGTTAACACCACTACTACTGAAGGTATTTCAGAGCATAGAAAAGGATGGAATACTCTCAAGCTCATTCTATGAAGCCACCATATCCCTGATACCAAAACCAGGGAAAGACACCACAAAAAAGAAAATTATAGACCTATATCCCTCATGAACTTAGATTAAAAAAAAAATCCTCAACAAAGTTCTAGTCAATAGAATTCAACAACATATCAAAAAAAAAAAACAATTCACCATGACCAAGTGGGATTCATGCCAGGTATGCAGGGATGGTTCAACATTAGAAAAACAATGTAAGCCATCATATAAATAAATCGAAAGACAGGGACCACATGATCTTATCAATTCATGCAGAGAAGGCATTTGACAAAGTCCAACATCCATTCATGATAAAAACTCTCAGCAAAATAGGAATAGAAGGGAAATTCCTCAACATAATAAGAGGCATTTATACAAAGCCAATAGCCAAAATCATTCTAAATGGAGAGAGTCTGAAAGCATTCCCCTTGGGAAGGGGAACCAGACAAGAATGCCTTAATCACCACTGTCATTCAACATTATGCTGGAGGCCCTAGCCAGAGCAATTAGGGTAGATAAAGAAATAAAGTGTATGCAAATTGGTAAAGAAGAAGTAAAAGTATCACTATTTGCAGATGACATGATCTTATACATAGAAAATCCTAAAGAATCCTCAAGAAAACTACTGGAACTAATAGAAGTGTTCAGCAGAGTACTAGGATACAACATAAACATACAAAAATCATCCTCTACACCAACAAAGAGAACTTCAAAGACGGAATCACCAAATCAGATACCATTTACAACAGCCTCCAAGTAAATAAAATTCTTAGGAATAAATCTAACCAGAGACGTAAAAGACCTATACAAAGAAAACTACAAGACACTACCACAAGAAAGCAAAAGACACCTAGAGAAGTGGAAATATATGTCTTGCTCATGAATAGAAGACTCAACATTGTACAAATGCCTGTTCTTCCCAAAGCAGTCTATAGATACAATTCCTATCCAAATTCCAATAACATTTTTTAATGAAATGGACAAACAAATCACCTACTTCGTATGGAAGGGAAGGAGGCCCTGAGTAAGTAAAGCATTACTGAAAAAGAAGAACAAAGTGGGAGGCCTCACACTACCTGATTTTTGAACGTATTAAACCGCCACAGTAGTCAAAACAGCCTGTTACTGGTACAAGAATAGATACATAGGCCGATGGAATGAAACTGAGAATGCAGACATAAATCCACCCACACATGAGCAGCTGATATTTGACAAAGGCCCAAGTCTGTTAAATGGGGAAAAGGCACTCACTTTAACAAATGGTGCTGGCATATCTGGATATCCATCTGCAAAAAAATGAAACAAGACCCATATCTCACACCATGCACAAAAGCGAACTCAAAATGGATCAAAGACCTAAATACAAAATCTGGAATGATAAAGATCATGGAAGAAAAAATAGGGACAATGCACAAACACCAGAAGAGAAACTAGATAACTGGGAGCTCCTAAAAATCAAACACCTATGCTCATACAAAGACTTCAGAAAAAGAGTGAAAAAGATTACCTACAGACTGGGAAAAAAAAATTGGCTATGACAAATCCAATCAGCGTCTGATCTCTAAAATCTACATGATACTGCATAAACTCAACGACAAAAAGACAAATAGCCCAATTAAAAAATGGACAAAGGATATGAACAGGCACTTCACCAAAGAAGATATTCAAGTGGCTAACAGATACATGAGGAAATGCTCAAAATCAGTAGCCTTTAGAGAAATACAAGTCAAAACTACAATGAGATACTATCTCACCCCAACAAGGCTCGCATTAATCCAAAAAACACAAAATAATAAATGTTGGAGAGATTGTAGAGAGACTGGAACACTTATACACTGCTAGTGGGAAAGTAAAATGGTACAACCATTTTGGAAATCAACTTGGCACTCCCTTAAAAAGCCAGAAATAGAAGTACCGTATGATCCAGTATTCCCACTCCTTGGAATATATCCTAGAGAAATAAGAGCCTTAACAGGAACAGATATATGCACACCCGTGTTCGTTGCCGCGCTGTTTACAATAGCAAAAAGATGGAAGCAACCAAGGCACCCATCAAGAGATGAATGGATAAATTATGGTATATTCCCATAATGGTGTACTATGCGATGATTAAGAACAACGATGAATCCGTGAAATATTTCATAACATGGAGGAATCTGGAAGGCATTATGGTGAGTGAAATTGGTCTGTTGCAAAAGGACAAATATTGTATGAGACCACTATTATAAGAACTCAAGAAATAGTTTAAACACAGAAGAAAATATTCTTTGATGATTATGAGAGTGGGGAGGGAGGCAGAGGGGCATTCACTAATTCTATAGTAGACAAGAACTATTTTAGGTGAAGGGAAAGACAACACACAATACAGGAGAGGTCAGCACATCTGGACTAAACCTAAAGCAAAGAAGTTTCCTGAATACAACCAAACACTTCGATGGCCAGAGTAGCTGGGACCAGGATCTGGGGACCATGGTTTTAGGGGACATCTAGGTCAATTGGCATAACAAAATATATTAAGTAAACATTCTTCATCCCACTTTGTTGAGTAGCATCTGGGGTCTTAAATGCTAGCAAGCGGCCATCTAAGATGTATCAATTGATCTCAACCCACCTGGAGCAAAGGAGAATGAAGAACAGGAAAGACACAAGGTAAATATGAGCCCAAGAGAAAGAAAGGGCCACGTAAACCAGAGACTACCTCAGCCTGAGACTGGAAGAACTAAATGGTGCCCAGCTACCACCGATCACTGCCCTAACAGGGAACACAACATAGAATCCCTGATAGAGCAGGAGAACAGTGGGATACAGACCTCAAATTCTAGTAAACTGACCAGACTTAATGGTCTGACTGAGACTAGTTGGATCCCAGAGGCCATGGTCTCTGGGCCTTCCGTTCGCCCAAGACTGGAACCATTCCCAAAGCCAACTCTTCAGACAGGGATTGGACTGAACTATACGACAGAAAATGATACTGGTGAGGTTTGAGCTTCTTGGCTCAAGCAGACACATGAGACTATGCGGGCAGCTTCTGTTAGGAGGCGAGATGTGAAGGCAGAGGGGGACAGAAGCTTGTTGAATGAACATGGGGAATACAGGGTAGAGAGGAAGAGAGTGCTGTCTCATTAGGGGGAGAGCAGCTAGGAGTACATAGCAAGGTGTACATAAGTTTTTGTATGAGAGTCTGACTTGATTTGTAAACTTTCACTTAAAGCACACACACACACAAAGGTATCCTGTCTGGCTTGTTAGCTAACTCAGGTTTTCTTAATAAGTTCCTGAATAGGAAAAGTTATGGTACAGCTTCAGGTCCAGCCAATTGTTACTTTACATTGTAGCGGCTCCAACCTTTGCCTAATAAAGAGTAATATTAACTTTTCAGTACTCGCTGCCTGGATTGAGGAAGTTACTAACAATGCATTTCTCTGAGAGGAATCCTTTTATTTCTGATAATGTTTTTACAATAGGCAGGCAGTGGTTCCCAAAGTTTTTCACATCATGGCACAATAGAAAGTGAAAATACTTTGTATAGCATACTGGGCTGTAAAATGGTAGTAGTAGCGTCAAAAACTATTTAACTTCAGGGGGGATAATGAGAAAGAGCATAAGCCTAAGGCTGATCCCCATGAGGTGGAGGTCAGACATACCTCCACTCTCCAACCTTTTCACCAGTTCTGACACTAGCCATCCTCCCTATGGCACTCTCTACTTCTCTGCTGGGTTAGATAATCTGTTGCAGTGCCACACAAAACTCACAAGCCATCTTAAGGTTAAGTGATTTCTTAAGGGAGTAACAGGGTGCAACTTGGGATCAGGATCAGAAAGCATATATGCAGTCTGGAAGGCTCCTCCCAAATAGAGAGCACATTCCTGTCTTTTTCAGTGCAGAACAGCTCTCTCATCTCCTCTTGGCCATTGAAGGAAGCACACCCATCTTTCTGGGCTGCACATGTCCCCTCTCGGCTGTTTCAGGCCTCCTCTCGGGCCCCTCAGAACAGGCCTTCGCTTGGCCTTGCATACCCCTCTCAGCAGTGCAGACTTCCTCTTGGATCCCTGAGGACAGGCTTTCTCTTGGTTTCCTCAGAACAGGCCTCTTCTCAATTCCCTCAGGGAAGTCCTCTCTGCCTTCTACCTCCCTGCCATCGCCCTCTCCACTGCTAACTGATCCAACCTATAGACAGTGTAGCAGTTTTGTCAGTTCTCTTAGCTGCCTTCCTGGCAGCAGGCTTCTGCTGTCACCACTGACTCTGGCTCAGGGCCTCTTTCAGGCCTGTCTTCACTGACTCTGCTGCAGCTTTCTTTCTAGGTCTGTTGCCGCCATCTCTACCACAGGTCTCTCCTGGCTTCTTGATGTCTTCAGTGTTACAACCCTTGACCTGTGTTACAACTCTTTTAGGAGGTTCCTTTCCTCCTCTCTCTCTGCTTTTTCTTTCTTCTCTCCTCTTTTCCTTTCTGCTTCTTTCCTTCCTTCTTTTCTGAAAACTCTGTGGGGTTGGCTGCATGTATAAGCAAACTCCTTGTCAATTTCAAGGCATGGCACTCCCATCAGGGTCATGAACTGACATGACTGACATGAATTGATATGACTCTCAGTAGGCCACAGTCAATTCTTTTGCATAGTAGGTTATAATCACTTCATTTGCATAAGTATATTTACCATTGCCTGCAAGGTGAGTAAAATAAAGCCAGGGGAAGGTGCAGCTCACGGCCAGATAAAAATTGTCTGTCATAGGCTGGGTTCTCTAGAGAAGCAAAACTAGTAAAGTGTGTAAATATGTATATAGAGAGAGATTTATATCAAGGAAATGGCTCATGTGGTTGTAGAGGCTGGAATGTCCCAAGTCTGCAGGTCAGGATAGAGGCTTCTCCTGATTCACATATTTGCAGGGGCTGGCAAACCCAAGATCGGCAGGTCAGAGACCAGGGCTCTTGCTCACAGGCTGTGAAGATTAACAAATCTTCACTATCGGCAGGCAAGACTGCAGGTAAACTGCTAGCTTAAGTCCCAAGAACCGGATGTCAGACTAACAGGAGCCAGCTGCAGGATCCAGAGTGAACAAAAGCCCATGAGCCTTGCCAGAGTGTCCACTTATATTTGATGCAGGCCGCACGGCAAAGGAAAGTCCGTTTCGACTGATTGGCTTTTCACAGCAGATCCCATCATGGAGGTGATCACGTTATATCAAATCTCATCACGGAAGTGATCACATCATATGACAGCCAAACTACATCATAACTGCCAAACCAGTGAGAATCATGGCCTAGTCAAGTTGACACACAACCTTAGCCATCAAAGTATCAAACCATCAAGTTTTTTACAGCTTACCCAGAAAATGTCAGTCACTGTGGAAAAAAGTAACAAAACTTTGGGGGTAGAAAACTAGAGCAAAGATAACTCCTCAGGGGTTAGGGGAAAAATTTCTTAAGCTGATTTTTCAAAGGACCAAGGCAAAAGGACACATAAGAAGAACTCATCTCACCAAAGGGGTAAATAGCTGAGGTGGCTAGTGGTGAGTGTTAACTTTGGCTCAGCATGTCCAGCTATCCCAACTGCTGTCATACCACCTCAGGTACTGAGGGGAAATCAATATCTCAGCACACTTGTAACCTATTCCCAGTTGTCTGTTGCCTGGCATACTGGTTAGGAAGCTCTGCCATACATCCTGGAATGATGGCATGGTGGCTGCAACCAGTTCGAATTTGATAAATCAGGTAGTCTACTTGTTGGGGGTGCTGGTTCTAGGATATGGTGTGTGTTGAAGGTGGAAGGTAGAAAGGGCAGCTAGGAAAAGGATCTGGTAAAAAAAAAAAATAGAATTTTCAATGTTGTCTTAAACTCCAAAGATTTAGTTATATAAGCTTCAATTGCAACCTCTCTGGAATGCATGTAAGATTAAGGAAAAGTGAAGTAAATTGATGAGACTTACACCTTCTGTCCAGATAACTGTAAACATTCCAGGTTAGTAGTATTAGAATATAATTAGTATTGAAAAAAAACAAGAGAAGGAAGCCAGAGGAGATGCAAGAGATGAAGAGAACCTCAATCTGAGTCCCAGAGTAATCAGGGATGAGGGGTACCCATGAGAATACAAAACAAGTTCTGCAGTTTAACACAATAATACTAAGTTTATTAGCCATGTGATAGATCATCAAGAGAGGGCAGAAGTAACAATGGAGCACAAAATCTCTCTTCACAAATAGTGCAGTCACCAATGAGAAAGCTCGGGCTATGATGTGGGATTGTGTTTTCCACCTCTCCTTAAAAAAATTTAGATTATTAGTTCAAATAATAGTATTAGAAGTCTAGGCATGAGTGCTTGCCTCTGCTTGAACCTTCTCTGAGCCTTTCCACCCCACCTATACTCCAATCTTCTTTTCAAAGAAAATGGAATTTTCCAATTTTTTTCCAGAAAGTCAGACTGACTTTGCACTTCTGCAAAGTCAGACCGAAAGTCATCCTAGAAATGTGCCTGACCTTTTTACACTCAGCTCAAGTGCAAGTAGAAATTTCACACACCTTTTTCTTTTTTAAGTGAAAGCTCATAGAAGGTCTTGGGAAGCATGACCTTGAATGTTTATGAGCTCTTGAGAAGCACAATGAATGCATTTGTATTGCTGTACTGCCCCCTTGTAGTGAATGCAGATAAGGAAACTGATTAAGAACAAGAGCAAAATAATCCCTTTGATTTCACAAACCTAGCCTTCCCTAATGCTTGAGATGGATGGGATATAAGACCTTCCGTTCATTCCAAAAACAGAACAGTGATCACTCACTCGCCATCTTTTTGTTGACCTTTTTAAGGTTGCAGGCACATGGGGCTATCAGATTGGCTGCTTTACCTGAGCTAATTGATCAATTGAGTCATACAGCCAACTAGTTTGACAGATTCTTCTTACCCAGCTAAGAGAATTGATCGGTTATTTTGGTGTCAAGTAGACTCAGCCTTAATATCTTCAGGGAATCTTTCTATGTGGGTACTTTGTAAAGAAAATGTTCATTTATAGGCAGAGAAAGAAATATCTTTTTTTATTGTGCTTTAGGTGAAGGTTTACAGAGCAAATTAGTTTCCCATTCAATAATTTATACACAAATTGTTCTGTGACATTGGTTGCAATCTCCACAACGTGTCAGCACTCTCCCCATTACCATCCTGAATTCCCCATTTCCATTTGTCGTACCTCCCAGTGTCTTCCTTTTCCTTGTTCATATTGTGCTAACGTCCCCCATATTGTGTATTGCCTTGCCCTTCGCTAAAGTTAACACATGTCTACTATGTAATTACTGATTTTCCCTCCCTCCCCATTTCCTCCCTGATATCCATCAGAGAATGTTTCTGTATGTAAACATTTTCTTGACATTTTATAATAGTGGTCTCATACAATATTTGTCCTTTTGTGGTTGACTTATTTCACTCAGCATAATGTCCTCCAGATTTATCCATGTTGTGAAATGTTTCTCAAATTCATCATTGTTCTGTATCGTTGCTTAGTATTCCATTGTGTGTTTGCACCAGAGTTTGTTTTATCAGCTTATCTGTTGATGTGTGTTTAGGTGGAACCCTGGTGAGGCAGTGGTTAAGAACTTGGCTGCTAACCAAAAAGTTGGCAGTTCGAATCCACCAGCTGCTCCTTGTAAACCCTATGGGGCAGTTTTACCCTGTCCTATAGGGTCCCTGAGTCAGAATCAACTCGATGGCAATGCTTTTTTTGGGGGGGAGGGGGGAGGGCATTTAGGTTGTTTCCATCTTTTTGCTGTTGTGAATAATGCTGTAATGAATATGGGTGTGCATATATCTGTTTGTGTTGCACCTCTTATTTCTCTAGGATATGTACTTAGGAGTGGGATTGTTGGATCATAAAGTATTTCTAATTCTAGCTTTTTAAGGATGTGCCATACCATTTTTCTGTAGTGGTTTTAACATTTTACACTCCCACAAACAGTGTATGAGTTCCAGTCTCTCCACAACCTAACCAGCATTTGTTGTTTTCTGCTTTTTTGATCAGTGGCATTATTGCCAGGGTGTGATGGTATCTCATTGTAGTTTTGATTTGCATCTCTGGTGGCTAGTGATCAAGAACATCTCTTCATGTGTTTGTTAGCTGGCTGAATGTCTTCTTTGGTGAAGTGTCCCTTCATGTTCTTTACCCATTTTTTAATGGGATTGTTTGTCTTTTTGTTGTTGAGGTGTTCAAATTTTGTATACATTTTAGAGGTTAGACTCTTGTCAGATATGTTGTGGGCAATTTTTCCCCCTTTATGTAGGTTTTCTTTTTACTCTTTTGGCAGTCTTTTGATGAGCATAAGTGTTTAATTTTTAGGAGATCCTAGTTATCTAGTTTATCTTCTGCTGTTTGTACATTGTTAGTTATGTTTGGTATTCCATTTATGCCATATATTAAGGTCCCTAGCATTGTCCTTATTTTTTCTTCCATTATCTTTATAGTTTTAGGTTTTACATTAGGTCTTTGATGCATTTTGGGTTAGTTTTTGTGTATGGTGTGAGGTATGGATCTTATTTTCATTTTTCTACAATGGATAATCCTCTAAAAGAAATATCTTTTAGAGGGTTAATGGCTACTGTATATGTCAGGGGATTAGAAACTTTGTATTTTATTCCAAATGTGGCTCTCAATTTTTAACATGACCTTGGGTGAGTCATATAATATCTAGGTGGCCTCATTTTCTTCATTTGCAATATATGAATTCATATAAGCACCTTAATATGACGTCAAATTGTATTTTATGGTTGTATTTTTTCGGTCTTTGCTATGTATCCATGTCAGTTCAAGCATCAAATCCTCAGTATGGCACTTCCAAGTCAGCCAATAGTCCCCTGAGATTATACTATTGGAGTCACTCGTGGCCAATATAAAAGCGATGCTACAATTGTTTATATAAATAAACTGAGAGCTAGCTTATCAATGGGTTCAATTACCTGATCCAGATTCATATACAGATTTTATTCTTTATTAGGATTCAGAGAAGAATCATTAATAAGTTCCTACTTCCTAAAAACTGGAAAGAGAATATTGGGTATAATGTTGTCTAGTTCTCTGAAGAATAAGAAGGCAGAATTATTTCTTAAAGCTTAAAATACAGTCAAATCCACCTCTTCCCTTTCAGATTTTCAGTCTTTAAAATGAGGAAAATACCACATATAACAGTATTTCATTTTACCAAGTACACCATTTATCTATTATTAACTATTGTAGAAATCTCTTTTTAAATAATATTCCATAAAGAATGATCAGCTTATTTTAAAATATATGTCATCAGTGGTTGAATGAGAAATAATTTTCATGAGGTGTTATACTATATACTACCAAAGTCATTTTAATTAGGTAACTTAAAGGCTCACATCTTTGCATACATTTCTAAGGTATTATATTTCAATCTTTAAAATTTGATTATGACATTTGGCTTAGTCACATAATCTGTGTGAAAATATTTTATTTCTGTAGTTTACTACAGTCTAAAAAGAAAGTGTAGCATTTTCAAAATTCTTCATCTTGTATTCTCACATTTATAGCTATGCACGTTCACTCTAAATGTTATTATATTGGCCTCTTGTCTCTCGGAACACAAGAGCTTTATATCTTGCTCAGGAGGTTCCCAGGAGTCTAAAAGGCTCTGTGTCATAGCAACTCATCTCTAGGCTCCCTCCGTATTTTTCATTAAGGTGACAGGATACGGAAGATTTTATTACTGCCCTGTGATTTTATGATTTTATCATTGTATACCCTCTCAGCTCCTAATATATGACACGATGACATAGAGGGCAACACCCATGTTAAGCAAAAGTATTCCTTATCTGAAAATGAGGTGCTACTATATAATATTGGGACTGAAGAGTCAAATGAGTGGTGTTCCCTTCAAAGTAATAACCTTGGGGAGCTACATATTTTATTCAGATGATGCTGCCTTTCCTTTAAACAATGCAAAAGATTCTCTTTTGGAACTGCCAGTAGAGCCAGTTTATAAGCCACATGAAAAAATCAGTCCCACTGCTTTATTGTCACACCTTGTATAATGTGAGAGACAAAATGACAGAGCCCTTTCTCCCAGTGGGAACTCGTCTGAGATTATCTTCACATTGCCATTATGAATGAGCAAAAAATTCAGGCCTGGCTTAAATGTCCAACTACTTCCTAAAACTATATCTGATTCTCCTGGTCAAAGACAAGCCCTCCCACTTATAAACTACCAGACACCTTGACGCCTTTCTTAGAGGATCTAACTCATATTACCTTGGATTATAGTTAATTCTACACTTTTCCTTACTTTTAATTATAAACTTTTTAAGAAGCATGACTTATTTAGCTTGTATCCCCTTCATAGGTAGTGCATCAATAAATGTTTCTTTAATGAACGAATGACCAAATATGAACCTCTTTTTAATATTGAATAAAGACGTTTCCTGGGCCTTATCTGACTCATCTATGAAAAGGCAACACTAGCAATCATATCCAATCTACAAGGGTGTTGTCAGGGTCATATTAAAAGAGCCAGAAAAAATGCTTTGAAATTGCTAAATGCAATTTTTAAAATGTAAGATTTTAAAATATTCTTTTGTTGTTGTTGTTAAAATGAAACAACTGAGAACCCTCAGCACATAGTAACTGGGTACTGTAGTGAAATAAAAATGGATCCAGCACCTTGCCTGATCTCAAGCAGTTTCCAGCTTTCTACACAGAACTTTATAACTCCCTAAATTATATGAATTTTTTTTGCCTCAACCATTAGAATGAAAGCTTTAAAAAGACAGAAATTTTATCTGTCATGTTCAGTGCTATATCTCCAATAAATATTTGTTGACTGAATAAACAAATGAATGAATGATTGAATATCTCTAGCAGAAAAGATAGAACATTTAACAATATTAAAAAATATTTACTGAGTTCTCACTATGAACAAGACACTAGAGGATGCAAAGGTGAATAAGAAGTGTACAAACTTCTATCATAAAAGAAAGAGTATGAACAGAAAGGTGAGAGAGAAGCAAAGTTCTATGAGAATCTATAAAACTTCACGGAGTTAGCATTTGATCTGGACCTTGATATATGGGCAAAATTTGGGAAAGTGGAGATGAAGTGAAAATATATTAAGCAGAAGTAGCAGTGTGAGTACAGGCATATAAGATAGAAAAGTACAAATACACTTGGGAAATACAGATAGTCCGATATAAGTGGAGCATAGGATCCAGAGGAAGTAAAAATGGTTAAGTCCATACTGTGGAGGGCTTTGAATGTGAGGAAAATCTAGTCAAAAATATCCCTGTATGGAAAGACAGCACACAATACAGGGGAGGTCAGCACAATTGGACTAAACCAAAAGCAGTTACCTGAATAAACTTAATGCTTTGAAGGCCAGCGTAGCAGGGGCAGGGGTCTGGGAACCATGGTTTCAGGGGATATCTAAGTCAATTGGCATAATAAAATCTATTAAGAAAACATTCTGCATCCCACTTTCAAGAGTGGCGTCTGGGGTCTTAAATGCTAGCAAGCAGCCACCTAAGATGCATCAATTGGTCTCAACCCACCTGGATCAAAGGAGAGTGAAGAACACCAAGGACACAAGGCGATTACGAGCCCAAGAGACAGAAAGGGCCACATGAACCAGAGACTGCATCATCCTGAAACCAGAAGAACTAGACAGTGCCTGGCTACAACCTATGACTGCCCTGACAGGGAACACAACAGAGAACCCCTGAGGGAGCAGGCGAGTAGTGGGATGCAGACCCCAAGTCCTCAAAAGACCAGACTTATTGGTCTGACTGAGACTAGAAGGACCCCGGTGGTCATGGCCCCCAGACCTTCTGTTGGCCCAGGACAGGAACCATTCCCGAAGTCAACTCTTCAGACATGGATTGGACTGGACAATGGGTTGGAGAGGGATGCTGGTGAGGAGTGAGCTTCTTGGATCAGGTGGACACTTGAGACTATGCTGGCATTTCCTGCCTGGAGGGGAGATGAGAGGGTGGAGGGGGTTAGAAGCTGGCGAAATGGACATGAAAAGAGAGAGTGGGGGGAGAGAGCGGGCTGTCTCATTAGGGGGAGAGTAACTGGGAGTGTGTAGCAAGGTGTATATGGGTTTTTGTGTGAGAGAGTGACTTCATTTGTAAACTTTCACTTAAAAAAAAAAAAAAGCACAATAAAAATTATTTTAAAAAATCCCTGTATGAAAAATGTCGGGTTTTGTGCAATATTGCAGGAAAGCAGCAGTTAGATTCACCCTGGACCCATTATTTCCTGACCTTACAATGCTGCAGAAGCCCTGAGGCACAGTGGAGAAAGCACTCAGCTGATAACTGAAAGGTCAGCAGTTCAAACCCACCATCTGTTCCAACAGGAGAACGATGTGGCAATATGCTCCAGTAAAGATTCACAGCCTCGAACATCCTATGGGGCAGTTCTACCTTGTCCTATAGTGTCACTATGAGTAGGAAACAACTCTATGGCACACAGAAACAAAACATAATGCTGTTGCCAGTGTTAAGGTATTTTAGTTTAAAATCCAATTTGAACAAAAGATGGGGCCTTAGAGATCAGTTTTATTCCAAGATATTTTCTAACCCTCAAGAAAACAGTGTTGGTAGGTTTGGCACATCTGTGTTTTTACCAGCAATGGAAAATCTGAACAATAACAAGGGGTGGCAGAACTAAGGCATTTCATTTTGTTGTGCACACCTCATGCCTCTGACCAGAGGTTTACTTATATCTTATCATGTTTTAATTTCCATACCAGTACAAACAGTATTAAACTCTGGCTGGGAACAATGTCTATGACATTTTAAGCAAATGCCTTCCAAAAGACTAATGATCAGAAGAAAGATATAAGAAGGAGGTCACTGGAGTCAATCTCAGCTTGTTGTCCATTTTCAAGGGTGGGGGAAATGACTTTTTAATGAAATAATGCATGGGAACATAAGAATTGTTCTCTTCTTTTGCAGTTTTTAACGATGAGGATTTCATTTCTTCATTCTAGTTCCACTTTGTTTTCTCTCTCTTTCACTATGTCTATTTCTCTCTCCCACTCTTGCTCTCTCTCTCTCTTTTTATTGTGCTTTAAGTGAAAGTTTACAATTCAAGTCAGTTTCTCATACAAAAACTTATACACACATTATTATGTGACCCTCCTTGCACTCCCTATGATGTGACAGCACACTCCTTCTCTCCACCCTGTATTTCCCATGTCCATTCAACAAGCTCCTGTCCCCTTCTGCCTTTTCATCTTGCCTCCAGACAGGAAGGCCACATAGTCTCATGTGTCTACTCAAGCTAAGAAGCACACTCCTCACCAGCATCATTTTAAGTCTTATAGTCCAGTCTTTGTCTGAAGAGTTGGCTTTGACAATAATTTTAAGTTTTGGGCTAACAGACAGTCTGGGGACCACGACCTGTGGGGTCCCTCCAGTTTCAGTCAGACCATTGAGTCTGGTCTTTTTACTAGAATTCAAGGTCTGTATCTTACTTTTCCCCTGCTCCATCAGGGATTCTCTGTTGGGTTCCCTGTCAGGGCAGTCATTGGTGGCAGCTGGGCACCATCTAGTTCTTCTGGTCTTAGGCTGATGGTGTCTCTGGTTTATGTTGCCCTTTCTTTATCTTGGGCTCATATTTTCGTTGTTTTTGGTGTTCTTCATTCTCCTTTGCTCCAGGTGGTTGACACAAATTGATGCATTTTAGGTGGCTGCTTACTAGCTTTTAAGACCGCAAATGCCACTCACAAAAGTGGGATGCAGAATGTTTTCTTAATACACTTTGTTGTGCCAATTGACCTAGGTATCTCCTGAAGCCATAGTCCCCAGACCCTCACCCCTGCTACTCTGTCCCTCAAAGTGTTTGGTTGTATTCAGGAAAATTCTTAGCTTTTGGATTAGGACCTCCAGCACAATGTTGAATAAAAGTGGTGATAAAGGGCATCCTTGTCTGGTTCCTTATCTCAAGGGGAATGCTTTCAGACTCTCTCCATTTAGGATGATGTTGGCTGTTGGTTTTGTATAAATGCCCTTTATGATGTTAAGGAATTTTTCTTCTATTCCTCTTTTGCTGAGGGTTTTTATCATGAATGGATGTTGAAATGCCTTTTCTGCATCCATTGATAAAGTCATTTGGTTTTTGTCTTTTGTTTTATTTATATGACGGATTACATTAATTGTTTTTCTAATGTTGAACCATCCCTGCATGCCTGGTATGAAACCCACTTGGTCATGGTGAATTATTTTTTTGATGTGTTGTTGTATTCTATTGGCTAGGATGTTCTTGAGGATTTTTGCACCTATGTTCATGCGGCATATAGGTCTGTAATTTTGTGTGTGTGTGTGTGTGTGTGGTGTCTCTACCTGGTTTTGCTATCAGGGATATGCTGGCTTCATAGAATGAGTTTGAGAATATTCTATCATTTTCTATGCTCTGAAATGCCTTTAGTAGTAGTGGCACTAACTCTTCTCTGAAAGTTTGGTAAAATTCTCCAATGAAGCTGTCAGGACCAGGGCTTTTTTTTGTTGTAAGTTTTTTAATGACCTTTTCAATCTATTCTTCTGTTATAGGTTTATTTATTCGTTCTACCTCTGTTTGTGTTAGTTTAGGTAGGTCTTGTGTTTCTAGAAATTTGTCCATTTCCTCTAGGTTTTTAAATTTGTTAAAGTACAATTTTTCATAGTATTCTGTTATAGTTCTTTCAATTTCAGCTGGGTCTGTTGTAATATGGCCCATCTCATTTCTTTCTCAGGTTATTTGCTTTCTCTCTTGTTTTTCTTTTGTCAGTTTGACCAATGATTTATGGATTTTATTGATGTTTTCATAGAACCAGCTTTTGGTTCTGTTAACTCTTGATTTTTTTTCTATTTCTTTTAATTTTGCTCTACTTTTTATTATCTGCTTTCTTCTGATACCCTAGGGTTTCTTTTGCTGTTCTCTTTCTTTTTGTTTGAGTTTTTGGGTTAATTCTTTGATTTTGGCCCTTTCTTCTTTTTGGATAAGTGGATTTATTGTTATAAATTGAACTCTGAGCACTGCTTTTGCTGTGTCCCAAAGATTCTGGTAGGATATGTTTTCATTCTCACTAGATTCTATGAATTTCTTTATTCCATCCTTAATTTCTTCTATTACCCAACAGTTTTTGAGCAAGGAGTTGTTCAGTTTCCATGTGTTTGATTTTTTTTTCTTGGTTTTTCTGTTACTGATTTCTACTTTTATTGTTTTATGGTCAGAAAAGATGCTTTTTAGTATTTTGATGTTTTGGAGTCTGTTAAGGCCTAACTGTGGTCTATTCTGGAGAATGTTCCATGTGCTCTGGAAAAGAAAGTATACTTGACTGCTGTTGGGTGGAGCGTTCTGTATATGTCTATGAGGTCAAGTTGGTTGATTGTGCCATTTAGATCTTCCATACCTTTATTGAGCATCTTTCTGGATGTTCTGTCCTTCACTGAAAGTGGTGTGTTGAAGCCTCCTAATATTATTGGGGAGCTGTCTATCTCTCTTTTCAATGCTGTTAAAGTTTGTTTTATGTATTTTGGAGCTCTGTTGTTGGGTGTGTAAATATTTATTATGGTTATGTTCTCCTGGTGTTTTGACACTTTAATCATTATGTAGTGTTCTTCCTTATCCTTTGTGGTGGATTTTACTTTAAAGGCTATTTTGTCAGGAATTAATATGGCCACTCCTGCTCTTTTTCGATCACCGTTTGCTTGAAATATTTTTTAAAAACCTTTACATTTAGTTTGTGTTTTTAAGTCTAAGGTGTGTCTCTTGTAGGCAGCATATAGGTGGATTGTGGTTTTTAATCCATTCTGCCACTCTCTGTCTCTTTATTGGTGCATTTAGTTCATTTACATTCAGCGTAATTATTGACAAGTATGAGTTTAGTGCTGTAATTTTGATGTCTTTTTTGTGTATGTGTTGTTGACAGTTTTTTGTTCTACTTAATTTTCTGCGCTGAGTCATTTTGTTCATAAATTTTCTATTCCTCTTTTTCATTGTTGTGATTTTGTATTTGCTGAGTCTTTATGTTTTTCTTTTTCTTTCTTTTTTTTGATGTTTAAGATTGTTAGTTTCCTCTGCAGTTAACTTAATATTTACCCCTATTTTTCTAAGTTTAAACAAATCTTTTATTTCTTGATATCACCTTGACTTCCTGTTCATATGAAAGATCTATGAATACATTTTTTTAGTCCCTCTTTTTTGTTTTAATGTCGTCATTTTTTACACAATGACATCTATGTTTCCCTGTTTTGAGAATTTTAGCTTTGATTTATTTTTGTGATTTCCCTATCTGGATTGATATCTGGTTGTTCTGTCTTGTGTTCTACACTTGAGTTTTTATCTGATGTTATTGATTTTCTAACCAGAGGATTTCCTTTATTATTTCTTGTAATTTTGGTTTCCGTTTTGAAAATTCCCTAGACTTCTGCTTGTCTGGAAATGTCCTAATTTTGTCATCATGTTTGAGAGACAGTTTTGCTGGTTTTATAATTCTTGGTTTGCAATTTTTTTCCTTTAAAGCTTTGTGTATGTCATTCCATTGCCTTCTTGCCTGCATGGCTTCTGCTGAGTAGTCCAAGCTTGATCTTATTGACTCATCTTTGTAGGTAACTTTTTGTTTATCCCTAAACCAAAACCCATTGCCGTTGAGTCAATTCTGACTCATGTTTATCCCTAGCTACTCTTAAAATTCTCTATCTTTGGTTTTGGCAAGTTTGATTAAAATGTGT
Organism: Loxodonta africana; assembly: GCF_030014295.1. Lineage (NCBI taxonomy): Eukaryota > Metazoa > Chordata > Mammalia > Proboscidea > Elephantidae > Loxodonta > Loxodonta africana. The sequence goes on from NC_087369.1 coordinate 96,932,170, forward strand.
CTTGGTGACTTTCTTCTGGGATCTACCTTATATGGGGTTCAATGAGCATCTTGGATAGATATCTTCTCATCTTTCAAGATATCAGGGACATTTTCTGCCAATAAATATTCAACAATTCTCTCTGTACCTTCTGTTATCCCCCCTTGTTCTGGTACTCCAATCACTCATAGGATATTTGTCTTGATAGAGTACCATATAATTCTTAAGGTCTCTTCATTTTTTAAAATTCTTTTATCTGATTTTTCCTCAAATATGTTGGTGTCCAGTGCTTTATCTTCAATCTCACTAACTCTGACTTCCATTGCCTCAATTCTACTCTTATGACTTTCTATTGAATTCTCCAATTCTGAAATTTTATTGTTCATCTTCTGATTTTCTGTTTGTTGTCCTTTTGTGGATTCTTGCAGACTATTACCTTCGTCATTATGCTCTTGTCTCATCTGCTTTGGAAACCCTGGTAGTGTAGTGGTTAAGTGCTATGGCTGCTAACCAAAGGGTCAGCAGTTTGAATCTTCCAGGAGCTCCTTGGAAACTCTATGGGGCAGTTCTGCTCTGTCCTATAGGGTCGCTATGAGTTGGAATCTACTCGATGGCACCGGGTTCTGGGTGGCTAATCTGCTTAAGATCATCTAATGCTTTGTCTGTGTGTTCCTTGACTTGTTCTGCATTTTGCCTGATTTCCTTCCTGATCTTTTGAATAGCTCTGTATATTAATATATTTTTTTAATTTTTAATGTGCTTAAAGTGAAAGTTTACAAATCAAGTCAGTCTCTCATGAAAAACCTTATATAAACCTTGCTATACACTCCTAGTTGCTCTCCCCCTAATAAGACAACACATTCCTTCTCTCCACACTGTGTTTCTGTATCCATTCAGCCAGGTTCTGTCCCCCTCAGCCTTCTCATCTCCCCTCCAGAAAGGAGCTGCCCACCCAGATAGGCTCAGGTGTCTACTTGATCCAAGAAGCCCACTCCTCACCAGTATCATTTTCTGTGTTGTAATCCAGTCCAATCCCTGTCTGAAGAGTTGGCTTCAAGAATGGTTCCTGTCTTGGGCTAACAAAAAGTCTAGGGACTATGACCTCTGGGATCCCTCTCGTCTCAGTCAGACCATTAAGTCTTGTCTTTTTACTAGAATTTGGGGTATGCGTTCCACTGATCTCCTGCTCCTTCAGAGATTTTCTGTTGTGCTCCCCGTCATGGCAGTCATTGGTTGTACCTGGGCACTATCTAGTTCTTCTGGTCTCAGGCTGATGTAGACTTTGATTTATGTGGCCCATTCTGGCTCTTGGGCTCATACTTACCTTCTGTCTTTAGTGTTCTTCATTCTCCTTTGCTCCAGGTGGGTTGAGACCAATTGTTTCATATTAGATGGCTGCTTGCTAGTGTTTAAGACCCCAGACACCACTCTCCAAAATGGGATGCAGAATGTTTTCTTAAGTTTTTATTATGCCGATTGACCTAGATGTCCCCCAAAACCATGATCCCCTAACCTCTGCCCCTGCTACTCTGGCCTTTGAAGCATTCGGTTTACTCAGGAAACTTCTTTGATTTTGGTTTAGTCCAGTTGTGCTGACCTCTCCTGTATTGTGTGTTGTCTTTCTTTTCACCTAAAATAGCTCTTGTCTATTATCTAATTAGTGAATACCTCTCTACCTCCTTCTCTCCCTCCCCCCTCTCATACCCATCAAAGAATATTTTCTTCTCTGTTTAGATTATTTCTTGAGTTCTTATAAGAGTGGTCTCATACAATATTTGTCCGTTTGCAGCTGACTAATTTCACTCAACATAATGCCTTCCAGGCTCCTCCATGTTATGAAATGTTTCACAGATTTATCGCTGTTCTTTATCGATGTATAGTATTCCATTGTGTGGAAAAAAAAAAACCCAGTGCCGTCAAGACGAGTGTGAATGTACCATAATTTATTTATCCATTCATCCATCGATGGTTGCTTCCATCTTTTTGCTATTGTAAACAGTGCTGCAGTGAACATGGGTGTACATATATCTGTTTGAGTAAAGGCTCTTATTTCTCTAGGATACATTCCAAGGAGTGGGATTGCTGGATTGTGTGGTAGTTCTATTTCTAGCTTTTTAAGGAAGTGCCAAATGAAATTCCAAAGTGGTTGTACCATTTTACATTCCTACCAGCAGTGTAAAAGTGTTCCAGTTTCTCCACAACCTCTCCAACATTTGTTATTTTGTGTTTTTTGGATTAATGCCAGTCTTGTTGAGGTGAGGTGGAATCTCATTGTAATTCTGATTAGCATTTCTCTAATGGCTAATGATCCTGAGCTTTTCCTCATATATCTGTTTGCAGCCTGAATGTCTTCTCTAGTGAAGTGCCTGTTTATATCCTTTGCCCATTTTTTATTTGGTTTGTCTTTTTGTTGTTGAGTTTTTGCAGTATCATGTAGATTTTAGAGGTTAGACACTGATACACTGATCCCGGTCTGTAGGTAATCTTTTTACTCTCTTGGCGAAATCTTCGGATGAGCATAGGTGTTTGATTTTTAGGAACTCGCAGTTATCTAGTTTTTCTTCTGCATCGTTCGTAATGTTTTGTATACTGTTTATGCCATATATCAGGGCTCCTAATGTTGTCCCTATTTTTTCTTCCATCATCTTTATTGCTTTATATTTTATATTTAGGTCTTTGATCCATTTTGAGCTCTTTTTTTGTGCATGGTGTGAGGTATGGGTCTTGTTTCATTTTTTTTTTTTTTTTTTTTTTTTGCAGATGGATATCCAGATACACCAGCAGCATTTGTTAAACAGACTTTCTTTTCCCCATTTAACAGATTTTGGGCTTTTGTCAAATATCAACTGCTCATATGTGAATGGATTTATGTCTGCATTCTCAATTCTGTTCCATCGATCTATGTATCTATTCTTGTACTAATAACAGGCTGTTTTGACTACTGTGGCGGTTTAATACGTTAAAAAATCAGGTAGTGTGAGCCCTCTCACTTTGTTCTTCTTTTTCAGTAATGCTTTACTTATTCAGGGCCTCGTTCCTTTCCATACGAAGTTGGTGATTTGATTCTCCATCTCATTAAAAACTGTCACTGTTATTTGGATTGGGATTTCATTGTGTCTATAGATCGCTTTGGGCAGAATAGACATTTTTACAATGTTGAGTCTTCCTATCCATTAGCAAGGTATGTGTTTCCACTTATGATGGTCCCTTTTGGTCTTGCAGAAGTGCCTTGTAGTACTTTTCTTTGTATAGGTCTTTTATGTCTCTGGTTAGATTTATTCCTAAGTACTTTATCTTCGTAGGGGTTATTGTAAATGGTATTGTTGATGTAGAGTAATCCAAGTGATTTATGTATGTTTATCTTGTATCCCGAAACTCTGCTGAACTCTTCTGTTACTTTCAGTAGTTTTCCTAAGGATTCCTTAGGTTTTTCTGTGTACATGATCATGTCCTCTGCAAACACTGATACTTTTACATCTTCTTTGCCAATTTGGATGCCCTTTATTTCTTTATCTAGCCTAATTGGTTTGGCTAGGACCTCCAGCACAATGTTGAATAAGAGTGGTGATAAAGGGCATCCTTGTCTGGTTCCTATTCTCAATGGGAATGATTTCGATCTCTCTCTGTTTAGAATGATGTTGGTTGTTGGCTTTGTACAAATGCTCTTCATAATGTTTAGGAATTTTCCTTCTATTCCTATTTAGCTGAGAGTTTTTTTTTTTATCATGAATGGGTGTTGGACTTTGTCAAATGCCTTTCTTTCATGAATTGATAAAAACATGTGGTTCTTGTCTTCTGTTTCATTTATGTGATGGATTGTATTGTTTTTCTAATATTGAGGCATCCCTTCATAAATTCCACTTGGTCGTGGTGAATTATATATATATTTTTTGGTATGTCGTTGAATTCTATTGGCTAGAATTTTGTTTAGGATTTTTTTGTCTGTGTTCATGAGGGATATTGGCCTGTAATTTTTTTTGTGTGTGTGTGAAGTCTTTACCTGGTTTTGGGATCATGGTTATGTTGGCTTCATAGAATGAGTTTGGGAGTATTCCATCCTTTTCTATGCTCTGAAATACCTTCAGTAGTAGTGGTGTTAACTCTTCTCTGAAAGTTTGGTAGAATTCTCTAGTGAAGCAATCAGGGCCAGGGCTTTTCTTCATTGGGAGTTTTTTGATTACTTTTTCAATTTCTTCTTTTGTTATAGGTTTATTTAGTTGTTCTGTCTCTGCGTTAGTTTAGGTAGGTAGTGTTTTTCTAGAAATTTGTCCATTTCCTCTAGGTTTTCAAACTTGTTAGAGTACAACTTTTCATAGTATTCTGTTATGATTCTTTTAATTTCAGTTGGGTCTGTTGTGATATCGCCCATCTTATTTCTTATTCAGGTTATTTGCTTCTTCTCCTGTTTTTCTTTTGTCACTCTGGGCAAAGGTTTATTGATTTTCTTAACTTTTCGAAGAACCAGCTTTTGGTCTTGGTAACTCTTTCAATTGTTTTTCTGTTTTCTATTTCATTTAATTATGCTCCAATTTTTGTTATTTGCTTTCTTCTTGCTCCTGAGGGTTTCTTTTGTTGTTCTCTTCCTATTTGTTGAAGTTGTAGGGATAATTCTTTGATTTCAGCCCTTTCTTCTTTTTGTATGTGTGCATTTATTGATATAAATTGAACTCTGAGCACTGCTTTTGCTGTGTCCCAAAGGTTTTGATAGGAAGTGTTTTCATTTTCTTTGGATTCTATGAATTTCTTTATTCCATCCTTGATGTTGTCTATAACCTAGTCATATTTGAGCAGGGTATTGTTAAGTTTCCAAGTGTTTGATCTCTTTTCCCTGCTTTTTCTGTTAGTGACTTCCACTTTTTTGGCCTTATGGCCAGAGAAGATGCTTTGTAGTGTTTCAGTGCTTTGGATCCTGTTAAGGCTCGCCTTATGGCCTAATATGTTGTCCATTCTAGAGAATGTTTCATGTGCACTAGAAAAGAAAGTATACTTGGATGCTGTTGGGTGGAGTGATCTGTATATGTCTATGAGGTCAAGTTGGTTAGTTGTGGTATTTAGATTTTCTGTGTCTTTATTGAGCTTCTTTCTGGATTTTCTGTCCTTCAGAAAATTGAAGGACAGAAGTCTCCTACTGTTATTGTGGAGCTGTCTATCTCACTTTTCAATGCTGTTAGAGTTTGTTTTATGTATCTTGAAGCCCTGTTGTTGGGTGCATAAATATTTAATATGGTAATATCCTCCTGGTATATTGTCCCTTTAATCATTATATAGTGACCTTCCTTATTCTGTGTGGTAGATTTAAGTTTAAAGTCTGTTTTGCCGGAAATTAGTATAGCCACTCCTTTTCTTTTTTGATTGTTTTTTGCTTGATATATTTTTTCCCATCATTTGAATTTTAGTTTGTTCATGTCTTTAAGTCTAAGGTGCATCTCTTCTAGGCAGCATATAGCTGAATCGTGAATTTTTATCCATTCTGCCACTCTCAGTCTCTTTATTTGTGCACTCAGTCCATTTACATTCAGTGCGATTATAGATAGGTATGAGTTTAGTCATTTTGTTATTTTGATGTCTTTTTTGTGTGTTGTTGACAGTTTCATTTTTCCACTTACTATTTTGTGCTGAGAAGCTTTTCTTTGTGAATTGTGTGTTCCTCTTTTTCATTGTGGTTAAATTTGTTTTTGCTGAGTCTTTATGTCTATCTTGTTTTTTTTATTTTGATGTGTTGGATTGTTAGTCTTTGTGGTTACCTTGATATTTACCCCTGTTTTACTAAGTTTAAGCCTGATTTGTATCTCCCTATATCGCCTTGATTTTCTCTCCATAAGGAAGATTTATGCCTACTTTATTTAGTCCCTCTTTATTAATTATTGTCATCTTTTCCATAATGACATCACTGATTCCCCGTTTTGAGTGTTTTTTTAATCTTGATTTGTTTTCATGATTTCTGTGTTCTGTGTTCTAGTGTTGGGTTGATATCTGATATTATTGATTTTCTATCCAGAGAATTCCCTTTAGTATTTCTTCTAGTTTTGGTTTGGTTTTTGCAAATTCCCTACGATTGTGTTTATCTTTAAATGTCTTAATTTTGCCTTCATAGTTGAGAGATAGTTTTGCTGGATATATGATTCTTGGCTGGCAATTGTTCTCCTTAAGTGCTTTATATATGTCATCCCATTGCCTGCTTGGTTTCTGCCGAGTAGTCTGAACTTATTGATTCTCCTTTGTAGGTGACTTTTTGCTTATCTCTGGCTGCTCTTAAATTTTTCTCTTTATCTTTGGTTTGGGCAAGTATGATGATCATATGTTTTGGTGAATTTCTTTTTGGATCTACCTTGCATGGCGTCCAGTGAACATCTTGGATAGATATTCTTTCATCTTTCACTATATCAGGGAAGTTTTCAGCCAAAAGATCTTCAACTATTCTCTCTGTATTTTCTGATATCCCTCCCTGTTCTGGTATTCCAATCAGTAGCAATTTATTCTTCTTGATAAAGTCCCACATGATTCCTATGGTTTCTTCATTTTTTTAAATTCTTTTATCTGATTTTTCTTCAATTATATTGGTGCCAAGTGATTTATTTTCAATGTCCCAAATTCTGCATTCCAGTTCCTCAATTCTGCTCCTCTGACTTTCTATTGAGTTGTCTAATTCTGTAATTTTGTTGTTAATTGTTTGAATTTCTGAATTCTGTCTATGGATTCTTGCAGCTTATTAATTTTTTGTTATGTTCTTAAATAATCTTTTTAATTTCTTCAACTGCTTTATCTGTGTGTTCCTTGGCTTTTCCTGTATTTTGCCTGTTTTCATTTCTGATGTCTTGAAGCATTCTATATATTAATCTTTTGTATTCTACATCTGCCAATTCCAGGAATACATCTTCATCCAGGAGAGTCCTTGTCTCTCTGTTTTGGAAATGGGAGTTTGTTGAAGCAATCATGGTCTGCTTCTTTGCGTGATTTGATATTTACTGTTGTCTCTTAGGCATGTATAAGTTAATGTATTAATTTATTTTATGTTTGCTCACTGTGTCCTAGTTTATTGCTTTGTTTTGTTTCGATATAGCCAAATAGGTTACTAGAGTGAGCTAAGTTGGTTATTGGAACCTTTGAAGCACTAATGTCTTGTTACCAGAAGGCTGGAGCTGTTACCAGGTATTTGAGCCTAGGAGTCCATTCACTATTCTTGTATAGATTCAGCTCAGGTGTCCTGATAGTTGGTCACTTATGTGTGGTGTAGGATCTCACCTACTATCTTAGAGGAGCGGTGGTGATGGGTGTATGTACTGGTTTCTGGTAGAGGCAGGTTATCACACTCTGAGGAAGGCAGGAGGCTGACAACCTTCCCCCAAGTGTCAGTGAGGAAGAAGTGTCTGTGTTCTATAGAGTGCTCTGGTGGTTTGGCTCTGCAGGTGTACCTTAGGGACTCAATGCTTATACCAGTAAGAACTGGTAGGCACCACTATCCTTTCCCAGGTGGCTAGGCAGCATGGATGGATGCTCCAGTCCTCAGGTCCCTGCTGTGGGTAGGTGAAGGCCCTGTTTACTAGGCAGAGTGGTTTCAGACCTCCAAAATCTGCCTCTCCACTGTACAGCTGAAACAGTTACAGTCAGATCTCAAACAGATTTGTCCTTGCAATATAATAGCCACCTGGATCTATGTAGGGGTGAGAGATAAAATCTGTGGATCAGTTATGCCTAGACTGGAGCCACTTCTGCTTTGAGCTTCCAGATTAGGGGAGTCTGCAGAGTATTTTCCCATGTTTGTTAATTTGTTCCTTCTTCCAGACCAGTAGAATGGCTCACAGAGCACAGCAGGTTCTGTCTCAGGCCCAGGGAAATCAACTGTTAATGAAGCCGGCTTGGGCAGAGGGAGAAGGGATCAGATAGATAGGAGAGAGTTCTTTCAAAAGGAGCTATTAGATCTGCACACAGTAAATTAGACAAAATCACTTATTTTGTGTCAAGAGCATGCTTTTATCTCAGATTCCGTGGCATGTGTACCCTGTGTGTGCTGGCTGGGTCCCCGCCGAGATTACCCCAGGGGGTTAGGGGTGCGTCCCATGTTTGCCTTCTTTCACTGAAGCAGCTACTTCCTAAATGCCACAGCCAGCCCCATTGTAGACATGCCACAGGGTCAGGGATGTGCAACTCTGCTTGCCTTCTTTTGCTGAAGCTGCCGTGTCTCAGGGAACTACCATCAGCCCTGCAGCATTTGCACCAAAAACGGCGCCAAGGAATTGGAGCTGAGGCACTGCACGGACTCAACAACTCGTTGCTGCTTCTGCACAGTCTCTCTCTCCCCCATTGCTCAGACCAATTCCTTAATTTTGCCTTTCATGCTCAGGGTTTCTAGCTTCTCATATATATAATTGATTCACTTGTTTTTGGGGGGTCTTTGTTGTAAAAGGGATCAACGCAAGCTACTGGCTAGTTCTTCATCTTGGCCCCGCCCCTCTGTATACTAATCTTTTGTGTTCTACCTCTGGTAATTCCAGAAAGTTATCTTCTTCTGGAAGATTTCTTGATTCTTTATTTTGGGAGCTTGCTGAATCCATTGCTGTCTGCCTCATTATGTGATTTGATATTGACCGTTTTCTCTGAGCCATCAATAAGTTACTGTATTTACTTATTTTATGTTTGCTTACTGTGTCCTAGCTTCTTGTTTTGTTTTGTTTTGATATGCCCAAATAGGCTGCTCAAGTGAGCAAATTTGATTATTGGCTCCTATGAAGCTCTAAAGTCCTGTCTCCAGGTGGTTAGAGCTGTTACTAGGTATGTAAGCCCAGGAGTACATTCACTTTTCTAGTATGGATTCAGCTCAGGTGTCCAGCTAGTCAGTCACCAAGTGTGTGGTGTGGTGTGGATTCTCACCTACGGTACTGAACAAGCAGGAGTGACTGGTGTAGGCACAGGTATGTGGCTGCAGTAGAGGATCACATTCTGAGCAAGGCAGGGTGCTGACAACCACCTCTGAGTGTCTGTGAGGAAAGTGTGTCCCTGTTCCCTAGGATACCTAGGTGGGTGGGTTTTGCATCCGGACTATGGGCAACTAATGCTGTTGGCTTTCAGGACTGGTAGGCTCCACTTATTCTTGGATCCCTGTTGCAGGTGGCTGGGTATTGAGGGTGGGGCCACCAGTCCTTAGACCCCTGATGTGGGAAGGAAAGGAACCCTGTTTAATAGGTAGAGCGGTGTCAAATGACATGAACTTGCCTCTCCAGCCTGTAGCTGAAACAGTAGAGGTTAGACTTCAGGTATATACCCTGTTGTGCTGTGCTAATGAGGGCCTATGCTGTTGAAATGGGCCCAGACAGGTCTATGGAGGGGTGAAAGTCAAAGTCTGTGGGCCCCTTATGCCTGTGCCTAGGCAAAAGAGCTATTTCTTCCCTGAGTTTCCAGCTTAGGGGAGTTGGCAGATTATTTTTTCCCTGTTTTATTAATTTTTCCCCTCTCCAAGGCCAGGAAAATGGCTCAGGGCATGTGCAGGATCCTTCTTCCGGGCCAGGGTATACAGCCAGTTGGGACCCAGTGCAGAATGGGAAGGTAGCAGGTAAGTGGGTAAGAGGTTTTTCCCAAAGGGTTTTTTTTTTTTTTTTGAATCAGGGTAGGTTAAACACAGGTACTTATCATTTGCCGATTGTTCTGGAGAGCTGAGCAGACTCTCCACCTTTCGGCCTCCTCTGATGTGGAAAACGTGTCCCAAATGCCTCTGCTTGCCACACTGTGCTTGTGGCAGTGGCGGAATTGGTCTGTGGGGTGGTGGTTCCCACTGGGTCAGGTCTGGCAACTCCTTGCTGCTTCTGAACCATTTCTCCCTCCCCCTGCCACTCAGTCTGATTCCTCAACTTTGCCTCTGATATTCAGGGCTCCTAGCTTGTCATGTATAATTGATTCACTTGTTTTTTCAGGTCTTTTTTGCAAGAGGGAGCCCAGGAAGTATTTGGCTACTCTGACATCTTGACTCTGCCTCTCTTGCTCTCTCTGACACACACACACACACACACACACACACACACACACACCTGCCTATAAAACCTTTTGGGATGGGACTGTTGATTATTTCATCCAACTGAAAATCCAAAAATCTAAAATGCGTGGCAAATCAATTGCTTTAAGTAGTCTCCTCCTTTTACACCCACTCACATGTCGAACTAAGTGCTTCATGTCTGCAATTTTCATCTATCCAGTCATCCAATCATCCATTTACCCATGTATCTATCCACTAAAAAAAGCCTGTATGAAGTTCCTACTCATTTCCAGATACCATACAATGGGGTCAGTGCTTTCTCTTAACAAGGTGGCTTACGTATTTTCATCATAGCCACATGCAAAGTCTAGAATGAGTCTAGAAATCAAACTTATTAATAGCCACTAAAAGTGCTATAGAAATAACCGTTAAAGTTTTTTTTTGACATTTAACAATATGCTGATATATTTTTTTATTCACTTTTAACTCCTAGTCATTGAATCGATTACATCAAGACAAACTTTGTTGTTAAAGTCAACTTGGTTGAACAGCTGTAGTTAATCTTTGAATGGAATCTTTCTCTCTTTTTCAAGAAAGTCAAACAATCTTAGAGTTGAAAGAAGCCTTTTAATTTAATCATTAAATGGCTCATTTACCTACTTTTCTCCAATGAGGAAAGTCCTTTATATTTGTTCTTAAATCTATTGTACAATATTTTGTTGGTTTTTAACTGACATAATGATGACCATTTAAAAGAACACTGGACTTGGAGTGAGAATCTTGGCTTTGATTTTCAGTTGTATCATTTACCAGTCTTATAACTAGAAGCAGATTATTTAACTCTTTGTGGATCTCAGTTTTATGATTTGGAAATAGGAAAAATAAGGCTGCCTTGTCTACGTCAAGTAGTCAGTGAGAAAATCAAAAGAAATACTGGATATGAACACCCTGGGTAAATTGTCAAATACTCTTTAGGTGTTGTCGTTGTTAGGTGCTGTTGAGTCAGTTCCAACTCATAGCAACCCTATGCACTACAAAATGAAGCATTGTCTGGTCCTGAGCCATCCTCACAATTCTTGCTATGTTTGAGCACATTGTTGCAGCCACTGCGTCAACAACCCATCTTATCAAGGGTCTTCCTCTTTTTTGCTGATGCCTTACCAAACATAATGTCCAAAGTACGTGAGACAAAGTCTCGACATCCTTGCTTCCAAGGAGCACTCTGGGTTTATTTCTTCTAAGACTCTTTAGATAAAGTGAATATTTTCTTGAGGCTCCATATTCAGATGGCTCATTTGGCATTGGCTAAAGTTCAGATGCTGAAAAATTTCAAAGAATTAATGTGAAAACCTAAGGAGAAGAGAGATATTTCAAGTGAAAGAAAAAAACAAAGCAATATTTCAAGTGAAAGGAAAAAAACTAAAACTTCCGCATTTACAGCAAAGCATTAGGGAAGCTGCAGGTCAGCCATATTTAGTTCTGGGTTGTCTTTTTTTATTTCCTCTAATCTCCAAACCATCAGTTTTTCTTTGAGTTTAAAACATTCATAAGTAGAAGACCTGTCCTAAGGAACAGGGGTGGTAACTCCAGGCCTCAGGACTTGAGAGACCTCAATCTAGGAACTGTGAAGTGACTAAGAAAGGCAGACTATATAGAGGAGAAGACAATGACTCTCCTATATAGGACTTAAAAGTAAAAAAAAATGATCTAAGTCAAGTCCATAAACTTTTCCATTAGAGTGAATAGACTCTAATATTCATAAGGGCTAAGATGATGTCTGTCTTGCTTAAAGTCTGGCACATAGTAAATGCTTTATAAATATTTGTTCACTGATCCTCAATGTATACCAAGGGAAAGTACTTTCTACCTGTAACTAACCCTCCCACAAAGCCTTCTGAATTTATACATTATTTTGTGTTTTCTATTTAAGGGTTGATTTCATCTGAATATAAAAGTCTGAGGAAAGGCAAGGGGGTAAGGCAAAAATGTTGCCAAGGGTTCACAATGAAGGTGATTGTATGAAAATTGCAAAACAGTGCCACCTATGGCCAGATAAATTACAAAAGGATGCCCCTTTCGACAGACATTCTAGAAACAGCTCTGATAACTTCTTAGAGTTCACTTTCTTCTTTATTGCCAATTTCTTAGTCTTCTGGTTTGGCCTGTATAACTAAAGTATTAAAAATTTTATCTTTACTACTCCGTATGATATTCCTAATATACCCATCTTTTTTTTTGGTGAAATTTACTTAACATAAAATTAACGATTTTAAAGTGAACGCCTTGACGGCTTTTAGTACATTCAAAGTGTTGTGCAAACATCACCTCTATCTAGTTCTAACCCCCACCTCCATCTTTTTAAAGGCAATTTGAAGACTGTACAAGAAAGTCTATTTTATATTAACTTTTCCACAACTGAGCAGAAAGTTCAAGTGTAATTGAAATCAATGCCAGGTTGTTTCATAGAATAGACATAGAGGAAGTCATACTTTATGCTTCCTGAAAACAGAGGCTTTATTCTTTTTTAAGAAAGACCTGTTCTTAAGAGTTTAAGAAATGAAAGGTTTCTTTGCCCAGGAATTTAGAGATTCATAATGGGAGCAAACGATCATGTTTAGTCACTTCTAAACAGGAGATTAGTTGCACAGACCCTCAACTTTCAATAAGACATCAATTTCAATAACGAAAAATGTGTAAGACTGTATAGTATGTTCTGAATGTTTTAGCTTTTCTAATGTGCAGCTCAGGCTGCTTTATTGGGTAGAACTCGAGAGCAATGCCATTAATAGCTCCATTTTACTCTTGACTTCTACATTGCATCTGGAATATGGTTTCCTTCAGGTGCAACACTTTTAGATATGCTTCTAGGGGAGAACAACCAGGCTGACTAAAGGTCTAGTTGGGAGGTCAAATGTGGAATGTTTGGGAAGAACTGGAGCTGTTTGAAATGGGGAAAAAAAAACTTGTTAGGGAAGGAAATTGGAGTGTAGATGGAGAGAAAGGCCATGTTTATTGCCTTCAAGGATTTGCAGGGCTTTGACAAAAGGGAGAGTTTCTCTGTGTCACTCAAGAGAGCAAGATTTGGACCAGTAGTGTCTTCGTTATCTAGTGCTACTATAACAGAAATACCACAAGTGGATGGCTTCAACCAACAGAAGTTGTTCTCTTGCAGTCTAGTAAGCTAGAAGTCTGAATTCAGGGTGTCATCTGCAGGGAATGGCTTTCTCTCTCCATTGGCTCTGGTGGAAGGTCCTTGCCATCAATCTTCCCCTGATCTAGGAGCTTCTCAGCACATGGACCCTGGATCGAAAGGATGCACTCTGCTCCTGACACTACTTTCTTGGTGGTATGAGGTCACCTTGTCTCTCTGCTCCTTTCTCTCTTTTATATCTCAAAATAGATTGACTCAGGATACAACCTAATCTTGTAGATTGAGTCCTGCCTCATTAACATAACTGCGTCTGATTCTGCTTCATTAACATCATAAAGGTAAGATTTACCATACATAAGAAAGTAATTTCAGATGACAAAATTGTGGACGATCACACAATACTGGGAATCATGGCCTAGCCAAGTTAACACACATTTTTTGGGGGACCCAATTCAATCGTAACAAATAGGTAGAAGTTAAAGGAGGTCAGATTACAATTCTTTAGAATGTTTGAGATGCCTCATGATGGAATGAATTGCCTTTACAAAGAGTGAGCGCCTCATCAGTGAAAAATTTCAAGTAGAAGCTGGAGAACTAATATGTCAGAAATATCTGAAGGGATTTCTTTGATGGCTTGAAAGTTGATATGTAAACGTATGAAGTGTCTTCTAAGCCTGAGACTTTATATCAAAATTGACCCAGTGGATTTTGTTCTTAGTATTACTGTTCTTAGGATAAAATATCACCATAATTAACAAGCATTTTTGAGTGGTTGTTTATTGTGTATAGGGCTCTGTATTCATTCTTTTATTTATTTATCGAACTTTAGATGAAGATATACAGAACAAACTAGTTTCTCATCCAACAGTACACATATTGTTGTATGACATTGGTTAACAACCCCATGACATGTCAGCACTCTCCCTTCTCAATCCTGGGTTCCCTATTACCAGCTTTCCTGTTCCCTCCTGCCTTCTAGTCCCTGCCCCAGGGCTGGTGTGCCCTTTCAGTCTTGTTTTGTTCCATGGGTCTCCTCAATCTTTGGCTGAAGGGTGAACTTTAGGAGTGGCTTCATTACTGAACTGAAAGACTGTCTGGGGCCCATATTCTCAGGGTTTCTCTTTCTTTTTGAGTTAGAATTTTGTTCTACATTTTTCTCCAGCTTTGTCCGGGACCCTCTTTTGTGATCCTGGTCAGTGCAGTCAGTGGTCGTAGCTGGGCACCATCTAGTTGTACTGGACTCAGTCTGGTGGAGGCCATGGTAGATGTGGCCCATTAGTCCCTTGGACTAATTTTTCCCTTATGTCTTTAGTTTTCTTCATTGTTCCTTGCTCCTGAAGGGATGAAACCAGTGGAGTATCCTAGATGGCCACTCACAGGCTTTTAAGACTCCAGACACTACTTACCAAAGTAGAATGTAGAATATTTTCTTTATAAACTCTATTATGCCAGTTGAGCTCGATGTTCCCCGAGGCCATGGCCCTCAGCCCAGCACTTTGGTCCCTCAGGGAGTTTGGATGTATCTATGGAGCTACAATGGCCTTGCCTTGTAGAGGTTGTGTTGGCTTCCCCAGGATTGTGTACTGTCTTACCCTTCACCAAAATTAGTGCTTATCTATTGGCTATTAAGTGTTTTTGCATCCCCATCTCTCCCCTCCCTAAATCCACTAAAAAAAAAAAACCCACTAGTAACCATCAAATAATGCTTCTTTTTGTATGTAAACCTTTTCATGACTTTTTGCAGTAGTGGTCCATACAATATTTGACCTTTCGTGATTGAGTTATTTCACTTAGCATAATGTCCTGCAGATGCATCCATGTTATGAGGTGCTTCACAGATTCATTGTTGTTCTTTATCATTGCTTAATACTCCATTGTGTATATGTACCACAGTTTGTTTATCCATTCATCTGTTGATGGGCATATAGGTTGTTTCCATCCTTTTGCTATTGTGAACAATGCTGCAGTCAACATGGATATATATATGTCTATTCATGTGATGACTCTTATTTCTGTAGGATACATTCCTAGGAGTGAAATTGCGGGATCATATGGTATTTCTATTTCTAGCTCTCTGAGGAAGCACCATATCATTTTACAAAATGGTTGTATAATTTTGCATTCCCACCAGCAGTGCATAAGAGTTCCAGTCTACCCGCAGCCTCCTCACCATTTGTTATTTTCTGTTTTATTGATTCGTGCCAGTAACGCCGGGGTGAGATGGTATCTCGTTATGGTTTTGATTTACATTTCTCGAATGGCTAGAGATCATGAGCATTTCCTCATGTGTCTTTTGGCCACTTGAATGTCTTCTTTGGTGAAGAGTCTGTTCGTTTCCTTTGCACATTTTCTAATTGGATTATTTGCCTTTTTGCTGTAGAGGTATTGTATTTTCTTATACATTTTAGACATTAGACCTTTGTCTGATTTGTAATAGCGAAAAATGCTTTCCAAGACTGTAGGCTGTCTTTTTACTCTTTTGGTGAAGTCTTTTTTTTTTTTTTAGTAATTTTTATTGAGCTTTAAGTGAACGTTTACAAATCAAGTCAGTCTGTCACATATAAGCTTATATACACCTTACTCCATACTCCCACTTACTCTCCCCCTAATGAGTCAGCCCTTCCAGTCTCTCCTTTCGTGACAATTTTGCCAGTCTCCAACCCTCTCTACCCTCCTATCTCCCCTCCAGACAGGAGATGCCAACAAAGTCTCAAGTGTCCACCTGATACAAGTAGCTCACTCTTCATCAGCATCTCTCTCCAACCCATTGTCCAGTCCCTTCCATGTCTGATGAGTTGTCTTCAGGAATGGTTCCTGTCCTGGGCCAACAGAAGGTTTGGGGACCATGACCACTGGGATTCCTCTAGTCTCAATCAGACCATTAAGTCTGGTCTTTTTATGAGAATTTGGGGTCTGCATCTCACTGATCTCCTGCTCCCTCAGGGGTTCTCTGTTTTGCTCCCTGTCAGGGCAGTCATCGGTTGTGGCCAGGCACCATCTAGTTCTTCTGGTCTCAGGATGATGTAAGTCTCCAGTTCATGTGGCCCTTTCTGTCTCTTGGGCTCATCGTTATCATGTGACCTTGGTGTTCTTCATTCTCCTTTGCTCCAGGTGGGTTGAGACCAATTGATGCATCTTAGATGGCCGCTTGTTAGCATTTAAGACCCCAGACGCCTCATTTCAAGTGGGATGCAGAACGTTTTCATAATAGAATTATTTTGCCTATTGACTTAGAAGTTCCTTAAGCCATAGTCCCCAAACCCCTGCCCTTGCTCTGCTGACCTTTTAAGCATTCAGTTTATCCTGGAAACTTCTTTGCTTTTGGTCCAGTCCAGTTGAGCTGACCTTCCCTGTATTGAGTATTGTCCTTCCCTTCACCTAAAGTAGTTCTTATCTACTAACTAATCAGTAAATAACCCCCTACCACCCTCCCTCCCTCCCCCCTCTCGTAACCACAAAAGTATTTGTTCTTCTCAGTTTATACTATTTCTCAAGATCTTATAATAGTGGTCTTATACAATATTTGTCCTTTTGCAACTGACTAATTTCACTCAGCATAATGCCTTCCAGGTTCCTCCATGTTATGAAATGTTTCACAGACTCGTCACTGTTCTTTATCGATGCGTAGTATTCCATTGTGTGAATATACCACAATTTATTTAACCATTCATCCATTGATGGACACCTTGGTTGCTTCCAGCTTTTTCTATTGTAAACAGAGCTGCAATAAACATGGGTGTGCATATATCTGTTCGTGTGAAGGCTCTTATTTCTCTAGGATATATTCCGAGAAGTGGGATTTCTGGGTTGTATGGTAGTTCTATTTCTAACTTTTTAAGAAAATGCCAGATAGATTTCCAAAGTGGTTGTACCATTTTACATTCCCACCAGCAGTGTATAAGAGTTCCAATCTCTCCGCAGCCTCTCCAACGTTTATTATTTTGTGTTTTTTAGATTAATGCCAGCCTTGTTGGAGTGAGATGGAATCTCATTGTAGTTTTAATTTGCATTTCTCTAATGGCTAATGATCGAGAGCATTTTCTCATGTACCTGTTGGCTGCCTGAATATCTTCTTTAGTGAAGTGCGTGTTCATATCCTTTGCCCACTTCTTGATTGGGTTGTTTGTCTTTTTGTGCTTGAGTTTTGACAGAGTCATATAGATTTTAGAGATCAGGCTCTGGTTGGAGATGTCATAGCTGAAAATCCTTTCCCAATCTGTAGGTGGTGTTTTTACTCTTTTGGTGAAGTCTTCAGATGAGCATAGGTGTTTGATTTTTAGGAGCTCCCAGTTATCTGGTTTCTCTTCGTCATTTTTGTAATGTTTTGTATTCTGTTTATGCCTTGTATTAGGGCTCCTAACGTTGTCCCTATTGTTTCTTCCATGATCTTTATTGTTTTAGTCTTTATGTTTAGGTCTTTGATCCACTTGGAGTTAGTCTTTGTGCATGGTGTGAGGTATGGATCCTGTTTCATTTTTTTGCAAATGGATATCCAGTTACGCCAGCACCATTTGTTAAAAAGACTATGTTTTCCCCAATTAACTGACACTGGGCCTTTGTCAAATATCAGCTACTCATATGTGGATGGATTTATATCTGGGTTCTCAATTCTGTCCCATTGGTCTATGTGCCTGTTGTTGTACCAGTACCAGGCTGTTTTGACTGCTGTGGCTGTATAATAGGTTCTAAAATCAGGTAGAGTGAGGCCTCCCACTTTCTTCTTCTTGTTCAGTAATGCTTTACTTATCCGAGGCTTCTTTCCCTTCCATATGAAGTTGGTAATTTGTTTCTCCATCACATTAAAAAATGTCATTGGAATTTGGATCGGAAGTGCATTGTATGTATAGATGGCTTTTGGTAGAACAGACATTTTTACTATGTTAAGTCTTCCTATCCATGAGCAAGGTATGTTTTTCCACTTAAGTAGGTCCTTTTTAGTTTCTTGCAGTAGTACTTTGTAGTTTTCTTTGTATAGGTGTTTTACATCTTTTGTAAGATTTATTCCTAAATATTTTATCTTCTTGGGGGCCACTGTGAATGGTATTGATTTGGTAATTTCCTCTTCGATGTTCTTTTTGTTAATGTAGAGGAATCCAAGTGATTTTTGTATGTTTATCTTATACCCTGCCAAACTCTTCTATTAGTTTTAGTAGTTTTCTGGAGGGTTCCTTAGGGTTTTCTGTGTATAAGATCATGTCATCTGCAAATAGAGATAATTTTGTTTCCTCCTTGCCAATCCAGATGCCCTTTATTTCTTTGTCTAGCCTAATTCCTCTGGCTAGGACCTCTAGCACAATGTTGAATAAGAGCGGTGATAAAGGGCATCCTTGTTTGGTTCCTGTTCTCAAGGGAAATGCTTTCAGGTTCTCTCCATTTAGAGTGATGTTGGCTATTGGCTTTGTATAAAAAAAAATAGATGCCCTTTATTATGTTGAGGAATTTTCCTTCAATTCCTATTTTGCTGAGAGTTTTTATCATGAATGGGTGTTGGACTTTGTCAAATGTCTTTTCTGCATCAATTGATAAGATCATGTGGTTTTTGTCTTTTGTTTTATTTATATGGTGGATTACATTGGTGGTTTTTCTAATATTAAACCAGCCTTGCATACCTGGTATATATCCCACTTGGTCGTGGTGGATTATTTTTTTGATATGTTGTTGAATTCTATTGGCTAGAATTTTGCTGAGGATTTTTGCATCTATGTTCGTGAGGGATATAGGTCTGTAATTTTCTTTTTTTGTGATGCCTTTACCTGGTTGTGGTATCAGGGATATGGTGGCTTCATAGAATGAAGTAGGTAGTATTCCATCATTTTCTATGCTATGAAATACCTTTAGTAGTAGTGGTATTAACTCTTCTCTGAAAGTTTGGTAGAACTCTGCAGTAAAGCTGTCCGGGCCTGGGTTTTTTTTTTTTGTTGGGAGATTTTTGATTACCTTTTCAATCTCTTTTTTTGTTATGGGTCTATTTAGTTGTTCTACTTCTGAATGTGTTAGTTTAGGTAGGTAGTGTTTTTCTAGGAATTCATCCATTTCTTCTAGGTTTGAAAATTTGTTAGAGTACAATTTTTCATAATAATCTGATATGATTCTTTTAATTTCAGTTGGGTCTGTTGTGATGTGGCCGTTTTCTTTTCTTATTCGGGTTATTTGTTTCCTTTCCTGTATTTCTTTAGTCAGTCTGGCTGATGCTTTATCAATTTTGTTAGTTTTTTCAAAGAACCAGCTTTTGGCTTTGTTAATTCTTTCAATTGTTTTTCTGTTCTCTAATTCATTTAGTTCAGCTCTAATTTTTATTATTTGTTTTCTTCTGGTGCCTGATGGATTCTTTTGTTGCTCGCTTTCTATTTGTTCAAGTTGTAGGCACAGTTCTCTGATTTTGGCTCTTTCTTCTTTTTGTATGTGTGCATTTATCGATATAAATTGGCCTCTGAGCACTGCTTTTGCTGTGTCCCAGAGGTTTTGATAGGAAGTGTTTTCATTCTAGTTGCATTTTATGAATTTCTTTATTCCCTCCTTAATGTCTTCTATAACCCAGTCTTTTTTCAGGAGGGTATTGTTCAGTTTCCAAGTATTTGATTTTTTTTCCCTAATTTTTATGTCACTGATTTCCACTTTTATGGCCTTACGGTCTGAGAAGATGCTTTGTAATATTTCGATGTTTTGGATTCTGCAAAGGTTTGTCTTATGACCTAATATGTGGTCTATTCTAGAGAATGTTCCATGTGCACTAGAAAAAAAGTATACTTTGCAGCTGTTGGGTGGAGTGTTCTGTATAAGTCAATGAGGTCAAGTTGGTTGATTGTAGCAATTAGGTCTTCTGTGTCCCTATTGAGCTTCTTATTGGAAGTCCTGTCCTTCTCTGAAAGTGGTGTGTTGAAGTCTCCTAGTATAATTGTGGAGGTGTCTAGCTCACTTTTCAGTTCTGTTAAAATTTGTTTTATGTATCTTGCAGCCCTGTCATTGGGTGCATAAATATTTACTATGGTTATATCTTCCTGGTCAATTGTGCCTTTAATCATTATGTAGTGTCCTTCTTTATCCTTTGTGGTGTATTTGACTTTAAAGTCTGTTTTGTCAGAAATTAATATTGCTACTCCTCCTCTTTTTTGCTTATTGTTTGCTTGATATATTTTTCCCCATCCTTTGAGTTTTGTTTGTGTCTCTAAGGTGTGTCTCCTGTAGGCAGCATATAGATGGATCGTGTTTCTTTATCCAGTCTGAGACTCTCTGTGTCTTTATTGGTGCATTTAGTCCATTTACATTCAGCGTAATTATAGATAAGTATGTTTTTTTTTATGTGTTTAGTGCTGTCATTTTGATACCTTTTTATGTGTGTTTTTGACAATTTCGTTTTTCACTTACTTTTTTGTGCTGAGATGTTTTTCTTTGTAAATTGTGAGATCCTCATTTTCATAGGGTTTAACTTTATGTTTGCTGAGTCGTTATGTTTTTCTTGGTTTTTATTTTGAGTTATGGAGTTGTTACACCTCTTTGTGGTTACCTTAATATTTACCCCTATTTTCTAAGTAAAAACTTAACTTGTATTGTCCTATATTGCCTTGTATCCCTCTCCGTATGGCAGTTCTGTGCCACCTGTATTTAGTCCCTCTTTTTGATTATTGTGATCTTTTACATATTGACTTCAATGATTCCCTGTTTTGAGCATTTTTTTCTTTTTAAAATTAATCTTAATTTGTTTTTGTGATTTCCCTGTTTGTGTTGATATCATGATGTTCTGTTCTGTGACCTTGTGTTGTGCTGGTCTCTGATATTATTGGTTTTCTGACCAAACAATTTCCTTTAGTATTTCTTGTAGCTTTGGTTTGGTTTTTGCAAATTCTCTAAGCTTGTGTTTATCTGTAAATGTTTTAATTTTGCCTTCGTATTTGAGAGAGAGTTTTGCTGGATATATGATCCTTGGCTGGCAGTTTTTCTCCTTCAGTGCTCTATATATGTCATCCCATTGCCTTCTTGACTGCATGGTTTCTGCTGAGTAGTCTGAACTTATTCTTATTGATTCTCCTTTGTATGAGACCTCTCTTTTCTCCCTGGCTGCTTTTAAAATTTTTTCTTTATCTTTGGTTTTGGCAAGTTTGATGATAATATGTCTTGGTGATTTTCTTTTGGATCAATCTTAAATGGGGTTCGATGGGCATCTTGGATAGATATCGTTTCGTCTTTCATGATGTCAGGGAAGTTTTCTGCCAATAGATCTTCAACTATTCTCTCTGTGTTTTTTTTTATCCCTCCCTGTTCTGGGACTCCAATCACACGCAAGTTATTCTTCTCGATAGAGTCCCACATAATTCTTAGGGTTTCTTCATTTTTTAAAATTCTTTTATCTGATTTTTTTTCAGCTATATTTGTGTCAGTTCCCTGGTCCTCCAGATGTCCCAGTCTGCATTGCAATTGCTCGAGTCTGCTCCTCTGACTTCCTATTGAGTTGTCTAATTCTGTAATTTTATTGTTAATCTTTTGGATTTCTGAATGCTGCCTCTCTATGGATTCTTGTAACTTATTAATTTTTCCACTATGTTCTTGAATACTCTTTTTGAGTTCTTCAACTGCTTTATCAGTGTGTTCCTTGGCTTTTTCTGTAGATTGCCTTATTTCATGTCTGAGGTCATCCCTGATGTCTTGAAGCTTTCTGTAAATTAGTTTTTTATATTCTGCATCTGGCAATTCCAGGATTGTATCTTCATTTGGGAAAGATTTTGATTCTTTAATTTGGGGAGTTGTAGAAGCAATCATGGTCTGCTTCTTTATGTGGTTTGATATCGACTGCTGTCTCCCAGCCATCTCTAAGATATTGTAGTGATTTATTCTATATTTGCTCACTGAGTCTTATCTTGTTTTGTTTTCTTTCAATATACGTAGATGGGCAACTAGATTGTGCTGTCTTGATTGTTGTAGTCCTTGACTCACTTATGTCCTATTACCAGCTGGTTTGGGCTCTTACCAGATATATAAGCCTAAGAGTCCATTCACTATTCCTGAGTAGAATCTGATTTTGGGTCATCAAGTGTGTGGTGCAGACTGTCACCTATCCACCTAGAGGAGTAGTGGTGATAGTTGTGTGCACCAGATTCTAGTAGCAGTAGGGGTTCACACTCTGGGGGGGCAAGATGCTGACAGGCTTCCCCCAAGTGCCAGTGAGGTAGGTGTTTCTCTATTCCTAAAGCACTTTGGTGGGTGGGCTCTGCAGCTGTACCTTAGGCCCCCAATGCAATTACCTCTACAGATTGGTAGGTGTCACCCTCCTTGGACCCCTAAGGCAGGAGGCTAGGTGGTCTGGGGGCAGCTTCAGACCTCAGTTCCCTGTTGTCGGTCAGTGAGGGCTCTGTTGAATATCCAGAGATATTAGACCTGGGAAACTTGTCTTTCCAGTAATCCGCTAAAACATTTACAGTCAGATCCCTATCAGAAATGCCTTTGCATTATAATAGCCACCTTGTTCCCTGTAGGGATGAAAGCCCAAGACTGTGGATCTCATATGCTTGGCTGGAGCTGGTTCTGTGTTTTTAGTCCAATTAGGGAAGGATTTTTGGTCCCTGGGTTTTTTGTAGCTGCTTCTCTCAAGCCAGGAGAATGGGTTAGGAAAAGACCAAAAAAAAAAAAAAAAAAGAAAGAGAAACCGCAGTGCAGTTCACTCTCTGGCTCAGGAAATTCCAATGTTATTGTAGCCGCCTAGGAAGGGGAGGGGAGGGTTCAGATAAATAGGAGAGAGTAGCACCCCGGGACATAGACAAAGGTTGTTATCTTGCTTGGGATGACTGTTTTATCTGAGATTCCTGAGGGGCATGTCCACTGTGTGCACTGGCTGGGTAGAGATTGCCCCCGAGGGTCAGGCCCGCATCCCGTGCTTGTGCTGTCTCAGAAGCCATGGTTAGTTCCCCTGCTCCCAGTCCAAAGCCCAGCGCCAAGGTTCCCTTGCTGGGACACCACACTCCAGGCTCCAAAACCAGTCTCTTCCTCCTGGTGACTTCTCCTTCTGTCAGCCATGTCGCTGAGCTGTCTGCGTGCACTGGCTTGGCTTCCCCTGAGGTCACTTCTAGGGGCTAAGGCTGCATCCCATGTTTGCGCCATTTCAGGATGCCCTGCTCAGCTCCCCTGCGCATAGTCCAAAGCCCAGCGCCAAGGTTTCCTTACTGGGTCGCTGGCTCCAGGCTCCAAAAACAGTTGCTGCTTCCCCGTGGTTGTTCGTTCTCAGTCTCTGTCACTCAGGTCAACTCTTTAGATCTGTGTTTGATGGTCAGGGTTCGTAGATTGTCATGTATGTGATCGATTCACTTGTTTTTCTGAGTCTTTGTTGCAAGAGGGATCCGAGGTAGCTTCTACCTGGTCAGCCATCTTGGCCCCGCCTCTCCTGTATTCATTCTTTAAAATTAGCTATATGATACCTGAAATAAAACCAACTGCAATATTTTAATTAGATATTGGTGAGAGACTAACGACTTCAAGGCTATAAGATAGAATGTGTAGAAGTCTGCTTTCTAGTAAGTCATTTTATTTTGTGGCTCCGTTTTGTTTCTGGGAAGTGTCAAAAACCCAAGTACTACCAATCATGGGAGTAAATCAGTTGCCATCGAGTTGATTCTGACTCACAGCATCCCGATATGTGTGAGAGCAGATTATACTTCATAGTGTTTTCAATGGCTGATTATTCAGAAGTAGATTACTAGGATTTTCTTCTGAGGCACTACTGGGAAGGCTTGAACCTCCATCCTTCCAGTTAGCAGCTGAGTGCCTTACCCATGAACCAACCAGGAAATGGTTCTTTAGCATGGAATTGCTTAGTGCAAAGAGTATAGGACTTGAACACAGGATTTGTGGGTTCTGTACTGGCTCTTGAGTTCTCATCTAGGTTTTGGACCTCAGGCAAATCACTACCTCATTATTAAGGTAAAACAGGTTTGGGACACATTAAGTTACTTAATATGGCACTTCTAGCCATAGTCTTTCCATCTTCTGTTTCCACAAAAAAAAATAGTCAATTTGATTCCTGTGTATTCCATCAGGCGAGGTCCACGTGCATAGTTGACGTTTATGTTATCGAAAAAAGGTATTTGCAATGAAGAAGTTTGTCTTGCAAAATTCTATCATGTTATTTCTGGCATCGTTTCTATCACCAAGGTCATATTTTCCAACTATCAAAACTTCTCTGTTTCCAAAATTTGCATTCCAATCACTGGTAATTATCAATTCATCCTGATTGCATGTTTGATCAATTTCAGACCGCAGAAGTTGGTAAAAATATTCATTTTCTTCATCTTTGGCCTTATCAGTTGGTACATAAATTTGAATAATATACATATTACCTGGTCTTCCTTGTAGGTGCATGGATATTATCCTATCACTGATAGCTTGTACTTCAGAATAGATCTTGAAATATTCTTTTGTTTTAATTAATTTTTATTGTTCCTTAAGTGAAAGTTTACAAATCTAGTCAGTCTCTTATACAAAAACTAATAAACACCCGGCTATATACTCCTAATTGCTCACCCCCCAATGAGACAGCACACTCCCTCCCTCCACTCATCTCCCCTCCAGACAGGAAATGCCAACATAGTTTCATGTGTCTGCTTGTTCCAAGAAGTTCATTCTTCACCAGTATCATTTTCCATCCCATAGTCCAGTACAATGCCTGCCTGAAGAGTTGGTTTTGGGAATGGTTCCTGTCTTGGGCTAACAGAATGTCTGGGGTTCATGACCTCTGTGGTCCTTCTAGTCTCAGTCTGACCATTAAGTCTGGTCTTTTTACCAGAATTAGGGGGAGCTCTCCTGCTCCCTCAGGGATTCTCTGTTGAGTTTCCTGTCAGGGCAGTCATCAGTTGTAGCCAGGTACCATCTAGTTCTTCTGGTCTCAAGCCGATGTAGTCTCTGGTTTATGTGGTCCTTTTTGCCTCTTGGGCTCATAATTACTTTGTGTCTTTGATGTTCTTCATTCTTTCTTCCTCCAGGTGGGTTGAGACAAATTGATGCATCTTAGATGACCGCTTGCTAGCGCTTAAGACCCCAGATGCCACTCTCTAAAGTGGGATGCAGAATGTTTTCATAATAGATTGTATTATGCCAATTGACTTAGATGTCCCCTGAAACCACGGCCCCAAACCCCTGCCCCTGCTACACTGGCCTTCAAAGCATTCAGTTTATTCAGGAAACTTATTTGCTTTTGGTTTAGCCCAGTTGCGTTGACCTCTCCTGTACTGTGTGTTGTCTTTACCTTCACCGAAAAAAACCCTTATGTACTATCTAATTAGCGAAAACCCCTCTCTTTTGCTCCCTCCCTCCCCCCTCTTGTAACCATCAAAGAATATTTTCTTCTCTGTTTAAGCTATTTCTTCAGTTCTTGTAATAGCGGTTTTATACAATATTTGTCCTTTTGCAACTGACTAATTTCACTCAGCATAATGCCTTCCAGGTTCCTCCATGTTAAGGAATGTTTCATGGATTCATCATTGTTCTTTATCGATATGTAATATTCCACTGTGTGAATACACCGTAATTTATTTATCCATTCGTCCATTGATGGGCACCTTGGTTGTGTCCCTCTTTTTGCTATTGTAAACAGTGCTGCAATGAACATGGGTGTGAATATATCTGTATCTGTAAAGGCTCTTATTTCTCTAGGATATATTCCAAGGAGTGGGATTGCTGGATCGAGTGGTAGTTCTGTTTCTAGTTTTTTAAGGAAGTGCCAGATCGATTTCCAAAGTGGTTGTACCATTTTACATTCCCACCAGCAGTGTATAAGTGTTCCAGTCACACCACAACCTCTTCAACATTTATTTTTTTTTTGTTTTTTTTTGGTTCATGCCAGCCTTGTTGGGGTGAGATAGAATCTCATTGCAGTTTTGATTTTCGTTTCTGTAATGGCTAGTGATTGTGAGCATTTCCTCATGTATTTGTTAGCTACCTGAATGTCTTCTTTAGTGAAGTGCTTGTTCATGTCCTTTGCCCATTTTTTAGTTGGGTTATCTGTCTTTTTGTAATTGATTTTTTTTTTTTAATGCAAAAGGGAAGTATTTATTCATCCCAACAAATAGTGTTTGAACAGCTACCGAAAACAAGGCATTTGGTCATTTCTGTATGCAGGTGAGTGTGCAGAAACAATTTGAAAAGTTATTCCATTTTCTTTTGGAAAATTCAGTTTACCCTCAATTTCCAGAGTCATTAACCAGGAAACTACTCTTGGTAAATATGTATGAATCAAGATTTTAAATTTAGACAGGTTTTACGTTTTCTCTCTCAGCACTTCATTTTTCGAGTATTTTGTTTTCAGCTCTTTCTCCTCCTTTGTTGAATAGACTGCTTCACATACTAGTCATTCTCACTTCTCTGGGCATCACTTTCACACTTTTGGTCTAGTCCCATTAACCCATTATTTACTGATGTGTCAAATTCCTTAATAAATGCTTTTTCTTCCCCACGTGCACCTTCAACATTTCTTGACACTCATCACAGCCATGGACTGAAGGATGCTCTTGTGCAGTGAATGCTTTTCATAAATGAAGATTTTTCACCAAGAGTCGATTTTCCAACAACTTAACCATCTCAGCAGCTCAGTTCATAACATCTTTTCATTCCATTGTATCTTTATGAAACAAAAGGTCCAGTAGAAGGGTCCACAGGCAATCTTTAAATTTGTGCAAGGTTTGCTTCTTTTATTCCATTTTCCAGGCCTTTTCCAACAAGACCATTCAAAACCTTCTCAGGAAAGGAGCCAATCAGTTTAGGAGGTGAGCAGAACAGAGAGTGTGAAGAGCCGGAAGAACTAGGTGGAGGTCCTATCCCCTCCTGTTGCTGGCTTTGGGACTTGGCATAAGCGACAAAACCCCCTTAGGCCTCAGTAGCTTCCTGTTCAAATTGGTGTAGTAATATCCATGTCATACGGCTTATGTCCAGTGGCCATCGAGTGGATTGCAACTCCTGATGACCCCGTTTGTGTCACAGTAGAAGTGTGCTCTGTAGTGTTTTCACTGGCTGAGTTTTTGGAAGTAGATCACCAGGCCTTTCTTCTGAGGCAACTCTGTGTGGACTCAAACCTCCAGCCTTTGAGTTAACAGTCAAATGTGTTAACTCTTTGCAGCACTCACAGACTTGGGTGTGCAGTTCTGGAGGCTAACTGGAGGCTCAAAGAGGCTAGCAAGTCCCAAATCCATAGATCAGACATCAGGCTGGAGGGTCTTCTGACCCCTATGTTTGCAGGTTTCATTTTATTATCAGAAGTAGATCACCAGGCTCTCTTCCCAGTCTGTCTGAGTCTAGAAGTTCTGCTGAATCCTGTCCACCATTGGTGACCCTGCTGGTCCTTGAAATACCAGTAGCATAGCTTCCGTCATCATAACAACACACAAGCCCCCACAGTATGACAAACTGACAGGCAGGTTGTAGATGGAAATACAGTATTTTAAACCAGTGGTAGTTCAGAGGTGTAATTCCTGCCTTCCATTGATTCCTGGCATTGCGCCGCATGTGCAGCCACCACCCATCTGTCTGTAGAGGCTTGCATGTTGCTATGATGCTGAACAGCTTTCAGATTAAGAGCTTCCAGACTAAGATGGACTAGTAAGAAAGACGTGGTGATATACTTCCAAAACTCAGCCAATGAAACTCTATGGATCACAATGGTCCACAAAGGATCATGGGATGGCACAGGACCAGGCAGTGTTTCTTCCGTTGTATGTGGGATCGCCATGAGTCAAAGATCAACTCCACAGGACGGCAGGTGACAACAACAATAAAATGAATTGAGGGGATCTTTGCAGAGTAAAGATCTTGCTTTGCCCCAGGACAATCTTTCAGTAAGGCATTGAGTCTTTCATCCAGTTGTAAATGGAGGTGATACCAGAATGTGACCAGCTTTGGTTTAGATGCCAGGAGTTACCAGGGAAGTTCATTTTAAATCCTACCCTCCTGATATCCATATTAACTTCTCGCAAAAAAATAAAGGGCATGAAAACCATATATTGTGTGTGTGTGTGTGTGTGTAGCCCTGGTGGCACAGTAGATTAAAGCTCAGCTGCTAGCCAAAACGTCAGCAGTTCAAATCCACCAGTTACTCCCCCGAAAATTTATGGGGCAGTTCTACTCTGTCCTATAGGGTTGCTATGAGTCGAAATCGACTCAATGGCAACAGGTTTGGTTTAGTTTTGGGTATTGTGCAAATTCAAAGTTTTCTAAAATGAACATACATTATGTACTATTCAAGGAAAAAAACATTAATTTTGAAAAGAAGTGAAGTTATAAGACTATCCACAGAGCTAAGCAAGTACAGTGATAACTATATAAAACTGGTGTGTCACAGGGAACTGACCTCTTAAGAATGGTATTTAGCGTTTTATCTGTGTTTCTATGCCTGCTACAGATATTATTCTTTAGATCTTATATGCTGTGTCATGGATTGACTTATGTCCTGCCAAAAATGTGTGTATCAACTTGGTTAGGCCACGATTTCCAGTATTGTGAGGTTGTCCTCCATTTTGTGACTGTAATTTTTTTTATAATTTTTATCGTGCTTTAAGTGAAAGTTTACAAATCAAGTCAGTCTCTCACACAAAAACCCATATACACCTTGCTACACACTCCCAATTACACTCCCCCTAATTAAAAAAAAAATTTTTTTTTAATGAAACAGCCCGCTCCCTCCCCCCACTCTCTCTTTTTGTGTCCATTTCAACAGCTTCTAACCCCCTCCACCCTCTCATCTCCCCTCCAGGCAGGAGAGGCCAACATAGTCTCAAGTGTCCACCTGATCCAAGAAGCTCATTCCTCACCAGCATTCCTCTCCAACCCATTGTCCAGTCCAATCCATGTCTGAAGAGTTGGCTTCGGGAATGGTTCCTGTCCTGGGGCAACAGAAGGTCTGGGGGCCATGACCACTGGGGGCCTTCTAGTCTCAGTCAGACCATTAAGTCTGGTCTTATGAGAATTTGAGGTCTGCATCCCACTACTCTCCTGCTCCCTCAGGGGTTCTCTGTTGTGTTCCCTGTCTGGGCAGTCACAGGTTGTAGCCAGGCACCATCTAGTTCTTCTGGTCTCAGGATGATGTAGTCTCTTGTTCACGTGGCCCTTTCTGTCTCTTGAGCCCGTAATTGCCTTGTGTCCTTGGTTTTCTTCATTCTCCTTTGACCAATTGATGCATCTTAGATGGCTGCTTGCTAGCGTTTAAGACCCCAGACGCCACTCTTCAAAGTGGGATGCAGAATGTTTTCTTAATAGAACTTATTATGCCAATTGACCTAGATGTCCCCTGAAACCATGGTCCCCAGACCCCTGCCCCCACTACGCTGGCCTTCGAAGCATTCAGTTTATTCAGGAAACTTCTTTGCTTTTGGTTTAGTCCAATTGTGCTGACCTCCCTTGTATTGTGTGCTGTCTTTCCCTTCATGTAATGTAGTTCTTATCTACTATCTAATTAATGAATGTCCCTCTCCAACCCTCTCTCCCTCCCCACTCTAGTAACCACAAAAGAACGTTTTCTTCTCAGTTTAAACTATTTCTCAAGTTCTTATAATAGTGATCTTTTACAATATTTGTCCTTTTGCAACTGACTAATTTCACTCAGCATAATGCCTTCCAGGTTCTTCCATGTTATGAAATGTTTCACAGATTCCTCACTGTTCTTTATCGATGCTTAGTATTCCATTGTGTGAACATACCATAATTTATTTATCCATTCTTCTGTTGATGGGCACCTTGGTTGCTTCCACCTTTTTGCTATTGTAAACAGTGCTGCAATAAATATGGGTGTACATATATCTGTTCTTGTAAAGGCTCTTATTTCTCTAGGATATATTCCAAGGAGTGGGATTTCTGGGTTGTATGGTAGTTCTATTTCTAGCTTTTTAAGGAAGTGCCAAATCGATTTCCAAAGTGGTTGTACCATTCTACATTCCCACCAGCAGTGTATAAGTGTTCCAATCTCTCCACAGCCTCTCCAACATTTATTAGTTTGTGGTTTTTTGGATTAATGCCAGCCCTGTTGGAGTGAGATGAAATCTCATTGTAGTTTTGATCTGCTTTTCTCTAATGGCTAATGATCGTGAGCATTCCCTCATATATCTGTTAGCTACCTGAATGTCTTCTTTAGTGAAGTGTCTATTCATATCTTCTGCCCATTTTTTAATTGGGTTATTTGTCTTTTTGCAGTTGAGTTTTTGCAGTATCATGTAGATTTTAGAGATCAGACGCTGATCGGAAATGTCATAGTTAAAAACTTTTTGCCAGTATGTAGGTAATCTTTTTATTCTTTTGGTGAAGTCTTTGGATGAGCACAGGTGTTTGACTTTTAGGAGCACCCAGTTATCTGGTTTCTCTTCTGCATTGTTTGCAATGTTTCGTATACTGTTTATGCCATTTATTAGGGTTCCTAGCGTTGTTCCTGTTTTTTCTCCCATGATCTTTATCATTCTAGATTTTATATTTAGGTCTTTGATCCATTTTGAGTCAGTTTTTGTGCATGGTGTAAGGTATGGGTCTTTTTTCATTTTTTTGCAGATGGATATCCAGTTATGCCAGCAGCATTTGTTAAAAAGACTGTCTTTTCCCCAGTTAACTGACTTGGGCTTTTGTCAAATATCGGCTACTCATATGTGGATGGATTTATGTCTGGATTCTCAATTCTGTTCCGTTAGTCTATGTATCTCTTGTTATACCAGTACCAGGCTGTTTTGACTACTGTGGTGGTATAATAGGTTCTAAAATCAGGTAGTGTGAGGCCTCCCACTTTGTTCTTTTTCAATAATACTTCACTTATCCGGGGCCTCTTTCCTTTCCATATGAAGTTGGTGATTTGTTCCTCCATCTCATTAAAATATGTTGTTGGAATTTGGATCAGAATTGCATTGTGTCTATAGATTGATTTTGGTGGAATAGACGTTTTTACAATGTTAATTAATTCTTCCTATCCATGAGCAAGGTATGTTTTTCCACTTCTGTATGTCTCTTGGTTTCTCACAGCAGAGTCTTGTAGTTTTCTTTGTATAGGCCTTTTACATCTCTGGTAAGATTTATTCCTAAATATTTTATCTTCTCGGGAGCTATTGTAAATGGTATTGATTTGGTGATTTCCTCTTCGATGTTCATTTTGTTGGTGTAGAGGAATCCAACTGATTTTTGTATGTTTATCTTATACCCTGATACCCTGCTGAACTCTTCTATTAGTTTCAGTAGGTTCCTTGAGGATTCTTTAGGGTTTTCTGTGCATAAGGTCATGTCATCTGCAAACAGAGATACTTTTACTTCTTCCTTGCCAATCTGGATGCCCTTTATTTCTTTACCTAGTTTAATTGCTCTGGCTAGAACCTCCAGCACAATGTTGAATAAGAGTAGTGGTAAAGGGCATACTTGTCTGGTGCCTGTTATCAAGGGGAATGCTTTCAGACTCTCTCCATTTAGGATGATGTTGGCTGTTGGCTTTGTATAAATGCCCTTCATCATGTTGAGGAATTTTCCTTCTATTCCTATTTTGCTGAGAGTTTTTATCATGACTGGTTGTTGAACTTTGTCAAATGCCTTTTCTGGATCATTTGGTAAAATCACGTGGTACTTGTCTTTTGTTTATTTATGTGATGGATTACATTAATTGTTTTTCTAATGTTGAACCATCCCTGCATACCTGGTATGAATCCCACTTGGTCATGGTGAATTATTTTTTTGATATGTTGTTGAATTCTATTGGCTAGAATTTTGTTGAAGATTTTTTTTTATCTAAGTTCGTGAGGGATATAGGTCTATAATTTTCTTTTTGGGGGGTGTCTTTACCTGGTTTTGGTATCAGCAATATGGTGGCTTCATAGAATGAGTTTGGTAGTATTCCATCCTTTTCTATGCTCTGAAATACCTTTAGTAGTAGTGGTGTTAACTCTTCCCCGAAAGTTTGGTAGAACTCTGCAGTGAGGGTGTCCGGGCCATAGCTTTTTTTTTTTTCAGGTTTTTTGATTACCTTTTCAGTCTCTTTTGTCATGGGTCTATTTAATTGTTCTACCTCTGTTTGTGTTAGTTTAGATAGGTAACATGTTTCTAGGAATTCATCCATTTCTTCTATGTTTTCAAATTTGTTAAAGTACAATTTTTCATAGTAATCTGATATGATTCTTTTAATTTCAGTTAGGTCTCTTGTGATATCGCCCATCTCATTTCTTAAGTTTATTTGCTTTGTCTCTGGTTTTTCTTTGTCAGTCAGGCCAATTGTTTATCAGTTTTGTTAATTGTTTCAAAGAACCAGCTTT
Source organism: Loxodonta africana (assembly GCF_030014295.1). Lineage (NCBI taxonomy): Eukaryota > Metazoa > Chordata > Mammalia > Proboscidea > Elephantidae > Loxodonta > Loxodonta africana. Next base: position 96,964,499 of record NC_087369.1, read on the forward strand.
TGTTCTTGTTAACTCTTTCAATCGTTTTTCTGTTCTCTAATTCATTTATTTAATTCTGCTCTAATTTTTATTACTTGCTTTCTTCTGGCGCCTGAGCGTTTCTTTTGTTGCTCTCTTTCTATTTGTTCAAGTTGTAGGGATACTTCTTTGATTTTGGCCCTTTCTTCTTTTTGTATGTGTGCATTTGTTGATATGAATTGACCTCTGAGCACTGCTTTCACTGTGTCCCAAAGATTCTGATAGGAAGTGTTTTCATTCTCATTGGATTCTATGAGTTTCTATACTCCATCCTTAATGTCTTCTATAATCCAGTCTTTTTTGAGCAGGGTATTTTTTTTTTATTGTTCCATTTCCAAGTATTTGATTTTTTCCCCGCTTTTTCTATTATTGATTTCTACTATTATGTCCTTATGATCAGAGAAGATGCTTTGTATTATTTCAGTGTTTTGGATTCTGCTAAGGCTTGCTTTCTGACCTAATATGTGGTCCATTGTAGAGAATGTTCCATGTGCACTAGAAAAGAAATTACACTTTCTAGCCATTGGGTGGAGTGTTCTGTATATGTCCAGGAGGTCATGTTGAGTGTGGCATTTTGATTTACCGTGTCTTTATTGAGCTTCTTAATGGATGTTCTGTCCTTCACCAAAAGTGGTGTGTTGAAGTCTCCTAGTATAATTGTGGTGCTGTCTATCTCACTTTTCAATTCTGCTAGTGTTTGTTATATCTATCTTGCAGCTCTGTCATTGGGTGCATGCACATTTAATATGGCTATGTCCTCCTGGTATATTGCCCCTTTAATCATTATAGAGTGACTTTCCTTAGCCTTTGCGGTGGATTTAAATTTGAAGTCTATTTTGTCAGACATTAATATTGCCACTCCTGCTCTTTTTTGATTGTTGTTTGCTTGATGTATTTTTTTCCATCCTCTCAGTTTTAGTTTGTTTGTGTCTCTCCGTCTAAGATGTGTCTCTTATAGGCAGCATATAGCTGGATCATGTTTTTTTTTTTTATCCATTCTGCCACTCTCTGTCTCTTTATTGGTGCATTTAGTCCATTTACATTCAGCGTCATCATAGATAGGTATGAGTTTAGTGCTGTCATTTTGATGTCTTATTTGTGTGTTGTTGACAGTTTCATTTTTCCACTGATTTTATTTTGCTGAGAAGTTTTTCTTTGTAAATTGTGTGTTCCTCTTTTTCGATGTAGTTGAACTTGTTTTTGCTGTGTCTTTATGTTTATCTTCATTTTTATTTCAAAGTTTGGGATTGTTAGTCTTCTTTGTGGTTACCTTAATATTTACCCCTATTTTTCTAAGTATAAACCTGGCTTGTATCTCTCTATATTGCCTTGATTTCCTTTCTATATGGAAGATCTCTGCCTACTTCATTTAGTTCCTCTTTATTGATTATTATCACCTTTTATATAATGACATCACTGATTCCCTGTTTTGAGTGTTTTTTTTTTTAAATCTAATTTTATTTTTGTGATTTCCCTATCTAAGTTGAAATCTGGATGCTGTGTTCTGTGTTCTAGTGTTGTGTTGATATCTGATATTATTGATTTTCTAACCAGAGAATTCCCTTTGGTGTTTCTTCCAGTTTTGGTTTGGTTTTTGCACGTTCCCTAAGCTTGTGTTTATCTGTAAATGTCTTAATTTTGCCTTCATATTCGAGAGACAGTTTTGGTGGATATATGATTCTTTGCTGGCAATTTTTCTCCCTTAATGCTCTATATATGTCATCCCATTGCCTTCCTGCCTGCATGGTTTCTGCCTAGTAGTCTGAACTTATTCTTATTGATTGTCCTTTTTAGGCAACTTTTTGCTTATCCGTGTCTGCTCTTGAAATTTTCTCTTTATCTTTGGTTTTGGCAAGTTTGATGGTAATATGCCTTGGTGACTTTCTTTTGGGATCTGCCTTGTATGGGGTTTGATGAGCATCTTGGATAGATATTCTCTCATCTTTCACGATGTCAGGGAAGTTTTCTGCCAAGAAATCTTCAACAATTCTCTTTGTATTGTCTGTTATCCCTCCATGTTCTGGTATTCCCATCACTCGCAAGTTATTCTTCTTGATAGAGTCTCACATGATTCTTAGGGTTTCTGCATCTTTTTAAATTCTTTTATCTGATTTTTCTTCAAATATATTGGTGCCAAGTGCCTTATGTGCCAGCTCCCCAATTCTGTATTCCAGTTCCTCAATTCTGCTCCTCTGACTTCCCATTGAGTTGTCTAATTCTGAAATTTTATTGCTAATCTTTTAAATTTCTGAATTCTGTCTATGGATTCTTGCAGCTTATTGATTTTTTCGTTATGTTCTTGAATAATGTTTTTAATTTCTTCAACTGCTTTGTCTGTGTATTCCTTGGCATTTTCTGTATTTTGCCTGTTCTCATTTCTTATGTCTTGAAGCTTTCTGTATATTAATCTTTTGTATTCTACATCTGCCAATTCCAGGAATACATCTTCATCCGGGAGAGTCCTTGATTCTCTGTTTTGGGAGTTCATTGAAGCAATCATGGTCTGCTTCTTTATGTGATTTGATATGGACTGCACTCTCTGAGCTATCTATGAGTTACTGTAATAATTCATTTTATGTTTGCTCACTGTGTCCCAGCTTCTTGCTTTGTTTGTTTTGGTATACCCATATAGGCTACTAGAGTGTTTTAACTTTATTACTGAAGCCTTTGAAGCACTAATGTCCTGTTACCAGATGGCTAGATCTGTTACCAGGTATATGAGTCTAGGAGTCCTTTCACTATTCTTGTATAGATTCAGCCTAGGTTTCCTGATAGTTGGTCAAATAGTGTGTGGTGTAGGCTCTCACCTACTATCTTAGAGGAGTAGTAGTGATGGTTGTATGCACTGGTTTCTGGTAGCAGCAGGGGGGTCACACTCTGAGGAGGGCAGCATGTTGACAGCTTTTCCCCAAGTGTCAGTGAGGAAAGAGTGTCTCTTCTCTACAGTGCTCTGGTGGGTGGGCTCTGCTGCTTTACCTTAGGCTCCCAATGCTTATACCTGTAAAGTCTGGCAGGCACCGCTATTCTCAGACCCCTTTTGCGGGTGGCTAGGTGGCATAGATGGAGCCTCCAGCCCTCAGGTCCCTTCTGTGGGTAGGGGAGGGCTCTGCTTAATAGGCAGAGCTGTATCAGATCTCCAAAATCTGCCTCTCCATTGCGTAGCTGAAACAATTATAATCAGACCTCTAACAGATTTGCCCTTCCGTTATAAGAGTCATCTGGATCCCCGAAAGCCAAAGTTTATTGATCACTTATGCCTGGACTGGAGCTGCTTCTGCTCTGATCTTCCAGATTAGGGGAGTTGGGAAAGTATTTTTTCCCCATTGGTTAATTTACTTCTTCTCCCAGGCCAGGACAATGGCTCTGAGAGGGCCCAGCATGTTCTATCTCAGGCCCAGGGAATTCAACTCTTAATGAAGCGAACTGGGGCAGAGGGGGGGATAAGATAGATGGGAGAGAGTACTTTCAGAAGAAGGAGCTATTAGATCCATGTGATAAATTAGACGAAATCACTTATCCTGTATTGAGAGTGCTGTTTTATCTCAGATTCAGAGGCATGTGTAGCTTGTGTGCGCTGGTTGGGTCCCCGCTGAGATTGCCCTAGGGGATTAGGGCTGCTTCCCCTACTTGTTTTCTTTCTCTGAAGCAGCTTTTTTCCTAAAACCCCAGCCAGACCCGCAGCCGTCATACAGCCTTCTTTCACTGAAGTACCTGCTTCTTAAAGGCCCCAGCCAGACCTGCTGTAGAGACACCACAGGGTCAGGGATGCGCCTCTTTGCTTGCCTTCTTTCGCTGAAGCTGCAGTGTCTCAGGAAACTATCATCAGCCCCACCACAATCAGGCTAAAGAATGGCACCAAAGAATCAAAGACGAGGAGCTGCATGGGCTGGGCAACTCGTCTCTGTTTCTGCACTGTCTTTCGCTCCCCAGTCATTCAGATTGATTCCTTAATTCTGTGTTTGATGCTCAGGGTTCGTAGATTGTTATATATGTAATTGATTCACTTGTTTTTTGTTTTTTTTTTGGTCTTTGTTGCAAGAAGTTTCAGTGGAAGCTTCTGACTAGTTAGCCATTTTGGCCCCTCCTCCTTGAAATATTCTTTTTGATGATGAATGCAAGACCATTCCTCTTCAATTTGTCATTCCCAGCATTGTAGATTATATGATTGTCTGATTCAAAATGGCCAATACCAGTCCATTTCAGCTCACCAATGCTTAGGATATGGATGTTTATGTGTTTCATTTCATTTCTGATGGTTTCCAATTTTCTGCGATTCATACTTTGTCCATCCCACATTCCTATTATTAATGGGTGTTTTCAGCTGTTTCTTCTTATTTTGGGTTGTGCCACATCAGCAAATGAAGGTCACAAAAGCTTGACTGCATTCATGACATTAAAGTTGACTCTACTTTGAGGAGGCAGCTTTTCCCCAGTAGTTATTTAGAGTGCCTTCTAACCTGAGGGGCTCATCTTCCAGCACTATATCAGACATTGTTTGGCTGCAGTTCTAAGGTTTTCACAGGTTAATTTTTTTCAGAAGTAGGCCACCAGGTCCTTTTTCCTAGTCTGCCTTAGTCTGAAAGATCAGCTGAAACCTGTCCACCGCGGGTGACCCCACTGGCTTTTGAATACCAGTGGCATAGCTTCCAACATCACACCAACATGAAAGCCAACACAGTAAGACGAATTGACAGACATGTGGGGCCCACATTAATGATATCTTGACAAAAATTTTGAAAGACCAACAGCTTATTCAATGGAAATAGCATTTTTCAACAACATAAATGATCACTACACAAATGGACTCCCCCAAATGGAATACACAAGAATCAAATTGACTACATTTGTGGAAAGAGACAGTGGAGAAGCTCAGCATCATCATATGAAAGAGACTAGAGGCCAACTGTGGAACAGACGATCAACAGCTCATATGCAATTTCAAGTTGAAGCTGAAGAAAATTAGAACAAGCCCACGAGAGCTGAAGTATAACCTTGAGTATATTCCACCTAAATTTAGAGACCATCTCAAGAATAGATTTGAAGCACTGAACAGTAATGACTGAAAACCCGACAAGTGGAAATACATCAAGGACATCATACATGAAGAATGCAATAGGTCATTACAAAGACAGCAAAGAAAGAAAAGACCAAAACGGATGTCAGAAAAGACTTTGAAAATTACTCTTGAATGTTGAACAGCTACAGCGAATTGAAGAAATGATAAAACAATTCGAATAAAAGATTTCAAAAGGTGGCTCAAGAAGACAAAGTAAAGTATTATAATGACATGTGCAAAGACCTGGAATTAGAAAACCAAAAGGGAAGAGCACACTTGGCATTTTTCAAGCTGAAAGAACTGAAGAAAAAATTCAAGTCTCAAATTGCAATAGTGAAGGATTCTATGGGCAAAATATTAAACGACACAGGAAGCATCAAAAGAAGTTGAAAGAATACACAGCCACTGTACCAAAAAAGAATTAGTTGATGTTCAGCCATTTCAGGAGGTAGCATATAATCAAGAACTGATGGTACAGAAGGAAGAAGTCCAAGCTGCACTGAAGACATTGGTGAAAAGCAAGGCTCCAGGAATCCAATTGAGATGTTTCAACAAACGGATACAGAGATGGAAGTGCTCACTCATCTGTGCCAAGAAATTTGGAAGGCACTTACCTAGCCAACTGACTGGAAGAGATCCATATTTATGCCTGTTTCAGAGAAGGGTGATCCAACAGATTGTGGAAATTATCGAACAATATCATTAATATCAATCACATGAAAGTAAAAATTTGCTCAAGAACATTAAAAAAACAGTTGCAACAGCACATAGCCAGGGAACTGCCAGAAATTCAAGCTGGATTCAGAAGAAGACGTACATGAGGGATATCACTGCTGATGTCAGATGAATTCTGGCTGAAAGCAGAGATTACCAGAAAGGTGTTTACCTGTGTTTTATTGATAATGCAAAAGCATTCAACCAGGTGTATCATAACAAATTATGTGTAACATTGCGAAGAATGGGAATTGCAGAATACTTAACTGTGCTAATGAAGAACCTGTACATAGATCAAGAGGCAGTTGTTAGAACAGAACAAGGGAATACTGCATGGTTAAAAGTCAGGAAAGGTGTGTGTCAGGGTTGTATCATTTCACCATACTTATTTGATCTGTGTTCTGAACAAATAATCTAGAAGCTGGACTACATGAAGAAGAATGCAGCATCAGGATTGAAGGAAGACTCTTTAACAACGTGCGTTATGCAGGTGACACAACCTTGCTTGCTAAAAATGAAGAGGACTTGAAGCACTTACTGATGAAGATCAAAGACTACAGCCTTCAGTATGGATTACATCTCAACACAAAAAAAAACCAAAAATCTTCACAACTGGACCAATAAGCAAAATTATGATAAATGGAGAAAATACTGACGTTGTCAAGGATTTCATTTTACTTGGATCCACAATCAATACCCATGGAAGCAGCAGTCAAGAAATCAAGGGACGTGTTGTGTTGGGCAAATTGGCTGCAATAGACCTTTTTAAAGTGTTGAAAAGCAAAGATGTCATTTTGAGGAGTAAGGTGTGCCTGACCCAAGCCATGGTGTTTTCAATCTCCTCATATGCATTTGAAAGCTGGGCAATAAATAAGGAAGACTGAAGAAAATTTGATGCCTTTGAATTATGGTGCTGGTGAAGAATGTTGAATATACCTTGAACTGCCAAAAGAATGAAAAAATATGTCTTGGGAGAAGTACAGCCAGAATGCTACTTAGAAGCAAGGATGGCCAGACTTCATCTCACATACTTATCAGGAAGGATCAGTCCCTGCAGGACATCATGCTTGGTAGAGGATCAGTGAAGAAAAGGAACACCCTCAATGAGATATATTGACAAAGTGGCTGTAAAAATGGGCTCATGCATAACAACAATCATGAGGGTGGCACAGGACCAGGCAGTGTTTAGTTCTCTTGTACATAGGGGAAGTTTCCTTGTGGGTTTCTTCTGCATCAAATATATATGAATACTCTGGCGAGGTTCTCTCTCATTCTGGATTCTGCATCCAGTTTGTGATCTTCTGACCTCTGGTACTTGGAGCTTGATGCAGCAGCCTCCCATCTGACCTGCCGATTCTGGGATTTACCAGCTTCTGCGACTCTTTGAGCATGCAGACTATTGTCTGGCTTGATTCACTAGCTTCCACAGACTTGTGAGACAGCAGCCTGTTGTCTGACCTGCTGGTTTAGGTTCGTCAGCCCCTGCAGCCATGTGGGTCTGGAGAAGCCTACAGCCTGATGCCTGACCCATGGATTTGGAACTTGCCAGCCTCCACAACTGTGTGAGCCATTTCCTTGAGATACAGTTCATGATTTCTTGAGTTGTTGCAGCGAATTACAGAACCCAAAGAAGGGAGTGAGAGTACTGAGGGGAGGAGCAGTAGTTGATGTTAGAGATGATGCAGTGGGACAGCAATTGGGAAAAGTTAGACATTTGAGAGATTTTTAATCTCCACCTCACAGTAACCAGCTTTATGTTGATCCTTATAAAAGAAAACTATTCAAGAAATTATTTATTCAGTTGGTGGGATTCATTCAGAATTATTCATTCAGAATGGTGGGGTTCACTGCAATGGCCCAGACTCACTGGAATATGTGGTTTTGGAAAAAAGAAGATAAATCAGAGAATGAGAAACTTTTGGTTTCTGAATGGGGTAAAAAATACCCATGGATTGAAGCACCTGTTATGTTGCAATCAGTTACCCAAGACAAAAGCTATTCATAGGAAATAGGAGTGGTGGACCTAACTCCTGAGGAATTTGCTAATTGGATGAATATGGAAATACACAGTGATAAGGAAAAGGCCAGACATACAATTCTGTGGTTTCTGTTATGAGTAATAGCTGCAATGGCAGGGAAAAAGCGTGTGGGGCGGAGGGAGCTATAGCACTGAACCAAGCCCAGATCCAGTCAGTTTAGAGCCATGGCCACTAGTCTCAGTGTTGAATAGGAAAGGGAAAATCATGTCAGAACAACAGGAAGTACCCCTATGACCACTGATCACCGAGAAAATCATCTGGAAGAGGAGCAGGCAAAACCAAGAAACCACTGAAACCAGGGGGTATAGTGTAAAGGAGTTGCTTAAATTTTATAGATCTATTTTATATCATCAGTTTCCTGAGGAACTGTTACTAAAATGGATTGTGAGAGTGACTAATTTAGGGACAGTGTCTTTAGTTTTGAAAGTTGTAAAAAAAAACAAAAACAGCTGTACAATGTGAAAAGTATGTTTGAGTTGATGGAAGACCCACAGCTCACTATGGAATAACCAGAAATTATGATACAGGATCCAGTAACACAGCAGGTTAACCCAGAGGGGATGGCCATCCTGGTGGACTGGATAATATCTGCAGTGAAATTTGTTTATCCTGAGAAAGTAAACTTCTCCTCTCCCCCTTTAAACACCTGAATGGAACACTCCAGAGGAAGCAGCTGTTGTGCTACTTATGCAAGTCATGCTGGAATGGCTTTATGGTGATCAGAATATTCATCCAACGAGCATGCCCCTTACACAGATCATGGCAGAGATGGTAATTAAGGGAGCCTGGTCCACATGAGCACCCTATGTAACCTTGGCTACTGCGAAACAAAGCAACAATCTGAGGAGCCTTGTCAGACCTGTTGGCACAGTTGCCCTGCATGGGACTTGCAGATGCGGGAAACATAAGGGTGATTCATAGGAGAATGGGAAAAGGCAACGGGGAAGGCACTTACCCCAGCAGAACAGAGATTTTTAGGTGGTTACTTTTTTTTACTAAGAGATGGGGTGAATGTGGTGGACATTGATGGAGTTGAGACAGAGGTTCTAATGCAGCACTGCCCGAGGTTGGGTGGACAGGCAGAAACTCCTGGTTGTCTCCCAAATTTAAAGAGGCTGAAACAAGTCTGTTCTATTCACCCCAGTTGGGAGGAATTTAATGATGAGAAGTCCCATCTGAGACCATTTGAAGCATAGGCTCAGCTAGTCGATCAAGATAAGGATTGACAAGGGGGCCAAGGTCTTCTGGTCCAGGCCCCAGCAGGGTACCCGAGGCCATATGTACATGTATGGGTAAAATGATCGGGGGGTGGGGAAGAGACCTTCTTGGTGCTTCTGGACACAGGAGCTCAATGTATTATAATCCCAAAACCTGTCAATAAAATCTTGAAGAGGCCTAAGGTTAGACTGGGGCTACATAGGGATGTAATGGTTGATGGGACTAAGGTGAAAGTTTGGATGAGAATTGGAAGATTTAAACAGATTTTGTATGAAGCAGTTGCTTTCCCCTTACCTGAATGTATTAATGGTATGGATATTATGTCTAATTGAGGAACCCTGCTTTTACCTGATATTATAAAACTGATGATGTGTAAGTCTGCCCATAGGCCAATATTGATTGCAGATGCTAAATGGGAACCATTAGAATTGTTCAAACCCACTCAGATTCTTAATCTGAAACAATATAGATACCTGGTGGACAAAAGGAGATTGCAACTTTGATTAAAGACATGCTAAAGGCTGGAGTGTAGGTACCAACAAATTCTCTGTATAACAGCCTTGTATGGCCTGTGAAAAAGGCAGATGTCTCATGGAGGCTGACAGTAGACTGTCAAGGCCTAAAAAAGTAGTGTCACCTGTGGCCTCAACTGTTCCAGACATGGTATCAATGGTGTAGAAAATACAGTAGGCTCAAGGAGGCTGGTGCTCAGTGATTGATCTTGCAAGTGTTTTTTCTCCTTTCCAATCTCAGAAAAGAGCCAACCGCAGTTTGCTTTTGTGTGGGAAGAGTTTCAATTTACTTTCACTGTATTGCCACAGGGTTACTTGAATTCACTAGCTTACTGTCACAGTTTGGTTAGAAAAGACTTGGACTTGGTGAAGATGTCAAATGTAATGAAATATTACATTGATAATATTATGTCAATATCAAATGCCGAAAAACAGGCTAGGGCTAATTTGAATACAGTGGTGGCCCACATGACCAACAGAGGCTGGTTAATCTAGCAAAAAATCCAGGGCCTTGCCCAAACAGCAAAGTCCTTTGAATAACTTGGGCAGGAGCCACCTGTGACATTCTGCGGGTAACCAAGAATAAGTTGTTATTGCTACTTACCCCTAATACTAAGCAGGTGGCTAAAATATTTGGTTGGTTTATTTGGATTTTGGAGAGTACATATTCCACAACTGGGAATATTGCTGGGCCCCATTCATAAACCCACTTGGAATACAACTACATTTGAATGAGGGCCAGCGCAACAGTAGGCTATGTCTTAATTACAGAAACTGGTCTCACTCTCCCTGCCTTAGGTCCTTATGATCCATATTCAGACATGATTTTGGAGGTGTCTGCCACATGTGCTTATGCAGACTGGAGCTTCTAACAAAAACTGAGAATGCTGCCTTATGATGACCACTGGGGTTCTGGACTAGAAAATTTACAGATGCTGCAGCATGATACACACCATTTGAAGGGCAATTACTCACCGGGTATTGGGCATTGAGACTGCCTCAATAAAAGAAGGACATAAAATCATCATGAGATCTGATATATCCATAATGTCTTGGGCGATGTCAGAGAAACACTCTGATAAGGAAGGTAGTGCCCCAAATAATTCCATAATAAAATGGAAATGGTTCATACAAGAACAACCTACTGGGGAAATGCAAAGAGGCACCCACCATATCCATGAGCAGGTAGCCTCTTTTCCCATATGTCCTACCCTGGAACCACCTTGAAAAGCTGCCAGAGCCCATTGCTACATGGACAGTGCTTTATGAACAACTTTCTGCTGACCAGCAGAAGCCTGTTTGGTTTATGGATGGCAGTTTTAGGGTACACGGACATTTAAAGTGGAAATATGCTGCATTAAGACCAGCACATAGAAAGGCCCTGATTGAAGAAGGTAAGAAGAGGTCAGTTCAATGGGCTAAGCTGCATGCTGTGTTCCAAGCCATGATGGACAAATTGGGCAATGATGAGGTCCTGTATGTTTGGATTTTGACTGATTCATAGGCAGTGGCCAATGGCCTGGCTATATATGGTCAGGAAAATGGGCAATAGAAAATTGGACTATTAAGAGGACACCTATGTGGGGCACGGACCTATGGAAAACACTCTGGGGATTTAGAGGGCACATGTCAATGCCTGTCAGAAGAACGCCCTTCCTTGATCAGAAAGCAATTGGAATCAACAAGTGGACCTGTTGGTATGCTCACCTGAGGTGGCCAATTGGGTCCATGAAATGAGTGGACATGGGGGTGGTGCAGACACACCCCTCTTGCACTCTCTGAGGCACAAAATGCCAATAAGCACTGCTCTGTCTGCCAGCAAGAAAGACAAAGGTGGCAGATGTCTACAGGGAAGATTCACTAGGGGAAAGGCCCTGCACATAGCTGGCAAGTTGATTATATTGAACCAATGACATTGGTGGCACTGGATGGCTACAAATGGGTCCTACAGGAATACTTACTTTGGACTGGGCTTTGCATATCCTGTTGCAGATGCAAATGCCACTAACACCATTAAGGTATTGGAATAAAAGATACTGTACCAATTTGGGCCATTAGGTTTTATTTCATCAGACCAAGGAACACACTTTACAGCCACAGGGTACCTCAATGGTCCAAGAAACATCATAATAAATGGACATTCCATGTTGGATACCACCCTCAGAGTAATGGTTTGACAGAGAATTGGAATGTGCAGTTGAAACATCTGTTATCTAAAACTGGAGGAAATAAAGACATGAAGGGCTGGCTCACACACCTTCATGAGTGTGCCCTCACATTCAACGTGAGGGGGGCAAAGGGAAAACCACCATTGGACAGATTCCTATGCTTCTCTGGAGGATCTGGGGAAGAAGGGGTGGGGGAGAATGCTGAAGGAACTGTATAGTTCTTCCCCACATAACCTAAAATTGCTTTTTGCCTGCCAGATACTGTGATCTCAGGACCAGGGATACAGCTGCTGGTGCCAGAAGAATGGGTGATTCCTAAGCAAGAGACTGTAACTATACCCCTGAACCTGTATGCCAGAATTCCCAAGGGCCCGATGAGACGTATTGTACCCCCCACCCCACATCTTGCAAAATAGGTTGGACAATGAATACTGCCATATTGCCTAGTGGTCGAGATAGTCCACTAGTGTTTTACCTATGTAACCCTACCCGACATGAATGGGAATGAACTGAGGAGGAAGCACTTGCTTGGCTGGTCTTGCTACCAGCAACCTGGACTGGCACAGCAGCTGAATCTGATGTTCCTTCCCAAGGTGGAAAACTTTGAGTAAAAATAAATGACAAATGGAAGGAAGGAGAAGTGATGGCTGAAGGTAAAGGAATGAATAAATGAGCTATGCAGTGGGGGAAATCTAACATTATGCTGATACCTTGAGAGGCTCAGAGCAAGGGAATAATCTCTCTGTTAAATTTTATAAGAGGCCAGAAAGGGTGAAGGTGAGACAAATTTTTGGAGAACCTGACCAGATCAGATGGACACCTGCAGCAGACCTGAATGGCTGGTATCTGAGTAACTTCACCCTTAGGACTCTTTTGCCCTACTGTAGAACTAGTCGTTAATGACTGTTTTGGACTGGTAAAATGATTGAGAGGGGGAAGTTAATCCTTCAACTATGAAAGGGCCAATGGCTAGAAGAGCCAAGGGGTGGCCTGTGGTGTGATTAATTAATATGGTCCTTCTAGCCATTTTTTTTCTAGCCATAGTCTTTGCTATTCACACAAAATAATTAAGTGGGACCATGCAAATAAGGTGTATGGAACCTGTGATGGTTGGAATTATGTGCCAACTTGGCTAGGCCATGATTCCCAATATTGTGTGATTGCCCTCCATTTTGTGATCTAATATAATTATCCTCCATTTTACGATGTGTTGTGAATCCTAGCTTCTATGAGGCAGGATTAGGGACGTATCTTAAATCACCACCTTACTAGAGGGTGTGACTTAAGTCACCACCCTTACACCAGTCACCACCCTCACTAAAGGGTGTGACTCAAGTCACTGCCTTCTCAAGTAAGGGAAGTTTCCTTGAGGGTGTGTTCTCAATCAAATGTATATGAATTCTCTGGGAGCGTTCTCTCTCTCTCACCCTGGATCCTGCATCTGGTTCGTGATCATCTGACCTTCGGTTCTTGGAGCTTGAGCCAGTAGCCTACCTTCTGACCTGCCAATTCTGGGATTCGCCACCTTCTGAAGCTCTTTGAGCCAGCAGTGTATCATCCGACCAGATTTGCTAGCTTCCACAGCCTGTTGTCTGATCAGCCAGTTTGGGTTCATCAGCCCCTGCAGCCACGTGGGTCAGGAGAATCTTCCAGCCTGATACCTGACCCACGGATTTGGGCCTTGACAGCCTCCAAAACTGTGTCAGCAATCTCCTTGAGATATGGTTCATGAGTTCTGTGAGATGTTGCAGTGAATTAAAGAACCCGAAGATGAGAGGGAGAGTACTGAGGGGAGAAGGAGGAGTTGATGTTAGAGAAGGAATGGGACAGCAGTTTGGAAAAGTTGAACATCTTTAGCCTCCACCTCATAGGAACCAGCTTTGTGCTAATCCTTATAAGATAAATTATTCATTCAAGGTTCAACAATAATCAGTCCTAAAGTATTTCTCTGCCACTGTTAGGGGTTGATCGTGGGGTTCTGAGTGCTATAGGAACTCAAGCATTAACAAACTCTACCACACCAATCACCCCCTTCACTCTCAGGCCCCTAAGAGAGAAATACCCACAGGAAACAAAGATTAATGAGAGAGTAGAGTGTGACTGTATCATTAGGTGGGCTTGTAAAACCCTAGTGCTAAGGCTTTTGTAAAACTAGTTGGAGAACACTGCTTAAAACTGGGAAATAACAAGGTTGCCTTAGTCATCTAGTGCTGCTGTAACAGAAATATCACAAGTGGGTGGAATAACAAACTGAAGTTTATTCTCTCACAGTCTTGTAGGCTAGAAGTCCAAATTCAGGGCATCATCTCCAGAGGAGGGCTTTCTCTGTCGGCTCTGAAGGAAGGTACTTGTCATCAATCTTCCCCTGGTCTAGGGGCATCTCCAAGCAGGGAGCCCAGGCCCAAAGGATGAACTCAGCTTCCGGGGATGCTTTCTTGGTGGTATGAGGTCCCCCCTCTCTGCTTACTTCCCTTTCTTTTTATCTCTTAAGAGATAAATGGTGGTGCAGGCCACACTCCAAGAAAACTCCCTTTGCATTGGATCAGAGATGTGACCTTAGTAATGGTGTTACAACTCCACCCTAATCCTCTTTAACATAAAATTATAATCACAAACTGGAGGACAACCACACAATACTGGGAATCATGGCCTAACCAAGTTGACACATATTTTTTGGGGACACAATTCAATCCATAACAAAGGTCTTTCCCCTTCTCCTGAGCCCTAATCAGTTATACTAGCCTCCAACTGGCCACATATTACAAGAATCTGAAGAGATGTTCTTGAGAAAAGGCTATCAGGTAATAGTGGGCCATGCCTTTTGACCCTGCTAGGTTCCTGGGAGAATGAAAAGCTGCAGAGAGAGTAACCCACATTGTTGTTGTTGATAGGTGCCATCGAGTCGGTTCCAACTCATAAGAACCCTACGTACAACAGAACGAAACACTGCCTGGTCCAGGGCCAAAATCACAATCATTGTTATGCTTGAGCCCATTATTGCAGCCACTGTGTCAATTCAACTCTTTGAGGGTCTTCCTCTTTTTCACTAACCATCTACTTTACCTAGCATGATGTCCTTCTCCAGGGGCTGGTCCCTCCTGATGACATGTCCAAAGTATGTGAGACAAAATCTGGCTGTCCTTGCTACTAAGGAGCATTCTGGTTGTACTCCTTCCAAGACAGATTTGTTCCTTCTTCTGGCAGTCCATGATATATTCAATATTCTTCCCGAACACCATAATTCAAAGGTGTCAATTCTTCTTTGGTCTTCCTTATTCATTGTCCAGCTTTCTTCGCAGTACCAGGCAGTGTTTCATTCTGTTGTACATAGGGTCCCTATGAGTCAGAACTGACTCCACGGCACCTAACAACAACATACTTAGGGTCGCACTTTGGTTCTTGTGGACTTGTTTTAACTTTCCTCAGCTTCAATTTGAACTTGCATATGTGCAATTGATTGTTCCGCAGTCTGCTCCTGGCCTTCTTCTGACTGATGATGTTCAGCTTTTCCATTGTCTCTTTCCACAAATATAGTGAACTTGATTCTTGTGTTTTCCATCTAGTGAGGTCCATGTGTATAGTTGTCATTTATGTTGTTGAAAAAAGGTATTTGTAACGAAGAAGTCGTTTGTCTTGCAAAATTCTATCTAGCATCGTTTCTGTCACCAAGGCCATATTTTCCTACTTCTTTTCCAACTTTTGCATTACAGTCATCAGTAATTATCAATGCATCTTGATTGCATGTTTGATGAATTTCAGACTGCAGAAGTTGGTAAAAATCTTCAATTTCTTCATCTTTGGCCTTAGTGGTTGGTGCATAAATTTGAATAACGGTGGTATTAACTGGTCACTTTTGTAGGCATATAGATGTTATCCTATCTCTGACAGTGTTGCATTTCAGGATAGATCTTGAAATGTTCTTTTTGATGATGAATGCAACACCATTCCTTTTCATTTTGTCATTCTGGCATAGTAGATCATGCAATCGTCCAATTCAAAATGGCCAGCGCCAGTCCATTTCAGCTCACTTATGCCTAGGATATCAATGTTTATGACAATTTCCAATTTTCCTAGATTCATACTTTGTACATTCCATGTTCCTTTTTTTAATGGGCATTTGTAGCTTTTTATTCTCATTTTTGAGTTGTGCCACATCAGCAAACGAAGGTCCCAAAAGCTTGACTCCATCCACGTCATTAAAGTTGACTCTACTTTGAGGAGGTAGTTCTTCCCAAGTCGTCTTTTGAGTGCCTTCCAACCTGAGTGGCTCATCTACCAGCATTATATCAGACTGTTCAGCTGCTATTCATAAGGTTTTCAAGGGCTGATTTTTTTCAGAAGTAGACTACCAGGTTCTTTTTCCTCGTCTGTCTTAGACTGGAACCTATCTGGAGGATCCTGCTGGTATTTGAATACCAGTAGAATAGCTTCCAGCTTCACAACATGCAGGCCACCACAGTTAGACAAACTGACAGACGCATGGGCCCCAAATTAATGATATCTTGATACATAATTATCCCACACACTAGCAATAGATAACCCAATTATTGTCCTAGAATATGATCTACCAGTCAGTGGCACTCCTATTTGTGGATTGTTGTTATGTGTGTGTCATTACGCATTGTGTTGTGTGTTTGTGTTGCTACATCTGCTATGATCATACCATCAAGACATGATTCTAGGATCTGTGCTAGGCATCAGGTATTATGCAATAATATAAAATCCTTTCTAATTTTCTGAAAACCTCAGAGAGGTATTGATTCACTAGCAACCAACTCAGCCTGGGGCCATTGTCCTGTAGTAAGGTTATGGGGTAGTCACTTCTTATCCTATAATAAACCCAAATCAAAAACCAAACCCGTTGCCTGCAAGTCAATTCTGACTCATAGCGGCCCTATAGGACATAGTAAAACTGCCCCATAGGGTTTCCAAGGAGTGGCTCATGGATTTGAACTGCTGACCTTTTGGTTAGCAGCTGAGCTCTTAACCACTGCATCATAAAGGTATGGAAGACTTCAGCACAAATAAAAAGTTTCAAATGTATGCTTTTTTGATCTGCAAAGGCAAAGGCTAAGGGAGAACAAGGAAATCATGAAGATTATTACTTTTTTGATCTGCTAAGGCAAAGGCAAAGGCTAAGGGAGATCAAGGAAATCATAATTATTATTATTATCATAAAGAGAAATGTTAAATCACAGAACAACAGAACTGTGTATAGTCAGTACTTGAAGCTATGACTAAATAAGATGAAGCCAGGAAAATGTTTGGGAGCTATCTTTAACCCTGTGAAGGCAATCATATATTCTTCCCCACATCAGTTCTTTGTGGCCATCAGGGATGAATACTTGGCTGGATTGACCTTAATTGGATCCAATCCAGCTCAAACTTAACCTTTTCCATGAAGTTTCTTTTGACAGCTGCTCCTTACTGAGGTCCCTTTCCAGCAACTCCCCACCACACTAAAACATTTAACACTAAATTGTATGCTGTCTTGTATGTTACAGTTCACGTATTTAAGCCTAATTTTTCAAGGTAGGCCAAGTTCCTGGAAGCCAGGGATCATACCCCCTTCAATATGCCCATCCCCCCCAGTGCCTAAATAGTGTTGAATACACAGGTGATCAGTGAATATTTGATTCATGTTAATCTTTTTCGTTTTTATAGTGCTTTGTAATGTGCTTTCAAAACTAGCTCATTTGATCTTCACAACCACTGTGAGACCCAGTAAGAGCAAATATTTTCATTCCCATTTTATAGATGAAAAGAACTGAGGCTTAAAAAATTTAAAGCTTGAGCAAATGACATAGCCAGAGCTCTTTCTATTGTACTACTCTACATTTTATCTTAGTGGAGAAGGGAGAGACTGGAGTACAGATTGTAGGATTCCGGGACTTTCCATCTCAAGCCTTCGCCCAATTCTATTAAAAATGTTTGTACTGCAAAAGGAATTGAAGTCTAGAATATTATGAGCTTCTAAATTTTTTTAATTAGGCTGAGGAGAAACATTATTTCTTAGACAACAGCTTTATTGCATTTGACCTTGATATTGTCTTTGTTCTAGGGTTTTTAAAATTCCTGAACCAGAGCATTTTTTTTTCTTTCTGGTTTTCAGCAAGCACTTGTATCCAAACAAGTGAATGTTTCTTGTCTGAGTGAACCTGAGGTTTCTTGCTTTTCATGTCTTAATCTGTTGTTGCTGTTTTTCTAGCTAAAATGTGTGCTAATGTTTTGAAAATGGAAAATTAATGCAAAAATATGTGAGGCCATATAAGAAAATGAATCCATTGATAGGCTTAGCGAGTGTAAACAGCCCTTTCCTCTAGCCCAGTGTGGTGGCGAAGTTACAGATTTCCAATCCTTGATGCAACGTGAATTAAATATTTTCAAACAGCATATGACTAGAAATAATTGCCCTTAAAAGCCAAAAAATGTGCCCAATAGACTGGAGGAAAGCTGCATGTAAATATGGAACATGCAGTAGGAAAAAAAATGATATAGCTTCACATGATAAATAAAAAAATGTTTGAACGAAATAGGTTAGTTTAGCTATTTCAGAACCAGCAATAACTGACTAGAATGCACTTCACTGGAAACTAAAGAAAAGCCAGACTAAAGCAAGTAAATTAGAATTTCTGCAGACAATTTCAAAGATCTTTCAGAAATACACGTGCGTGCACATTAAGCTGGAGACTGACATCTGATATATAAACAGACAAAATGAATTAAAAAAAATATTTTTATTGTATTTTCAGTGGAAGTGTACACAGAAAAACAGGTTCCCATTCAACAATTTCTACACATATTGTTCAATGATATTGGTTACATTCTTCAAATTGTATCAACATTCTCATTATTTCCCTTGCAGTTGTTGTTTGTTCCCACTAACTTAGTCTCAGAGACCCCAACCTTCTCACCTTTGCTTTAGAGTATTTGGTCAAACACTCTAGAGTAAATGGTGAAATTTGTCCTAAAAGAGCTTTTTTAAAAAACTGCAATGCTCAAGGGTGATATTCCTTGCTCGATGGACTAACCCTGCTATTTAGCTAAAAGGCGACTTGAGGGGATAGTTTCCCTTCAAGATTTAAAGAATATCTTAGGGTAATAATCTCAGGAATTCCTCCTGTTTCAGTGGGTCCAGTAAGTCTGGAATTTTGTAAAATTTGAAGTTCAGTTCCACATTTTTCTCGTTTTCTATCAGGATCCATCTATTGTTGCCCTGATCAGAACATTTGGTCCTGGTAGCTGGGCACCATTTAGTTCTTCTGGTCTCAGGCTAGAGGAGGCCGTGGTTCATGTAGACTATTAGTCTTATAAACTTGCTCCATCTCTGAGTCTTGATTTTCCTTCTTTCATCTTTGCTCCAGACGAGCAGAGACCAATAGTTGACTGCTTGCAAGCTTTTAGACCTCAGATGCTATTTACCAGACTAAGATGTAGAACATAAACTATAAACTATATTACACCAATTGACCAAAATTTCCCACAAGACTATGACCCTAAGTCTTAAAACCAAGAAAACTCACCCTGTGAGGTGATTAGTTATGTCTAAGAAGTATCAGTTGCTGTGACCCTTATTTGTTTTATTATATACGTGTGTGTGTATATATATATACACACACACACACATATATGTGTGTGTGTATTTATTTATATTTATATATTTATACACACACATATATGTATATATATAAACACACATCAATGTATTTTAGTTGTTTCAGAATTATATATAGCATAGCATTTACCTAAACATTCTCTTTTGTGTGTGTGTGTGTGTGTGCGTGTGTGCGTGTGTGTGTGTGTGTGTAGAACCTAGTGGCATAAGTTACCTTGGTTAAGCTGTGTACACTTCTCCATAATTGGGTCTACCTTTTAGTCACTACTGTTTACAGAATGTAAATGCTTCACCTCCCACCTCTGGTAACCAACAATGAACACTGGTCTCTGTATATATAGCTGTTCTTATCATTTTATAAAAGTGAGATCAAACAATATTTGTCCTTTTTTGATTGCCTTATTTCATTTAGCATAATGTCTTTTAGGTTCATCCATGTTCCAAGATATTTTGGGAACTCATCATCCTTTATGGCTGTGTAGTATTCCATTGTATGTATATACCACATTTTGTTTATCCATTCACACTTTGATGGGCACTGAGGTTGTTTCCATCTTTTTGCTATTGTGAATAGTGTTGTGATGAACATAAGTGTGCATATGTCTGTTTGTGTTTGTGCGTCTTTTATTAGATTTCTGTGGTATATACCAAGGAGTGGAATTGCTGGATCATAAAGTAGCTCTATTTCTAATTTGTTTGAGGAATAGCCATACTGCTTTCCACAGCAGCTGTACCATTTTACATTCCCACCAGTAGTGGATGAGGGTTCCAATCTCCCTATGTCCTCGCTGACATTTGTTGTTTTCTTATTTTTTTTATCATTGCCATTTTAGCAGGGGTGAGATGGTATCTCATTGTAGTTTTGATTCATATCTCCCTAATGGCTAATGGGAAACCCTGGTGGCATAGTGGTTAAGTGCTACAGCTGCTAACCAAAAGGTCAGCAGTTCGAATCCACCAGGCGCTCCTTGGAAACTCTAGGGGGCAGCTCTACTCAGTCCTCTAGGGTTGCTATGAGTCAGAATCGACTTGACAGCAGTGGGTTTTTTAATGGCTAATGACATAGAGCATCTTTTCATGTTTGTTGGCTGTTTGAATGTTAGACAAATGAATTTTTAAAGAGATAGTGTTTTCCATGATGGGTTTGGTTCATACAATATTATAAAACCTTATACATACAGCTGAAGGGTTAATAAAAGTGGATGGAATATGTTATAGGGCATCAGAATTTCATTCAATACAAAATAATGAGCCAGATTCCTCCGAATTCCCATAGCAGCTTCCCAATAGGGAAGCAAGGCTATTTATTAACTCTCCAAGGGTGTAAGAAGAGTACTAACAATAAAATTGTGCTGGCCTATGAATGTGACACCTTGCTGGTTAAGATGCTATATGTAGGTTAAATTGATTTGAGTTTGTGTTTTGATTCTCCTGGATGTGTTTGCATTGAACCATTTCTGCCCAAGGCAAAATTGTTAGGTAGAAGTTTTATTTGGCTACTTTCAATCTCCTTTTCTGTAAATAATAATAGTGTTGGCTAATATTACTGAGCACTTACTCTGTCCTAGGCACTGTGTTAAGCCCTTTATGACAGGTTATCTTATTTCTCACGACAGCCCTATGAGACAGGTATTATCTTTACTCACATTTTGCAAAGGCACTGATACACAGAGAGGTCAAATAATTTGTCCAAGATCACACAATTCGTAAGTGTTAAAACCAAGATTTTCCTACAGTTTAATCCACACACTCTTCTACCCTAACACCTGCATACTATATATATCATTAATCTTCTAGATTCTAAAATCTTCTCTCCCTTGCCCACCAGCCACTTAGTGCCCTCCATTGTTATCCTTCTTCAAGACTTACGGAGGCTCTATATTTACCTCTCTCCATTTTTAATCCCCCATCTTCCCAACTATTCTTCTTTTAGTGCCCTGCACTTGACCTGATGTTGTGAAGCATGCATCTGGTTAAGCAAATGCACATTGTGGTATGACTGCCTCTTATACCCCTTTATGTTTGTCAGGGATGATGGCATATTATACCCAATAAAGTACTAGTAATATAATTCCAACAGGGGCATAAGGAGTGGGAGTGGACAGGAAAGCCTTCCCATTGTCCACTATTCTGTGCCGTCTAAGCGATATATATGATTGGCTGTATCCACTTATATCTCCTCCTTGGCCCTCTGTGACTAGTGACAGACTGCAAGAAAAGATTAAGAATACAGGTACATGATGATCCTGTAGCAGAGGTGTTTTTTCCCCCCTTGTGTAAAGTAACAGGTCTGAATGGAGATAAAAACCTGTGCTCTCGGTCTAAGAACTGTGCTCTATCCAATTTATGTTAACGAGCATTACTGATACCAGTTTCAACATTACTGGCTATATGGTTGCTATGAGTCGGAATCGACTCAACGGCACTGGGGCACTAAACGGTTTCCTAACAACTTGAAAGAATTAATAAGACTGCTAAAGACCTAACTTTTGGCTGGGGAGTGACATAGGTACTGGGAAAGATTAGAGTTTTATATGGCTTAGATCACTAAGGAAAGGAGCCCTGGTAGCACAGTGGTTAAGTGCTCAGCTGTTAACCAAAATGTTGGCAGTTCAAAAACACCAGCCGCTCTGGGGAATAAAGACGTGGCAGTCTGCTTCTGTAACGATTACAGCCTGGGGAACCCAGTGGGTGGTTTTACTCTGTTCTGTAGGGTCGATGTGAGTCGGAATCAACTCGATGGCAATGGTTTTGGTGTTGGATTTAGCTCACTAAGGAGGTACTTTATTATAATAGCTTTGCTATATATTGTATTACATCATAAAAGGGAAATATTAACACTGACTGTTATTTCACAGGAAAATCCAGAATTGACAAAATTTCCCAAACTTTCTGAACTAGATAAAACAGAACACCATAATGAATAGAAGCTGCCTTATTCTTTAAAGAAAAATTGGAATTGTATTCCAACTGACTAACTTCAAAAACAATTATTACCACACCCATGTGCATTGCAGCATTATTCACAACAGTAAAAAGATGGAAACAACCTAAGTTCCCATAAACAGATGAATGTATAAACAAATTATGGTACATACACACAATGGAATACTATACAATGATAAAGGACAATGGTGAATCCTTGAAACATCTCACAACATGGATGAATCTGGAGGGCATTATGCTAAGTGAAATAAGTCAACCATAAAAGGACAAATAATGTATGAGACCACTATTATAAAAACTCAGGAAAAGTTTACACACACAGAAAAAAAAATCTTTGATGGTTATGAGGTAGAGGAGGTGTGGGGAGAGGAAGTCACTAACTAGATAGCAGATAAGTGTTTACTTTGGTGAAGGGGAAGACAAAACACAAGATAGAAGAAGTCAGCACAACTTGACCCAGGTAAAGTCATAGAAGCTTCCCAGACACATCCAAACACCTTGAAGGACCGAGTTACTGGGGCTGAGGGCTGGAGACCATGGTCTCAGGGGACATCTAGGTCAATTGGCAAACATAGTTCATATAGAAAATGTTCTACATCCTACTTTCGTGAGTAGCATCTGGGGTCTTAAAAGCTTGTGAGCAGCCATCTAAGATACATCTATTGGTCCCATCCCATTGGAGCAAAGGAGTAAAAAGAAAACCAAAGTCACAAGGAAAACATTAGTCCAAAGAACTAACAGATCACATGAACCCCAGCCTCCACCAGCCAGAGCCCGGAAGAACTAGATGGTTCCAGGCTAACACGAGACCACTCTGACAAGGATTACAACAAAGAGTCCCAGACAGAGCAGGAGAAAAATGTAGAACAAAAGATCGAATTCACAAAAAAGACCAGACTTTTTTGGTCTGACAGAGACTGGAGGAGCCCCTGAGACTATGGCCCCTGAACACCCTGCTAACTCAGAACTGAAGGCACTCCTGAAGTCCATCCTTCAGCCAAAGTGTAGAAAGGCCTATAAAACAAACAATAACACACATGAGGAACGTGCTTCTTAGTTCAATCAAATACATGATACCAAATGGGCAAAACCTGTTCAAAAGCAAAGAAGGCAGGAAGAGACAGGAAAACTGGACAAATGGACACAGGAAACCCAGGGTGGAAAGGGGGAGAATGCTGACACATTGTGACGATTGCAACCAATGTCACAAAAAATTTGTGTATAAATTTTTGAATGAGAAACTAATTTGCACTGTAAATTTTCACCTACAGCACAATAAAATTAAAAAAAATTATTACTCCAAGTCACATATTGGTATATCTGATGTTTGACCTTTCATAGCTAAATGTGATTTTTGTTCTATTTTTTAAGCTTAGAGTGGTTTGCTAATGTATGCGATAAAAAGTCTTATGCATATCCTCATCCATTGACTTGTCTTTTAAATATATTTCTAATGATCCCCATTCATTTTTATAAAATCAAAACAATTTCACCATCTTAAACCAATTATTTTGAGAAAGGCTTGGGTCATTTGAAGTGCATGTTTGTATGTGATTTTCTCCTTGCTGCATTCTTGAAAATTTATCAACTTGGAAAGAAATCTGCTGATGTGCTATTTGAAACTCACCCTTTGCCCTCGCCTTTCTCTCCTCCACCAGAGAGGTAATGTGTAGAGTTTTAATTGGTATAAGGATTTGATGAAGGAGGCATGGGCATATTTCCCTCAAATTAAAAGCATGCTCAACTCATGTCAGAGAGAGCCAGGAGAAGTTAGATGCAACACCAACACTTTAAAATCAGTCTGTTGGAAAACTACCATTCTTTGTTTATATTGCGGCAATTTATTTGCTGCTTTTACCATCTAAATATACTATTAGGAACAAATATGTTCTTTATTAAAAAAATTTTTTTTTCTTTATTAGGTATTATTAATTTTATTCATTTGATGTTGGAGTAGTTCTCTGTTAGGTAAAGTCAAAATAAAGTTGATATACATGTCAGCTTGGAAATCAACCAGATTTCCACTTGAGCACTCCATGTTCTCCCTTCCAGATCCCCAACACCTTATGATTCTCTGCATTTTGTCTTTTTATCAGAACCTTAGTTTGATACAAAGACAAAAAGTCACTTTAAAATGGAAGCAATGCTTGCAACACAAAGATTTAGAAAATAAATATTAAAAGAAATAGATATCTATTAGTTGGAAATCATTTATTGCCTCTATAAAAGTTTAAATAAAAACCTACAAAAGTTCACATTACAGTCTGATATAGTGTTAAGGTGATAGTATGTTTCAGAGGTAGTACCAGTAAGATGGGATGCAGGATTTCTGAAAGGAATTACTTAACAAAGTAAATTTCAGTGTGAAGCAATAATGTATTAAGTATACACTTTAATGGAACAATCATAATTATTTTTCCATGAAAATATCAATTTATTCTCTTTTTCCCCTTAGCAAATCTGCTCTTTAGAAAGGTTTGCTGTCAGCAATGGTATGTTGACTGTAGGCCCACAAGTTAGTAGGCTCCTCCATTATAGCATTAGAAGGTACAGCTTGGTGAAGAGCATAATACAGTGCTATCTGCCAAGGATAACACCATCTTCAAATGTGCGGCTATTCATTGACCCATCATTTAGATAAGATGTCACTGATAACCTTAACCTATCAAATTTTTTCCATTTTTAGGATCTGAATGAAAATCTAATATATTAAAAAATAGACAATATTCCTGGTCTCCGTTACTGCAATGTGGAGGAAGGACAAGAGTTTTCAGAACTTCTCCTAAAAATGATCATAAGCTATTAGGCTAAAATGAGGAAACTATCCCTTGAAAGGAGCCCTGGTGGTGCAGTATTAAGAGCTATGGCTGCTAACCAAAAGTTGGGCAGTTCGAATCTACCAGATGCTCCTTGGAAACCTTATGGGGGTAGTTCTACTCTGTCCTATAAGGTTACTACAAGTCGGAATCGACTCGACGGCAACGAGTTTTTTTCTTTTGGTTTATTCCTTGAAAATGGCTGAATGCCCCCTCAAAAAAGAAAGAAAAAAGGCAACAAAGTCAATTTTAGAGCTTATTGTTGTTAGTTGCTGTTGAGTCCATTTGGGGACGCCAGTGTGCAGAGTAGAAATGCTCCATAGGGTTTTAAAGGTTGTGACCTTTCAGAAGCAGATTGCCAGGCCTGTCTTCTGAGGAGCCTCTGGGTGGGTTTGAGTCACCAACCTTTCAGCTATCAGTCAAGCACAAACCACTTGACATTTTTAAATTCACCACTTATGTGTTCTTTAACATACTTACAGACTGCTGTAAGTGCCTTAAAATAGATGATGCTGTCTTTGGAGAAATGGCCTCTTGGACATCTTTCTTAGTAGTATACTAAGCTCTGGGAACAGGATATGACTGGTATCTGAATGATAATCTAATACATTAAATTTTATATATTATCTTCAACAATAACAAACAAGTATAAAAGTCCTGCTGCTGATAACTGACCTTAAAACAAAACATCCCCAAGCTCTTAGAAGAGGCCAATTTTCTTTTAATGTTTTCTTTGCATGTGCTAATTTTCCTATTCTCCAGGGCAACTGCAGTTCTCTTTTTCTCCTGACTAATTTTTTTTTTTTGGCTGAAATAAGGACAGTGCCTTCAGTTTTTTTTTTTTTAATACACATGTTGGAAGTTTAGCACTCTTAAATACACATTTCCTGCTTAGAAATTGGTTTGTTAGCCTAAGCTAAAGGCATCATCAAAGTGTGGTTAAAAGGGGGAAAAAAAGTTTTTTCTTTTCCATGTAGATTTCTGTCTTTCTGAACGATGCTTCAGATAGTATGGTCTGTTTTCGCATTGTGTCAACCTGCTGGTTGAGTCTGATTCCGACCCACAGAAACCTTATAGAGCAGAGCAGAACTGTCCCATAGAGTTTCCAAGGAGCGGTTGGTGGATTCAAACTGCCAACCTTTTGGTTAGCAGTGGAGGTCTTAACCACTGCACCACCAGGGGTCCATATTATGCCAAAGCCCTAAAAAAGAAACACTGGTAGTTATTTCCCCCCAGCCATGAAGATGCTCATAGATGTCTCAAAACCAACTCTGATCTAGACATGTGAAAACATACCCTTTTTATATAATAGTTTTGAATACCTGACCTTGACATCTTTTTCAAAATCCATGTGCATAATTTCAATCTGCCAATATTGAAATATTATTTCCTTTGGCACCTGCTACAGAATGGCTGGAGGCCTGGTGGTGCAGTGGTTAAGAATTCCCCTGCTAACCAAAAAGATCAGCAGTTTGAATCCACCAGCTGCTCCTTCAAAACCCTATAGGGCAGTTCTACTCTGTCCTAGGGGGTCACTATGAATCGGAATCAACTCCACAGCAACAGGTTTGGTTGGACAGAAGGGCCACATTTCATTTTAGAAGTATTTTAATTCCAGTGCTGGTAGAGAAAGTAATTCTGGTGCTGGAACACAAGTACCAAGATAAAAGAAGTCCTGAATGTAATGTTATGATTTATATAGTTTCTATTTTAATGGAGCTTTAAACTAATTGTCTATGCCTCCTTTCAAAACTGTTGGTTAGAATTCCTTCTAGGAATCATACCTACCAAAATCCTTAAATATATTAATATTTCTACTTAACTTTTATTAATATCCCTGAAAAAGTTAACAAGAAATAATTCTTTTTGAAGTGTAAGGCTTGCTGAGTAATTGAAATCCAATGTCTAGCACAGTGCCTTCCTTATCTATATTTGTTGACGTATTGACTAATTGCTGAAATGTGATAAGATGTTGTAGGAGAGAGTCGCCTATCCTTAATTTACAATGTTGTTGTTGTTAGGTGCCATTGAGTCGGTTCCAACTCATAATGACCCTATAGGACAGAGCAGAACTGCCCCATAGGGTTTCCAAGGAGTGGCTGGTGGATTTAAACTGCTGACTTTTTGGTTAGCAGCCAAGCTCTTAACCACTACGCCACCAGGGCTCCTAATTTACAATAATAACCAAATAAGTGGGGGTTTAAATTGAAGCAGAAGAAATTAGAATGAAAAGATAAACTCAGTAACTAGAAAGGAAACAACAGGAGAGACTAGAAGACCTGAAATCTGTTCATGCTAACTTAAGAAATGGCTTCTAAATTTGCTGTATATAATGGGCACTATTTTTTTCTTTACCTCATGGAAGAATTGGTGTGAAGTGATAAATTTAAATTTAATTTATCTGAGGTTCTGTTACTCAGTGCTCTTTGACTGGAATTTGACTTGTCAGCAAGGAATACTAAACATTGTTTGCAAATAACCAAATGGCTCTCAGCTAAAGGGAGCATACTTCACCACTGAAATATTTCTGCTAATAAAGGAACCATAGCAGTAACATGGCAGCAATGTTCAGTCAAACAAGTAGTTGACAAAATGGAGGACCATTGATGAACCCTGTCTATTGATTTTGAGGGAGGGGGCATTTCAGGGATAAAGACAAGTTGATGTTAAAAACAAACAAAAAATTCATGACTACCTTTCCGCATTCAGAAGTTTGTATCTGTGAATTCCAAGATCAAAATTGGTTTTAATCACAAATTACAGAAATACCTTAAAAAGAAACTTGATTTAAAAATGGCCCAAACAGCCATCTACCTACTTCATTAATCTTTTAGGTATAGATAATTATTTAACCATGCAACACAATTCCACACTGCCAATATGACACTGTGAGCTCAGGGAAAAACTGGCATTTTCTCTTCTACGGGTCTTGGTAATGCCATCTGGTATCCCGGAAGGGAAGATCTGCAAAGAATTGTCTACAGTGTGTTGCCATCTGGTACCTACTAACAGAACAACTGAGTAACAAGCCCACTTTAGGTGTGTAGTCATAAAATAGTATTCAAGAAATTCAGAGGACTCTGATTTACAACCAAAGCAGTATAAATCTTTTTGGATATCATCCTTGGCTGATGGCTCTGTACAGGCCACACATGAAAATGAGGTAAATTTTGTGGCAAAGCTGAGTGACTAGATAATAAAAAATCTCAGTGGCTTACCTTGACTTCCTGATTCATAAAATGTAAAACTGAAAAAATATTATGGGGATGGTGATAAACATACTATTTGTGCAAAACTTCATATAACTCAGTTACACAGATTTACTAACAGAATGTGAATCTTATCAATATTTGTCATTTGCAGCAGTGAAGAATTCCCATTAAGACTAATCTTTTACAACGCTTATGTTTTTGTTTCTGTACATTTAATAATTTATTTGACTCTATATTGGTTAATTAATTTTCCACTGTGCCCCCCCAAATATTTAGATTAGATAATGGAAGAATACCAACAATTTACAATTACATACTAGTAGTTATTTAAGTTTTCAATTATTAGCTTAAGTCAAACTCTCATAGGAATTGAAAAATAGATCCCAGAGCTTGTCCAGGTTAAATAATTTTTTAGTTTTGTTTTCAATTTGTTTTCCTGAGTAAATGTGTATGTGGATGACAGCAAAAGGAGAGGAAGAAAGAAGATATAATGGCTACAAAAACAAGGCTAACCGAGTTTTAGCAACTTGATAAGTACATTGAAATATCTTTATTTTTGTGTCTCTGGTCAAAACTATTGCTAAAACTAACATTCTTCTATAAAACCAAACAAAAATCTTTTAGAAATTAGATATTATACACTTCATACCTGAACTGCTCAAAATTAATAGAATTTTCCCTAGAGTTCCATTGATTTGGAAAAAAAACTCTCAATGTTTTTAAATTTCACATACATTTTTTGCACTATACATTGTAGCCATTACTCTTGTCCATCCTTCACAGAATATGTCTGTTTCATACAATATGTTTTTCCAACTGAAGAATATAGGGCAATAGAATGCAGTTATCTTGAAATGCACACCTGTTAGGCGGCCAAAAGGCTGTATCATATATCCCCCCCTTCAAATCACAAACTGTCTGAGGCATTTTTTTCTGATAAAGAAGACACACTGAATGAGGTATCATCAGGCTCCGGCGAGGCATGATTGAAATCCATCTCTTCTAATTCAGGAGGTAAATCTGACAGCAGTGCCTGAGTCAGAAAAATCAATTTTTTCTAGATTAGTATGTGGATAGATTTTTTTCCCCCAATTTTATGCTATAAGTTGAAATCCTCTCATTTTGATTTATTCTTAAGGATTTGTAGAAAGAACTGTTTTTCTTTCAGGATCTTATACAATATCTTATCTAAAAGAAAAAAAAATTCTTCATATGTATTAAAGAAGTAACAAAACACTAGATATTGAGGGTGTGGATTATGTAGAGTGGTACCCTGGAAAAAGGAGAAATAGGGAGGGAAAATGAGCAACTATTCTGAACGAAGTATTTGAGGTAAGTGATTTTCAAACTAGTTTTGAGTATTCACTGATAACTGCTAAAGGCTTTAAAAATATTTTCCTGATTAAAATATTCCTGCCCAGTTATGCTCTCCTTTAGAGAAAAATACATTTCATTTCACAAAAGACTATTTTTTTCAGTGAGAAAATGAATTTAGCAGCTATTCTACTTTAGACTAAAATTTAACAACTTGAAAAGATCAAGCGATTTTTTTTCTTTCTTTCCTTAGGCTATGTCCATATCTACAGGAGGCCAAACACCTACCAGGCACAGCTGAACCAGTGACTCTAGCTGTTGTAATGGTGGATCTAGAGAATTGCTTATTTCTCTGCGGGAGGAATTAGGATAAACCAAGAACTGTGAACAATGTTTTGCCATGGTCTAATTGTTTCATCTGGAGTTTAGAACATGTATCCATGCTATAGAAATAAATGATTAATCAAGCTTTCCATGCCTGACAGTGCTGATGCCTACTTGACCATAAGACATTATGAGCTAAATGATTTGCTGCTTCCAATGCTAAAAATAATGTAGCATATGTTAGCAATTTTCAGACAGCATTACTTGTAGTGTGGACTTTGGGGATTGTGGTAGACAAGGACCTAGGGAACAGGAACAAATGAAAGCTCACTACAAGCCAGTTAAGCAACAGAAAGACCAGGCATGTTGGAGGCGATGTGAAATCCACTGTCGAAATAAGGAAGTATTCTATTATTCTCTTTAATAAAAGAAGTGACAACTACAAATCCTATACTTTTTGCCTGTAGCACAGGGGCAAGATTAAAAACGTCCTCCTTTTTGGTGGGCTGTGTAAATGCAAACTAATTCGTATCTGGGAGAAAAACTGTTATTTATTTTATACAATTAAAAAAATCTAAACTTCTTGCTGAAATTGAGAGCATTTACGCAGCAAGGTGCTACATGTTTTCTAAGGCACTGGCTTGCAGTAATAGGACATAAAGCCATTTTCTTTTAGAATAGTGGTTTACCACTAACCCAGACCACGTACAACAAAGACTTTGCTTAAACTGGCTGATCACAATTTATGTAAAATACATCGCTGAATTTAGTTCACATTACAATTGCGAATAAAACAATGACAAAAAAACCCCAAACCAGTTGCTGTTGAGTCTATTCTCACTCATGGCAACCTCGTGTGTTGTAGAGTAGAAGGGCTTTCCACAAGGTTTTCAAGGTTGTGACCTTTTGGAAGCAGATCTCCAGGAAAGTGTTCCAATTGACACTCACTGCAACATTTGCTTAGAGTCTTGGAAAGTCAAGTGGATGAAGAGAATTAACGATATTCTAAATTCTAGTAGGAAGACCTTCAAATCAGGGAAGCACTATTATTTGTTTTTTTCATGCATTACATATTTTTTACATGTACATCACATGTAGTTGACTGATTAAAATTAGTGTATAAAAATATAAAACTTTAATATCGTAGACAATATAGGTACATTATTAGTGCATGAAGTCTGCTTCAAAATTTTTCTTTTCCATATCTTACTGGATTGCAATATTCGCCCACTGAGAAAATCTTTGGAATATGTCAACTTATGGAACTGCCTTTCTTCATAGATTTAATAAAGTGAGCACAATTAACTTCTTTTAAAATTACAGGTTCTTCATCAATGATAACTATCTTCAGAATCCAATCTAGTGCCACTATTCCCAAGAGATTAAAGTATTTCCCAAATATGTCATCAGTTTCAATAACACTTACTCTATGCCCTAGGGTATGAATGCCAAATTCCATAAGATTAATCATTCTTATTATTCTTGCAAAGTGAACAAAGGCAATTTACCCAGCTAGGATCTCATAAAGAATTGCCAGGGGAAGGAAGAACACAACCGATGACTTAGTACAGGGCTGCCAACATTATTTGATTTTAAAATGGCTATTGATTAAAAAAAAAAAAAACCTTTGGGTAATCTAATATTTCAGTTATTTTTTTTAAACCTTGTACTACTTCATTGGGGCAAAATATTGTGTATATCACTCACCCCACTTAACTTCCTTAAATCAAGATTAATGGAAAAATAATTTTTTAAATGAGAAATGGATGGTGTGATGGTTCCCTTTTATTAGGTAGAGTAAAAATTAATTCCTTCCAGAAATAAACCTCTAAGTATCTCAAAGCTTAAAGATCAGCAGTTTAAGAGATCATATGGATAACTTTTGTAGACTATTATTAGTGACTGAGTATATTTTGAAATCTATTATGATCAATCTCAACTATGAAAATCAGGAGTTCCTATTTGGATGTTTATAATATAGGCTATGACACTCAGTACTATTTTGTCTTACTTTTTCTTTCAGCCAAATTTTTGTCCATATCTTAGCTCGTTAGTCTTTTATCAGAGTAAAATTATAAGAGAAGAAAAGTAAAATCATATTAGTTCCTTTTCTTATTCATTAGTGGTCTTGGGAAAAGAACCAAGCCAGGGATGAGGTTAGAATCAGAGAATAAAATGGAGTCTGTGTGCTACTCCTAGATGTCAAGACCCATGCGTAACTGCTGTTTAGCTGGTTCTGTAACTCTGAATTCAAAACCATACTAAGAGTTTTGAGTACCTGACCACACTCCAAGTTATTCCATGATTGGATCTAATTTTGTTTTTTCATAGTTATTTAAAATTTACAGCACCTTTGGGACCATGTTCACGACTACCACTGTTATTCATTTAAAATACGTAGTTAAAATTTCGAAAAAACAAACACATTTTCAATATGTCATGGAATATGCATAATTCATATAATAAAGCAATGTGCATAAAAATTTGGCAAAGGTAACTGAGGGCTACAGTCTTGGGGTGTCTGTACGGGGGAGATAACAAAATTCATGAAACTGGACGCATAACGTACATGTTGGTTTGAGCCTCATGAGTAAATTATTTTAGTTTAAATTTGTGATTCAACATTTCAGTAAAATATATAAAAAGACTTTTTATCTTTTAAAAAAGGAGAATTGTTAGAAGTTTGGACTCTAATCTTTTCTCCTAGAGATGTCTGAGATGGGTTATGTGAAGTCTTGCTTGGATATAAAGGATGAATTTTTATACTTCTGAGATTTCTTACTGAATAAAATCCTCTGTGGCTGCTTCCTAAATAATGGTCACTTGTGTCTCATATAGTCATATGGAACTTCCTAACAGAGAATCAGCATGGTGGTATACAACTCAGAGGCAAATTTGGTATCACTTAATATTAAGTGAAACATTTAATACAATTATTTTTAGCAAGCTTAATAAATTATTATACAGATTCCACATGAAAATATGAGAAAGAAAACAAAAGTTGGAAAGAATTACTTTTAAAAAAAATCCAGAGACAAACAGGAAACATTACATTTCATCTTTGGAGTAGAAGAATAGAATACCTCACGTAAATTGAGAAAAATAAATGTTACTCATTGTGGTCACAAACAATTTCACAAAAGCAATTTCATATTTTCTTAGTGAGGAGCAACATGTCATGGAATGGAAGGTATCCATACACTTACGAACTCTAGTTTGGGCTGGACAGTAAATGAAACCCAGAAAAAGAGGCATCTGCCTCATTTCTCTCATGCACAAAACGTCCCAAAATATGTGCCTTCCCAGTTAGGCTAGCCCTGTCTCTGTGAACATTTTCAGGAGTTTCTTTCTTTGAAATTAATTTAAAAATTATTTTTTCCCTACTTAAAAGTTAACCTGGAATTAACAAAGCATATTAATCAATTATTCTGATTTCCCACCACAGCTGCACACAAAATCTGAGTGTCTACTCTCAAGAAAACTGTATAAAGAAAGTCACAAAATACTTTCTCCATGCCAAGCAACAATGAAATTTGCAAAGAAGTACAAAAATGAAAAAAATATGAAGAACGAAACTGTGACATGTCACTTTACAACGTGATGCAGTGTAGTTTACTAGTCTCTCCCGGGACCTACCTGTTGTTGTTCCTTATCGTCAGCTTTCATAGCCAGTATCAAGCTTCTAACAAAAGTCTGAAGTTTAAAATATTTTTGCTTTTGAATTTCTAGCTCATTTTCAATGAATCTGACTTCTTCATTCTGAAGGAGAAAATATCGAACAATATAATTATGCTATGTAAACCTAGGACTGCACAGGTTTGATGCACAAAAAATTCTAAAGAGCAATCCAATTAAAGCGACAATGAAGAAAATAAATCTTTAGTTTAAAAGAATAAAAAGCACAGAAGGAAATTATGTTCCTACTCAAAGGCTGCCTTTTAAGCAAGTCACCAATAGAAAACAATTTACAAGGTCAAATATCCAATAAAATAAATTCCAGTAAGAGAAAAACCTAGAAACAGTTCCTTCTTAGAAAGTCCCCTCCTATATCAAATCTAATTAGCCCATTGATTAGGATTAAGACTGGGCAGAGCCCATTTAACCCCAAATAAAGAGCAATGGTAGATTTAGTAATGCTGAATGTACCATTCATAAAATCAAATACTGGGAACTGAAATTGCTATTATCTTATGCTGAAATTATTACTAAGACTGTCTTAAACAGTTTGTGTTGTTCCCTCTCATTATGTAGGAGCCTGTTTTCAGAAAATATCTCCAAAGGTACCACTAATTTGAGACCCAGTCTCTTCACTATTTTTGTTAGTTGAGTAGTAAAAGAAAACTGGACTAGGATTTAGGGGTGTTCTAGTGCCAGGTCTACTGATAAGTAACTGTAAGTTTGGACAGGCCAATTAACTTTTCTGTGCCTCTGCTCATCAATAAGATGGAGATAATACTAGTAATCCTTGGCAAGATTGGCTTTGAAGGTTATAAGGCTCAAATAAGATAATGGGTGTTAACATGCTCTGAAAAGACTCACTATAAATCTACAGTAATCAGACAGTGTAGTGTTGGCATAAGGGTAGACATATAGATCAATGGGATAGAATAAAGAGCCCAGAAATAGAGCCACACAAACATGGTCAATTGAATTTTGACAAAGGAGCTGAGGTAATTCAATGGACAAAGGATAGTCTTTCAACGAACAGTGGTGGAACAATTGTAAATTCATATGCAAAAAAAAAAAAAAGGAAGAAAGAAAACATATTGACCCTTACCTCACACCATACAGAAAATTTAACAAGAAATGGGGCATGGACCTAAATGTAAAAACTAAAACTTCTGGAGGAAAATAAAGGAGTAAATCTTTGTGACCTTGAGTTAGGCAAAGATTTCTTACTTAGGACACAAAAAGCATGAGCCTTAAAAGAAAGAAAATGAAAAACAAGCAAAAGAACAAAAAAAGTAAAAGTTTTTATCTTCAAAAAACACTGTCAATCCAGAAAACTACTGAAAATAATAGAAGAGTTTGGCAGAGTCTCAGGTTATAAAATAAACATACAAAAATCACTTGGATTCCTCTACATCAACAAAAAGAACACCAAAGAGGAAATAACCAAATCAATACCATTCACAGTAGCCCCCAAGAAGATAAGATACTTAGGAATAAATCTTACCAAGGATGTAAAAGACCTATACAAAAAAAACTACAAAGCTCTACTACAAGAAATTCAAAAGGACATACTTAAGTGGAAAAAGATACCTTGCTCATGGATAGGAAGACTTAACATAGTAAAAATGTCTATTCTACCAAAAGCCATCTATACATTTAACGCACTTCCGATCCAAATTCCAATGTCATATTTTAAGGGGATAGAGAAACAAATCACCAATTTCATATGGAAGGGAAAGAAGCCCCGGATAAGCAAAGCACTACTGAAAAAGAAGAAGAAAGTGGGAGGCCTCACCTTACCTGACTTCAGAACCTATTATACAGCCACAGTAGTCAAAACAGCCTGGTATTGGTACAACAACAGACACATAGACCAATGGAACAGAATTTAGAACCCAGACATAGATCCATCCACGTATGAGCAGCTGATATTTGACAAAGGACCAGTGTCAATTAATTGGGGAAAAGATAGCCTTTTTAACAAATGGTGCTGGCATAACTGGATATCCATTTGCAAAAGAATGAAACAGGACCCATACCTCACACCATGCACAAAAACTAACTCCAAGTGGATCAAAGACCTAAATATAAAGACTAAAACGATAAAGATCATGGAAGAAAAAATTGGGACAACCCTAGGAGCCCTAATACAAGGTATAAACAGAATACAAAACATTACCAAAAATGATGAAGAGAAACCCGATAACTGGGAGCTCCTAAAAATCAAACACCTATGCTCATCTAAAGACTTCACCAAAAGAGTAAAAAGACCACCTACAGATTGGGAAAGAATTTTCAGCTATGACATCTCCAACCAGCGCCTGATCTCTAAAATCTATACGATTCTGTCAAAACTCAACCACAAAAAGACAAACAACCCAATCAAGAAGTGGGCAAAGGATATGAACACACATTTCACTAAAGAAGATATTCAGGCAGCTAACAGATACATGAGAAAATGCTCTCGATCATTAGCCATTAGAGAAAAGCAACTTAAAACTACGATGAGATTCCATCTCACACCAGCAAGGCTGGCATTAATCCAAAAAACACAAAATAATAAATGTTGGAGAGGCTGCGGAGAGATTGGAACTCTCATACACTGCTGGTGGGAATGTAAAATGGTACAACCACTTTGGAAATCTATCTGGCGTTATCTTAAACAGTTAGAAATAGAACTACCATACAACCCAGAAATCCCACTCCTGGGAATATACCCGAGAGATACAAGAGCCTTCACACAAACAGATATATGCACACCCATGTTTATTGCAGCTCTGTTTACAATAGCAAAAAGTTGGAAGCAACCAAGGTGTCCATCAACGGATGAATGGGTAAATAAATTGTGGTATATTCACACAATGGAATACTACGCATCGATAAAGAACAGTGACGAATCTCTGAAACATTTCATAACATGGAGGAACCTGGAAGGCATTATGCTGAGCGAAATGAGTCAGAGGCAAAAGGACAAATATTGTATAAGACCACTATTATAAGATCTTGAGAAATAGTAAACCTGAGAAGAACACATACTTTTGTGGTTACGAGGGGGGGAGGGAGGGAGGCTGGGAGAGGGTTTTTTATTGATTAATCAGTAGATAAGAACTGCTTTAGGTGAAGGGAAAGACAACACTCAATACATGGAAGGTCAGCTCAATTGGACTGGACCAAAAGCAAAGATGTTTCCGGGATAAAATAAGAGAAAAAAGAAAAAAGAAGGAAAAAAAAACAGTCAAGAGAATAAAAAAAAAAGTGACATATTAGAAGAAAATATTTACAAAGTACATGTCTGATAAAGGACTTGTATGCAGAATACATAAAGAACTCTTACAACTCAATATTAAGGCAAGCAGCCAGATAAAAAACGAACACATATTTGGACACACACTTCATCAAAAAAGGTATTAAATGAATGGCCAATAAGCACATTTCATGCTCAATATCAGTAGTCCCTGGAGAAATACAAATTAAAAGCACAATGAGATGCTAACACTGTTGTTGTTAGCTGCAGTTGAGTCAATTCCAACTCATGGTCATCCCATGTGTGCATAGTAGAACTGTTCCACAGGGTTTTCATGGCTGTGACCTTTTGAAGCAGATCACGAGGCCTGTCTCAGGTGGCTTCAAACTGCCAACCTTTTGGCTAGAATTCTAGTGCTTAACGGTTTGTGCTATCCAGGGACATACTTAATACTAACATACTACAATAGCTAAAGTTAAAAAGACTGGCAATACCAACTGCTAGTGAGAGTGTGGAGCAACTGTCCTAAAACCCCCTCAAAACCAAACCAGGTGCCGTTGAGTCAATTCTGACTCATAGCGACCCTATAGGACAGAGTAGGACTGTGCTCCATAGGGTTTCCGAAGAGTAGCTGGTGGATTCCAACTG
This sequence comes from Loxodonta africana, assembly GCF_030014295.1. NCBI lineage: Eukaryota > Metazoa > Chordata > Mammalia > Proboscidea > Elephantidae > Loxodonta > Loxodonta africana. The sequence goes on from NC_087369.1 coordinate 97,002,015, forward strand.
CTAACCTAATTAAACATGCTTTTTCTTATTGTGTGATTCAGAAGTTCTACTCTGAGGCATTTACCCAAGAGAAAATGAAAATGTATGTCAACAAAAAGACTTATATGAAAATATTAATTACAGATTTATTCATAATATCCCAAACCATAAACAATCCAAGTATTCATCACCAGATGAATGGGAATAAACAAGTTGTGATGGTGATTACACAACTGTGGGTGTTTGTCAGAACTCATCTAATTGTATACTTAAAGAGGTAGTTTTTTTTTATTGTGCATTAGGCAAAAGTTTACAGCTCAAGTTAGTTTCTCATATAAAAATTTACACACACATTGTTATGTGACCCTAGTTGCCATCCCTATAATATGACAGCACACTCCTTTCCACCCCGGATTTTTCGTGTCCATTCAACCAGCTCCTGTCCCTTTCTGCCCTCTCATCTCGCTTTTGGACAGGAGCTGCCCGTTTAGTCTTGCGTATCTACTTGAACTAAGAAGCACGCTCTTCACGAGTATCATTTTATGTCTTATGGTCCAGTCTATTCTTTGTCTGAAGAGTCAGCTTCAGGAAGGGTTTTAGTTCTGGGATAGCAGAGAGTCCCGGGGCCATGTCTTCTGGGGTTCCTCCAGTCTCAGTCAGACCATTAGGTCTGATCTGTTTACTAGAATTTGAGTTCTGCACTCCACTTTTCTCCTGCTCCGTCAGGGACTCTCCATTGTGTTCCCTGTCATGGTGGTCATTCTGGTAAAGAGGTAAATTTTATTGTATGGAAATTGTATATCAATACACGTGATTAAAAAAAAAAAAACAGACTAGCCCGTCCTTTGCCAAAAAGAGAAAAGAAAAAGAGCTGAGTATTTTCTGCAGCTGGAGAACTGGTCTCAAAGAGCATAGCAGGACCTTTAATAGTGTTTGTTCAAAAAAGCTGCATAAGAATACATTAAAATTAGTTAATTCTATGGGTATTTTTGTTGTCTCAATTGAGAGTGCTGTTGTATTAATCAAATTCAATCCATGAATATGTTTACTGCATCATTTATTTTATCAGTTCAGTTAAAAATTTATCTAGTTAAAATGCTTCCTTTTCAGACCATTTAATACCAAGTGAATCATTTGTGCAAGCTGAATTACTTATCCGGAAACACTCTATAACAATCTAAATTGCAAGCAAACATTGTAATAAAATTCAACATGCTCCTGCCATACTAAATTCTACTAATTTTAAGTTTTTGTTCTTTATTAGCATTCATTGTCAGAACAGTAATATTAGCAAAGTGCTGACCAAGAAGCCTTTTTGAATACAAGAGCTATTTATCATCATTATAGCAGTGTCTAGTTTGAATGCAGAGTCCTTCTGAGCTGCACTCACAATCCATTAGGAACACTTTTAAAACATTAATTCATATTTGCAAAAGTCATGAAACATCTTTTGGTATGCACCTCTCTAATTCTTCATGCAAATATTCCCCCTCCTCAGTATTTATGGAATGTTTGAAAAACATAAACAGCTTTAAGATAATTTAGTATTTCAGACATTTTCTTCTTTGAGCTTTTTATAAGAATATTACACATTTCCTAGATCGCAGGCAGTAGTTTATGTGTACTTTAGAGATTTTCCTAAGTAAATGGAATTCTTGTGAGAGGAACCAGTAAGATAACATTGGTAACTGGATATCTCAAAAGGAGATACAGCTCATTTTTCTTGTTAAAATCCTCCCTACATTCCCAGTAAGCTTTGTCCATACTTCTCTAATAAGATTGGAGGGAGAGCTCATGGTTCCAAGTGGACTGGAGATTTGATCTCTGAGCAGACTATTAATGGCTGCCAAGCCTGAGGTGTTATTTTATGATATAGTGACTCAGGCCTTGTGGACTGAGCCCATCAACTTGTTTTATAAGCATTTTAGATTAGGAGATATATCTGAATGAGTAACTCCCTGATGACCAAACTGAATATTGATGGTAAAAAAAAAAAAAAGACAAACCAAACTAGCTGCTGTCAATTCTGACTCTTAGCGACCTCATCTATGTCAAAGTAGAACTGTGCACCATAGAGTTTTCAATGGTCAATTTTTTCAGAAGTAGGTCACCAGGCCTTTCTTCTAAGGCACCTGTGGGTGGACATGAACCATTCTGTTAGCAGCTGAGGGCGTTAACTATTTGCTCCAAGTAATAATTATCAAATGTAACTGAGAAACATTCTTTCAGTTGACTATAATGAAACCCAAGAATAACAAGAGATGGTTTAATTCAGTGTGGGAAAGAATAATTTATAATGATTCAACTCCTGACCTTAATTGATTTTATATAAATGAACACTTTATATAAATGATTTTATATAAATGTAAGTGTTCATTTATATAAAATTATTTACTTATTCACCCACTCAGTAACTAGTTCCTGAACACCTATGTGTGGGGCTCTAAGCCAGGCAATGTGAAGATGAATAAGATAAATTTCTGCCTTCAAAAAGCTTATGATTAATATAATTAAGAAACCAACAAAGTGATTTTCATCCAAAAACAAGCAACACTCACATTAGCATTGAAGAAACACTATTAATACAAATAGAGTGTGACAATTTTCCCTGAAAATAGATTAAATTTCTAAACTGATAAGGCTGTTTTAAATCAACATCCTGAAACCAGCAAAGAGAACGGCTGTATGAGGTTTCATTTAGCTTTACTTTAGATCTAAATTAACAAAGCTCATAAATGAGGTGATCTGAAACATTTTAAATAATGATTATAAAAAGATATGTTTTGTATATAGAAACTGATTTTTGAGAGTTAAAGAAATGTTTACTTAAGATGATAATGTGTTATGAAAGACATCCCTAATGGGTAATGAAGGACCCCTTGTTCCCACAGTATTTATCATAATGTAAAATGTTAGATCATTAAATATTCTTTAGAGTTCAATAAAAACGTTAATTAACATTGCTGAATTGGACACTCTGCTCTGCTCTGCTCTTCAGCTCCAAACCTTTTCAAGTAGGCTGACACTCCAGAGGAAAGATGTCCTGGAAAGAATCCTCTGAGCCCTGGGATCAACTCTACCTGACCTGTTTCAGAGTGTTTAATGAAACAGACTTAACAGCTGTGCAATCCAGACTTCTCATCTGTAGTTTCCATAGTCTGTGCCAAATAGTGGCTTGCACAGCCATTTTAATCCTGAATTGGGCTTTTAGAAATATTATATGACCATGTAAGAGAGATGAGTTTGATCTTTTGTACTTCAGAATCAACAACTTTGTAATTCTGTTAGTTGGAAATACAGTTTAAACACAAGATCGTATTGTTCTCTTTGCCCACTTAAAAAAAAAAAAAAACCAAGCCCGTCGCTGTTGAGTCAATTCCAGTTCATTGCAACCCTACAGGACAGAGTAGAACTGCCTCATAGTTTCCAAGGAGTGCCTGGTGGATTCGAACTGCCGACCTTTTGGTTAGCAACCAGGGTTTCCTTTGACTACTTAGGAAATAAATTTCAAAGGATAATTTCCTTCTGTGTTTCCAATGTCCAACATTTTAAAGCCTGACATGTTATAAATAGTTGGTAAACAGAATTTATTTAATGATATAACTTTCATGTATAGTAAAGCTGAAGAGATTTTTGAGAAAATGACAGCTGTTGTCTTTTCTAATTAAATACAATTTTCTCTTAATATCTTAAGATTACTAGTCTCTGAACACTGGTGATATTCCTAGAAAAAAACTTTCAGAATGGTCATTTGCCCAAAATCTCAGAAGGCCCCAAAGTTACCCAGTAAGATAAGATACTGATTAGCAAAGGAACATTATATACACATATACGCAGAAAACATACTGACATACAGGCAGCTTATGTCTGCATTTAATAAAAACAAAATTATGTATGACATACAGTCAAAGTAAGCCTTTCAATCCAGTAACAAGTGACATTAAGAAAAGGTCATCTCTATTCATATTCATTCTGCATTTGCTTGGGGGATTGTTTTTAAACTTCTCCTAGCACAGATATATTATCATATAAATAATAATTTGGTCTTTAAAACAAGTTACAATTCAATATAAAATTATCAAGGGCCACCGGAGGAAAAAAAAATCTCCCCTTTCACTATGATTTAAATAAACATTGGCTTTAAAAAAGCTTTACCACAAATCGCACATTAACAACTACTATTCATTGCCTGCCTTGCCGAACATCATCAATGACTATTCTCTCTCTGCAAACTCTTTATTTAAAGCCAGAGACACTAAACCAGCCAGCATTAATTAAAATACCCTTCATGCTGACTCATTTCCAAGATGCCTGAGAGAAAGGATCTAGAGGCATGAAGGAAGGGAGGGGTTAGGACAGCAAGTCACTAACTAGATAGCATATAAGTATTAACTTTGGTGATGGGAAAGACAACACACAACATATAGGAAGTCAGTACAACTTGACCAAGGCAAAGTCATAGAAGCTTCCCAGACACATCCAAACACCTTGAAGGACCAAGTTACTGGGGTTCAGGGCTGGGGAACATGGTCTCAGGGGACATCTATGTCACTTGGCATAACATAGTTCATAAAGAAAATGTTCTACATCCTATTTTGGTGAATAGTGTCTGGGGTCTTAAAAGCTTGAGAGTGGCCATCTAGGATGCATCTGTTGGTCCCATCCCATTGGAGCAAAGGAGAAAAAATAAAACCAAAGACAAAAGGAAAATATTAAACCAAAGGACTAATGGACCACATGAACCGCAGCCTCCGCCAGCCTGATTCCAGAAGAACTAGATGGTGCCCAGCTACCACTACTGATCACTGACAGGATCAGAATAGAGGGTCCTAGACAGAGCAGGAGAAAAATGTAGAACAAGATTCAAATTCGCACACAAAAAAAAAAAAAACCCAAAAAATAGACTTTTAACTGGTCCAACAGAGACTAGAGTAACCCCTGAGACTATGGCCACTGGACACTCTGCTAACTCAGAACTGAGCCACTACCAAAGTCTCCCTTTCAGCTAAAGATGAGACAGTCTTATAAAACAAACAATAACACATGAGGAACGTGTTTCTTAGTTCAATCAAGTACAGGAGACCAAATGGACAATATCTGCCCAAAAGCAAAGATGAGAAGGCCGAAAGGGACAGGAAAACTGGACAAACGGACATGGAGAACCTGGGGTGGAAAGGGAAAGGGGGGGAGTGCTAATGTATTGTGGATATTGCAACCAATGTCACAAAATAATTTGTGCATAAATTTTTGAATGAGAATCTAATTTGCATTGTAAACTTTCACCTAAAACACAATAAAATTTAAAAAGGGGGGGGATAACATATAGGTGCTGTAAAAGTCTGTCTCATTTAATGCTTTCTCTTAATGAATTCAGTATTTGAAATTACTTTTACCTTGTAATCCAAGAGAGAATTCACTTGTTCCACTTCAGAATTACTTATCATGTCACTTTCTTCATCATCAATAATTTCTATTTTCTGTAACACAAGTAGGAAAGTTTTGATAAATATATATCAGATAATTATCAGTACATTCAACAATGTATAGAACGTATATATTCTATGTTTAGTTATCGTTTTGGGGTTACCCACTTTAGGTTGTCTGAAATAAATTCTGATAATGGACTGACTCTTCAGTGGTACACCCAGTATGCACCTGAGTCACCTCTCTCTACCTTTAATTGATGAATGTTTAGTAAATAGAAAATCACTTTAATACTATCTAAAATAGAAAAATACCTTTCACAAAATCCCTGAAAAAAATAGGCAGTCAAACTCTGCTTAAATAGCACCCTTCAGTGACAGTGAACTCATTTCCTGTAAGGGAAGTCTAGTTCAATGGTGGAAACTCTGGTGGCTTAGTGGTTAAGTGCTACAGCTGCTAACCAAAAGGTCGGCAGTTCAAATCCACCAGGTGCTCCTTGGAAACTCTATGGGGTGATTCTACTCTGTCCTATAGGGTTGCTATGAGTGGGAATCAACCACACGGCAATGGTAAACATTTCTAATTGATAGAAAGAGCTTTCTTTTTAAAGTCCCCACATCCTCTTTTCAACTTCTGATGCAAAATGTCAACATATGGCATGTATTCCAAAGTCAAATACAAATTTTTAAAACGTCACATATTTGTTATACTCCATTAGCTGGACAAGCAAAAGCAGAGATCTATGATAAAATTTTTTTTTTTACAACGATGAAAATTGCATGGTGATTTGTTTCTTTCACTGGAAGGTGACAACGACACAGATAGAGCGAGCCAGCAAACTGCCCTGAGCTTTAGAATTGAGGTATGAAATCTACAGCATTGTTTGTACAGTATCTTGCACACCAAAACCCATTGCCATTGAGTTGATTGTGACTCATAGTGACCCTATAAGACAGAGTATAACTGTCCCATAGGATTTCCAAGGAGCACATGGTGGATTCGAACTGCCGACCTTTTGGTTAGCAGTCATAGTTCTTAACCACTATGCCACCAGGGTTTCCCATCTTGCACACAGTAGGTACTAATTAAATGCGTGTTGAAAGAATGAACAAAACTGCTTAGTGCTGATAGAAAAAATTACCAATATGCTCCAGCTATAGGGACAAAGTAAGTTCTCTAACCATAAAAAAATTAAAAAAAGCCAAAAAACCTAAAACATAAAGAGACATTAATAAAATCAGCCCTAAATATTTCTCTTTTGCATATGAAAACACATTTTAAAAAAAAGACAAAAAAACCCCAAAACCTTTGAACATCTAAATTCTATCAACCCCCAAAATTTTTTTACAAAGAGAAAAGCTACGCTAGATTTTGTCACGCACACAATACTATTATGGGGTTTGTGACCTGGAGACTTCTAAGTCAGGAAGAAAGTTGCAATGAAATTGCTTTCTATTGCTGCCCGGAAATGAATTCAATGTTTGTTTTCTTTTCTATTATAATCACTATAAACTAGGGACTTAACCATTTTGGCTCTCAGTGGACCTCAAATTTGATACTTTTTTGTTTCTTCTTTATTTTTTAAAAGATTCTTTAATTATTTGTATTGGTTTTAGGAAAAGAGAGCTAGGCAATGCAGGAAGGAAGGTACCACGGGCCACTGCACAAATTTGTGGATATAAATAAGTCTTATATGACTGTGTGCTTTGTCATCCATGAATATTTGGGGGCACTGAGGGCACTCAAAAGTTATAAGCAGAGGAGATCCACCTTTGAAAGTTTGGAGTTTTGTCTCTGAAAATCAATTGTTCTTGAAAAATTAGGTGCCTAAGTGGCTGTGAGTCAGCTCATGCCATGACTTCATTCATTATCTTCCAGTGTCTGACCCAGGAGAGATTCAATGCAGAGAAATTCAGGCTAAAAATGAGCATGTCTTTAAAGGGACAGGTTTCAATTTGTAAATTATCGTATATTCCTTGAACAGTATAACTCAAATCTGTAATGGAGATTATTACTTGGCAAAATTTAAGAACATTAGCACAATTCATAATGGTGGAAAATAATCATTACTAGCTACCTGATGAAAATATGATTGTGCTTCAAAACAAAAGCTTGTTTTTCTATATACCTGTTGGATTTAATATTCAGGGTCAGGCATTGACATAAACCAGGACTGAAATCAGTAAATGCAATCTCAAACTATATTCAGCATTGGAAAATATTTATATATTGTTGATGTTTAACAAAAAGAACAAAACTATTTGATATGCTTAACTTTTATTAAGGAGATGTGGCAGGATTATAGTGTCAAATGCATAATGTTTGTAGTAGAAGCCAGGGTAAATTTTGAAATCACAGCCACATTGTAACAGAAAAATCCATTACAGAGGTCATATTTTGAAGATTGCAATCAGGCACAAAGCACTGATACAAAAGTGAAAACAGAAGCACAATTGCATTTTTCTTTATGTCTGACTTTAGTTTAATACCATGATGATTTCTGCACTACTTGATGGGGTCAGAATATAAATAAACAGAACCAAAAGCCAAACCCATTGCGGTCCATTGATTTCAACTCATAGAGACCCTATAGGACAGAGTAGAACTGCCCCATAGGGTTTCCAAGGAGATCCTGGTGGATTCGAACTGCTAACCTTTTGTTTAACCACTACGCCACCAGGGTTTTCAGAATATAAATAGATGCTGTTAAACAGCTGCTTAGAAAATGTTCTCTATTTACCAAAAATATTTATATATGCGTAAAACCCAATTTAATCCACACGCAGCCTGCCTCTGCTTGCTATTCAGCGTCCTAATAGTATCTTTCCCTTTTATTGCAATTTTTAAGATAACTAAAGGAGTCCAATTTAACTAGAAAGAAGAAAAGTTCCATACAGTATAGATAGGTATGGTCTGAATGGAAAACCCAGAGTCACAAATCCTTGGATCTAAGTCTCAGAACTAACAAAAGCTTCCTTCATAATCTCAGGCTAAACTCGGTTTTAATTCTGCCATCTGTCAAATGACAAGAAATGTGCTCTTGGCTAAAGAGTGCTGAAGAAAAATAACTTGTTATGTATAAAATGTCATACGTGTACTAAGTACTAGGTTTTTATATTTTCAAATCTTCTAGATAAAAAAATTTTGAGGTACAAATGAAGGCATTTTAAATTTCATTTATTAAGCCCTCAAAGATATACAATTTCATTGCTAACAAGTCTGTTTTGGTTTGTGAAGTGGAGCAGGACTTTACTCTGACAATGCTGATATTGTCACCAACTGGAAACACATCCTTGAAAGTCCATCATGTAATGAGGAAAGAATTTCAAAATGTACATACCACATTATCTCCAGATGCTGCATGGTGGTCCTCCTCCTTATGAGCCCCTGCCTCGTTTGGAACAACTTCGTTGGACTCTTCTATAGAAAGAAAAAACAGTGAATTCATTTTTCATTTCTCAAAACTTTATTGAGATTTTCTTTTCCAAGAGCATGTAAATAATTTCTCTATTGCAAAAGTGGCAAATTCACTTCATGATGCTTTAAGGCATAATTCCAGTTTTTATACAGTGTATCCTAAGGAAATAATCATGAGTGTGTGTAAATACAGGGATGGTCACCACTGTACTGTTTATAATAGAAAGAAAGACACAGAGAGAGAGAAAGAAAGCATATAAACCTATATGCTTAACAGTGGAAGACTGAAGAAATGATTTAGGACCTATCCCTACGATAGAATAATATGAGCCCACTAAGAAGGAAGTAAAAGACTTGTTAATAACCAGAAAAATATTCATGATCTGTTGGTAAGTGAAATAATGAAGGTTACAAAACCTACTATGTAGGTGCACCGTGATCTTAATTTTGTGAAAGAAAAAGAGTGTAAATTTTCCTGGAGGAAAAAACAGCTGGCAGTATTTACACCAAAACAGCAGTATTATCTCTGGATGGGATTACAGGTGCTCTTCATTTTTCTTCATTTTTACTTATTTATTATTATTCTTATTTACTTCTTTTTGTTTATTGCAATGTATTGCTCATTGTAATAAGATAAAAGTGATAAAAAATTCTAAAGTACAGGATATAAAACTATAAACACAGTACATTTCCAATTTTGTAAAGAGTCATAAACATCTTTTATATGAAAAGAGAAAACACTGGCAAAAATATCTTCCGCCTCTATTTTAAGAATGGGTATCACTGAGTCATAGTATTCTTTCTATTTTTTCATTGCATTTTTCAGTACTTCCTACAATGAACATATATTCCTTGTATGATCAAAATACAATATTCTGAAAATTCAATATTCTAAATTAAAATAGAAAGAGATTAATTCAGAGAGTAGTCTACGATAAAGCTCTCCTTTTGCTGAGCTACAGAATGTAGCTGGTTCACCACAAAGGGTATCTAAACGCATAATCCCCTCTCTTTTAGATGATCCCCACTCCCGCCCCTTAGAAAAACAGGGCAACAATGTTTGTCTCTTTTTCTCTCTACACAGTCATGCCGCGGAGATTATTTGGAGAAATAGTAGTAGAAATTCTTGGCCCCTTGGTAATCAACATTTTTCTTCACGTTAGAGAGCAGCACAAAAAAATATTTATCAGCCCCACCAACATTTTTACCACTCCATTCCTTCCCACAGAAAGACATACAGGAGTATGCCTTGTATGGGATGATTAGGAGAAAAACATGGTGATCCAGGAACTCACATAAGAGCACATAGATAATTAGAGTTTAAGATATTCAGAGAAACTTTACCAGAGTTTTAATGCAAAGTCCTCTATAAATTCAAATTTTTGAAAAAGAAAGGTTTCTAGACAGAGGAAACTTTATTCACTATTTAGAAATTCCAGATCACAGGTATTTCAAATCCTATGTAATGAACAACTAAATGAAATAAAGGGAGAGTAAACTGTCATTTGGTTTAGCTGCAAGAGCTGGCACTGGTGGCCTCAGAATATGGGTTACATTGTGCATAATCAAGATCATTACTAATACCATTATTTATAGATTTGCCTTATATTCCTGTTGTCACTTGTTCATAACCTTGTATACAGTTCTTCTTTAGTAGCTATACATTCGTGCATGGCGTGATTATCTTAGAGGACTTAAATCAATTTTAGAGGATTTCTAAAATAAAAGTGTGTGAAGTAATACAGTTGAATAAGGAATTTTTTCTTTTGCTTACAGATAGCTTCAACATTAGTTGAAAGTTCGAAAGCTAAGCATTGTTATTCTGTCTACGTATTTCTCAAGAACAGCAGCTCTGCTAGTTGGAAAGTGAACGAATGAGTAGAATTATTAATGACTGAAAACTCAGAGGGCACTGTATGTTGTTGTTAAGTGCCATTGAGTTGGTTCTGACTCAGTAGCCACCCTATGTACAACAGAAGGGAACACTGCCTGGTCCTGTGTCATCCTCACAATCATTGCTGTGATTGAGCCCATTGTTGCAGCCACCGTGACAATCCATCTCGTTGAAGGGCTTCCTCTCTTTCGCTGACCCTCTGCTTTACCAAGCATGATGTCCTCCAGGGGCTGGTCCCTCCTGATAACATGTCCAAAGTATGGAGATGAAGTTGCCCCATCCTTGATTCTAAGGGGCATTCTGGTTGTACTTCTTCCAAGACAGACCTGTTCATTCTTCTGGCAGTCCATGGTGTATTCAATATTCTTCAGCAACACCATAATTCAAAGGCACCAATTCTTCTTTGGGGTTCCTTATTCATTGTCCAGTTTTCACATGCATCTGAGGTGATTGAAAATACCAGGTAAGGGTCAGGTGCACCTTAGTCCTGAAAGTGACAGCTTGCTTTATTTATTTTTTTATGACTGTCACATTTTATTTACTTTTTCCATTTTTTTTTATTGTGCTTTAGATGAAGGTTTACAGAGCAAATTAGTTTCTCATTAAACAATTACTACACGTATTGTTTTCTGACATTGGTTAACAACCCTACGACATATCTACACTCTCCCCTTCTTGTCTTGGTTTCCTGTCCCCTCCTGTTTTCTCGTCCTTACCCCTTGGCTGTAGTGCCCATTTAGTCTCCTTTTTTTTATGGGCCTGTCCAATCTTTGGCTAAAGGGTGAACCTCAGGAGTAACTTCAGTACTTAGCTAAAAGGGTGTCCAGGGACCATACTTTTGGGATTTCTCCAGTGTCTGTCAGACCAGTAAGTCTGGGCTTTTTCTGTGAGTTAGAATTTTGTTCTACATTTTTCTCCAGCTCTGTCCGGGACCCTCTGTTGTGATCTCTGTCAGGGCAGTTGGTGGCGGTAGTTGGGCATCATCTATTTGTGCTCGACTCAGTCTGGTGGAGGCTGTGATAGTTGTGGCCTATTAGTCCTTTGGACTACTCTTTCCCTTGTGCCTTTGGTTTTCTTCATTCTTTCTTGCTCCAAACAGGTTGGGACCAGTGGAGTATCTTAGATGGCTGCGTGAAAGCTTTTAAGACCCCAGATGCTACTCACCAAAGTAGGATGCAGAACATTTTCTTTATAAACTGTTATGCCAATTGAGCTAGAAGTCCCCTGAGACCATGGTCCCCAGCCCTAAGCCCAGCAATTTGATCCCTCAGGGAGTCTGGAGCTTCCATGACCTTGCCTTGGTCAAGTTGTGCTGATTCCCCAGTATTGTGTACTATCTTACCCTTCACCAAAGTTACCCTAATTTTTCCCTCCACACTCCTCCCTTCCCCCGTGACCAGCAAAGATTGTTTCTTTCTGTGCGTAAACCTTTTCATGACTTTTTATAATAGTGATCTCATACAGATTTTTTTCTTTTGTGATTGACTTATTTCATTCAACATAATGCCCTCCAGATTCACCCATATTGTGAGATGTTTTGCCAAGTCATCGTTGTTCTTTATCACTGCACGCTGTGTATACACCATAGTTTGTTTATCTGTTCATCTGCTGATGGGCACTTAAGTTGTTTCCATCTTTTTGCTATTGTGAATAATGCTGCAATGAACACGGGTGTGCATATGTCTGTTCGTGTGACAGCTCTTATTTCTCTAGGATATATTTCTGGGACTGGGATTGCTGGATGGTATGGTCTTTTTATTTCTAGCTTTTTAAGGAAGCACCATACCATTTTCCAAAATGGTTTTACCTTTTTACATTCCCACCAGCAGCGCATAAGAGTTCCAATCTCCCTGCAGCCTCTTCAAAATTTGTTATTTTCTGTTTTCGGATTGGTGGCAATAATGTCAGGAAGAGATGGTATCTCATTGTAGTTTTGATTCACATTTCTCTAATGGCTAGCCATCACCAGCAATTCCTCATGTGTCTGTTAGCAGCCTGAATGTCTTCTTTGGTGACGTGCCTATTCATATCCTTTGCCCATTTTTTAATTCAATTATTTGGCTTTTTGTTGTAGAATTGTTGACTTTTCCTAAAAATTAGAGATTACGCATTTGTCGGATTTGTCATAGCCAAAATTTTTTTTCTAGTCTGTAGGTTCTCTTTTACTCTTTGGGTGAAGTCTTTTGATGAGTATGAGTCTTTAATTTTCAGAAGATCCCAGTTATATAGCTTATCTTCTGGCGTTTGTGTATTGTTATTTATGGTTTCTACCCAATTTCACCCAATTTATGTCATGCATTAGGGCCTCTGTCGTTAACTCTATTTTTCCTTCTATGATCTTTATACTATTTGGTTTTATATTTAGGTCTTTGATCCATTTTGAATTTGTTTTTGTGTATGGTGTGAGGTATGGGTCTTGTTTCATGTTTTTTTTTTTTTTTTTACAGATAGACATCCATTTTTGCCAGCACCATTTATTAAAAAAGACTTTCTTTCCCCCAGTTAATGTACTTTGGGCCTTTATTGAAGATCAGGTGACCAAAGTAGATGGATTTACATCTGGGTTCTCAATTCTGTTCCATTGGTCAGTGTGTCTGTCGTTGTACCAATACCAGGCTGTTTTGACTACCATAGCTGTGTAATAGGTTCTGCAGTCAGGTAATGCTAGCTCTTCTACTTTATTCTTCTTCTTCAACAGTGCTTTACTTATCCAGGGCCTTTTCCCTTTCCATATAAAGTTAATAATTATTTTTTCCATCTCGTAAAAGATGCTGTTGTTATTTGGATCAGGATTGCATTGTATTTGTAGATCGCTTTGGGTACAACCGACATTTTCACAATGTTGAGTCTACTGATCCATGAGCATGGTATGTTTTTCCATTTATGTAGGTCTCTTTTTGGTTTCTTGCAGTAGTGCTTTGTAGTTTTCTTTGTATAAGTTGTAGGCCCCTGGTTAGATTTATTCCTTAGTATTTTATTTTTTCAGGGGACACTATAAATGGTGTTGCCTTCCTTTTTTCTTTTTTTTTAGTTGTCTTTATTGGTATATAGGAATCCAACAGATTTTTGTATGTTTATCTTGTATTCTCTACTCTGCTGAATCTATTAGTTCTAGTAATTTTCTTGTGAAGTCTTTTGGGTTCTCTCTGTACAGTAACATATCCACAAATAGGGACAGTTTTACTTCTTCATTGCCAATTTGGGTGCCCTTTATTTCTTTTTCTTTCCTTGTTGATCTAGCTAGGACCTCCAGCACAATGTTAAATAGGAGTGGTGATAAAGGACTTTCTTGCCTAGTTCGTATTCTCAGGGGAAATGCTTTCAGCTTCTCTACATTAAGAATGATGTTGGCTGTTGGTTTTGTATAGATGCCCCTTATTATGTTGAGGAATGTCCCCTCTATACTTATGTTATTGAGAGTTTTTATCAGGAATTGGTGTTGGACTTTATCAAATGCCTTTTCTGGATTGATTGAGATGATCATGTGATTCTTTTCTTTTGTTTGATTTAAGTGGTGGATTAGGTTGAACGATTTTCTAATGTTGAACCACCCTTGCATTACTGGTATGAATCCCACTTGGTCATGGTATATTTTTTTAATATGATATAGCATTCTATTGGCTAGAACTTTATTGGGAACTTTTGCATCTATATTCATGAGAGATACTGGTCTGTAATTTTCTTTTTTTGTGGTGTCTTTGCCTGGTTTTGGTATCAGGGTTCTGCTGGCTTCATAGACTGAATTTGTAAGTAACTCTTCGATTTCTATGCTCTGAAATAGTCGGAGTAGGACTGGTGCAAGCACTTCTCTGAATGTTTGGTAGAATTCTCCAGTGAAGGCATCTGGGCTCTTTTTTTGTTGGGATTTTTTTTAATTACATTTTTAATCTCTTCTGTGCTATGGTTCTGTTCAGATTTTCATCCTCAGTTTGTGTTAGTTTAGGTAGGTAGTGTGTTTGTAGAAATTTGTCCATTTCCTGTAGTTTTTCAAATTTGTCAAAGTATAGTTTTTCATAGCACTCTGTTATGATCCTTTTTATTTCAGCTGGGTCTGTTACAATGATCCTCATTTCATTTCTTCTTTTGGGTTATTTGCACGCTCTCCTATTTTTCTTTTGTCAGTTTCGTTAATGGATTGTTCATTTTGTTGATTCTTTTAGATAACCAACTTTTGGTTTTGTTGATTCTTTCTATTGCTTTTCTGTACTCTATTTCACTTATTTCTGCTCTGATCTTTATTATTTTCTTTCTTCTGGTGGCTGTGGGCTTCTTTTGCTGTTGTCTTTCTTTTTCTATCAGTTCATGTTTTATAGCTAATATTTTGATTTTGTGCCTTTCTTCTTTTTTGATATGTGCTTCTATTGTTATGAATTGACCTCAGAGCACTGCCTTTGCTTTGTCCCAAAGGTTTTGGTGTGATGTTTTTCATTTTCATTTGATTCTAAGAATTTTTTGACTCTATCTTTGATTTCTTCTATTACCCAATGGTTTTTAAGGAAGGTGTTATTCAGTTTCCATATATTTGATTTTTTTTCCCTTGCTCTTCCTATTATTGATTTCTGCTTTGATGGCATTGTAATCAGAGAAGATGCTTCATATTATCTCAGTGTTTTAGATTTTGTTGAGAGTTGCTTTGTGGCCTAAGATGTGGTCTATTCTGAAGAATGTTCCATGTGCATTGGAAACGAATATATACTTTTCTTCTGTTGGGTGGAGTGTTCTGTATATGTCTATGAGGTCAAGTTGGTTGATTGTGGCCTTTAGATCTTCTATATGTTTGTTGAGTTTCTTTCTAGATATTCTGTTCTTTACCAAGAATGGTGTGCTGAAGTCTCCTATTATGTTTGTGGAATTTCCAATTTCTCAATTCATTGCTTTTAGAGTGTGTTTTTTGTATTTTGGAGCACTGTCATTGGGTGCACAGACATTTATTGTGGTTCTGTCCTCATGGTAGATTATCCCTTTCATCATCATATTATGTCCTTCCTTGTCTTTTTTGCTGGATTTTGTTTTAAAGTCTATTTTATCTGAGATTAGTATTGCCATTCCAGCTCTTTTTATGTTGCTGTTTGCTTGATACATATTTTTTCAATCCTTTGATTTTTAATTTATTTATATTTTTGTTTGTAAGGTGTGTCTCTTGTGGACACCATATTGATGGGTCTTTTTTTTTTTTTGTCCATTCTGGCACTCTCTGTCTCTTCACGGATGCATTTAAGCCATTGATGTTCAGTGTGGTTATTGATAGGTGTGAGTTTATTGCTGTCATTTTGTAGTGCTTTTTTTTTTTTTTTTTTTGTGGTGCTGACGTTTTCTTTGTTCCTCTTACTTTCCTGTGCTGAATTCTTTTTGTTTGGGACTTTTTTGTTTGTTTCTTTCTTTCTTTCATTTTTATAGATTTTGGGTTTAATGAGACTCTATGTTTTTCTTCTTTATTTTGATGAGTAGGTTCGTTAACCCTCTTTGTGATTACCTTGAAATTTATTCATATCTCCCTAAGTTCACACCAGTATTTTATTATTTGATATTGCCTTAACTTCCTCTCCATTGATAAGTTCTTTACATACACTGTTTATTCCCTCTTGTATCTTTATTTTGACTTTGTTGTCATTTACAGATTGACCTCTCTGGTTCCCTGAAGTAAATCTTTTAGTTTTGTTTGGTTCTTGAGAGTTCATTATCTAGGTTGGTATCTGGCTGATTCTGTTCTGTGTCTTAGAGTCAGGTTGTTGTCTGATTTTGTTGGTTCTTTAACTGAAGGATGCGCTTTAGTAAGTCTTGTGAGTTTGGTTTGGTTTTTACGTATTACCTTAATTTCTGTTTATCTGGAAATGCCCTAATTTCGCCATCATATTTGAACTAAAGTTTTGCAGGATATATTATTCTCGGTTGGCATTTTTTTCCTTTCAATGTTTTATATACGTCATCCCATTGCCTTATTGCCAGCATGGTTTCTGCTGAATAATCAGAGCTTAGTCTTATTGTTTCCCCTTTTTATGTGACTTTTTTTTTTTTCTTGAGCTGCTCTTGGAATTCTTTCTTTGTCTTTGGTGGTTTTAGCGAATGTGATTATGATATGTCTTGATGATTTTCTTTTGGGGTCTATCTTATATGAGTTTTGTTGAGCTTCTTGGATGGTGAGCTTTTCATCTTTCATGATATTAGGGAAATTTTCTGTCAGCAAATCTTCAGTGATCCTCTGTGTGTTTTTCAGTTTCTCCTCTGTTCTGGAGCTCTGATCACATATAAATTTTTGCTTTTGATTGTATCTCACACGATTCTCATGATTTCTTCATTTTTCTTTGTTTCTCTGTTTTTCTTCAGACAAAGTGGTATCCATGTATTTGTCTTCAATTTCTCTGATCCTGCCTTCCATTGTTTCAAATTAGCTCTAAAGCCTTCTATTGCACTGTCCATTTCTGAAGGCTTTTTATCTTTTGGGTTTCTAATTGTTGTTTTTGTATGATTTCTAGTTGTTTGTTTATTTTTACCTTTTGTTCCTGTATTATTTTCCTTAATTCTTCCATTGTTCTGTCTGTTTTCCCAGATTTTGTGTGTATTTTCCATGATTTTGTCTATTTTTTCTAATTTTTGTGTATGTTTTCCTTCATTTCTTGGAAAGCCCTGAATATTAGAGTTTTTAATTCCCTATCATGTAGTTTCAGTGCCTTTTCTCCTACCGGAAGGTCATCTGGTGTTTTATTTTTGTTGCTTTCTGGAGGCATCCTGTCCTTTTTTTTTTTTTTTTTTAATATGTTTCGATGTTGTCTGATGTCTTCAGGACATTAAGGAATTATTTTCTTCCTTTGTTGATTGTAGATTTGTTTGTTTCACCTGGCTTTTCCGGTTTATTTGGTTATATCTAAAAAGGAGGGCTGGGCATGCTTTGCTGCTTACTTGACTGTGGGCACAGTACTTCTCACCACCTTGTCCAGGTGAGCAGAGCTGTTCACTCAGCTATGGTATAGCAGGGCTTGTCCAGCAGAGGGGGAGATGAGGGGGGAACAAGTCATTTGCAGCATGTACTTGGGCTGACTGGGTGGTGCTGGGGACAGTGCAGGGTGTAGTCTGGTGGTCCTTGCTGGTGCTTCTCGGGGGCATGGAGCTTGGCACACAGTGTAGTCAGGAGGGAAGAGACAGGATATGATGTGTGTACTAGGTGCTCTGTCTCCTTTTGGAACTCCATGAAGTTGCCTTCCCATACTACCTGTCTGCCATTCTTGGTGTTTGAGGACCAAGATGGCAAATCCGTGCCAAGTTAGCTGTTAGAGGGCCTCCACTCCATAGCTCTCCTCATTCTCTGTTCTCTGTCAGTTTCTTTTTCCATTCAGTGCTTGATCACGTTCTTTATCCCTAAATTTGATGCTTAGGGTTCCAGAATTGATGTTTGTATCTGTTTTACTTGGTTTTTTGGGTCTTTGTTGCACAGGCACAGCATTGTGCTTCTGTCTGTAGTGCCATGTTGGCCAACATTTTTTTTCTTTAACACTTTAAAGAGGTCTTTTGCAGTATATTTGCCCAATGAAATACATCATTTGATTTCCTGACTGCTGCTTCAATGGGCATTGATTGTGGATCCAAATAAAATGTAACCCTTGACAACTTCAATATTTTCTCCATTTATCACGACATTTATTGGTCCAGTTGTGACGTTTTTGTTTTCTTTATGTTGAGATGTACTCCATACTGAAGGCAGTAGTGGTTGATCTTCATCAGTAAATGCTTCAAGTCCTCTTCGCTTTCAGCAAGCAAGGTTGTGTGATCTGCATATTGCAGGTTGTAAATGAGTCTTCCTCCAATCCTGATGCCATGTACTTCTTCATATAGTCCAGCTTTTTGGAGTATTTGCTCAGCATGCATATTGAATAAGTAAGGTGAAAGGATACAACCTTGATGCACACCTTTCCTGTAGCATCCCTTTGTTCTGTTGGAACGACTGCTTCTTGGTGTCTGTACAGGTTCCTCATGAGCACAATTAAGTGTTCTGGAATTCCCATTCTTTGCAATGTTATCCATAATTTGTTATGACTCACACAGTTGAATGCCTTTGCATAGTCAATAAAACACAGGTAAACATCTTTCTGGTATTCTCTGCTTTCAGCTAGGATCCATCTGACATCACCAATAATATCCCTCATTCCATGTCCTTTTTCTGAATCTGTCTTGAATTTCTGGCAGTTCCCTGTTGATGAACCACTGTAACCAATTTTGAATGAACTTCAGCCAAATTTTACTTGCGTGTGATATTAATGATATTGTTCAATAATTTCCACATTCTCTTGGATCATCTTTCATTCGAATGGGTCTCTTCCAGTTGGTTGATCAGGTAGCTGTCTTCCAAATTTCTTGGTATTGACAAGTGAACATCTCTAGTGCTGCATTCATTTGTTGAAACATTTCAATTGATATTCTTTCAATTCCTGGAGACTTTTTTTTTTTTTTTTGCCAATGCCTCCAGTGCAGCTTGGACTTTTTCCTTCAATACCATCAGTCTTAAGCATATGCTACCTCCTGAAATGGTTGAATGTTGACCAATTCTTTTTGGTACAGTGACTCTGTGTATTCCTTCCATCTTCTTTTGGTGCTTCCTGCACTGTTCAATATTTTGCCCATAGAATCCTTCAGTGTTGCAACTCTAAGAGTGAATGTTTTCTTCAGTTCCTTCAGCTTGAGAAATGCTGAGCTTGTTCTTTTTTGGTTTTCTAACCCCAGCTCTTTACACATTTCATTATAATTCTTTACTTTGTCTTCTGGACCTACCCTTTGAAATCTTCTGTTTAGTTCTTTTACTTCATCATTTCTTCCATTCACTTTAGTTGTTCTACATTCAAGAGCAAGTTTTAGAGTTTCTTTTGACATCCATTTTGGTATTTTCTTTCTTTCCTGTGTTTATAATGACCTTTTGCTGTTTTCATGTATGGTGTCCTTGATGTCATTCCACAACACCTGTGGTCTTCGGTCATTAGCGTTCCATGGATCAGATGTATCCTTGAGATAGTCTCTAAATTCAGGTGGGATATACTCAAAGTTATATTTTGGCTCTGGTGGACTTTTAAAAAATTTCTTCTGTTTCAAATTGAATTCGCATACAAGCAGTTTGATGATGTGTTCTGTAGTCATCCCCTGGCCTTGTTCTTTCTGATGATATTGAGCTTCTCCATTGTCTCTCTTCACAGGTGTAGTCAATTTGTTTCCTGTGTATTCTGTCTGGTGAGGTCCATGTGTATAGTCGCCATTTATGTTGTTGAAAAAAAGGTATTTGTAATGAATAAGTCGTTGGTCTTTCAAAATTCCATCATACAATCTTAGGCATCATTTCTATCACCAAGGCTAACTACCAATCCTTCTTCGTTCCCTACTTTTGAATTCCAATCACCAATAATTATCAATGAATGTTGTACCAGCCGTATACTCACACTGTATGTAGAATTATCTTTCATATTTATACCTGCATAATAGATACAGCTGAAAAGGGGCTTTGTTGTGGAATGTAATGTTATAGATATTGTTTCAATGTTTTAAACAATTTTCTTCTCAGGATAGAAAAAAATTTTTTAATTTCCCAAACATAAATGTATTTTGATCAACACTGAACTTGAAATTAAGGAGCTGAGTCATCCAACTATTACTTTTTGCCAGAGTTTGATGTTGGGGAAGAGGTGAATCCAGGTTTTATTTATTTATTTAGTCTTTTTTAAGTCATTCCCAGCTGCATCTTCTTCTCTTCACACCCACATTCTTTTCTGAGTAGGGAAAAGAAAAGGAGATGGAGAAGGGAAGGCAAGAGGTGGAAGGTGTAACTTAAGTCAGAACTCTACCAGGGCTGTATCGACCCTCTTAGAAGAGAAAGGACGTGAAAGGGCTAAAAGATCAGTAGCACTTTTTGGTGATAAGGTTAAACCTGCCTTTTACTGCATTAAAAAAAAAAAAAAACTTGTTTTTCTTTGTAAAGATTTTTCTATGCTTTGAATTGACGTTTTTCTTTTTAAAAAATTTTATATTTATAACAAAATTTGCCATTTTAATCATTTTAAGTGTACAAAGCAGTGACATTATTATATTCACCATGTTGTGCAACCATTACTACTATTTCCAAAAATTTTTCACTGTTCCAAACAGAAACTCAGTACCCCTTAAGCAATAATTCCCCATTCTTTAGCCCTGAATTGATTTTTGAATGTAAATTATAAGCCTCAGTTTTATGGTATTTTTTCCTCTTAGACATTTAGAAAACCCTAACTCTATGGAATCAATGGTAGCATTATAAGGACCCTGAATTTCAAGTTGTTAGGCTTTGAAACAGTAAGGGCAGGTACTCTGATTATTGCCTCTGTAAAAAAAAAAAAAAAAATTTTTTATCACTAGGATATAATTAATGATACCTCAAAATAAATACACATTTAGCTACATTTTCATGAACTGGAAGAGAATAAGGTTAGCACATTTTAAATGTATGATATTAACTCAGGGCAGATGACACAATTCACTTAATTGTCGCAAAAGGATCACACAGTCAAACAAATCAGATTAGAATTCTCCATCAGCAAAATGAGAAAGAGAATACAACAGAACTAGTTGAAAACTGTACAAAAAAACTCTTTTCAGTCTTGGAATATTCTTTTATTTTTTGTTGCTGTAATTTCTGATGACAATGAAAAGGTTACCATGCAGCTGTGAAAAATAAGCCACTGAGAGGAATTCTAGGTAATTTCACTTTCCATCAAATGTTTTTTGATTCATGAATTAAATTCTCTTTCTCCTTTTTCTCATTAGGTCTTGATTACTGTGCCAGCTGTCTACAGAACACTCTATGAAATGAAAGAGGATGCCATCGAATTGATTCCGACTCATAGCAACCCTGTAGGACAGAGTATAACTGCCCCATTGGGTTTCCAAGGCTGTAATCGTTATGGAAGCAGACTGCCGCATCTTTGTCCTGTGGAGTGGCTGGTGGGTTCCAACCAACCACCTGTCGGTTAGCAGCCGAGCACTTAACCACTGCACCACCAGAGCTCCTTAGTGGTCCACTGACAACTTTCAAATCAACTTTCACTTTTTCCATTTTTACTTATTTTTAAAAATTCTCCTTTTTTTGAGAAAGTAGGAGTTGAGGACTCAAACTTCACTTAGGGTCTTCTGTACTTTCCTTCTCTCGGTATATCTCCTCACAGATCTTGCATCCACTAACAGAAGCACACAAACTGCTACTTTCCTACTGTCACAAATAGCCACCAGTCATCAGGCTCTGATGATTCAGTCATGAATCAGTAGAAATATGCTAGTATTTCAAGGCACATACTGACTAAAGGGAGTAATGACTAAAGTAATGACTAAAGGGAGGCATTGAGGACTAAGGTACGCCTGACCCAAGTTATGGTATTTTCAATTGCCTCATATGCATGGGAAAGCTGGACAATTCATAAGGAAACCCCAAGAAGAATTGATGCCTTGATGGTTTGGCAAAGAATATTGACTATACCATGGACGGCCAAAAGAATGAACAAGTCTGTCTTGGAAGAAGTACAGCCAGAGTACTCCTTGGAAGCAAAGATAGGGATGCTCCATCTCACATAATTTTGACATTATCAGGAGGGACCAGTTCCTGGAGAAGGATATCATGCTTGGTAAGTTATAGGGTCAGCAAAAAAAAGGAAGACCCTCAATGAGATGGATTGACACAGTGGCTCCAACAATGGGCTCAAACATAAGCACAACTGTTTGGAAGGTGCAGGGCTGGGCAGTGTTTCGTTCTCTTGTAAAGTGGGTTGCTATAAAAAATTTTTTTTTTTGCTATAGTCTCTTCATTTTTCCTGATGATTTTTGAATGTACCTCACAGTTTTCCTGTACATCAAATTCTCTGCCAACATCTTCAGCAACATCAATAGCAAATATTGGTTGAAAAGATAAAACTTGAATATTCACATTAATAACCTTTCAAACACCTGGCCTTGTAATACAGGACCCTCTTAATATAAACATCTTTTATATCTCTTTCATTACTCTACCTGCTGCAATCTGCTTGTCTCCCCCATACAACTGCTTTTTTCAAAGAATCTCTTAATCATCCAGTTCAGTGGCTTTTCAATCTTCTTTCCACCCAACCTCTATGAGACCATTGATATAACTCTTCTTTCTTCTCAAGTCTCTTTCCTTCCTTTTAGTAATACAATACTATTCCAATTATATTTCTGAATGTTCTTTAAATGGATCTATTTTCTCCTCCAGCCCCCACATTTAGATATTCCTCAACACACAATACTTGGCCATCTTATTTTCTTTCTTTCTTTTTTTTTTTAATTTTCTTACCTAATTACACCTTTTATTTCTATGGCTTGGTATTTTTTGGCCTTGATGTGGGTGACTCCCATATTTCCTCTTGTGTCTTAATTCCTCTTCTGATTTCCAGGCCCATATTATTCAAGGACCTGCTGGACAGCTTTGAATGGATGTTCTACCATCATCTAAAGCTGAACACATGCAAATCTCGATCCATCCTAGTTCATTAACCTATCCATTTAATGTAATGCCAGTGAAAATCCAGAGTGCATTTTGTGAGGTGGCTTGGGGAATAGTATGTCTAAACAATTTTAAAGTTCATCTAGAAGGATCAGTGTACTACTAGCCCTACCAGATATTAAGATATATTATAAAACCACAGTTGTAAACAATCGGATCAATGTAAAATAATGGAAACTCCAGAATTTGACCTGTGTGCGTGTATGCATCCATATCCGTATATATTCACGTACACTTAAAATAACTGGAAGAAGGATAGATAGTGTAGGGCCAACTGACTAAGCATTTGGAAAGGTAAAATTAGATTTGTTTTAATACATCTTAAAGCAAAATAAATTCCAGGTGAAGTAAATATCAAATTGTGAAGCCATAAGGATACCAGAAGGGGCATATTAAAGTAATAGTAGTATAAGGGAGGAGTTTTTAATCATGACATCAAAGACACAAACCATAAAGGAAAGGATTGGTAGATTTGACAACATAAAAATTACAAACAAAAATTCTGACCTTATATAACCCCAAAGGCCAAATTGAAAAGTAATCAATAAGCTGGAAAATGTAGTATATCATGAATAGGGCTGTTTAACATTAATAAAATAAAAAGTAACAGAATGGACAAAGGCAAAATTCTTATTCTATCTCTCTTTCTCTTATACACACATGCACAGATAAAACAAGTATATATAAAATGTCCAGAAAAGACAAATGCATGGAGACAGAAAGCAGATCAGTTGTTGCCTGAGGCTGGAGATTGTGAGTGAAGACCGACTACAAACAGAATTAAGATAAACTTTTGGATGAAAACGTTCTAAAACTCGAGTTTGGTTGTACAACTACAAAATTTTATGAAAATCATTGAGATTATACACTTACAATGGATGCATGTTATGGTGTGTAAATTAGACCACAATAAAGCTGGCAAAATTTTTCAAAGGCATCAGAGGATAACCGTCTCTATGTCTGAAGTCAAATGAAACATACGTCTTATAGATAAATGGCATAATTACATGTTATTTTTTGAATTCCCGTTTAGGGAGACATCACAAAGTCTTATAAAGATAATCCAGTCTAATTTTCTTTTTTTTTGCAGACAGGAAAACTAAAACCCAATGAGTTAAATTCTTCCCCTCAAATCACATAATCCACTAATGAAAGTTCTAGGACTTGCACCCAGATTGCCTGACTACTAGTAGCCTGGCGTTCAGTACACTTTACTATAGTCTTTCACGACAGTGTACCTATAATGCTCTATAATTAAATTGACTAGAATTCCAATGAAATAAAAACAATCATTTACTCAACTATAATTTATGGATTGGTGTAATAAGCAACATTTCCAAATGTGGGAAATCACTATTGTGGTAGATGAATGCCCCTGGTTGTGATGTCTTGATGTGGAAGACTGTTTAGGTGGAAGCATTAAAAATGAGTCTATTTCTTTTCAAATGCTTGGCCAAATGTTTTGAATACTTTGGATTTGATATACTGTAAGCTGAAAAGCAACAAAAATGCATCAAATTTACATGCATTATTATTAGGAGGTGCAGCATATAAAGTACCTTGAGAGCTTTCTTCAGACAAACAGATAGATACTTCATCATTTCTGTCATTATCCTCTCCAATATCAGGCCCAGCTTCCTCTCCTGGTGTGAGTGCAGACAAAGATCCAGACTCAGGCTGCTCAGAGAAATCAGCTGGGCCTCCTCTTGGAGGTGGAACTTCAATTCCCATTAAACGATACTTCCTTCTTCGATTCCCAATCCAAGTCTTTATAAGAGAAATATAAGAGAAAGTTTTGAAATCATAGAAAGTTTAGCAGTTCTGGCCATTAAAATAATTAATGGATTCTGTGTAATATGATTTAGAAAGGGTAAATAAGTACTAGAACAATGACATTTTTATTACCATTTAATATGTTATAATAAAATAATTGCTTTCCTTTAAAATCTTATTAGCAGAAATATGATATTTATCTAAATATAGACTTTCAAAAAACATGAAATCCATTAACAGTTCACATTTACTTTTGCTCTTTTTTTTCCTGGAGAAAATAATCCACCAAATCTTTCAACAGAAAAATGAATTGGTTATTTTCCCAAAGGTATCATGCATACAGCTATAACAATAGCTCATATTCCATTTCTAATCTTGCCCTTCCTGGGTGAAAATACGATCTCTATTATCTTTGTTTGGCTCTATAATGGTTACCTTACTGTTTCAAGTATTCTGAAATATCATTTTATAGGATTTAGAACCAATTTTTAAAACCTTTCATATTGAAATAATTTTCGAGCCACAGGAAGTTGCAAAGAAGTACAAAGAGGTTCCATGCATCTTTCAGTTTCCCAAAATTTGCTTCTTAAATAGTCATAGCACAATATCAAAAACCGGAAATTTACATTGTGCTATGTGTGTTTATAGCTCCAATGTCCCTTTATCACATCATTCCTCCTCCTTCCCTTTCTACCATGCCTAACTTCTGGCAACCACTAATCTATTTTCCATTTCCATAACCTTGTCATTTTCAGAATGTTACATAAATGGAATAATACAGCATGTAAACTTTTGAAAGTGGCTTTTTTTTTCACTCAGCATAATTCCCTGGGGGTTCATCCAAGTTGTTTTGTGTTGAAAATAGTTCTTTCTGTTTTATCATTAAGTAGTATACCACAATTCGCTATGTAGAAAAGTTTGTTAACCATTCACCAGTTAAAGGACACTATGATTGTTTCCAGTTTTTGACTATTACATCAATAGTTGCTATGAATATTTGTACACAGGTGTTTTTTTAAACTATTTAAGAAATTATAGTGGTGAAATATATGTAACAAGTTTGCCATCTTAACCATATTTTGGTGTACAATTAGTGACATTAATTACATTCACCATGTTGTGTTACCATCACCACAAACTATTTCAAAAATTTTACATCACTCCAAACAGAAACTCAGTATCCCTTTAGCAATAACTCCCATTCCTTCCTCCCCACAGCCTCTGGTAACCACTAATGTACTTTGGTCTCTGTGTGCTTACGTATTCTGGACATTTCATATAAATGGGAGCATACTATATTTGTCCTTTTGTGTCTGATTTATTTCACTCAACATAATGTTTTCAAGGTTCTTCCATGTCATAGTATGTGTACAGATTTTTGTGCAGACATATGTTTTCATTACTGTTGGATAAATACCCAAGAAAGTAATTTCTGAATCATATGATAATTTCATGTTCAATTTTAGAACAAACTTCTAAACAGTGTACCATTTTATGTTCCCACTAACAATGTATGAGAGATCCAGTTAATTCACATCTTTGCCAACATTTGACATTTTCTTTCTTTTTTTCTCTCTTTCTCTTTCTCTCCCTCCCTCCCTTTTTCTCTCCTTCCTTCCCTTCCTTTCCTGTTCTTTTAGGTGTGTATAGTGATATCTCATCTTGGTGTTAATTTGCATTTTCTTAGTGAATAGTGATAGGGACCTGGTGGCAGAATGGTTAAGTGCTCTGCTTCTAACTAAAAGGTAAGCAGTTCAAACCCACCAGCCCCTTTGCAGGAGAAAGATGTGGCAGTCGGCTTCCATATAGATTTACAGCCTTGGGAACCCTATGGGACAGTTCTACTCCATCCTGTAGGATCACTATGAGTGGGAATTGACTGGATGACAATGAGTTTTATTTTGGGTAGTGAATAATAACATTGAACATCTTTTCATATGCTTATCTGGCATCCATAGATGCTCTTCAGTAAACCCATTTTCTAACTTATTTTTGTTTGTTTTTAATGTTGGGTTTTGAGAGTTCTTTATATATGCTACTACATGAGGTTTTTTTTTTTTTTTTTGAAGGGGGTCAAAAACGTGGTTTGCAAATATTTTCTTCCAGTCTGTAGCTTGTAGTTTTATCCTTTTAACAGGATCTTTTGCAGAGTAGAAGTTTTAATTTTGATAAGATGCACAGAGTCACAATACCAAAAAGAATTGGTGGACATTCATCCATTTCAGGAGGTAGCATATGATCAGGAACTGATGGTACTGAAGGAAGAAGTCCAAGCTGCACTGAAAGCATTGATGAAAAACAAGGCTCCAGGCATTGACAGAATACCAACTGAGATGTTTCAACAAATGGATGCAGTGCTAGAAGTGCTCACTCATCTATTCCAAGATGTATGGAAGACAGCTACATGACCAACTGACTAGAAGAGATCCATATTTACACCTATTCCAAAGAAAGATGATCCCACCAAATGTAGGAATTATGAACAATATCATTAATATCACACACAAGTAAAATTTTGCTGAAGATTATTCAAAAGCGGCTGCAGCAGTACATACACAGGGAACTGCCAGGAATTCAAGCCTGATTCAGAAGAGGACATGGAGCTAGGGATATCATTGCTGATTTCAGATGGATCCTGGCTAAAAGAACACCAGAAAGATGTTTGTCTGTGTTTTATTGACTATGCAAAGGCATTCGACTGTGTGAATCATAACAAATTATGGATAACATTACGAAGAATGGGAATCCAAGAACACTTAATTGTGCTCATGAGAAACCTGTACATAGATCAAGAGGCAGTTGCTCAAATAGAACAAGGAGATACTGCGTGGACCAATAAGTAACATCATGATAAAAAGAGAAAAGAATGGATCCACAATCAATACCCATGGAAGCAGCAACCAAGAAATCGTGTGACACATTGCATTGGGCAAATTTGGTGCAAAAGACCTCTTACAAACTGTTAAAAAGCAAAGATGTCACTTTAAGGACTAAGGTGCTCCTGACCCAAACCATGGTGTTTTCAATCACCTTATATGCGTAGGTAAACTGGACAATAAATAAGGAAGGCCAGAGAAGTATTGACACCTTTAAGTTGCGGTGTTGCTGAAGAATATTGAATATACCACGGACTGACAAAAGAGCCAACAAATCTGTCTTGGAAGAAATACAGCCAGAATGCTCCTTAGAAGCAAGAATGGCAAGCCTACGTCTCACATACTTTGGACATGTTATCAGGAGGGATCAGTTCCTGGGAAAGGACATCATGCTTGGTAAAGTAGAGGGTCAACGAAAAATGAAGAAGACCCTCAATAACATGGATCGACACAGTGACTGCAACAACGGGCTCAAGCATAATAACGATTGTGAGGACTGCTCAGGACCCGGCAGTGTTTCCTTCTGTTGTACATAGGTTGGTATGAGTCAGACCTGACTGGATGGCCCCTAACAACAGGAACAAATCTCTGACTTTTTTCTTTTATAGATTGCATTTTGGGTGATGTAAAAAAAAAAAAAGAAGAAAATTTTCTTCTTTTTTTATCCAAGAAATTGTCATCAAGGCCTATGTCCTGAAGATTTCCTCCTATGTTATCTTTTAAAAGCTTTATAGTTTTATGTTTTACATTTAATCTATGATCTATTTTCAGTTTATTTTTGTATAAGGTGTGAGGTTTAGGTTGAGGTTCATACCACCACTCCCATGGATATCTAATTGCTCCAGCACCATTTGTTGAAAAGACTATCCTTCCTCCATTGAATTGCTTTTGCAACTTTGTGTAAAAAATCAGTTGGTCATGCTTTATTGGGGCTCTTTCTGGGTTCTCTATTCTGTTCCATTGATTTACGTGACTGTCCTTCTACCAATATCCCTCAGTCTTGATTATTATAGCTATAGAACAGACAAGCAAAAAAACCAAACCCATAGCCATTGAGTCGATTGTAGCTATATAATGTCTTAAAATCAGGTTCCTTTCACTTTTTCCCCCAGAATTGTTTCAGCTATTCTTGTTACTTTACCTTTCCATATACATTTTTTAATTATCTTGTCCATACCTTCCCCTCCCACATAAAAATCTCGCTGGGATTTTGATAGGAATTGTATTAAAACTACATGTCAATTTGGGGAGAATTGACATCTTTACTATGTTGAGTCTTCTAATCCATGAACACAGAATGTCCATTTACTTAGAGCTTCTTTGATTTCTTTCATCAGCATTTTGTAGTTTCCAGCATACAAGTCCTGTACACGTTTTGTTAGATTTACCCTTAAGTATTTGGTATTTTCTAGTGATTGTAAAAGGCAGTGTACTTTTTGGATTAATTTGTCTTCTTCTCCTTCTATATTAACTTTAAAAAAATTATGTTATTGTTGTTGAGAATATATACAGGAAAACGTACACCAGTTCAATAGTTTCTACAAGTACCATTTAGTAACAGTGATTACATTCTTTGTGTTATGCAACCCTTCTCACCCTCCTTTTCTGAGTTGTTCCTGTCACATTAACACAAATTCACTGTTCCCTAAGGTTTCTGTCTAATCTTTCGAGTTGCTGTTGTCAATTTGATCCCTTATAGGTAGTTCTTAAAAAAGCATAATGCCCAAGGCAGACATTTTTTTTACTAGTTAAGCTAAACTACAGTTCAGTTTTAAGATCACTTCAGGGAATATTTTTGGTTTAAGGTTTAAAGGTTATCTCAGGGCAATAGTTTCAGGGTTTCATCCACCCTCCATGGCTCCAGAAATTCTAGAGTCCATGAGAATTTGAAATTCTATTCTGCATTTACCCACTTTTGATCAGGATTCTTCTATGGAATTTTTGATCAAAATGTTCAGTATTGGTAGCCAGGCACCATCCAGTTCTTCTGGTCACATGACAAAGGAGGCAGTTGTTCACGGAGCCAATTTGCCACACATTCCGCATTCTCCTCCTATTCTTGACTCTCCTTCTTCAGTTGCTCGAGGTGAATAGAGACAAATTCTTGTGCCTTGGATGGCCACTTGCAAGGTTTTAAGACCCCAGGTACTATGCAATGAACTAGGAGATAGAACAGAGGCACTAAACACATTCTTAGGCCAATTAACTGCGACATACCATGAAACCATGACCTTAAGCCCCCAAACCAAGAAACCGAATCCCATGATGATTTTGGTTGTACATAAGCAGCTTCAGCAGCTACTCTTTTTCCTTTTGTCATTGTTGTGACTATCTATCATACAACTTTTGCCAACTGTATTTTTAATATCCGTTTCTATATGTTCATTTTTAGTATATAGAGATACAATTGATTTTTGTCTTGATTTTGTATCCTGCCACCTTGTTGAATTCACTTATCAATTCTAGGAGTGTTATTGTTGATTCCTTGGGATTTTCTGTGTAGACTATCATGTCATCTGCAAACAGGGACAGTTTTCTTTCTTTTCATTTATATATCCTTTTATTTTCTTGACTTCTTGGTCTGGCTAGAATTTCCAGTCTATGAGTGGTGAGAGGGGGCAACCTTGTCTTGTCCCAGACCTTAGGGGGAAAATGTTCACTTGTCAAGCATAAAGTATTACATTGTTGTAGGTTTTGGGGGCCTGGAGATTCTGTTTTTGTTTTCTTTTTTTAACACAAGAAAAATAAGTATATAATTTGTCAAAAGGTAATGAATGGTGTGGAAAAGAATAAAGTTGGGTTAGGACAACTAGAATGACAGAGGGTGATGCAATATTATACATACTAATCATTGAAGTTCTCTTTGATAATATCTGAACAGTCATAATCTTAAAATTTTCCCCATAGAGGACCATATCTACCACAGCCTCCACCAGACTGAGTCCAGTACAACGAGGAAAACAAAAATCCTCACAACTGGATCAATAAGTAACATCATGATAGAAAATGTAGAAGTTGTCACTTAATTGTGCTCATATGGAATCTGTACATAGACCAAGAGGCAGTAAGCCCTGCTGCCACCAATGACTGCTCTGATAAGGATCACAATAGAGGGTCCAGGACAGAGCTGGAGAAAAACGTAGAACAAAATTCTAACTCAAAAAGAAAGACCAGACTTGCTAGTCTCACAGAGACTGGAGAAACCCTGAGAGTATGGACCCCGGACACCCTTTCAGCTCGGTAATGAGGTCACTCCTGAGGTTCACCCTTCAGCCAAAGATTGAACAGGCCCATGGAACAAAAGAAGACTAAAGGGGCGCACCAGCCCTGGGGCAGGGACTGGAAGGCAAGAGGGAACAGGAAAGCTGGTAATAGGGAACCCAGGGTTGAGAAGGGAGAGTGTTGACATGTCATGGGGTTGTTAACCAATATCATACAACAATGTGTGTACTAACTGTTTGATGAGAAACTAGTTTGTTCTGTAAACCTTCATCTAAAGTTCAATTAAAAAAAAAACAACTTGAAGACAAAAAAAAATTTCCTCAGAGAAATTATTTTTGAAGTTTTCCAATCAATATATTTATTACTACATTACCTTTTTATTTTTAAAATTTTTTATTGTGGCTCTCTCTCTCTCTATATATATAAACATATATTTGCCATTTCAACCATTTTTTCGGGTACAGTGCAGTATTAATTACATTCACCATGTCTGGAACCATCACCACAATTTATTTCCTCACTCCAAACAGAAACTCACTGTGCCTTAAGCAATATCTCCCATTTTACCCTCCTCCCAACTCTCCTTGTTGTTGTTAGGTGCCAATGAGTCTCTTCTGACTCATAGTGACCCTATATACAATAGAACGAAAACACTACCTAGTCCTGCACCATCCTCACACTCCTTGTTATGCTTGAGCCCATTACTGCAGCCATTGTGTCAATTCATCTTGTTGAGGGTCTTCCTCTTTTTCGCTGACCCTCTACTTTACTAAGCGTGATGTCCTTCTCCAAGGAGCGGTCCCTCCTGATAACATACCCAAAGTACGTGAGACGAAGGCTCGCCATCCATGTTTCTAAGGAGCATTCTGGCTATACTTCTTCCAAGACAGATTTGTTCCTTCTTCTGGCAGTCCATGGTATATTCAATATTCTTCACCAACACCATAATTCAAAGGCATCAATTCTTCTTGGTCTTCCTTATTAATTGTCCAGCTTACCCATGCATATAAGGTGATTGAAAACACCATGGTTTGGGTCAGGAGCACCTTAGTCCTTAAAGTGACGTCTTTGCTTTTTAACACTTTATAAGAGGTCTTTTCCAGCAAATTTATCCAATGCAACGTGTAGTTTGATTTCTTGACTGCTCCTTCCATGGGTGTTGTTTGTGAATCCAAGTAAAACGAAATCCTTGAGAACTTCAATCTTTTTTCCATTTATCATGATATTGCTTATTGGTCTAAAAACAAACAAACAAAACCTCAAACTTGTTGCCATTGAGTTGATTCTGGTTCACAGTGATCCTATCAGACAGGGTAGAACTGCTGTATAGGGTTTCTAAGGAGCGGTTGGTGGATTTGAACTGCTGACCTTTTGGTTAGCAGCAGAGCTCTTAACCACTAAGCTGCCAGGGTTCCCTTATTGGCCTAGCTGTGAGGATTTTTGTTTTCTTTATGTTGAGGTGTAATCCATAAAGAAGGTTGTACTCTTTGATCTTCATTAGTAAGTGCCTCAAGTCCTATCCACTTTCAGCAAGCAGGTTTGTGTCATCTGCATATCGCAGGCTGTTAATGAGTCTTCTTCCAACCCTGATGCTGCGTTCTTCTTCATACAGTCCAGCTTCTCGGATTATTTGCTCAGCATACAAGCTGAATAAGTATGGTGAAAGGATACAATCCTGATGCATATCTTTCTTGATTTTAAACCACGCAGTAACCCCTTGTTCTGTTCCAATGACTACTGCCTCTTGGTCTATGTACGGATTCCTTATGAGCACAATTAAGTGACAACTTCTATATTTTGTATCATGATGTTACTTATTGATCCAGTCATGAGGATTTTTGTTTTCCTTATTTTGAGGCACAATCCGTGCTGAAAGCTGTATTCTTTGATCTTCATTAGCAATTTTTAAAGTCCGCTTCTCTTTCATCAAGCAAGGTTGTGTTATCTGCATATCGTAAGTTGATAATGAGTCCCCCTCTAACTTTGATACCACGTTCTTCTTCATATAGTCCATCTTCTTGGACCATTTGCCCAGCATACAGATTGAATAAAAAACAACAACAACAAAAAAACAAATCCAGTGCCATCAAGTCGATTCCTACTCATAGCGACCCTGTAGGACAGAGTAGAACTGCCCCATAGAGTTTCCAAGGAGTGCCTGGCAGATTCGAACTGTCCAACTCTTTGGTTAGCAGCCTTAGCACTTAACCACTACACCACCAGGGTTTCCACAGATTGAATAAGTACGGTAAAAGGATACAACAGTGACACACAGTTTTGCTCATTTTAAACCAGGTAGCATCTCCTTGATCTGTTTGAACTACTACATTCTAAAAAAAAAAAAAAAAAAAGAGGCTATTATAAATGGAATTTTCCTGATTTCATTTTTGAAGTTCTCTGTTGGTGTAGAGAAATCCAGCTGATTTTTGTATGTTGATCTTGTACCCTGCTACTGTACTGAATTTTTCTATTAGTTCCAGTATTTTTCTTGTGGAATATTTGGGGTTCTTTACCTATAGGATCACATTACCTACGAGTAGGGATAGTTTTACTTTTTCCTTTCAATTTGGATGCACTTCATTTCTTTTTCCTGCCTTATTGCTCTAGCTAGGACTTCCAGCACAATGTTCAATAGGAGTGGTGATAAAGGCATCCCAGCCTTGTTCCCATTCCCAGGGGGAATATTTTCAGCCTCTCTCATTGAGAATGATGTTGGCTGTTGGTTTTGTCTAAGAAAGAACCCAAGCTTGTTGACGTGGAGTCGATTCTGACTCATATTGACCCTATTAAAAAAAATCCGTTGCCATTGAGTCAATTCTGACTCATAGCGACCCTATAGGACAGGGTAGAACTGCCCCATAGGGTTTCAAAGAAGCGGCTGGTAGATTTAAACTGCAACATTTTAATTAGCAGTAGAGTTCTTAACCACTGTGCCACCAGGGCTCCCCTTTATTATGTTGAGGAATTTCCCTCTATTCCTATTTTATTGAGTTTTTTTTTCAGGAATGAGTGTCGGACTTGACTAAATGCCTTTTCTGCATTGATTGAGATGATCATATAATTCTTTTGTTTTATTCTATATGTAGTGCATTATGTTGATTGATTTTCTAGTGTGGAACCATCCTTGCATACCTGGTATGAATCTCACTTGGTTGTGGTGTTTTTGTTTTTATATTATTCTGAATTCTGTTGGTTAGAATTTTGTTGAGAATTTTTTGCATCTATCTTCATGAGACATATTGGTCTGTAATTTTCTGTTTTTGTGGTGTCTTTGCCTGGCTTTGGTACCAGGGTTATGCTGGCTTCACAGAATGAATTTCAGAGTATTTCTTTCTTTTCTATGCTCTGAAGTAGTTTGAACAGTGCCGATGTGTGCTTTTCTCTGAATATTTCATAGAATTGAAAATGAAGCTGTCCGGGCCAAAGCTTTTGTTGTTGGGAGTTTTTGTTTGTTTGCTTTTTGTTTTTACCTCTTCAATCTCTTCTCTTGTTATGGTTCCGTTCAAATTTTTTATCCCAGGTTGTGTTAGTTTAGGTAGGTAGTGTGTTTCTAGAAATTCCTCCATTTCCTCTAGGTTCTCAAATTTGTTGGAGTACAATTTTTCATAATATTCTGTTATGATCCTTTTTATTTCAGTTGGGTCTATTGCAATATCCTCCATCTCATTTCTTATGTGGATTATTTGCTTAGTATCCTGTTTTGCTTTTGTAAGTTAGGCCAATGGTTTTTTAATTTTGTTGATCTTTTCAAAGAACCAATTCTTGGTCTTGTTGATTCTTTCTATTGTTTTTCTGTTCTCTATTTAGTTCTGCTCTCATTTTTTACTGTTTACTTTCTCCTGGTGGCTGTGGGCTTCTTTTGCTGTTCACTTTCTTTTTGTTCAAGTTGTAGGGTTGTTTTCATTTTGGCTCTTTCTTCTTTTTTGATGTGTGTGTTTATTCCTATAAATTGACCTCTGAGCACTGCCTTTACTGTGCCCTAAAGGCTTTGGTATGATGTGTTTTCATTCTCATTTGGTTTCTTGACTGTTGCTTTCTTGGGCATTGATTGTGGATCCAAATAAAATGAAATCCTTGACAACTTCAGTCTTTTCTCCATTTATCATGATGTTGCTTTTTCATCCAGTTGTGAGGATTTTTTGTTTTCGTTATGTTGAGGTGTAATCCATGCTGAAGGCTGTAGTCTTTAGTCTTCCTCAGTGCTTCAAGTCCTCTTCACTTTCAGCAAGCAGAGTTGTGTCACCTGCATACTGCAGGTTAATAATGAATCTTCCTCTCATGCTGATGCCACGTTCTTCTTCATATAGTCCAGTTTCTCAGATTATTTGCTCAGCATACAGGTTGAATAAGTATGATGAAAGAATACAACCTTTATGCACACCTTTCCTAGTTTTAAACCACGCAGTATTCCCTTGCTCTATTTGAACAACTGCCTCTTTGCCTACGTACGAGTTCTGCATGAGCACAGTTAAGTGTTCTGAAATTTCCATTCTTCACAATGTTATCCATAAGTTGTTATGATCCATAGAGCCAAATACCTTTGCATAGTCAGTAAAACACAGATAAATATCTTTCTGGTATTCTCTGCTTTCGGCCAAGATCCATCTGACAGCAGCAATGATGTCCCTCATTCCATGTCCTCTTCTGAATCTGGCTTGAATTTCTGGCAGTTCCCTGTTGATGTACTGCTGCAACTGCTTTTGAATGATCTTCAGCAAAATTTTACTTGTGTGTGATATTAATGATATTGTTCAATAATTTCCACATTCTATTGGATCACCTTTCTTTGGAATAGGTGCAAATGTGGATCTCTTCCAGTCAGTTGGCCGGCCAGCTGTCTTTCAAATTGCTTGGCATACAGGAGTGAGCATGTCCAGTGCTGCATCCTTTTGTTGAAACATCTCAGTTGGTATTCTGTCAATTCCTGGAGCCTTGTTTTTTGCCAATGCCTTCCATAAACCTTGGACTTAATCCTTTAATACTATTGGTTCTCGGTCATAGGCTACCTCCTGAAATGGTTGAACATCAATTAATTCTTTTTGATACAGTAATTCTGTGTATTAATTCCATCTTCTTTTGATGCTTCCTGAGTTGTTCAATACTTTGCTCATAGAATGCTTCAATATTGTAACTCAAGATTGAATGTTTTCTTCAGTTCTTTCAGCTTGAGAAAAGCCAAGCATGTTCTTCTCTTTTGGTTTTCTAATTCCAGGTCTTTGCACATTTTGTTATAATAGTTTATTTTGTCTTCTTGAGCTGCTCTTTTGAAAAGTTTTGTTCAGCTCTTTTACTTCATCATTTCTTCCTCTAGCTATAGCTGCCCTACGTTCATGAGCAAGCTTCACAGTCTCTTCTAACATCCATAAGTATTTGGAATGGGTAAGTTGTTGGTCTTGCAAAATTCTCTCCTGCGATCTCTGACATTGTTTGTATCACCAGGGCCATATTTTCCAACTATTAATTCTTCTTTGTTTCCATCTTTCACATTCCAATCACCAGTAATTAGTGCATCTTGAGTTCACATTTGATCAATTTCAGACTACAGAAGTTAGTAAAAATCTTCGATTTCTTCATCTTTGGCATTAGTGGTTGGTGCACAAATTTGAATAATAGTCGTATTAACTGGTCTTCCTT
Source organism: Loxodonta africana (assembly GCF_030014295.1). Taxonomy (NCBI): domain Eukaryota; kingdom Metazoa; phylum Chordata; class Mammalia; order Proboscidea; family Elephantidae; genus Loxodonta; species Loxodonta africana. The sequence continues at coordinate 97,038,751 of NC_087369.1, forward strand.
ATAGGCCTACCGATATTACCCTATCACTGACAGTGTTGTACTTTAGGATAGATCTTGAAATGTTCTTTTGTGTCAATGAATGTGACACCATTCCTCTTTGATTTGTCATCTGGCATAGTGTATCATTTTCTGATTCAATATGGCCAATATCTATCTATTCCTTTATGTGTTGCATTTCATTTTTTTTTCTATTGTACTTTAGATGAAGGTTTACAGAACAAACTAGTTTCTCATTAAACAGTTAATACACATATTGCTTTGAGACATTGGTTAACAACCCCACAACTTGTCAACACTCTCCCTTCTCAAACTTGAGTTCCCTATTACCAGCTTTCCTGTCCCCTCCTGCCTTCTTGTCCTTGTCCCTGGGCTGGTGTGCCCCTTTATGGGCCTGTCCAATCTTTGGCTAAAGAGTGAACCTCAGGAGTGATTTAATTACTGAGCTGAAAGGGTGTCTGGGGGCCATACTCTCAGGGTTTCTCCAGTCTCTGTCAGGCCAGCAAGTCTGGTCTTTCTTTTGAGTTCTACATTTTTCTCCAGCTCTGTCTGGGACCCTCTATTTTGATCTCTGTCAGAGAAATCTGTGGCAGTAGCTGGGCACCATCCAGTTTTACTGGACTCAGTCTGGTGGAGGCCGTGGTAGACTTGGTCCATTAGTCCTTTGGGCCAATCTTTCCCTTGTACCTTTAGTTTTCTTCATTTTTCCTTCTCCTGAAGGGCTGAGACCAGTGGAGTATCCTAGATGTCCTCTTACAGGCATTTAAGACACAGAGACTTCTCACCAAAGTAGAATGTAGAGCATTTTCTTTGTAAACTATGTTATGCCAATTGAACTAGATGTTCCCCTAGATCATGGTCCCCACAGCCCTCAGCCCAGCAATTCGGCCCCTCAGGGAATTTGGATGTGTCTACAGAGCTTCCATGACTTTGCCTTGTACAAGTTGTGCTGGTTTCCCCAGTATTGTGTACTCTCTTACCCTTTACCAAAGTTACCAGTTATCTATTGTCTATTTGGTGTTTTCCATCCCCACCCCTCCTCTCCTTGATAACTATGAAAGACGGTTTATTTTTGTGTGCATTTCATTTTTGACAACTTCCAATTTTTCTAGATTCATACTGTGCGCATTCCACAGCCCAATTATTAATGGATGATTGCAGCTGTTTCTTTCATTTTGAATTGTGCCTCATCAGCAAATGAAGGTCCCCAAAGCTGTACTCCATCCACATCATTAAAGCTGACTTTCTTTGAGAAGGTAGCTCTTCTCCAGTTGTATTTTGAGTGCATTCCAACCTGAAGGCTCATCTTCTGGCACTATATCTGTGTTAGTCGTCTAGTGCTGCCATAAAAGAAATACCACAAGTGGATGGCGTTAACAAAGAGAAATTTATTTTCTCACAGTCTAGTAGGTAACAAGTCCAAATTCAAGGCGTCGGCTCCAGGGGAAGTCTTTCTCTCTCTGTTGGCTCTGGAGGAAGGTCCTTGTTCTCAATCTTTTTGTGGTCGAGGAGCTTCTCAGGCGCAGGGACCCTGTGTCCAAAGAATGCGCTCTGCTCCCGGTGCTGCTTTCTTCATGGTATGAGGTCCCCAACTCTCTGCTTGCTTCCCTTTCCTTTTATGAGAGAGAAAAGGTGGTGCAGGCCATGCCCCAGGGAAACTCCCTTCACATTGGATTAGGGATGTGACCTGCGTAAGGGTGGTGTTACAATCCCACCTTAATCCTTCTAACATAAGATTACAATTACAAAATGGAGGAAAACCACAAGATGCTGGGAATCATGGCCTAACCAAGTTAATACACACATGTTTTCAATCCATGACAATATCGAACAATATTTTGCTTCTATTCCTGAGGTTTTCACTGGCCAATTCTTTCAGAATTTGACCACCACGTCCTTCTTCCTAGTCTGTTGTTGTCTAGAAGCTCTACTGAAACCTGTCCACCATGGGTGACCCTCTGGTATTTGAGATGCAGGTGGCATAGATTCCAGCATCACAGCAACTCTCAAGCTACTACAGAACAACAAAAACACAAATGGTGGACGTTTTGGATAGCTTTGTCAAAATGCTCTTCCTTAAACTGAATCAATATCTATTGTTCTATTACTTCTAGGCATTGGTTTTACTCCTTCACTCCAGATCCACATCGCTCCAAACTCCTTGTTCTACATTCCAGCTACCAACTTTGTGAAGGGTAAGATTTTACTTGTTTTCACATTAAACATCCCTAGTCTTTAAATATATGCATCCCATAATCACTCGTGGTGGTGCAAATATATATACATGTAGGTTTTTTGGGGTTATATATATATATTTCCCCATTTTATGTGACTGATGGGCAAATTATCACTCAGCCTCAGATTTATGTGCAAAATGAGAGAAACTGTTTTTAACTCTTTACTCTCCTGGATTATATGTAATCTTACTCCCTTAAGCATAGTTATAAATCTATGGAATTATTCTGTGTCTTCTCAACCAGGACTCCTATGTAGTGACCCCAAAAACAAAATGGCTATTAAGCATGACAAGTACATTTTCTATGAAAACAATATGAAACTATATTCCAATCTTCTTTTAATTTTAATGTATTTTATTATATATTTTGTTATCATTTTATGCTATACATAAACGGTACACCTTTCTGTTAGCCATTCATTTCACAAATATTTATTGCTACTGAGAAGAACATTATGCTTGGTAAAGTAGAGGGTCATTGAAAAAGTGGAAGAACCTCAACGAGATGGACTGACTCAGTGGCTGAAACAATGGGCTCAAACATAGCAATATTGCGAGGATAGTGCAGGACCAGGCAGTGTTTTGTTTTGCTGTACATAGGGTTGCCATTAGTCAGAACCAACTCAATGGCACCTAACAACAGCAACAACACTGTGTACCAATTACTGCTCTCGTGCAAGAAATGCAGTGGCAAACAAAACAGCATAGTCTGTGTTCTCACGGACCTTAAACTTACATTATCTAATAGGGTCATAGAAAATAAACTTGTAGATAAGCAAATACAACTGACAAATTTTGACCAAGTGTTGTTATGAAGGAAAAGCTGGAAAACGTAGTTATAATGATACAGTGTAGTGAAGTGTTTTCCAAATTTACCTAAACATAAAAATTATTGGAGAAATTAAAAAATACAGAACCCTAGGTCTTCCACTGTAAATCCTGATTCAGTAGGTCGGGGATGGGATGAGGTAATCTGGATTTTTTTTTCTCTTGAATCTAGATTTTTAAGAAGCATCCAAAGTGATGCTTATGATAAAACATACACCGGTGAAGTGTAAAAATGCTAGACTGGGAATAAAGAGACCTGGATTTTAGCCACTGACTGTGTGACCTTGGGCAAGGCATCCCCTTATCTGGTCTCATTTTTCTTAAATATAAAATGAGGACATTGAACTCAATTTCAAGGTACCCTCCAGCTCTGAGTCAAAGTTTATGGCAGATAACAGAAAAATTACTATATTTGTTTTGTGCACAAGTTGCAGGGATTATATCTAATGCAATAAGAAAGGTCAAAATTACATAAATGAAAACTCTTTTATTTAAATAAATTTCAAATCTAGCCATGCTCCTTTGAAAATAAATATAACCTGAAATGTAAAAACACACATTTTCCATAAAATTCTTTAAGTCTTGAAAAATGTATTTTGAACATTCAAACGTGTTGTTCATACAAACGTTTGATCACACAAGAGTATATTTTGACATATGTTCACTATAACCCAAACACGGGAAAGACAGGCATTAAACTGAACTCTAATGAGACAGGGGAGGGGACCAACTTTTAGGAGGGATCTGTGGTACTTCACACTTATTATGCATATATATTACCTCAAAACGACCCTCTGCTATTTATACCCATTTATTATACGTGGAACCTGAAGCCCAGAGACATTAAATAATTTGACCATGCAAAAAAAAAAAATTTTTTTTTAAATCGTAAGTTCCTTGGGTGAGCTGTATTTTTTCCTTAGCACCTAGAAGAGTCCTGACATGTAATAAGTGCTCAGTTTACCTTTTCAAAATAAGTCAGTAAAAAATAGTCACTAACCTGGGAATGAAATTCCCAAGTTAAAGAAATGAGCACATAATTAATAATACTTAATAAGTTCAAAGGAAAAATATGCCAAGTTTCCTTCTTAGACTTTTCAGGAATACATAACAGGAAAAAAATGAACCTAAAATTTCCAAATTATACCCCACCTAATAATTTTTTTAATGATTAACTTGACATTATAGGCAAACTTTGCCTATAATGTCAAGTTAATCATTAAAAAAATTATTAGGTGGGGTATAATTTGGAAATTAGTAACCCAAAACTCGCTGCCATGGAGTCAATTCTGACTCATAATGACCCTATAGGATACAGTATAACTGCCCCATAGGGTTTCCAAGGAGCGGATGGGGGATTTGAACTGCCAACCTTTTGATTAGCAGTTGAACACTTAACCACTGAGCCACTAGGGCTCCAAATTAGTAATAAAACCGTAAAAACCCATTGCCTTCAAGTCGATTCCGACTCATAGTGACCCTATAGGACAGAGTAGAACTGCCCCACAAAGTTTCCAAGAAGCACCTGGTGGAATTGAACTGCTCATCTTTTGGTTAGCAGCTATAGCTCTTAATCACTACAGCACCAGGCTTTCCGAAATTAGTAATAAGTACCTATAAAATTAAACATACCAAAAACAAATACAAAAAATAAGTAAATTATGAGCTCCAGGGAAAAAATGTGCAGGAAAGATATAATAATAATAGCATACAATATAATTCAAAGTGAAAGTATTTACATAGTCATAATAATGTTAACATTAAATATTGAACTAGCTAATATTACAAAATAACTATATTAGAAGGATAAAGAGATAAGAAGCATGCAATGTATGTGAAAGGATCAAAGAGGAGTTCCTGAAAGGGCTATAAAACCTCACATTTCACAGTGGAAAATGAATTAACAAGGGCTAATACCGAAATGGAAACTCTGGAGGTGTAGTGGTTAAGAGCTACGACTGCTAACCAAAAAGTTCGGCAGTTCGAATCCACCAGGCAGTCCTTGGAAATCCTACGGGGCAGTTCTACTCTGTCCTATAGGGTCGCTGTGAGTTGGAATCGACTAGACGGCAACAGGTTTTGTTTTTGTTTTTGTTTTTTTAACACTGGAAAAAAAAGAAGTAGATACATAAACATGGATGACAAAGACTTTTGACTGTTCACCAGTATCTGTTCCCCCCATTGGCCAGAATAATAGAATAGTTAGGTGAGTAAATGGCTGGTTGCCCACAGTAAAACTACACTTCCACCTTTCTTTGCAGTTAGGTATGACTATGTGACTAATATTTAGCCAATGGCATATAAATAAAAGTGTTTTGTAGCAGACCTGCTAATCCCCTTTAAAAGATAGGCAATATAAGCCGTTTGTCCCTTCTTCCTTCCTCTCCCAGACATGCTGTCTGGAATATAAATGTCATTATTTTGGAGTTTGAAGACAAAATGGTAAGGTGGAAGGCACCTGAGTGTCTGAGGACATCATAGCGCAGAACTGACATACCAGCTGTAAACTGTATACCTTTGAACTTAAACAATGAACAGAAATATTTTGACTAAGCCAGTTATTTTGAGTTTTTATGTTATTCACTGTCAAACTTGATTCTAATTAATGTAGCTCATTATTCATGCTGTTAGCTGCCGTTGAGTCAGTTCCGACTCAGAGTGACCCTATGTACAACGGAACGAAACACTGCCCAATCCTGCGCCATCCTCACAATCATTGTTATGTTTTAGCCCATTGTTGCTGCAGCTGTGTCAATCCATCTCGTTGAGGGCTGTCCTCTTTTTTGCTGACACTCTACTTTACCAAGCATGATGTCCTTCTCCAGAGAATGGGCCCTCCTGATAACATGTCCAAAGTTATCTGAATCAAAGTCTCGCTATCCTTGCTTCCAAGGAGAATTACAGCTGTACTTCTTCCTAGACAGATTCGTTTGTTCTTCTGGCAATCTATGGTATATTCATTATTCTTCACCAACACCATAGTTCAAAGGCGTCAAATTCTTCTTCGGTCTTCCTTATTCACTGTCCAGTTTCCACATGCGTATCATGGCTTGGGTCAGGCCCACCTTAGTCCTCAAAGTGACATCTTTGCTTTTTAATACTTTAAAGAGCTCTTTTGCAGCAAAGTTGTCCAATGCAATGCCTACTTTGATTTCTTGACTGCTGCTTCCAAGGACATTGATTGTGGATCCAAGTAAAATGAAGTCCTTAGACAACTTCAATATTTTCTCCATTTATCATGATTTTGCTTATTGGTCCAGTTGTGAGGATTTTTGTTTTCTTTATGTTGAGGCGCAATCCATTCCAAAGGCTGCAATCTTTGATCTTCACCAGTAAGTGCTTTAAGTCCTCTTCACTTTCAGCAAGCAAAGTCGTGCCACCTTCACATCCTGGGCTGTTAATGAGTCTTCTCCAATCCTGATGCCCTGTTCTTCTTCATATAGTCCAGCTTCTCGGATTATTTGCTCAGCATACAGATTGAATAGGTATGGTGAAAGAATACAACCCTGATTCACATCTTTCCTGACTTTAAACCACACAGCATCCCCTTATTCTGTTTGAACGACTGCCTCTTGGTCTATTACAGGTTCCACATGAGCACAAGAAAGTGTTCTGGGCCTTTCATTCTTTGAAATGTTGTTCATAATTTGTTATGATTCACAAAGTTGGATGCCTTTGCATAGTCAATAAAACATCTTTCTGGTAGTCTCTGCTTTCAGCCAGGATTCATCTGACATCAGCAATGATATCCCTTGCTCCATTTCTTCTGAATCCAGCTTAAATTTCTGGCAGTTCCCAGTCGATGTAATGCTGCAACTGCTTTTGAATGATACTCAGCAAAATTTTACTTGTATGTGATATTAATAATATTGTTCAATAATTTCCACATTCTGTTGGATCACTGTTCTTTGGAATGGCCACAAATATGGATCTCTTCCAGTTGGTAGGCCAGGCAGCTGTTCTCCAAATATTTTGGCATAGATGAGTGAGCACCTCCAGTGCTGCATCTGTTTCTTGAAACATCCCAGTTGGTATTCCATGAATTCCTGGAGCCTTCTTTTTTGCCAATGCCTTTTTTTGTTTTTTCAGTGCTGCTTGGACTTTTTTCTTCAGTACTGTTGGTTCTTGATCATATGCTACCTCCTGAAATGGTTGAAAGTCGACCAATTCTTTTTGTTACAGTGACTCTGTATACTCATTGCTTCCATCTTCTTTTGATGCTTCCTGTGTCATTCAATATTTTCCCTATAGAGTCCTTCACTATTGCAACTCGAGGTTTGAATTTTTTAAATAATTTTTCTTGTGCTTTAAGTGAAAGTTTACAAATTAAGTCAGTCTCTCACATAAAAACTTATATATACCTTACTACATACTCCCAATTACTCTCCCCCTAAAGATACAGCCCACTCCCTCCCTCCACTCTCTCTTTTCTTATACATTTCACCAGCTTCTAAACCCCTCTACCCTCTCATCTCCCCTCCAGGCAGGAGATACCAACAAGGTCTCAAGTGCCCACCTGATCCAAGAAGCTCACTCCTCACCAGCATCCCTCTCTAACCCATTGTCCAGTCCAATCCATGTCTGAAGAGTTGGCTTCGGGAATGGTTCCTGTCCTGGGCCAAGAGAAGGTTTGGGGGACATGACCACCAGGGTCCTCCTAATCTCAGTCAGACCATTAAGTCTGGTCTTTTTATGAGAATTTGGGGGCTGCATCGCATTGCTCTCCTGCTCCCTCAGGGGTTCTCTGTTGTGTTCCCTGTCAGGGCGGTCATCGGTTGTAGCTGGGCACCATCTAGTTCTTATGGTCTCAGGATGATGTAGTCTCTGGTTCATGTGGCCCTTTCCGTCTCTCAGGCACATAATTACATTGTGTCCTTGGTGTTCTTCATTCTCCTTTGATCCAGGTGGGTTGAAACTCATTGATGCATCTTAGATGGCCGCTTGCTAGCGTTTAAGACCCCAGATGCCACTCTTCAAAGTGGGATGCAGAATGTTTTCTTAATAGATTTTATTATGCCAATTGACTTGACCATGGTTCCCAAACCCCTGCCCCTGCTTTGCTGACCTTGGAAGCATCCAGTCTATTCAGGAAACTTCTTTGCTTTTGGTTTAGTCCCGTTGTGCTGACCTCCCCTGTATTGTGTGTTGTCTTTCCCTTCGCCTAAAATACTTCTTATCTACTATCTAACTAGTGAATACCCCTCTCCCAACCTCCCTCCCTCCCCCCTCTTATAACCACAAAAGAGTGTTTTCTTCTCTGTTTAAACTATTTCTCAAGTTCTTATAATAGTGGTCTTATAAAATATTTGTCCTTTTGCAACTGACTAATTTCACTTAGCATAATGCCTTCCAGGTTCCTCCATAGTATGAAATGTTTCACAGGTTCCTCACTGTTCTTTATCGATGCTTAGTATTCCATTGTGTGAATATACCATAATTTATTTATCCATTCATCCTTTGATGGGCACCTTGTTTGCTTCCATCTTTTGATTATTGTAAACAGTGCCGCAATAAACATGGATGTGCATACATCTGTGTAGAGACTCTTATTTCTCTAGGATATATTCCGAGGAGTGGGATTGCTGGGTTGTATGGTAGTTCTATTTCTAGCTTTTTAAGGAAGCGCCAAATTTATTTCCAAATTGTTTGTACCATTTTACATTCCCACCAGCGGTGTATAATGTTCCAATCTCTCCACAACATCTCCAACATTTATTATTTTGTGTTTTTTGAATTAATGCCAACCTTGTTGGAGTGAGATGAAATCTCATTGTAGTTTTGATTTGCATTTCTCTAATGGCTGATGATCGTGAGCATTTCCTCATGTATCTGTTAGCTACCTGAATGCCTTCTTTAGCGAAGTGTCTATTCATACCTTTTGCCCATTTTGAATTGGGTTATTTGTCTTTTCGTAGCTGAGTTTTTGCAGTGTCATGTAGATTCTAGAGATCAGGCCCTGATTGGAAATATCATAGCTAAAAACTTTTTCCCAGTCTGTAGGTTGTCTTTTTATTTTGATGTGTAGGATAGTTTGTCTCCTTTGTGGTTACCTTATTATTTACCCCTATTTTTCTAAAATTTAAACCTAAATTTTATTTCTTTGTATCACCTTATCTTCCTCTCCATATGGAAGATCTGTGACTACTTTTAGTCCCTCTTTTTTGTTTTAATGTTGTCTTCTTTTAGATAATAACATCTTTGTAACCCTGTTTTAAGTGTTTTTTTTAATCTTAATTTATTTTTTTGATTTCCCTCTCTGGGTTGACTTCTGACTGCTCTGCCCAGTGTTTTAATCTTGGGTTGATACCTGATAATATTGATTTTCTAACCAAAGAACTCTCTTTAGTATTTCTTGTAGTTTTGGTCTGGTTTTTACAAATTCCCTAAACTTGTGTTTATCTGGAAATGTCTTAATTTCACCTTCATATTTAAGAGACAGGTTTGCTGGATTTATGATTCTTGGCAGGCAATTTTTTTCCTTCAATTTTTTATATATGTCATCCCATTCCCTTCTTGCCTGCATGGTTTCTGCTGAGTAGTCCGAGCTTATTCTTATTGGCCCTCCTTTGTAGGTGACTTTTCGTTTATCCCTCGCTGCTCTTATAATCCTCTCTTTATCTTTGGTTTGGCAAGTTTAATTATAATATGTCTTTCTTACTTTCTTTCAAGATCTACCTTATGTGGAGTTCAATGAGCATCTTGGATAGTTATCTTCTCATCTTTCACAATATCAGGGAAGTTTTCTGCCAACAAATCTTTGGCAGTTCTCTCTGTATTTTCCGTTATCCCTCCCTGTTCTGATACTCCAATCGCTCGTAGGTTATTTCTCTTGATAGAGTCCCACATGATTCTTAAGGTTTCTTCATTTTTTTTAATTATTTTATCTGATTTTCTTCAAATATATTAGCACCAAGTGATTTATCTTCGAGTTCAGAAATTCTGGCTTCAACTCAATTCTGCTCATCTGACTTTCTATTGAGTTGTCTACTTCTGTAATTTTATTGTTAATTTTCTGAATTTCTGATTGCTGTCTGTCTATAGTTTTTCCAGCTTATTAAACTTTTCATTATGTTCCTGAATGATCTTTCTAATTTCTTCAGTTGCTTTATCTGTGTGTTCCTTGGCTTGTTCTGCGTATTGCCTCATTTCCTTCCTGATGTCTTGAAGGGTTCTGTGTATTCAACTTTTCTATTCTATCTCCGGTAATTCCAGGAATGCACTTTCATCTTGAAGATCCCTGGATTCTTTGTTTTGAGAGTTTGTTGAGGTGACCATGACCTGTTTCTTTATGTGACTTGATACTGACTGTTGTCTCCGAGCCATTTATGAGTTATTGTATTAGTTTATGCTTGCTTACTGTGTCATAGCTTCTCGCTTTGTTTTGTTTTGTTATACCCAAATGGGTTGCTTGAGTGAGCTAGCTTGATTATTGTTGCCTTTGGAGCTCTGATATCCTGTCTGCAGATGGCTAGAGCTGTTATCAGATATCTCAGTCTAGGAGTCCATTCAGTTTTCTTGTAGGAATTCAGCTCAGATTTCCAGGTAGCTGATCATCAAGTGTGTGGTACAGGCTCTGTCTTACAGTCTTAGAGGGGCAGGGGTGATTGGTGTATATACCAGTATCTGATTGCAGCAGGCGTTCATTCTCTGAACAAGGCAGGTGGCTGAGAACCGACCCCCGAGTGTCTCTGAGGAAAGCGTGTCCCTGTTTCCTAGAGCGGGCAGGTGGGAGGGTTCTGAAGATGGACCATGGGCACCCAAAGTTTTTGGTTGTAAGGACTGGGAGGTACCAGTTATCCTTGGACCCCATCACGGGTGGCTGAGTGACCTGAGTGGAGTCACCAGTCCTCAGGTCCCTGATGTGGGTAGGAGAGGACCTTGTTTAATAGGCAAAGCAATATCAAACATCAAACACCCTCCTCTTCACTGCACAGCTGAAACAGTTGGAGTCTGCCAACAAGGGCCTATTCTCCTGAAATAGGCTCACACAGGTCCATGCAGAGGGAAAAGTTGCTCAAAGTCCACGGACTGTTTATGCCTGGATAGGTGCCGCTTCTGTCCTGTACTCCCCCAGTTAGTGGAGCTAGCAAATTATCTTTTCCCCCAGTTGCAAATTTTTTCCTTCGCCAAGGCCAGGAGGATGGATCTAGGTGCTCAACAGTGCCTATGTCATGCCCAGAGATTTCAGCCGCTGAAGCCAGCTTGTGGGCGGGGGGTGCTGTAAAATATACACAAGTATTTAGCTTTTGCCAAGAGAGCCGTTCTTCTCTGGTTGCAGAGGTGTGAGTAGGCTGTGTGGCTGGCTGCTACTCCCTGAGGAAACTGTGGCTGAAAGCTATAGTACCAGCCTGCCACTGCTGCTCTGGGAATGGTACCTGAGGGCTTCCCGTGATTCAGGTCCGGTAGCTTTTCTCCGCTTCTGAACATTCTCTTCCTCCCCCTGCCCCTCGGTTCGTTTTCTAAGCTTGCCTTTGAAGCTCAGGGCTACCAGCTTGTCGCAAATATACTTGTTTCACTTGTTTTTTTGGGTCTTTGTTGTAAAGAAGGCTCACCAGAAGCATCTGTCTATTCCGCCATCTTGGCTCTGCCTCTACATTCAAGGTTTGAATTTTTTCTTCAGTTTTTTCAGCTAAACAAATGCTGAGTGTATTCTATCCTTTGGGTTTTCTGATTTCAGGTCTTTGCACATTATAGTACTTTACTTTGTCTTCTCGAGCTGCCCTTTGAAATCTTCTGTTTAGCTCTTTTACTTCATCATTTCTTCCTTTCACTTTAGGTACTCTATGTTGAAAAGCAAGCCTCATAGTCTCTTCTGAAATCCATTTCGTTCTTTTCTTTCTTTACTGTCCTTTTAATGACCTCTTGCTTTCTTAAGGTATGATGTCTTTGGTGTCATTCAACAATTGGTCTGGTCTTCGGTATTAGTGTTTTATGCATCAAATCTATTCCTGAGATGGTCTCTGAATTCAGGTGAGTATACTCAAGGTTATGTTTTGGCTCTTGTGGATTTGCTCTAATTTTCTTCAGCTTCAACTTGAATTTGCATATGAGCAATTGATGGTCTGTTCCACAGTCAGCCTGGGTGTTGTTCTAACTGATGATATTGAGCTTCTCTATTGTTTCTTTCTACATGTGTACTAGATTTGATTCCTGTGTATTCCAGCCTGGTGACATCCATGGGTGTAGTCGCCTTAATTTCTTCTATAACACAGTAGTTGTTGAGCAAGGTGCTGTTCACTTTCCATATATTTAATTTTTTTCCTTGCTTTTTCTGTTACAGATTTTTTAATTTTATGGCTTTATGGGCAGAAAATACACTTTGTAATATTTTTGTTATGGCTTGCTTTGTGGCCTAATGTGTGGTCTGTTCTGAAGAATGTTCCATGTGAGTTGGAAAAGAAAGTACACTTGGCTGCTGTTGGGTGGAGTGTTCTGTATATGTCTATGAGATCAAGTTGATCGATTGTGGCATTTAGATCTTCCGTGTCTTTTTTGAACTTGTTTCTTGATGTTCTGTCCTTTACTGAAATCTGTATTTTGAAGTCTCCTATTTTTTTACTATTATTGTGGGGCTGTCTATTTCTCTTTTCAATGCTGTTAGAGTTTGTTTTAGGTATTTTGGAGCCCTGTCATTGGGTGCATAAATATTTATTACTGTCATGTTCTCCTAGTACATTGACCCTTTAATCATTGTACAATGTTCTTGCTTATCCTTTGTGGTGGATTTTACTTTAAAGTCTACTTTGTCAGAGATTAATATTGCCACTCCTGCTCTGTTTTTGATTGTTGTTTGCTTGGTATGTTTTTTCTATACTTTGAGTTTTAGTTTGTTTTTGTCTTTGAGTCTAAGATATGTCTCTTGTAGGCAGCACATAGACAGATCTTGTTTTTTTTTATCCTTTCTGCCACTCTCTGTCTCTTTATTGGTGCATTTAGTCCATTTATGTTCAGCATAATTACTGTTTTTCTTGTTTTTTTTATTTTGGTGTGTAGAATTGTTAGTTTCCTTTATGGTTACCTTAATATTTACCTCTATTTTTCTAAGTTTAAACCAATCTTTTATTTGTTGATATCGCATTCACTTCCTCTCCATGTGAAGGATCTATGACTACGTTATTTAGTCCCTCTGTTTTAATGTTGTCATCCTTTACATATTGACATCTCTGTTTCCCTATTTTCAGTGTTTTGACTTTGGCTTTTTTGTGTGACTTCCCTATCTGGGTTGATATCTGGTTGTTCTGTCCTGTGTTCTAGTCTTGGGTTGTTATCTGATGTTATTGATTTTCTGACCTGAGGACTCCCTTTAGTATTTCTTGAAATTTTGGTTTGGTTTTTACAAATTCCTTAAACTTCTCTTTATCTGGAAATGTCCTAATTTTGCTATCATATTTGAGAGACAGTTTTGCTGGATATATAATTCTTGGCTGGCCACTTTTTTTTCCTTCAAGGCTTTATATATATCATCCCATTGCCTTTTTGCCTACATGGTTTCTGCTGAATAGTCAGAGCTTAGTCTTATTGACTCTCCTTTGTAGGTGACTAAAAAAAAAAAAAAAAATTTTTTTTTTTTTTTTTTATCCTTTTGTCACTAGCTGCTCTTAAAATTCTCTTTATCTTTGGTTTTGGCAAGTTTGATTATAATATGTGTTGGTGACTTTCTTTTGGGATATCCCCTGTGTATGGTTCAATGAGCTTCTTGGATAGATATCTTCTCTTCTTTCATGATATCAGGGAAGTTTTCTGCCAACAAATCTTCAACAAATCTCTCTGTATTTTCTGTTATCCCCCCCTTGATCTTGCACTCCAGTCACTCATAGGTTATTCCTCTTGATAGAGTCCCACATAATTATTAGAATTTCTTTATTTTTTAAAAATTCTTTTATCTGATTTTTCCTCAAATATATTGGTGTCACGTGCTTTATCTTCAGTCTCACTAATTCTCACTTCCATTTCTTCAATTCTGCTGCTATGACTTTCTATTGAGTTATCTAATTCTGAAATTTTATTGTTAATCTTTTGGTTTTCTGTTTATGGATTCTTGCAGCCTGCTGAATTTGTCATTATGCTCTTGTAAAACCTTCTTAAGTTCCTCTGTTACTTTGTCTGTGTGTTCCTTGGCTTGGTCTGTGTTTTGCTTGATCTCCTTCCTGATCTCTTGAACGGCTCTGTGTATTAATCTTTTGAATTCTACCTCTGGTAATTCCAAGAAGTTATCTTCCTCCCTTGGAAACTCTATGGGGCAGTTCTACTCTGTCCTATACAGTTGCTATGAGTCAGAATTGACTCGATGGCCGTGGGTTTTGTATCTTCCTCCAGGAGGTTTCTTGGTGCTTTGTTTTGGTCACTTGCTGAAGCCATTATGGTTTTCCTTCTTATGTGATGTTGATATTGACTGTTGTCTCTGAACCATCAATCCCAGTGCCCCCGCCATCGAGTTGATTCTGACTCATAGTGGCCCTACAGGACAGAGTAGAACTGCCCCACAGAGTTTCCAGGGAGTGCCTGGCAGATTCAAACTGCCGATCCTTTGGTTAGCAGCCATAGCACTTAACCACCAGGGTTTCCGAACCATCAATAAACTATTATATTAATTTATTTTATGTTTGCTTACCATGTCCTAAACCCAGGTGGCATAGTGGCTAAGTGCTATGGCTGCTAACCAAAGGATCGGCAGTTCGAATCTGCCAGGCACTCCTTGGAAACTCTATGGGGCAGTTCTACTCTGTCCTGTAGGATCACTATGAGTTGGAATCAACTCGACGGCACTGGGTTTGGTTTGGTTTTTGGTACCATGTCCTAGCTTCTTGTTTTCTTTTGATATGCCCAAATAGGCTGGTTGCGTGAGCTACTTTGAGTATTGGCATCTTTGAGGCCTTCATGTCCTATCTCTAGGTGTTTGTAGCTGCTACTAGATATGCGAGTCCAGGAATCCATTTACTTTTCTTGTGTGCTCAGGTGTGCAGATCATAGGTCACCAAGTGTGTGGTGCAGGCTCTCGCCTACAGTCCTACACAAGGAGGGCTACATAGGGGTGACCGGAGCAGGCACAGGTATCTGGCTGCAGTAGGGAGTCAGCTGATGAGCAAGGCAGGGGCCTGACAGCTGACCCTGAGTGTCTGGGTGAAAGGCATGTCCCTGTTTGCTAGAGTGTGTAAGTGGGTGGGTTTCGCAGCAGGACTTTGGCCCCCAGTGCTATTGGCTGTAAGGGCTAGTGAGTACCACTTATTCTTAGACCCCTGTAACAGGTGGCTAGGTGGAGTGGGTGGGGTCACCAGTCCTCAGGCCCCTGACGTAGGTAGGTGCAGGCCCTGCTTAATGGTCAGGGCGGTGTCAAATATCAGGAATCTGCCACTCCTCCTTATGGTTGCTGCAGTTGAAAACAGGCTTCAGGTATATATCCATTTTGTACTGTGCTAGTGAGGGCCTACACTGTTGAAATGGGCCCACTCTGGTCTATGCTGGGGTGAAAGGCATTCAAAGTCTGTGGACCCTGTATGTCTGTGCCTAGCAAAAGGGCTGTGCCTGCCCTGAGTTTCAAGCTTAGGGGAGCTGGCAGAGTATTTTTTCCTGTTTGTTAATTTGTTCCCTCTACAAAACCAGGAGAATGGCTCAGGTGGCACAACAGGGTCTACTTCCTGCCCAGGGGGAACAGCAATTACTGAAGCCAAACCGGGACCCAGAGCAGAGTGAGGAGGGGGGAAGGCAAATGGGAGAGAGGTATTTCCCAAATGGGAGAAGGGTTTTTTTGATCCACAAAGTAGATTAGACCCTTGTACTTATCTTTCACTAATTGAGTGCTGTTTCTCCCTGCTTCTGCAAGCTTGAGCAGACTCTCCACTGCTCTATTTCTCCTGATGTGGGAAAAGTGTCCCAAGCACTACTTCTTGCCTCAGCCCATCAGCACTGGCCCATCCAGCTTGCAGAGTGCCAGTTAGGAAAGTCTGGCAAATCCTCACTGTTTCTAAACTGTCTCTCCCTCCCCCTGACACTCAGTCCGACTACTTAAGTTTGTCTTTGATGTTCAGGGCACCTTTTGTTGTTGTTGTTAGGTGCTGTTGAGCCAGTTCCGACTCTTAGCAACCCTATGCACAACAGAACGAAACACTGGTCCTGCGCCATCCTTACAATCGTTGTTATGCTTGAGCTCATTGTTGCAGCCACTGTGTCAATCCACCTTGTTGAGGGTCTTCCTCTTTTCCGCTAACCCTGTACTCTGCCAAGCATGATGTCCTTCTCCAGGGACTCAACCCTCCTGACAACATGTCCAAAGTATGTAAGATGCAGTTTCGCCATCCTTGCCTCTAAGGAGCATTCTGGCTGCACTTCCTCCAAGACAGATTTGTACATTCTTTTGGCAGTCCATGGTATATTCAATATTCTTCACCAACACCACAACTCAAAGGCGTCAATTCTTCTTCGGTCTTCTTTATTCATTGTCCAGCTTTAACATGCATCTGATATGATTGAAAATACTATGGCTTGGGTCAGACACACCTTAGTCTTCAGGGTGACATTTTTTCAACCTAGATTGTCATATTAATTGATTCACTTGTTTTTTGGGGTCTTTGTTGTAAGAGGGACCACAGGAAGCATCTGACTACTCTGCCGTCTTGGCCCCAGCTATCCCCAGTCTTATTTTGAGTGTCTTCCAACCTGAGGGGTTCATTTTACGTCAGTGTATCAGACAATCTCCCACTGCTATTCATAAGGTTTTCACTGGTCAATTTTTTCGGAAGTAGACCCCGCCAGGTCCTTCTTCCTAGTCTGTCTTTGGCTGGAAGCTCCTCTGAAACCTGTCCACCAACGGTGACCCTGCTAATATTTGAAATACTAGTGACAGTATTAGCAACAGGCAAAACACCACAGTAAGACAAATTTACAGATACATGTTGAATATTATTCATGTTGTTGTTGTTGTTAGGTGCCACTGAGTTGTTTTGACTCATAAAGACCCTATGTACAACAGAACAAAACACTGCCCAGTCTGATGCCATCCCCACAATCATGGCTAAAGGGTCATATGTCAATTCTAATTTTAGTTTTTTGAGGACCTGCTACATTGTTTTCCACGACAGCTGTACCATTTTGCATTTCCACCAGCTGTGGATAAGTGTTCCAATTTCCCCACATCCTTCCCAATATTTGTTATTATGATTTTTTTTTATCTTAGCCATCTTAGTGGGAGTGAAATGGTATCTCATTGTGGTTTTGATTTCCATCTCTCTGATGGCTAATTATGTTGAGCATATTTTCATGTGTTTGGTGTCCATTTGAATACCCTCTTTAGTGAAATATCTGTTCAAGTCCTTTGTCCATTTTATGATTGGGTTGTCTTTTTCTTGTTGAAGTTGTTGAAACTTTATATATATATTGAGAAAAAAAAAAAGAGAGAGACCTGCCTATGGGCATGGCTGAGAGGAGACTGTCCTGATCAAAGAACTGTATCCTGAGTCGTTCCTGAACCTGAATTGTAGCGTGTTACTTCCCTAATAAACCCCATAACTTCAAGTATGGTCTGTGAGTTCTGTGTGACCATTGCAACAAATTATCAAACTCAGCAGAGACGTAGAAAGTTCCGTGGGAGGGACAGTTGATGTCAGATTTGGTAGAAACGTTAGAGAGAGGAGGTATGTCTGACAGCTGCCTCCTAAGAATCAGCCCTGGGCTATTGATCTTAATTCTCCTTCCTCCTTGTGAAGTTAGACAAGGAGGTCAGACACCCCTGCCACACCGTTTTTATACACTGTGTATCTTTTTAAATAATATTTTATTGTGTTCTCAGCGAAGGTTTACCCAGCAGTTTAGGTTCCCACTCAACAATTTCTATACAAGTTGTTCCATTTTCATTGAGGTTCCATTTATTTATTTTGACTTTTGCTGCTTGTGCCTTTGATATTATATTGGATAATCCATTGTTAAAACTAGGCATGACAGCATTGTCCCTGCATTTTCTTCTGAGAATTTTATGATTTTAGTTATTAGCAAATTTAGGTCCTTAATCCATTTTGAATTTTTTTTTTTTGTATATGGTGTGAAGCATGTATCCTGTTTCATTTTTCTGAATGTGGAAATCCAGTCTTCCCAACACCATTTATTGAAGAGGCTCTTCTTTCCTCATTGAACGGACTTAGCACCCTTGTGAAAAATCAGTTGACAATAGAAGTGTAGCTTTATTTCTAGACTTTGAAGTCTATTCTATTGGTCTATGTGCCCATTTTATTGATTACAGTGGTCATATGTTTTAAAATCAGGAAGTGTGAGTCCTTCTTTGTTTTTCTCTTTCAACATTGCTTTAGCTATTTGGGTCATTTTGCCATTCCATATAAAGTTGAGGATTGGTTTTTCCATTTTTGCAAAGAAGGCTGTTGGAATTTTGGTCTGAATTGAGTTGAATCTATAGATTGGTTTGAGTAGTACTGACATCTTAATAATATTAAGTCTTCCAGTCCATGGACATGGACCATCTTTCCATTTATTTAAGTCTTCTTTAATATCTTCCAGCAGTGTTTTATAATTTTTAGCATATAAACCTTCACATCCTTGGTTAAATTCATTCCTAGGTATTTTATTGTGTAAGATGCTGTTGTAAATTGAATCATCCCCCTAATTTCCCTTTTAGATTTCTCATTGTTGGTGTGTAGGTACTGAACTCTTTGTTTGTTGACTTTTTTCCCTGAAACTTTGCTAAATTTCTCTATTAGCTCTAGAATTTTTCACATGGACTCTTTGGGTTTTTCTATATATAAGATCATGTCGTCTGTGAAGAGAGATCACTTTGCTTCTTTTCCAATCAGGATATCTGTTATTACTTTTTCTTGCCTTATTGCTCTGGCTAGGACTTCTAATGCAATATAATGGAATAAAAGTGGTGAGAGAGGGCACCCTTGTCTTATTCCTGATTTCAAGGGGAAAGCTCTCAGTCTTTCTCCATTAAGTATAATGTCGACCGTTATCATTTCATATATGCCCTGAATCATACTGAGGAATTTCCTTTCTATTCCAATGTTCTTGAGGGTTTTGGAAAAGGGTGTTGGATTTTACCAAATGTTTTTTCTAGATGCATAGAGATGTTCATGTGGCTCTTTTTCTTTGTTCTATCGATGTGGTGTATTGCGTTGATTGGTTTTCTAATGTTAAATCATCCTTGCATTCCTAGGATAAATCCCACTTGGTCATGGTGCATGACTCTTTAATATGCTGTTGGATTCTGTTTGCTAGTATTTTGTTTAAGCAGTACAATTTCTTATCTATCATTCATTATGTAACATGTGAGATGTATTTCTATTCAGCTTATGTATTTTTTAAACAATTACATTGAG
The DNA here is from genome assembly GCF_030014295.1 of Loxodonta africana. Taxonomy (NCBI): domain Eukaryota; kingdom Metazoa; phylum Chordata; class Mammalia; order Proboscidea; family Elephantidae; genus Loxodonta; species Loxodonta africana. The sequence goes on from NC_087369.1 coordinate 97,058,131, forward strand.
ATATATTTCAAATATCATACAATTCACTCATTTAAAGTGTACAATTCAATTTTTTTATATATTCAAAGTTGTGCAACCATCACCACAATCTAGTTTTAAAACATTTTCATAATCCTCCCAAAAAAACCAGTACCCATTAGCCATTACTCCCCATTCTCTCATACTCCCCTCCCACTTCAGCCCCTGGCAACCACTAATCTATTTTATGTCTCTATAACCCACTGCCGTTGAGTTGATTCCAACTTGCAGTGACCCTATAGGACAGAGTAGAACTGCCCAATAGAGTTTCCAAGGAGCGCCTGGGGGATTTGAACTGCTGACCTCTTGGTTAGCAGCCGTAGCACTTAACCACTATGCCACCAGTGTTTCCATGATTATAAGAACTTGTTGTTGCTGTTGTTAGGTGTCATCGAGTCAGTTCCAACTCATAGGGACCCTAAGTAAAACAGAACAAAACACTTCCTGGTCCTGTACCACCCTCTCAAGTGTTGCTATGTTTGAGCCCATTGTTGCATCCACTGTGTCAATCCATTTCGTTGAGAGTCTTCCTCTTCTTCTCTGAGCCTCTACAAAGCATGGTAACGTGTCCGAAGTATGTGAGACAAAGTCTCCCCATTGTGGCTTCTAAAGAGTATTCTGACTGTATTTATGTCTCTATAGATAACCCTATTCTGGATATTTCATATAAATGGAATCATATAATATGTAATCTTTTGTGATAGGCTTATTTCACTTAGCATAATATTTGCAAGGTTTATGCATGTTGTACCATGTATCAGTATTTCATTCCTTTTTATGGGTGAATACTATTCCACTGCATGTATATACCACATTTTTTTAAAATCCATTCACTTGATGGTTATTTGGGCTGTTTCCACATTTTGGCTATTAGTAGTGATGTCACTGTGAACATTTGTGTACAAGTTTTTGTGCAGGCATGCATTTTCAATTCTCTTGGGTATATATACCTAGGAGGAGGTCATATGGTAACTCTATGCTAATCTTTTTAAGGAAATGCCAGACTGTTTTCCAAAGAGGCTAAAACATTTTACATTCCCACCAACAGTGTACAAGGATTCCAATTTCTCCACATTGTGATCGGCATTTGTTATTATACGTCTTTTTTTTTTTTTTAATAGCCATCCCAATTTCCTGGCAACTAACAACAACAACAGTGGGTATGAAGTGGTATCTCATTGTGGTTTTGATTTGCATTTCTCTAATAATAACGTCAAGCATCTTTTCATGTGCTTATTAGCCGTGTGTATATCTTCTTTGACGAAATGCTTGTTTTTAAATTGGATTATTTGTCTTTTGAGTTTTAAGAGTTCTTTACATATTTTGGATACAAATCCGTTATCAGATATATGATTTTCAAATATTTTTTCCTGTTCTGTGGTTGTCTTTTCACTTTAGTAATGCTATCATTCGTAGCACCACATGCAGTGTTTTAAAACTTTCATTTATGCCACTTACCAACCACAACATGAAAATTATTGAAAATATCTTACCCGAACTATTTCACAGTCAACATTTAATTCAGTTGCAACTGCTTCAATTTTCTCTCTACAAACAGAGCCCAGGCTTGTCATGCCATTGTCCCAGTACTTCTTAAGAGTGGCTAAGTCTCGGTCACTGAACTGAGTGCGATCCTGTAGCTGTGAAAGAGATTTTTAAAAATCAGGATTATCAAAGGAAAGAATATTATAGAAACAATCATTAGGGTGAGATGTGTTAGGTTACTTTCAACACATAATATTAGCTAAGGTCATTTCATAATTCTTACTCTGTGTTCTCCCATTCTGAAAATGAGCATTTTCATTGCATTTATTTCTATAACATAGAATTAAATGAGTAGAATTTTTTTAACTGATGACAAATAATGTTGATATAAAAAGTTTTAATAACATAAATAATACACGTTAATTGTAGAAAATACAGATATATAGAAAGATAATTTAAATCACCCACAATCCTGAAAATAACCATTTATTACCATTTTAATATTTATTCTTTTGAACTTCTTCTCTATGCATATACATATTCACATGCACACACTACCCACATTTTAAATAACAATGATAGGATCACACCAGTGTGCTGCCTTTAGATCAATTAATCTAGATTTGCCATATGCAGATCTATCAATATTATCATAAATTAAAAAATAGGAGAAATGTGGGAAGATAAAGTAGCTCTATAAAAATGATTATATTTATGGCTTCAGAAACTTTCATAATGAGCCTGCTGTTTATCTCCAATGTATTCTTTTTAATAATAATATTGTGTTCTTAGATTTTGTGTTCAGTAAACTAAGGGTTACATATTGTTTTAATTTGATTAATTCTGGAGGCATACCTAGGAAGTAAATTAGAAGCATGATATAATAATGACCTCTATCTTGCTGGTAAGGAGTCAAGAAAGGCCACAGGAATCTTTCAGCAGGGCATAGAAAGTCCATGGCAGAGCTAGAAATAGAAATATTTCTGATATTTTCTAGCAGCTTATTCCTATGATGCCTCCAATTATCTCAAGGGGTGGTAAAATTCTAAAAAATATATGTGTGTAATGACAGAGAAAATGAGAGAGGGAGAGGAAAAGCGAGAGCCTGTGAGAATGAACGAGTTGGGGGCAAATGTTGCAAGTCATCCCAGGAGATTTTGTTGCTGCCTTCTGCCTAGGATGACATGGTCTGGCTCCACACAAAGGCTAGACTTTAAATCCTTCCCAGACACATACTGCTTTTAATATTTCCTTTTTAACTTAAATTTAAAATGGAAACTCTCCTAAATCAGCTTTGGGTACCAGTGAAAAATAAAGTATACAACAGGATGTAAATAAATGAGTTAACATGCTTAAAATTGATGTAATACCAAACAATAAGCATAAATTTGTTTTAAAGCTACACTCTTTTAAAAGTAATTTTAGCTACTATGGATAAAAACAATATATGAATTCTTGATTTACTACCCAGAGTTTGAAGCTACATTGAGTAAAGTGTGTCTGACTCGACGGCACTGGGTTTGGTTTTTTTGGTTTTTTCCTAAGAAAGATGATACTGCTTTTTTTCTGCTAAATCTGTTTCTCTTATCTATTAAAAAAAAAAAAACCTGATTAGTGACATTATAAGTACTAGTACTAAATTACATGTTCTCAGTAAATGAATCAAAACACACTGTCCAAGTGTTTGTTGTTTTTTTTTTTTTAATCAAGAGGAATAACTCTGGAATGATTTACAAGGGAAAAATCTCATTAGGTGCTCATCCTATATTGATTACACAATGGTTGTGGAGCTAAATTTTCTCAAAATAAAACAGAGCACAAATAATGGTCATAAGGTTCTAGGTAAATTCAGATAATTCATTTTAAAAGCCAACATAAATATTCCTATAATTTTCATTGCACCATTTTTTCCAGTGCAAGCTAGCCTTCATTACTGTCAGAGTGGAAGGAATAACGAACAGAACACCGAACTCACTCAGCCAATTAATTTGTAATTCATTTAGAGGACATCCAAAGCTGCTTCATCCCTTATATTGAACTAAATCAAACCTGATTTGATTTGCTAGAAAAATGTGCTGGGGTCTAAGCATTAGCAATGCTGAAAATTACCTCTCATGACAATGCTTGTTAAGTAGAAGCTTATGCAAGAGGAAGAGTTATTTTTAAAACTCCTAAGAGCATATTTCAACTAAGAAAATAAATATGGCAATAAAGAACAATTAGTATTAAAACTGTAAATACCTATTTATAAAAGCATAAAAGGAGTACATTGAAAGAAGAAGATGAATTCTTCCCTGAGGAACCCTGAGGTTGAAGTCAGTTTTGTTTTTCTACTGGACTTTAAAGCCACTTTCGCTGCAGCCTAACACCCTGGTTCAAGTGAAGGAGATCTATTAGGGAATTTTCTTGCTGATTTTGTGAAAAAAGTAATTGCCAAGTAACTCTGGTAATCTAGGTGAAACGTGAGGCTTGATCCAAACGACTACGTAATTGTTTTGACTTTATTTGACTTATACTGTTATGCAGTAGACAGAAAACCTTTGACATTTTCACCAGCCTCAAGGGCATCTCTGGCAATATCTTTCTTTTTCTTTTTAAAATAAAACTAGATGAGAAAACTAATGAGATTACATGATGACTATGTATCTCAGTTAAATGTGGAACTGAATTATATATGTGTACTTATTTTTTTTACTTAAAAGCAGCCCCTCTGGAATGAGAACCATTAAAATTTTCTAACTAATTTCTTCAGCTTGCTCCCTCAGTTTTCCATATGCTGTGTACTACTCAGTCTAGTCCAGATCGTGAGTCCAGACAGTAGCCCACCCTGCCAGGGTTTCAATCTTGTTTCCTGAAGTTTTTTTCATCTTTCCATTAGATAATGAGCTACTTGAGTTCCTGAGTGGTGTAAACTGTCAAGTACTTGACTACTAGCCAAAAGGTTGTCAGTTCAGATCCACCCCGATTCACCTCAGAAGATAAGCCTGGCAATCTACTTCCAAAAGGTCAGTCTTGAAAACTCTATGGAACACAAATATTTTGGTTTTGAATAGTCCTTGAGAGTTCATTTCCTAGGTTGGTATCTGGCTGGTATGAAATTGTGTTCTAGACTCAGGCTGTGGTCTGATGTTGTTTGTTCTCAAACCGAAGGACTCCTTTTAATAATTCTTGTAAGTTTGGTTTGTTTTTTACATATTTTCTTAATTTCTGTTTATCTGGAAATGTCCTAATTTCACCATTATATTTGAACAACAGTTTTGCAGGATATATTATTCTTGGTTGGGAATTTTTTTTCTTTCAAGGTTTTATATGTCATCCCATTGCCTTCTTGCCTTCATGGTTTCTGCAGAATAATCAGAGTTTTGTCTTATTGTTTTCCCTCTGTATGTGACTTTTCATTTTTCTTGAGCTGCTTTCAGGATTCTTTGTCTTTGGTTTTAACGAGTGTGATTATGATAGGCCTTGATGATTTTCTTTTGGATATGTCCTATATGGGGTTCTTTGATGATGTTACAGAAGTTTTCTGTCAGCAATTCTTCAATGATCCCCTCTGTGTTTTCCATTTTCTCCACCTGTTCTGGAACTCTGATCAGTTGAAAATTTTGGCTTTTGATTGTATCCCACATAATTCTCAGGGTTTCTTCATTTTTCTTCATTGTCTGAAACTGAAGACAAACACTTGGATACAACTTTCTTTGAGATTTGCATTCCCTGTCAGATAGTTCTAGTGCCCTTTCTTTACTGGAAAGTCATCTCGTGTTTCATTTTGGATGCCTACTGTAACCATCCTGTCCTTTTTCTTTTATTTTTTGATATTTTCTGCTGTCTTCAGGACATTCAGTAGTTATTTTCTTTGTTTATTGATTGTAGATTTGTTTGTGTCATCCTGTTTTTTTGTTTTATTTGGTTATGTCTGAGCAGGTAGTCTGTGCATTCTTTGTTGTTTGCTCTTCTCTGGGCACAATACTTTTCACATCCTTGTCCAATGGGTGGCATAGTGGTTAAGAGCTACGTCTGCTAACCAAAATGTCGGCAGTTAGAATTTACCCGGCGCTCCTTGGAAACTCTGTGGGGCAGTTCTACTCTGTCTTATAGGGTTGCTGTGAGTTGGAATTGACTCAGTGGCAACAGGTTTGGTTTTGGGGTTTGTCCAATGGGCAGGGCTAGTTGCTTAGCTACTGTTGTTTTCTTAATGCTGCATTTTGTCACTAGAAACATTAACCATCTCAATCCCTATCCACACATGCCTCCAATTTGGAAATATATGGTCTTATAAACTCTTAAAATCACCTGCTATTGACAAGTGCAATAACTGATTCTTTTTTTTTTCAAGTGAATTCCTAAGAGTTAAGCCCTGTTTCCAATGTTGTAACTTATTGCTATAGTATCCCTCTAGTGCTTGACTGGTTGTAATAAAAATATTTTTATCATGTACTAATATTGAGTTCCAAAAATTTGCTTATCTTTTAACTAGACACTAGCTGAAGGTAGGAATTAAAACAATTAACTTCTCTTTGTACATCACCTAGCATGGATTTGAGAGCATAATTCTGAGGCATGCAGCTTATAGAACTGCAGATATAGAAGATACCTCTAACTATTCTCCAGTTCAGGGTGAACTATTTAAAAATTATCCAAGATAAATGGATATCAGTAGTCATCTCTGGTTATCCAGTTTATAAAAGGAGGATTTTAGCTTGTTACCAGTAGATTTTAACTTGTGAGAACATTTGTAACATCACATACCTAAATTATTAGTAAAATAGTAAGTGAACAGACTTAACAATTTCTAATACAAACGTTCTATTACAAAAGAAAATTGCTTAAAGAATACAACAGAACAAATTCCTACCTTTAACATGCAGGTAGTCAAATTGAGACTTGTCTCATAAAAGTATTTAAATTTAAAATATGGTTAAAGTGCTATTGGTTAAAGGAGATAAATGTAGAACTTAAGAACTACTCTAGAATCAATATCATTTTGAAGTTGAGATTTGATGCAACTTCATTGTAGGGATTATGCTTCTCTCTGTAACTAAAGACTAAAAGTGTTAGAATAGGACATTAGAAGTTATCTAATCTCATCTTATTTTGTAGATGAAGAAATTGAGGCCCAGAATAATAAGTATTTTACCTAAATTTGAAAGCTGGCTTGTAGCAGAACCAAGATTAGATCCCAATTCTAATAATTTATTATGTGGTCTCTACCACCTTCAAAGAACACATTTAATTTCTCTAAACAATAACAAACAAGGAAGATTTTGTGTTTAGAGCCAGTGGTAAAACCTGGGCATTGTTGCTCCCAACTCGTTTTTCAATTCCTCATGTGAAGAAGAAATACACTTCCCAAATTCAAACAAAAGTGTAACATGCAAGAATAATCATATTCTGCCAATGACATGATCCTATATACAGAAAATCCCAAAGAATCCATGAAAAACTTTACAATTAATAAATGAATCCTGCAAAGTTGCAGCATAAAAGATCAACAAGCAAAGATCAGCTGAATTTCTATGCACCAACAACTAAAAATCCAAAAAGTACATTAAGAAAAGAATTGCATATACAATAGCATCAAAAAGAATAAAATACTAAGGAATAAATTTAACTAGGGACGTGAAACACTTGTACACTGAAAACTACAAAATACTGCTGAATGAAAGTAATGAAGACTTAAATAACTTGGAAGATATCTGTGCTCATGAATTGGAAGACAACATGGTTCAGATGTTAATACTACTCAAAGTGATCTACAGATATGATGCAATCCATATCAATATCCAAATGGCCTTTTCTGAAGAAATGAAAAAGTTGGTCCTCAAATTCATATGGAATTGCAATGAGTTATGAATAGCCAAAAAATACTGAATAAGAAGAACAAAATTGGGAGACTCACATTTCCTGGCATCAAAGCTTACTACAAAGCTACAGTAATCAAAAGAGTGTGCTACTGAAATCACTGTAGACATACAGACCAATGGAATAGATTTGAGAATCCAGAATTAATCCCATACATCTATGGACAAATGATTTTTAACATAGATGCCCAGGCCACTCAATGGGGAAAGAATGCTCCCTTAAACAAATGGTACTGGGACAACTCATATCTCCATGCAAAAGAATGAAGTTGAATCCCTACCTCAAACCATATACAAATATTAACCCAAAATGTATCAATGACCTAAATGTAAGAGCTAAAACTATAAAACTCTTAGAAGAAATCATAAGGGCAAATCTTCATGACCTTGGATTCAGCAATGACACCAAAAGCATGAGCAATAAAAAAAAAAGAATTGGATTTCATGAACATTAAAAACTTTTGTGCATCGTAAGATGTTACAAAGAAAGTGAAAATACAAACTACGGAATGGGAGAAAATATTTGCAGACCGTATATCTGATAAGGATCTAGTATCCAGCACATATAAAGAATTTTAGAACTCAAAAACAAAACCCAATTAAAAAATGAGCAAAGGACTTAAGTACACATTTCCTCCAATAAGGACTAGAAATGGCCAACAAGCACATGAAAAGATGCCCAGGGTCATTAATCTTTAGGAAAATGCAAATTAAAACCACAGTGAGATACCACTTCATACTCACAAGGATGGCTATAAAAAAAAAGGAAAATAAGCATTGGTGAGGATGTGGAAAAATTGGAACCTTTGTACATAGCTGGCAGGAATGTAAAATGTTTCAGTCACTGTGGAAATCAATTGGGCTGTTCTTCAAAAAGTTAAACATAGAGTTATCATATGACCTTTCAATTCCACTCAAAATTATATACCCAAAAGAACTGAAAACAGGTGCTTCAACAAATCATTGTACAAGAATGTTCACCCTATTCACAGCACTATTTACAATAGCTAAAAGATGGAGACAACCCCAAAACCCATCAATGAATGGACAGATAAACTAATTGTGGCATATGCACACAATGCAATCCTATTCAGTGATAAAAGGGATGAAATACTGATACATGCTACAACACAGATAAACCACAGAAACATGCTATGTGAATGAAATCAGATGCAAAACGCCTCTTATCATATGAGTTAATTTATATGAAATACTCAGAATAGGTAAACTCACAGAAATAATGCAGATAGGAGATGCCAGGGTCGGGGTGAGGAATGGAGAGTAACTGCTTAATGGAGTGATGAAAATAGTGTGTAACTAGATAGAGGTGGTAGTTGCACAGCCTTGTGAATATAATAAATGCCACTAAATTATTCACTTGAAAACGGTTAAATTTTTGTTATGCAAATTTCACCTCAATTAAAACAAAAGAATAATCTTATTCTATTCCACAAATGATTAAACACTAATCTTGCAAAAGCATTTTAGCTCTATTTCCATTGGTGTTTTAAGGAAAAGAACAATTTTTTATGTCTATGCTTATGCTAAATTAATAATTCTTTCCTGGGCTGCTAATGTAATGTGATTTTTTTTTTGGTCTCTAGAATAGAAGTTATTAAGAAGCATCAAGTATCATCATCAAAGAGTGTTGAATTAATCTTTTTTTTTAGGGAGTTGTGGGGGAATAATGGGTAAAGAGGATAAATGTAATTGCATTCAGACACATATCAACATTGTTTTCTTATTAGTCTATATCTAGTCCGAGACACTAAATAAAGTGTAGACAGAATTATCAACTGCTATTTTCACATTTCTTCTTATTTTGAGTCATGCCATGTCAGCAAATGAAGGTTACAAAAGCTTTACTTTATCTACATCCTTAAGGTTGATCCTATTTTGATGAGGCAGCACTTTCGCAGTCATATTTTGAGTACCTTTCAACCTGAAGAGCTCATCTTCCAGCACCATATCAGACTATGTTTAGCTGCTATTCATAAGGTTTTCACTCACCAATATTTTCTGAAGTACACTGCCAAATCCTTCTTTGTAGTCTCTTTTAGTCTGGAAGCTCCACATAAACCTGACCACCATGGGTGACCCTGCTGGTATTTGAAACACCAGTGGCACAGCTTCTAGCATCACAGCAACATGGAAGGCACCACAGTAGGACAAACTGACAGATGAGTGGTAGGAAGTTCAAGTTGAAGCTGAAGAAAATTAAAATAAGTCCACAAGAGCCAAAGTACGATCTTGAGTATATCTCACCTAAATTTAGAGACATTCTCATGAATAAATTTGAAGCATTGAACACCAATGACTGAAGATGAGTTGAGTTGTGGGATGACATCAAGGATATCATACATGAAGAAAGAAAAAGGTCATTAAAAAGACAGGAAAGAAAGAAAAGACCAAATTGAATGTCAGAAGAGACTCTGAAACTTGCTCTTCAACGTAAAGTAGCTACAGTGAAAGGAAGAAATGATGAAATAAAAGAGCTGAACAGAAGATTTCAAAGGGCAGCTTGAGAAGACAAAGTAAAGTATTATAATGACAAGTGCAAGGACCTGGAGTTAGAAAACCAAAAGGGTAGAATACACTGAGCATTTGTCAAACTGAAAAACAGCTGAAGAAAAAATTCAAACCTCTAGCTGGAATAGTGAACGATTCTATAGGGAAAATATTGATGCAGAAAGCATCAAAAGAAGATGGAAGCAATGAATACACAGAGTCACTGTAACAAAAAGAGTTGGTCAACATCAACGATTCCAGGAGGCAGCATATGAGCAAGAACCAATGGTACTGAAGGAAGAAGTCCAAGCTGCACTGAAGGCATTGGCAAAAAAGAAGGCTACAGGAATTGTGCAATACCATTTGAGATGTTTCAACAAATGGATTCAGCACTGGAAGTGCTCACTCGTCTTTGCCAAGAAATTTGGAAGACAGCTGCCTGGCGCACTGACTGGAAGAGATCCATATTTGCACCCATTCCAAAGAAAGGTGATCCAGTGGAATGTGGAAAATATTGAACAACATCATTAATATCACACACAAGTAAAATTTTGCTGAAGATCATTCAAAAGCAGTTGCAGCAGTACATCCACAAGAAACTGCCAGAAATTTAAGCCAAATTCAGAAGAAGTAGAAAAATGGATATCATTCCTGATGTCAGATGGATCCTGGCTGAAAACAGGGAATACCAGAAAGATGTTTAACTGTGTTTTATTGCACAGGCATTCGACTGTGTGGATCATAACAAATTATGGACAACATTGCAAAGAATGGGAATCCCCGAACACTTTATTGTGCTCACCTGAAACCTATACACAGACCAAGAAGCAGTCATTCAAAAAGAACAAGGGGATACTGCGTGGTTTAAAGAAACCTGTGCATTGGGGTTGCATCCTTTTGCCATACTTATTCAATCTTTATGCAGAGTGTCTTAGTCATCTAATGCTGCTATAACAGAAATACCGCAAGTGGATGGCTATGACAAAGAGAAATTTATTTTCTCACTGTCTAAAAAAAAAAAAAATTTTTTTTTTTTTTTAGTAGGCTAGAAGTCCAAATTTGGGATGTCAGCTCCAAGGGAATGCTTTTTCTCTCTCTGTCTGCTCTGGAGGAAGGTCCTTGTCATCAATCTTCCCCTGAACTAGGAGCTTCTCTGTGAAGAAACCCTGGCTCAAAGGACACACTCTGCTCCCAGAACTGCTTTCTTGGTGATATGAGGTCCTCAACTCTCTGTTTGTTTCCCTTCCCTTCCCTTCCCTTTTAGCTCTTGTAAGATAAAAGGTTGTGCAGGCCACACCCCAGGGAAACTCCCTGTACATTGGATCAGGGATGTGACCTGAACAAGGGTGTTAGGTCCAACACTAATCTTTAACCACAGGCAGAGACTATGATTTTTGACACAGGAAAATCACAGAATGGAAGACAACCACCCAATACTGGGAATCATGGCCTAACCAAGTTGACACATATTTGGGGGGACACAATTCAATCCATGACATTCCACTGTTTAGCCCCCAAAAATTCATGCCCTTGCCACATGTAAAACATATTCACTCCCTCGTATCATAGCAAAATTCTTAAATCAAGTCCAAGTCCAAAATCCAAAAATTCCTCCTCATCTGTGAAATCTAAAATACAAGTTATCTGCTTCCAAAGTACAGTGGCAGAACAGGCACAAGCTAGACATTTCCATTACAAATGGAAAAAATTGGAGGGAAAGAAGGTATAACAGGCATCAAGCAAGTCAGCAGGATGCATTACATTAGCCCTCAAAGTTTTGCAAATAATCCCTTGTTCTCTGAAACCATTTACACAATAGCTCTGCCCTCCAGGCTCTAGGTATTGGCCACACTCTGGATTTTGAGTGGAGGCCCCTTGGCCCTGGGCTTCAGCTCTGCCTTCCAGGCCCACTGGGATGGCAACTCTGCTCTCTCGGCTTTAGGTATGCCATTCTCCTAGTACATCTGAGTGGCAACTCCACCCTTAGAAACACCAGAAGCCATGGCTCCACTTTTGAAACCCCAGAGTTCAAGGCCACACCATTTGAGATTGAGGCAGCTCAGTTTCCTGTGTTTCTTGTCTCTTCAGCTTCTGTGTATGTATATACAGAGAGAGAAAGGTTTATATTGAGGAAACAGCTCATGAGATTGTAGAGGCTGGAATGTCCCAACTCCGTGGATCAGGATAGAGGTTTCTCCTGATTCATGTATCCACAGGGGCTGGCGAACCCAAGATCAGCAGGTCTGTGAGCAGGGCTTTTCTCACAGGTTGTGAAGATCCACGAATCCCAAGATTGGCAGGAAAGACCGCAAGGCTTCTCCTGATTCACATAGCTGCAGGGACTGGCAAACCCAAGATTGGCAGATTGGAGAGCAAGACTCTTGCTCATGGGCTGTGAAGATCCACGAATCCCAAGATTGGCAGGTAAGCTGCTAGCTCAAGTCCCAAGAACTGGTGGTCAGATGAACAAGAGGCAGCTGCAGGATCCAGAACAAGCCAAAAAAAAAAAAAAAACCTTGGCAAAGCTAGGAGGAAGGAAGTAGGTGGCAGAGGGCTGAGAAATGAAGGCTGAGGGGGTGGTGAGCCACCAGAGGCCATGACCCCACTGGTACAACTCAGCAGATTCCATTGTGGAGGTGATCACATATTGAACTTCAACAGGGAAATAATCACATTATACAACCACCAAAACACTGAGAATCATGGTAATGCCAAGGTGATATACAATCTTAACCATCACACCTAGCAAATAATCCAAGAAGCTGGACTGTAAGAAGAATGCAGCATCAGGATTTGACGGAAGACTCATTAACAACCTGTGTTATGCAGATGACACAACCCTGCTTGCTGAAAATGAAGAGGAATTGAAGCACTTATTGATGAAGATCAAAGATTACAGCCTTCAGTATGGATTACACTTCAACATAAAACAAAAATCCTCACAACTGGACCAATAAGCAACATCACAATAAATGGAGAAAAGATTAAAGTTGTCAAGGGCTTCATTTTACTTGGATCCACAAATCAATGCCCTTGAAAGGAGCGGTCAAGAAATCAAAGGAGGCATTGCATTGGGCAAATCTGCTGCAAATGACCTCTTTAATGTGTTAAAAAGCAAAGATATCACTTTGAGGACTAAGGTGTGCCTGATATTTTCTTTCTTGTAATTGTGCTTTAAGTGAAAGTTTACAGTTCAAGTTATTTTTTCATACAAAGATTTATACACGCGTTGTTATGTGACCCTAGTTGCTCTCCCTATAATGTGACAGCACACTCCTCCTTTCCACCCCAGATTTCCTGTGTCTATTCAACAGCTCCTGTCTCTTTTTGCCTTCTCATCTCACCTGTGGACAGGAGCTGCCCCTTTCGTCTCATTTATCTACTTGTGCTAAGAGGCACTCTCTTCACCAGTATCATTTTATGTCTTATACTCCAGTCTCCTCTTTGTCTAAAGAGTTGACTTCAGGAATGGTATAAGTTCTGGGGTGTTGTGCATTGAATTGTGTCCCCCTAAAATTTTTAAAATATCTATCGACTTGGTTAGGCCATGATTCCCAGTTTTGTGTGGTTGTCCTCCATTTTGTGATTGTAATTTTATGCTAAAGAGAATTTGGGTGGGATTGTAACACCATCCTAACTCAGGTCACCTCCCTGATCCAGTGTAAAGGGAGTTTCCTGGCGTGGGGTCTGCACCACCTTTTATCTCTCAAGGGATTAAAGGAAAGGGAAGCAAGCAGAGAGTTGGGGACTCATACCACCAAGAAAGCAGCACCAGGAGCAGAGCACGTCCTCTGGACCTGGGGTCCCTGTGCCTGAGAAGCTCCTTGTCCAGGGGAAGATTAAGGAGAAGGATCTTCCTCCAGAAGCGACAAGGAGAGAAAGCCTTCCCCTGGACTTGTAACGTACTAGACTGTGAAAGAATAAATTTCTCTTTATTTAAGCCATCCGCTTGTGGTATTTTTGTTACAGCAGTACTAGATACTAGATAACTAAGACATGGGGTAACAGAGAGTCTTTGAGGCCATGTCTTCTGGGGTCCCTCCAGTCTCAGTCAGACCATTATGTCTGGCCTTTTTACTAGAATTTGAGGTTTGCACCCCACTTTTCTCTTGCTCCTTCAGGGACTCTTTGTTGCGTTCCCTGTCAGAGCTGTCATCGGTGACAGCAAGGCACCATCTAGTTCTTCTGGTCTCAGGGTAATGGAGTCTATAGTTTAAGTGGCCCTTTCTGTCTCTTGGGCTAATATTTTCCTTGTGTCTTTGGTGTTCCTCATTCTCCTTTGCTCCACATGGGTTGAGACCCATTGATATATCTTAGATGGCTGCTTGCTAGCTTTTAAGACCCATGTTACCATTCACCAAAATGGGATGCAGAACACTTTCTTAGTAAAATTCGTTACGCCAATTGACCTAGATATCCCCTGAAACCATGGTCCCCAGACCTCCACCCCTGCTACTCTGTTCCTCGAAGTGTTTAGTTGTATTCAGGAAACTTCTTAGCTTAAGGTTTAGTCCAGTTGTGGTGACCTCACCTGTATTGTGTGTTTTCCTTCCATTCGCCTAAGATAATTCTTATCTATTATCTAGTTAGTGAATATCCCTCTCCCTCTCTCTCCACCCTCATAACCATCAAAGAATGTTTTCTTCTTCGTTTAAACCTTTTCTTGAGTTCTTACGATAGTGGTCTCATACAATATTTATACTTTTGCATCTGACTAATTGAATTCAGAATAATGCCCTTCCAGATTCATCCATGTTATGAGATGTTTTGGGGATTCATCGTTGTTCTTTATCAATCATTGTATAGTATTTCATTGTGTGAATATACCATAGTTTGTTCATCCTTTCTTTTGTTGATGGGCACCTAGGTTGTTTCCATCTTTTTGCTATTGTGAATAATGCTGCAATGAACATGGGTGTGCAAATATCTGTGTAATAGCTCTTATTTCTCTAGGATATATTCCAAGGAGTGGGATTGCTGGATTGTATGGTACTTCTATTTCTAGCTCTGAGGAAGCACAAAATCAGTTTCCAAAGTAGTTGTACCGTTTTACATTCCCACCAGCAGTGTATAAGTGTTCCAGTCTCTCTGCAACCTCTCCAACATTTACTGTGTTTTTTGGACTAATGTTAACCTTGTTGGGGTGAGATAGTATCTCATTGTAGTTTTGATTTGCATTTCTCTAATGGCTAATGATCGCGAGCGAGCATTTCCTCATGTATCTGTTAGCAGCCTGAATGTTTTCTTTAGTGAAATCCCTGTTCGTATCCTTTGCCCATTTTTTAAATTGGGTTATTTCTCTTTTTATTGTTGAGGTTTAGCAGTATCTTGTAGATTTTAGAGATTAGACCCTGATTAGAATTGTTGTAGCCAGAATATTTTCCTGGTCAGTGGGTTGTGTTTTTACTCCCTTGGTGAAGTCTGTTCATTAGCATAAGGGTTTGATTTTTAGGAGCTCCCGGTTATCTAGTTTCTCTTCTGGTGTTTCTACATTCTTAGTAATGTTTTGTATTCTGTTTATGCCATGTATTAGGGCTCCTAGCGTTGTCCATAGTTTTTCTTCCATGGTCTTTATAATTTTACTATTTATATTTAGGTCTTTGATCCATTTTGAGTTAGTTTTTGTACACAGTTTGAGGCATGGCTCCTGTTTCATTTTTTTGCAGATGGGTATCCAGTTATGCCAGCACCATTTGTTACAGAGACTGTCTTTTCCCCGATTAATGGACTTTGGGCCTTTGTCAAATATCATAGGTGTTCATAGGTGGATGAATTTATGTCTTGATTCTTAATTCCGTTTCATTGGTCTATGTAACTGTTGTTGTACTAGTACCAGTCTGTTTTGTGTACCGTGGTGGTATAATAGTTTCTAAACTCAAGTAGTGTGAGGCCTCCCACTTTGTTCTTCTTCACTAATGCTTTACTTATCCAGGGCCTTTTCCCTTTCTATAGGAAGTTGGTGATTTGTTTCTCCATCTCATTAAAAAAAATGCCACTGGAATTTGCATCAGGATTTCATTGTATCTGTAGATCACTCTGGGTAGAATAGACATTTTCACAATGTTGAGTCTTCCTATCCATGAGCAACGTATGCTTTTCCACTTATGTATGTCTCTTTTGGCTTCTTGCAGTAGTGTCTTATAATTTTCTTTGCATAGGTCTTTTACATCTCTGGTTAGATTTATTCCTATGTATTTTTTTTTCTTCTTGGGGGCTATTGTGAATGATAATAATTTGGTGATTTCCGCTTCGAAGTTCTCTTTGTTGCTGCAGAGGAACCCAGCAGAATTTTGTATTTTTCTTGCATCCTGATACATTGCTGAACTCTTCTATTAGTTTCAGTAGTTTACTTGTGGATTCCTTGGGGTTTTCTCTGTATAAGATCATGTCATCTACAAACAGAGGTACTTCTACTTTTTCCTTTCCAATTTGGATGCCCTTTATTTCTTTTTCTAGCCTAATTGCTCTGGTTAGGACCTCCAGCACAATGTTGAATAAGAGTGGTGATAAAGGGCATCTTCGTCTGGTTCCCATGCTCAAGGGGAATGCTTTCAGACTCTCTCCATTTCTGTTTATGTTGGCTGTTGGCTTTGTATAAATGTCTGCCAATATATTGAGGAATTTCCCTTCTATTCCTCTTTTGCTGAGAGTTTTTATCATGAATGGGTGTTGGAGTTGTCAAATGCCTTTTCTTCATAGATTGATAAGATCATGTGGTTCTTGTCTTTGGTGTGATGGATTATATTGATTTTTTTCGAATGTCGAACCATCCCTGTATACCTGGTATGAATCCCACCTGGTTGTGGTGAATTTTTTTTTTATATGTACATTGTTGAATTCTATTGCCTAGAATTTTGTTGAAGATTTTTGCGTCTCTGTTCACTTTTTTTTGTTCATGAGGGATATTGGTCTGTAATTTTCTCTTTTTGTAGCCTCTTTACCTGTTTTTGATATCAGGGTTATGCTGGCTTCATAGACTAAGTTTGGGAGTATTCCGTCCTTTTCTATGCTCTGAAATATCTTCAGTAGTAGTGGTGTTAACTATTCTCAGAAAGTTTGGTAGAATTCTCTAGTGAAGCCCTCAGGACCAGGAATTTTTTTTTTGTTGTTGTTGCAACTTTTTAATTACCTCTTCAATCTCTTCTTTTTATTATAGGTTTATTTAGTTTTTCTACCCCTGTGTTAGTTTTGGTAGGTAGTGTGTGTCTCAAAATTTAGAGTGTAATTTTTCATAGTATTCTGTTATGATTCTTTTCATTTCAGTTGGGTCTGTTGTGATATCGCCCATCTCATTTCTTCTTCAAGTTATTTGCTTCCTCTCCTGTTTCTCTTTTGTCAGTTTGGCCAATGGTTTATCGATTTTGTTGATCTTTTCAAAGAACCAGCTTTTGGTCTTGTTAAATCTTTCAATTGTTTTTCTGTTCTCCATTTCATTTAATTCTGCTCTAATTTTTGTTATTTGATTTCATCTGGTGCCAGAGGGCTTTTTTTGTTTGGCTGCTCTCTTTTTATTTGTTCGAGTTGTAGGGTCGATGTTTTGATTTTGTCCCTTTCTTCTTTTTGTACATGTGCATTTACTGCTCTCTTGCTGTGTCCCAAAGGTTCCAATAGGAAGTGTTTTCATTCTCACTTGATTCTGTGCATTTCTTTATTCTGTCCTTAATGTTTTCTATAACCCAGTAGTTTTTGAGCAAGGTGTTGTTCTGTTTCCATGTTTGTTTGTTTTTTTCTTGCTTTTTCTGTTTTTGATTTCTACTTGTATGGCTTTATGGTCAGTAAAGATGGTTTGTAACATTTCAGGGCTTAGAATTTTGTTAAGGATGGCTTTATGGCCTAATATGTGGTCTATTCTAGAGAATGTTCTATGTGCGTTGGAAAAGAAAATATACTTGGCTGCTTTTGGGTAGAGTGTTCTGTATATGCGTATGAGGTCAAGTTGATTGATTGTGGCATTTAGATCTTCCATGTCTTTATTGAGCTTCTTTCTAAATGT
The DNA here is from genome assembly GCF_030014295.1 of Loxodonta africana. Taxonomy (NCBI): domain Eukaryota; kingdom Metazoa; phylum Chordata; class Mammalia; order Proboscidea; family Elephantidae; genus Loxodonta; species Loxodonta africana. Next base: position 97,075,993 of record NC_087369.1, read on the forward strand.
TCTGTCTTTCACCAAAAGTTGTGTGTTGAAGCCTCCTACTATTATTGTGGAACTGTCTATCTCTCTTTTCAATACTGTTAGAGTTTGTCTTATATATTTTGGGGCCCTGTCATTGGGTGTGTAAATATTTATTATGATTATGTCCTCCTGGTATAAAAACTGACCCTTTAATCATTATATAGTGTCCTTGCTTATCCTTCATGGTGGATTTTACTTTAAAGTCTATTTTGTTGGAGATTAATATTGCCAATCCTCATCTTGTTTGTTTGATATATTTTTTTCCATCCTTTAAACTTCCATTTGTTTCTGTCTTTATGTTGAAGGTGTGTCTCTTGTAGGCAGCATATAGACGTATCATGACTTTTTGTCCATTCTGTCACACTCTGTCTCTGTATTGGTGCATGTAGTCCATTTATAATTATAATTATTGATAGGTATGAGTTTAGTGCTGTCATTCTGATGTCTTTTTTTGTGTGTTGTTGACAGTTTCTTTGTTCCAGTTAATTTCCTGTGCTGAGCTGTGTTTCTTCATTTCTTTTCAATTTTTTTTAGTGTTGTAGATGTTTTATTTACTGAGTCTTTGTTTTTCTTGTTTTTTTTATCTTGATGTGTAGGATTGTTTGTGGTTACCTTAATATTTGTGGTTACCTTAATATTTACCCCTATTTTTCTAAATTTAAACCAATCTTTTATTTCTTTATGTCGCCATGACTTCCTCTCCATATGAACGATCTATGACTACATTTTTCAGTTGTCATCTTTTACATATTGATATCTCTGCTTCCCGGTTTTCAGAGTTTTAACTTTGATTTATTTTTGTGCCTTCCCTATCTGGGTTTATATATGGTTGCTCTGTTGTGTGTTCTAGCCTTGGGTTGTTATCTGATGTTATTGATTTTTTAACTGGAGGACTCCCTTTAGTATTACTTGTAATTTTGGTTTGGTTTTTACTAATTCCCTAAACTTCTGTTTATCTGGAAATGCCTGAATTTCACCATCATATTTGAGATACACTTTTGCTGGATATATAATTCTTGGCTGGCAATTTCTTTCCTTCAAGGCTTTGTATATGTCATCCCATTGCTTTCTTGCCTGCATGGTTTCTGCCAAGTAGTCCAAGCTTAGTCTCCTTTGTAGATGACTTTTCATTTATCCCTAAAACACAGTGCTGTTGTGTCTATTCCGACTCATAGCGACCCTACAGGACAGAGTAGAACTGCCCCATAGAGTTTCCAAGGAGTGCCTGGTGGATTCAAACTGCTGACCCTTTGGTTAGCAGCCTTAGCACTTAACCACTATGCCACCAGGGTTTCCCATTTCTCTCTTTATCTTTGGTTTTAGCAAGTTTGATTATAATATGTCTTGGTGACTTTCTTTTGGGATCTACCTTGTGTGTGGTTTGATGAGTATCTTGGATAGATATCTTCCCATATTTCAGGATATCAGGAAAGTTTTCTGCCAACAAATCTTCAACAATTCTCTCTTTATTTTCTGGTATCTCCCCTCCCCGCCCCCCCCCCCCCCGCTCTGGTATGCCAAGCACTTGTAGGTTATTCCTCTTGATAGAGTCCCACATAATTCTTAGGGTTTCTTCAAGTTTTTCAATTCTTTTCTCTGATTTTTCCTCAAATAATTTGGTTTCAAGTGCTTTATTTTCAATCTCACTGATTCTGATTTTCATTGCCTTACTTCTGCTCCTATGACTTTCTGTTGAGTTGTCTTATTCTGAAGTTTTATTGTTAATCTTCTGGATTTCTGTTTGCTGTCTCTCTGTGGATTCTTGCAGCCTGCTAAATTTGCCATTGCACTCTTCTATAACCTTCTTTAATTCCTCTCTTCCTTTGTCTGTGTGTTCCTCGGCTTGTTCTGTGTTTTGCCTGATCTCCTTCATGATCTCTTGAAGAGTTCTGTGCATTAATCTTTTGTATTCTACCTCTAATTCTAAGAAATTCTCTTCCTGTGGAAGACTTCTTGATTGTTTTGATCATAGTCTGCATCTTTATGTGATTTGATATTGACTGTTGTTTCCAAGTCATCAATGTTATTATTATTTATTTTATTTTTTCTTACTGTGTCCTAGCTTCTTGTTTTGATATGCCCAAATAGGCTGCTTTTGCTTGCTAGTTTGATTATTGACGCCCTTGAAGCTCTAATGTCCTGTCACCAGATCACTTACTAGGTATGTGAGCCCAGAAGTCCATTTACTTTTCTTTTATGGATTCAGCTTAGGTGTCCAGGTAGCCGGTCACCAAGCATGTGGTGCAGACTCTCACCTCCAGTCATAGATGGGCAAAGGTGATTTAAGTTGGCTGTGGTAGAGGGTAATGCACTGAACACAGCAGGGGGCTGATGGCTGCCCCTGAATGTCTGGGAGGAAAGCATGTCCCTGTTCTCTAGAGTGGGTAGGTGGGTGGGTTTGCAGCCACACTCTGGGCACTCAGTGCTGTTGGCTCTAAGGACGGGGAGGCACCACTTATTCTTGGACATCTGTCACAGGTGGCTAGGTGGTGTGGGTAGAGCTACCAGCCCTCAGGCCCCTGATGTGGGTAGGTGAGGATTGTGCTTAATGGGCAGAGTGGTTTCAAGTGTCATGAATCCTCCACTCCACCATATAGCTGATATAGTGAAGTTAAGCTTCAGGCATATACCCTGTTGTACTGTGCTAAGGAGAGCCTATGCTGTTGAAATGCACTCACACAGGTCTATGCAGTGGTGAAAGGCTTCAAAGTCCATGGTTCCCTTATGCCTGTGCCTAGGCAAAGGAACTGTGCCTGCCCTGAGTTCCTGATTTAGGAAAGCTGGCAGGTTATTTTTTACTGTTTGTTAATTTGTTTCCTCTCTAAGGTCAGGAAAATGGCTCAGGGAGCATGACTGGTCCTGATTCTGGCCCAGGGGAAGTGACAACTGCCGAAGCCAGCCTGGACCCAGTGGAAAGCAAGAAGGGAGCAGATAAATGGAAGAGATGTTCTTCCCAAATGGGGTGTTTTTTGATCTGTGTGGTAGGATAGACACATGTACTTATCTTTTGCTGATCATGGGCTGATTTTCACTGGCTCCGGTGGCTAGAGTAGACTCTCTGCTGCTCAGTTTCTCTGGATGTGAAAAACACATCCTGAACGCAATTGCTTGCCTCACCGCACATACCAGCCAATCCAGCCTGCAGGGTGCTGGTTTCTGCTGGGTCTGGTTCGGCAACTCCTTGCTGCTTCTGAACCATCTCTCCCTCCCCCTGCCACTCAGTCTGATTCCTCTACTTTGCCTTTGATGTTCAGGGCTCCTGGATTGTCACGTATAATCAGCTCACTTGTTTTTTCATGTGTTTGTTGTAAGAGAGACCACTGGATGTGTCTGACTACTCTGCCATCTTTGCCCTGCCTCATCTACCATGATATTTTCAATTGCCTCTTATGCATGTAAAACCTGGACAATGAATAAGGAAGACTGAAGAAGAATTGATGCCTTTGAATTATGGGGTTGGCAAAGAATACCGAATATACCATGGACTGCCAGAAGAATGAACAAATCAGTCTTGCTAGAGGTACAACCAGAATGCTCCTTAGAAGCAAAGATGGTGAGACTTTGTCTCACATACTTTGGACATGTTTTGAGAAGGGACCAGTCCCTGGAGAAGGACATCATGCTTGGTAAAGTAGAAGGTCACAGAAAGAGAGGAAGACCCTCAATGTGATGGATTGACATAATGGCTTCAAGGATGGGCTCAGGCATAGCAAAGATTTTGAGGATGGTGCAGGACTAGACAGTGTTTCATTCTGTTGTACACAGGGTTGTTAGGAGTTGGAACTCACTCAGTGGCACCCAATGACAACAACAATTTTTCACGTTTAATGTTATGAGTCATGATCCCCGATGGAACATCTCTGTCTTCACAAACACTAAATAGGGTGATTACAAATAATATGGTAAGCATTTTGGCTCTGGGTTTGACAATAATGATGACATATATATCATAAGTAAAGCTTAATATTCATATTAAACTAAACACAGAAATATATGCTAGATAGTCTTTCTATTATTCATATTATTAGTACCATATTTGGGAACACAATGAATTTAGTAAAGTGAACACTAATCTATTTGTATAGTTGTTTTTAAAATAAAAGTTTTATTTTTAGAATAGATTTAGATTTACAGAAAGTTTGCAAAGATTGGACAGTCAGTTTCCATATACACACCCAGTTTTTCTCTACTATTCATATCTTATTGGTGTGATACATTTATTACAATTAATGAACCAATATTGATACATTATTATTAAAGCAAAACCCATAGTCTATTCACATTTTCTTAGTTTTTAACCTAATGTCCTTTTTCAGTTCTAGGACACTATTTAGTATTTGTGTCTCCTTAGGCCTATCTTGGCTGTAACAGTTTCTCAGGCTTTCCTTGTTTTTGATGACCTTGACAGTTTTCAGGAGTACTGGTCAGGTATATTGTAGAATGTTCTTCTATTGGAATTTTTCTGATGTTTTTCTCATGATTACAGTGGGGTTATAGGTTTAGTGGAGAAAGACAACAGAAGTAAAGTGCCATTTTTTATCACATCTTATTAATGGTAAATATGATCAATGTGACATCACTGTTGATGTGAATCTTGATCACCTGACTTGAGGTAGTGTAATAGGAGGACTTTCTTGAACACAAACGCAAAGGACAACACTGACCATAAGAATCAACACCAAACTTGTTCCTATGAGGGAGAATTCAAATATACCCCCGTTCTCCAAGTTCTCCACCATTTATGACATCAGTCATTCTCCCATGGCATTCTTTCTCTATTGAGTTCTATAATTCATTGGAACCATCTCAGATAATTCCTGGAAACAACATAACTGCAATAACAACTTTAATAACAGAGAAGGATATAAACAGAAATGAAGATACACAAAAGGCAAAGTTTGGGAGGGGTCCCAGTATGGGGTCTGAATGTCTAAAAGGAGACTCACTTATGTATCAAAGGGGACTCGCTTACCCTCCTTGAAAACCGATGTCCATTCTCACCCATCAAGAAACTTTCAAACAGGAAACTCAATGACAACATTTGGCATGCTCAGCTATTGGTCACTCATCTCAGCTCTCCACTGGGGTTAGGCCTTTACATTCTGCTGCCACCATCTGGGTCTGCTTGTCTGGGTCTCTTTGTTGTCTCCACTTCTTCTGGTGATATAACGTCACAGCCACTGCCTCTGTCACTGTCTCAGGTTTACTTGGTCTGGGAGAGTCATAGTGCAGGACCCTAATGTCCAAAGGACACGTTTTTTTCCTGGCTCTTGTCAATCAGGAAGCTCCATGTTCTAGGGGTTTTATCAGTCACCAGGAAGGACCTCTAGTCAATCCCCGTAAAGGTCAATTACTGGGTGGGGCTTTGGAACCAGGACCAAAAAGCCAAATTGCTTTTTTTAGTAAAGTGATTCCATACAGTGCAGGAATTGTTATTCTTTTTCAGATTTTAGCCATTCTAATAGATAAACAGCATTTTAACCTAAAACATACACAATCAAAAATCCCATGTAATTCTCACACTAAGGACACTGGCACTTCATAGAATTACCTTTGCATGAACTTTACATTTGTTTTTTCAGAAGAACCTTAAAAATTAAAATTATTAATTTTATTTTTGAGCTCAAGAATGTATTTATGTTAAAGTTTATGCTGGTTTAGAAAATATTTTTAAAACTCTAGAACTATTTGCTCCAGTAAAAAAAACTTTGGGAAAAATCAAAAGCACTAACGTATGTTTGTCAATCACCTTAGCGTTTGCTAGACTCTGGGTCAAACTATTCAGTAACTTTGCCTTTGAAGCATCAAGCAAACTAAATATAAGCAAATTTGGAGACATTGATATATAAAAAATAAGGGCTAAACGGAATGCCTATGTCACCCTAAAAAAAAATAAAAAGTAAAATTTCTTTGCTGGCATTGAGACTCCCGATTTTTAAAAAGAAAGGAAGAGAAAAAAAAAAAAAACAAGGGAATATATTCGAAAATTATTCTTTGAGAGCTATATAACCCCCAGAAGATTACAACCTGTGTCCCTACTCCATATTTTAACAAATAACAAAGCAGAATCAGTGTTGGAAATAGAGGTTTCAATTTCTAAGTACACTGAAATTAGTGTGCTCATTCAGTCAGTTCTAACCATAGTTTTTACTAATGTGAATATACTGCAATGTACTGGACACCGAAAAACTTAGTACAGAAATTCCAGTATTCCAAAAGCCTAGCATTAAACTAAAAAGTACAGACAATGTCAATTTAGGAAACAAACTAAATGACATTCTACTGGAATAAATAGCCAGATAACCAATGTCCTTCAACAACTATATGCAACACTCTGTAAACTAAGCTCTTTAAGAGAAATTTAAATTTCATCAAAATTAGAAAAAAAGTAAACAAATGCATATATAGGTAGAAATTTCCAAATATTTCTCATGAAAACATGATTATTAAATTTTCACAGAAGTTTTAAATGACACTCACTCAACAGAAGATAGCTGTTTCACCAGGTACACACTCATGTTGTTAAAACATACAGAGCTCCTGTGATTACTGTTGTACCTACGGCACACTGTTTTCCTAATATCATAGCTGTGTCAGGTTTACAGGGTATTAACATATCATATGATTCAACAAATTGATAGCCACTCAGTTTTTGAAGAATCATCATATTGATTTTTGTCCAGTAATTGATCAATGAAATCAAAACAGCTGATCTAAGGTCCTCAAATAGAGAATATGGTAATATAATAAAGTGTTAATTCAATTCAGCTCAGTATATTTACAGATAAAGATTCAGAACTGCATTAAGTATTGTAGGTGACAGAAGAGGAGATTCCTGTACTCAAGGAATTTGCTGAAAAGACAGGATAAATAAACAGAAAATGACTTGAAGTCTGAACGGAACAAAAGGCGGAAATATGTGGCACAAACAGTAAATGCTATGGAATTCCACATGGAAAGAGAGCAATGTGCCAGTCATCTGGAAGGACTGTGATATGAGCCTTGAGGTATGAATAAGATTTGCATAAAGAGAGATAAGAGACAGCATGAGAACAGTGAAAGTGAAGGTGAGGAAGCCAGAGAACATGATATAAAGGTGACAAAAGGAGGCAACAACTTCCATTAGAAAATACATTTAAACGGGCAAGGTGGAACAGGAAACAGTGAGCTCTATACCAAAATAATTTTGTATTATATTTCATAGGAAATGAGGAATCACAGTGGCTGCTACAGCAGGAGACGAATATAAAAAAAAGAAACACTATACAAATGCTATACAAGAATATAGGAACCAAACTGAATTACTTATATATTAAATATCACAGAGGAAGGCAATATACCTAAAAAAAAATTCTATTACCACAGCAAACTCCGATATATAAGTATTAAATAATTCATTTACAAGTCAATACACTGTATTTTTTTTAAATCCATGGATTTCATAGCGCTAACACAGGGAATTCATCAGTAGCATTGCTGAAATTGCAAACGGGGAAAACAGCCTTTTGACTCATTAAGTGGTGAAATATCAATGTTCAGAAGTTGAAAATAATAAACACTCTTCTTTCACTGTAACAAGGCCTATTTCATATGGCAAGCTGCCCCCCTGCCACCACTTCACACTTGTGATCCCCCTTACTCTGATTTCTTTTTTCTTCATAGCATTTGACATTCTAATATACCATATAGTTTATTTGCTTATTATATTAATTGTTGATTGTCTATTTGCCATGACTAAAAAGTGAGCCCCCACTAGGGCTTTGTCTTTTTGGTTCCTGACAGATCCTAATGTCTAGATCGTTGCCTGGAACCTAGCAAGAGCTCCAAAATAAATATTTGTTGAACGGATAATGTAATGAATGAGCAAATATGGAAATCTTATTAAAGTGAATTATCATCTATTGCATTCTCAGTCTACAGAAACTAGATAGGGATAGAGTTGTAGAGAAAATCACATGAAAAGGAGAAAGTAGGAGGTGTCATGCAAATATTTATACTTTTAACTACATTTATCCACGAAGTTTCTCAAGTTAGTTACTTTTATTTGAGTAGAATATTTTAAAGGTTAGGTGGATGAAGTAGAGAGAATAAAAAAACATCAAGGGAATTTAATTATTACTTCATGGCAAAAAAAAAAGGTATATAGATGACTTTTTCCCCACAGGATTTCTAAGGAGGCTGGTGGATTCGAACCGCCGACCCTTCGATTAGCAGCTGTAGTGCTTAACTACTATACCACCAGGCCTCCTATTTTCTCAATACAGAAGGGAAACTAAATAGTCAGAGAATGAAGCACACAGTCGTTCCATTGGTTTATCTATTTAAAAAAAAAGTCCTTATTTATATACATGGAGCCCTGATGGCACAGTGGTTAACAGCTCTGGCTGCTAACCAAAAGGTCAGTAGTTTGAATCCACCATGTTTAGGTGCTCAGTTGTTGCAAATGGTACTGCCCTGTCACTTCCCCAGTCATTTTAATGACTTAGTGGTTGGCTACTTGATTTATGCTGTTCTCATATTGATTTCCTTTTCAACTGTGATTTAAGAGCCTGACAGGCTTTATATTTTTACCAAAAAAAGTATTAGAGGAAAGCTATTAATCTAAGGATCTATTTTTTTTCTTTTCTTGGCAACAAGTGGATTAGAAACTTCAACTATTATCTTTTTTTAATAAATTGGACTCTAATCCAAAAAATATTGATTAGCAAATCTAAAAAGTAAATTAAACAACAACATATACCATTAGTGAGCACTTTCAAATACGTTATTTCATTTAATCCTCAAAATAACCTTGTGTGGATAATATTATTTGGATTTTTACAGATTTGGAAATAGAGGTTCAGAGAAGTTAAGTAATTTTCTTAAGTTTACACAGATAGAAAGCGGTGGGGCATGGATTTAAATTCAGATTTGCCTGATTACAAAGACCACAGTATTAACCACAGACCATATATAAATACATGAATTCCATGTCCCTATGAATCCTTTAAATCCAATGTTCAAATCACCCTGCCTAAGTGATTAATTTTAAACAACTTCAGGCTCTATCTAGTCTGAGTCCAGCATATGACATACGACTACTTAAAACAAATACAACTCATTTAACAAATATTTACTGATCAATAGATGGTAGCCATGATGTTTAAAGTCTGTATTCTCATGGAGCTTACTTGTGACAAAAAACAAAAACGAAACAAGTAAACAGAAAAACATGGTATTTTTAGCTAACATTATGTGCTATGAAGAAAATAAAATATGACAATAGACTAAAGTGTGATTTTGGTTAGAGAGGAGTTCTTTAGATAGGATGCTAAGGGAAAACTTCTCTCAAAAGAGGTAAAATTTGAGTGAAGATATGAATAAAGAGACACACAATATATATATACATAAGCTATATACATATTCTAATATACAATTATATCTCCAAACATAGGTATTCTTAAAATATTAACAGTGCTCCAGTTTTATATGTTCAAGATATGAGGCAATTATACCAAAATTAATAACAAAGTAGATGAAACAATGGACCACTAAATAATTCTCTCTTGCACTATTGTATTATCATGGGAGATTTACAGTTTTAAGTCTTTGAATTTATGGTCGCAATGGAGAAGTTTCCCTTCCTGTATGTCAAATTCATATAAAAATTTATTTCATATGTAACTAAGTAAGAACAAGCACTCAAACTAAAATTTTGTAAGATTATTTAACAGCTGACTTCCCAACAATATTTCTATTATGATTTTTTAAAGAAAATTATAAGTTCAAAGAATTAGGGTAATGATTAGTTCATATGACACCATCTTATTGTTCTTTTCCTGAAGAGAACTCATTGTATTTTGGTGGGTTTAAATCTTATTCCAAATTCAAAACAGTGCAGTGCTATTAGCTCTTCACTGGGTTTTCTGGACATCTTGAAATGATGTAAATCTATTATTGCTGTTGTTAGGTGCCGTTCAAGTTGGTTCTGACTCATAGCAACCCTATATACAGCAGAACGAAACATTGCCCAGTCCTGCACCACCTTCAAAATCATTGTTATGCCTGAGCCCATTGTTGCAGCCACTGTCAATCCATCTCATTGAGGGTCTTCCTCTTTTTCACACACACTACTAAGAATGATGTCCCTATCCAGGGACTGATCCCTCCTGATAACATGTCTAAAATATGTGAGATGAAGCCTCTCCACTCTCGCTTCTAATGAGCATTCTGGTTGTACTTGTTCCAAAACAAACCTATGGATTCTACTGGCAGTCCGTGGTATGTTCAATATTCTTCACTAAAACCATAATTCAAAGGCATCGATTCTTTTTTGGTCTTCCTTATTCATTGTCCAGCTTTCCCATGCATACGAGGTGACTGAAAGCACCATAGCTTGGGTCAAGTGCACCCTAGTCCTTAAAGTGACATCTGCGCTTTTTAACACTTTAAAGAGATCTTTTGCAGCCAATTTGCTCAATTCAATGTGTCTTTTGGTTTATTCGCTGCTGCTTTCATGGGTGTTGACTGTGGACTCAAGTAAAATGAAATCCTTTACAACTTCAGTATTTTCTCCATTTATCATGATGTTGCTTATTGGTCCTGTTGTGAGGCTTTTTTTTTTTTTTTTTAATGTTGAGGTGTAATCCATACTGAAGTCTGTGGTCTTTGGTCTTCATCAGTAAGTGCTTCAAGTCCTCTTCACTTTTCGGCAAGCAAACTTGTTTCAACAGCGTATCGCAGGTTATTAATGAGTCTTGCTCCAATCCCGAAGCCACATTCTTCTTCATGTAGTCCAATTTCTCAGATTATTTGCTCAGCATACAGACTGAATAAGTAGGGTGAAAGGATAAAACCCTGACACACACCTTTCCTGACTTAAAACCACCCAGTATCCTCTTCTGTTTGAATGGCTGCCTGTTAGTCTATGTACAGGTTCTTCTTGAGCACAATTAAGGGTTTTGGGATTCCCATCCTTCTCAATGTTATCCATAATTTGTTATGATCCACACAGTCGAATGCCTTAGCATACTCAGTAAAACACAGGTAAACATCTTTCTGGTATTTTCTGCTTTCGGCCAAGATCCTTCTGTCATCAGCGACGAGGTCTCTCATTCCATAGCCTCTTCTGAATCTGGCTTGAATTTTTGGCAGTCCCCCGTTGATGTACTGCTATAACTGCTTTTGAACGATCTTCAGCAAAATTTTACTTATTGATAATATTAATGATACTGTTCAATAATTTCCACATTTTGTTGTATCATCTTTCTTTGAAACAGGTACAAATATGGATCTTTCCAGTTGGTTGTCGAGGCAGCTGTCTTCCACATTTCTAGGCATAGATGAGTGGACACTTCCAGTACTGCATCCATTTGTTGAAACATCTCAATTGGTATTCTGTCAATTCCTGGAGCTTTGTTTTTTGCCAGTGCTTTCAATGCAGCTTGGACCTCTTCCATCAGTGCCATTGGTTCTTGACCATACGCTACCTCTTGAAATCATTGAATGTCGACCAATTCTTTTTGGTACAGTGGCTCTGCATATTCCTTCCATCTTCTTTTGATTTTTATTTTTCTTTTGATGGTTCTTGTGTCTTTTAGCATTTTCCATGTAGAATCCTTCAATATTGCAAATTGAGGCTTGAAATTTTTCTTCAATTCTTTCAAACTGAGGAGTGCCTAGTAATGTTCTTCCCTTTTTGTTTCCTATCTCCAGGTCTTTGCACATGTCATTATAATACTTTGCTTTGTCTTCTCAAGCCGCCCTTTGAAATCTTCTGTTCAGCTCATCATCATTTCTTCCTTTTGCTTTAGCTGCTCTATGTTCAAGAGCAACTTTCAGAGTCTCTTCTGACATCCATTTTGGTCTTTTCTTAATTTCCTGTCTTTTTAATGACCTCTTGCTTTCTTCATGTACGATGTCCTTGATGTCATTCCACAACTTGTCTGGTCTTACAGTCATTAGTGTTCAATGTGTCAGCTCTTTTCTGGAGGTGGTCTCTAAATTCAGATGGGATACACTCAAGGTAGTACTTTGGCTCTCGTGGACTCGTTCTAATTTTCTTCGATTTCAAGTTCAACTTGTACATGAGCAATTGACGGCCTATTTTGGCCTTGTTCTGACTGACGATTTTTTTTTTATTGTCTCTTTCCACAGATGTAGTCAATTTGATTCTTGTGTGTTCCATCTGTTGAGTGCCACATATAATCACTGTTTATGTTGTTGAACAAAGGTATTTGTAATGAAGAGGTCATTGATCCTGCCAAATTCTATCGCCAAGGCTATATTTTCCAGCTACCAAACCTACTTCTTTGTTTCCAACTTTCACATGCCAATCACCAGTAGTTATCAATGCCTCCTGATTGCATGTTTGATCAATTTCAGACTACAAAAGTTGGTAAAAATCTTCAATTTCTTCATCTTTGGCCTTAGCAGTTGGTGTGTAAATTTGAATAATCATTGTACTAACTGGTCTTCCTTGTAGGTGTATTGATATTATCCTATCACTGACAGTGTTACACTTCAGGATATATCTTGAAATGTTCTTTTTGAAAACTAACGTGATGCCATTCCTTTTCAATTTATCAGTCTCGGCATAGCAGGCCTTATGATTGTTTGACTCAAAATGGTCAATACCAGTCCATTTCAGCTCACTAATGCCTAGGATACCTATGTTTATGCATTCCATTTCAGTTTTGAAAATCTCCAATTTTCCTAAATTCATACTTTGTACACTCAATGTTCTTATTTATTTATTTATTGTGCTTTAGGTGAAAGTTTACAAATCAAGTCAGTCTGCCATACAAAAAGTTATACACGCCTTGCTATACACTCCCAGCTGCTCTCCTCCTAATGAGACTGCACATTCCTCCTCTCCACCCTGTATTCCTTGTGCCCATTCAACCAGCTCCTGTCCCCATCTTTCTTCTCATCTCACCACCAGACAGGAGTTGCCCACATAGACTCAAGTGTTCACTTGAGCCAAGAAGCCCACTCATCACCAGTATCATTGTCTATCTTACAGTGCAGTCCAGTTCCTGTCTGTAGAGTTGGCTTTGGGAATGGTTCCAATCTTTGGCTAACAAAGGGTCTGGGGACCATGACCCTCAGGGTCCCTCTAGTCTCAGTCAGACCATTAACCCTGGTATTTTTACAAGAATTTGACATCTGTATTCCACTGTTCTCCTGCTACATCAGGGACTCTCTGTTGTGTTCCCTGTCAGGGCAGTGATCAGTGGTAGCCGGGCACCATCTAATTCTTCCAGTAGTTAATTTCATTTTTTTGCTGAATTTTATTCTGTTGTGTGGATATACCACATTTTTCACCACTAAGTATGTTGTTACCTGTAGGTTTTCATACATTGATTAAATTGAAGGAATTCCCTTCTATACCTAGTTTGCTGAGTGTTTGGGTGTTGGATTTTGTGAAATGCTCCTTCTGTGTCTATTGAAATAATCATGTGGTTTTTCTTTTTAGTTGCAAGTATTGGGGATTAAATTGACTTTCAAATGTTAAACCAACCTTATATTCCTGGGATAAATTCAACTGGACTTGACTTGTTCAAATTTTGTTTAGGATTTTGCATCAGTATTCATGAGATAACAGTCTGCTGTTTTCTTGTAATATCTTTCTCTGGTTTGGTTATCAGTATAATGCTGGCTTCATAGAATCAGTTGGGAAGTCCATTTTCTCTTCGATTTTATGGAATAGTTTGTGTAAAATTGGTATGATTTATTCCTTAAATGTTTTGTAGAATTCACTAGTGAAAGTGTGTGTGTGTGTGTGTGTGTGTCTGTATTGCCTGTGTGTGTGTGTGTATGGGAAGGTTTTTAACTTTAATTTATTCAATACATATAAGCTATTGCAGTTATCTATTTTTTCTTTTGAGAGCTTTTTTGCTTTGTGCCTTTCACAGAGTTGTCCATTTCATCTAAGTTGTTGAATTTATTGCCATAGAGTTGTTAATATTATTCCCTTATTATCCTTTTAGTATCTGTAGAATCTATAATTATGTGACCTCTCTCATTTCCAATATCGGTAATTTGTGTCTTCTCACTTTTTTTGTCCTGGTCAGGCTACAGAGTTACCAATTTTATTGATCTTTTCTTTTTCAAGTTCTGTAAGTTTAGCTTCAGATATCTTGAATCCCTATTATTAGGTGCAAAAATGTTTAGGACTGTTATATTCTCTTGATGGATTGACCCATTTATCATTAAAAAATGACCTTATTTATCCCTGTTTATATTCTTTGCTCTGAAGTCCACTGTCTGGTATCAATATAGCCACTCCAACTTTCTTTTGATTAGTATTAGCTTGTTATATATTTCTCATCTTTTTTATATTTTATCTATCTATGCATTTATATTTAAAGTGTGTTTCTTGTAGGCAGCAACAGCTGGGTTGTAATTTTTATCCAGTCTGACAATTTATGCCATTTAATTGAATTGTTTAGATCATGTACATTTAATGTGATTACTGACATGGGTAGGTTTAAATATATCATCTTGCTATTTGTTTTCTATTTGTCCCATCTGTTGTTTGTTCTCTTTACCTTTTTATCTGCCTTTTCTTAATATTAATTGAATATTTTAAAATTATTTTTATAAATGGAATTCATATGATACAACATACAATGGAATCAAATTCAGCAAAAAAATGTAATATATGCTTTTATTATTCCCTTTTATCTACTTTTTTGGCTTATTAGTAATAAGTCTGTTTCATTATCGTAGTCACTGATTCAGAGTAAGGTTTTTCAACAGCAGCACTGTTGACATTTTGGACTGGGTAATTCTTTGTTGTGGGGTTCTGCCCTGTGCGTTGAAGAATGTTTAGTAGTATCCCAAAATTTGACACTACATGCCAGTAGCATACCCCAGTTGTGACAAAGAAAAGTCTCTAGACATAGCCAAATATCCTTAGAAGGCAAAATAGTGTCTATATGAGAACAACTGCTTTAGGGTTTATATTATACATCATTAGCTTATTATAGTTTACCTTCACATGATACACCACTTCATGAACTGTTTGTTGTTAGATGCCATCAAGTCAGTTCAGGGAGTTGCCAGAAATTCAAGCCAGATTCATGTATACTTTAAGAGCTTTATAACAGTATATCTATGAGTTGAAATCGACTCTACGGCACTGGGTTTGGTTCCGTTTTCCGTTTATAACAGTATACTTCCTTTTCTCCCCTCCCAGTCTTTATGCTATTGTTGCCATTCATTTTACTGTTAGTTATATTATAAACCCCACATTACATTGTCATCATTGTTATTTAAACTATCAAAACAAGTTATGTAGTGGTTAAGTGCTTGGCTGCTAACAGAAAAGTAGGCAGTTTGAACCCAGCAGCCATTCCATGGGAGAAAGATGTGGCAGTCTGCTTCTCTAAAGATTACAGCCTTGGAAACCCTATGGGTAGTTCTACTCTGTCCTATAGAGTTGCTATGAGTTGTAATCAACTCGACAGCAATGGGAACAAGAAATTGCCAATTATCTTTCAAAGAGATATAAATAAAGAGGAAAAAATCATATGTATTTAACCATGTACTTATCATTTCCAGTGCTATTCACTCCTTTGTGTAGATCCAAATTTCCCTTTAGTATCATATTCCTTTTTCCGGAAGGATGTCCTTTAACATTTCTAATAGTGTGGGCCTGCTTAAGATTTATATTTTAGTTGATGTATGTCTAAAAAGGTGTTTATTTCATGGTGAACTTTAAAAGGTATTTTAGATGGGTATAAAATTCTGGCTGTTGCTGCTGTTAGGTGCCATTGAGTCAATTCTGACTCATAGCGACCCTATGTACAACAGAGCAAAACACTGCCCAGTCCTGAGCCATCCTCACAATTGTTATGCTTGAGCCCAATGTTGCAGCCACTGTGTCAATCCATCTCGTTGAGGGTATTCCTCTTTTTCACTGACCCTCTACTTTACCAAGCACAATGTCCTTCTCCAGGGACTGATCCCCCCTGATGACATGTCCAAAGTATGTGAGAAGTAGTCTCATCATCCTTGTTTCTAAGGAGAATTCTGGCTGTATTTCTTCCAAGACAGATCTGTTCATTCTTTTAGCAGTGCATGGTATATTCAATATTCTTCTCCAACAGGATAATTCGAAGGTATCAATCCTTCTTTGGCTTTCCTTATTCATTGTACAGCTTTTGCATGCATATGAGGCAATTGTGAAAACACCATGGCTTGGGTCAGGTGCATCTTAGTCTTCAAGGTGACGTCTTTGCTTTTTAACACTTTAAAGAGGTCTTTTGCAGCAGATTTGCCCAATGCAATGCGTGGGTATTTCTCAAGCTGAAAGAACTGAAGAAAAATTTTAAACCTCAAGTTGCAATATTGAAGGATTCTATGGATAAAATATTAAACAAGACAGGTAGCTTCAAAAGAATATGGAAGAAATACACACAGTCACCACACCAAAAAGAATTGGTTGACGTTCAACCATTTCAGGAGGTAGCTTATGATCAGGAACCGATGGTACTGAAGGAAGAGATCGAAGCTACGCTGAAGGCATTGACGAAAAACAAGTCTCCAGGAATTGACAGAATACCAACTGGGATGTTTCAAAATTCTGGTTGACAGAGTTTATTTCAGTGCTTTAGAAATGTTGCTCCACTGTCTTTCGGCTTGCCTTATTTCCAGTGAAAATCTGATGCCATCCATATTTTTGTTTCTCTGCTTATAAGATATATTTTTTTTCCTCTGGCTGCTTTTAATTTTTAACTTTATCACTGTTTTTGAGTAATTTGGTTATGATGTGCCTTTGCATAATCTTTTCTGCGGTTCTTATACTTGGGCTTCATTGAGCATCTTTGATCTGTGTGTTTATAATTTTCATCAAATGTGGAAAATTTTCAGCCATTATTTCTTAAAATATCTTTTCCACCTCCTTCCTACTCTTTCAGGGACTTCAATTACATGTGTATCACTCTGCTTGAAGTTGTCCAACTTCTTATTAATGTATTTTTTTTAAGTTCTTTTCTCTTGGTATGCTTTACTTTAGGTAGTTTCTATTGCTATGTCTCCAAATTCACTAGTCTTTTCTTCTGCAATGTCTAATCTCCCATTAATCTCACTCTGTGTACTTTTCATCTCACACATTGTAATTTTCATTGGTAGAAAGTTCTATTTGGGTCTTTTATTATATCTTCCATGTCTCCACTTCACTTTTTAAGCATTTGGAATGCAACTATAATAATTATTTTAGTATCCTCTTCCGATAGTTCTAAAATATGTGTCTGTTCTGAGTTCTTTTCACTTAACTTATTTTCCTTTTCCTCATAGACCATATTTTCCTGCTCCTTTACATTATGTAAATTTTTGATTGGATAGCAGACATTTGTGAATTTTATTTTGCTGCATTATATGTATTTTTGTATGCCTACAAATATTACTGACATTTGTTCTGGGATGTCATTAGATTATTTGGAAACTGTCTGATCCTTCTTGGACTTGATTTTAAGATTTGTTAGGCAGAATAACAGCAGTATTTAGTCTAAGGCTAACAGCTCCTCACTACTAAAGAATGAGCTTTTTGGATACTCTACAAAATGGCCTGTGAATTATGAGATTTTCCAGTCTGTCTGTGGGAAAACACACTATTCTTGGCCCCACACGAGCAGTTACTTCTAATCTGTTACTTCTAATCTTCTTGCATGGTTCTTTCCCTGACCTTAAGTGGTTTCCCAACATATGTGTGTACTCAGTATTCAGTTGAATACTCAAGGGGGGGAGGGCTCTGCAGACAGCCTGAGTTCTTTCTTTGTGCAGTTTTCTCTTCTCTAGTACTCTGCCCTGCAAACTCTAGCTGTCTCTTAGCTCCATCTCCTCAACTCAAGGGATCCTTTCAGGCTCCATCTGACTCCCTCCTCCATGAATCACAATCTGGTAACTTTCTCAGGGCAGTAATCTGATGCAGTAAGCTCTGGCATTGCTGTCCTTCACTGCCTGTGGTGAAGAGACTCCAAGGTGCCACTGTCCTCTAATCCCTATCCTCTCCTAGGACCTGAGAGTGATTGCAGCTTTTTGAGACCCTAAGCAGAGAACTAAGACAGGCCTGGACTCCCGACCACAGAAACTATGAGATAATGAATGTGTGTTGTTTTAAGCTGC
The DNA here is from genome assembly GCF_030014295.1 of Loxodonta africana. NCBI lineage: Eukaryota > Metazoa > Chordata > Mammalia > Proboscidea > Elephantidae > Loxodonta > Loxodonta africana. The sequence goes on from NC_087369.1 coordinate 97,094,122, forward strand.
TAAGACTGTAGTAAGTTGTTGTGCAGCAATAAATAACTAATACAGATGCTTCATGGCCTATGTCTTCAAAACTGTTGCTTTATACATTTAGTTAGTTTACGAGTTGTTTCAGGTGGGAACACAAATCCTATCTCTGTTACTGTCTCTTGGCTAGAGTGGACATCTCATGTATCAGATACTAAATGTAAATTTAAAATAATTTAAATTTATATTTTATAAACAAAATAAAATGTAAAAATTCAGTTCCCTACTCGCACTAGGCACATTCCACGTGCTCAATAGCCTAGCCACATATGATTAGTGGATACTGTATTGCACAGCACAGTGGTAAAATCTCTGATCATATATGAATTGAATAAATGAATGGCAGTTGTCTTGACTTTTAGCATTCTCATTCTCAGGGCTCATTTCAGTGGAATAAGTTTTTAGGGAAAGTTAGTTGAGAAAAATAAGATGAAGAGAAATAGAGACACGGGTGCCAGATTTACTCCAGGACAGTGATCTTCGATCATTTGTGTTACAGAAACCAATAGAAAAAAAATCATGAATGATGGAGGGTCTCCCCACTGGAGATAAAGAAGGAGAGACGTGGGAATACAGAGGTGTATGTATGTAAGTGGTATTGAACACCCAAGTATTAGAGTTCACTGTAACAATCTTTCCACCCCCTCTGGAACTCTGATGACAACTACATAATATGATTAGTCTTTTCCCAAACTCATTCCTTTCCTTTTATTCTTTATCTTGGTGAATGGCACTTCCATCTACCCAGTCAAAAAAAACACCAGAGTAAAAAACTAAAAATCACTTATGGTTTTGTCTACTCATTCATACCTTCCACATCCAATCACTTCTCAAGTCATATCATTTATCTCCTTAATATCTATTTTCTTCCTTCTCCTCCTCTTTAGCCCATCAGTTATTGCCTTAGTTTAGATTGTTATCATTTCTTGCTTAGATTATTGTATTATAATTATTTTCCTCGCTTCAGTTTATTTGCAAGAGGTTTATCAATTTTATTAAAAGTTTTTGAAGAATCAGATTTTTGTTTCATTTTTCTCTATTTCTTTCCTATTTTAAATTTCATTGATTTATGCTCCTATAATTTATTTCCTTTGGCTTGCTTTGGGTTTAGTTTGTTCTCTTTTTCTATTTTCTTCAAGTAGAAACAGATTATTGCGTTGCAACCTTTCCTCGTGTCTAATGTGAGCATTTGAAAAAAAGCATTTAGTGCTGCACAATTCCCTCTCAGCACTGCTTTAGCTCTATACCACGTTTCGATATGTTGTATTTCCTTTTTCATTCAGTTATATATATTTTTCATTTCTTTTGAGACTTCCACTTTGACCCATGGATTATTTACATGTGTGTTGTTTAATTTCCATGTGACAACAGAATGGATTTTTTAGTCTGCAGGAATGAAGAGTGCTTCCCAGGCCGAGTGCTTCTAGTAGCTTGATCCCTCTTCCCAGTGCTTCAAGTTGCCTGATTTCTTTAGGTGGGAGACAGAATTCCCAGGCCAGGCTGTTTTTTATGATGGTATCTCCCTTGCCATTGCTGCTTTGTTTCACAGTGTCTTTAGGTGTGAAAGGGGAGTTCAGGACCAACAAGGAAGGAGAGCACTTCCACTGACTGCCAGTGGGCCTCCCAACTGATTTCCTTGGCCAGAGTTGGCAGGCATATTTGATGTTGTTGGTAGGACTCCAATTCCATCTGTGGGAGGAATGAGCCTACCCAAGTTGCCTACTGTTGTTAGGTTGGGGATCAGGAAGTGTCAGACCTACATCACTTTCTTCTGTTGAGAAGAGGAGTATAAGGTCATGCCTCTGTGCTGTTCCTCCAGGCTTGGAATCCCTAACCCATTGCCTTCTTCTTTCCACCTTCCATAGTTCTGCTTTGGTGGCCTTTTTCATTATTTACAGAGTTTATAGTTGCACTTTGTGGAGAAGACAAGGGAAGGAGGAGTGTATGCCATTTTTCCAGTCAACTTAGCTTCAGTTTAATTATCCTCAAACTTACCCACCATACTAGTAACTTCAGTTATCTTTCTAAAAGTCCATTCAGGTCTCTTTCATGTTTAAAATCCTTTAATAGTTTCCCATCTATGGACCAACTATACCAAAATCTCCTACGGTGCTTGTTAAAATGCAGATTTATGGGCTCTACAAAGACAAGCTGAATGATATTCTTTTAGAACACAATTTTTATGAAGTTCTGTTATTTTAACATTATGTAAATCACAACGGCTATAGCTGAAAGTCAGAAGAACAAAATAAGATGGTCAAAACATTAGTTTTTCATCATACTGAAATGCACTAATAAGAAATACTATGGTAAATTATTTAATACTGATGGGTATTTTGGTATAAATCAAGATTCAATTATATAATCAAATTAACTGATGCTAATCAAAGGTAAAACAAATTACAATTTGTGAATTACCTTTGAATGCTTTTTAAAACTTAAAAAAAAACTTGCTGTAGGATTGTATGGTGTGCTGATTGCTATATTTTATTTAAACTTATCTTATTTTATAAATATTATGACATCAAAACATGTCCCTTGAGACAATGCAGTCTTAATAAGGTTCTGTTTTGCCAACTTTACAAAATCATAACAGTTTTCTCAATGGCATTCCTACTAACAACATAGGGGAAACCCATTTTCTGCTTTAAATGAAAGATTACTTACTGCTCTTTTTCTAGAACACCCTGTAATCCAAGGCACAGTAAGGTTTCCTGAAATCTGTGGAAACAACAAATGGAATCTCAGTAAGGTATGCATTGACACTACTTGGAATGTTGATCAACACCAAAGAGTTCATATAAGATGTCAAGACAGATCTATTTTCAGAGTATATTCCCCATGTAGACATAGCGGCTTCCTTATTGAAGCCAACAGATTTAAAATTGATTTTAATTCCTCTATAGAAAAATGTTACAAGTGGTACAAGGTTTCCCTGGAAATTCAAGGTTTCTAGGGTATTGTTGGGGCCTGGACACATGGTTTGAATATCTATAGACAATAAAATTATTATGATAAAAATACAGTCCTCTGTGGAATAAAACTTGTAAGAACTACCCAACAGTCACTATAGGTGTCTTTCTAGATAAGGCATCAACAGAAAGCAAGAAAGGATTTCATAATGAAAGGTGTATGCTATAAACTATTTAAACACATTACTTCTATTTACTTTGTAAAATCAGCACTAATTGAATTATTTATCCGTGTGTATTCTTAATTAAAATTTTAGGCATATAGTGTGTCTGGCTGAAACATTTTGTTTCTCCAAATTGTGGCCTAGTTAGGAGTCTATTTACTATGCCCTCCATCCTTTCTTAGGAAATGGTGAATTGCAGATTTTAATAAGTCCATTGATTTAAAGGAAGATTCATTTGCATAAATGATATACGAGTGAAAATGGGAGAAAGTGTGGCCCTTTCACCATTATCACCATTATCAAACCTCTTTAATTAGAATACATCTGGGATCTGTTAATTTGAGTCACATCCTAGTGTTCGATGTTGGTAGTAAAGTTTTTCAAATGTTGTAACCTTGAGAAGATATTTCTTGCACATAAGACACACATTTGATCAAATATTTTATAATAATTTCCCAAATGGAGAGGCGTACTATGGTAGCTGAGTATATATTATTTTTCGATACTCTCATCTACCCATCCACTCAGACCAGAAAAGGAAACAACGCACTTCTAGAAAATCCCATTCAATAGTATAATAGCCTCTATTTAGTAGAAATAAGTGCTGCTTCAGTTGGATTTCGGGGAGTGTTTACAAAGATCAAGGTAGTCCTGAGGTTATATCCCAGCTGTGGCTCAGGTTAAAAAAAAAAACAAACCCGTGGCTCAGGTTAAATTTAGCCTGGCTTAATCAAAACTTTATCTAAGATATATCTAGATTGGAGAGTACTGTAAACTCTCCTCATGAACTCCCTTTCCCTTCCAAACACATATATCATGAACGACTGGCAAGAAGTAAAATCACCTTCTGTTGGTGGTGGTGGAAATGTGGCACTCAATCAAATATTTACTGCTTTTGATAATTTATATTTAGTGATAGCTGATGAATTAATATCATTTCTACTAATAAGGAATAATGTTAAAGAGTATAAATAGTAAAGTAATATCTTTATTCAAACTTCACGTAAACTATTACTGTCTCTGGAAACTAGATCTCCCATTTTACTTTGAGCTCTAAATATACCTACATGCTTGGGTTAGGTTAAAAATCATGTAAACTCCAAATAATATGTATAAGGATTTGACTTATATTTTCACTGAAGGTAAAATCATACTGCAGTTAAATGGCAATTAACTGGAATACTGGGGGATCCTGGGAAGGTGTGAATAACTGATCTTTTTTTTCTTTTTAATGGCAAATGATGATAAAGAAATTCCTTCTGAAAAATTCTTCAAAATATATATTTTCTTGTGCTCCCATCAGTACCTACTTGGTGTATGATATAATAGTTACTAAGTAAACTGTTAGCCTCAGCAAAAGAGGTAATCTGCTAAATAATCACATAATGTACTCATGAAAAAAAATTGATAGAGATATCCAACTGTTTTGGATTACTTGTGCACACACTCCCGTCCATCAATGAGGATAATTCTGCCTGTATAGAGTTGCTACAGAAAACATGCAAAACCAAATGAATTTAAAAAAAAAGTCTAGTAACTACTGGAAAGTTACACATGAAAAAATAAAAATAATACTTATATTAAACACGGTAATTGAATATACATAAACACTGGCATTACAAATATTCAGTATATAAAATGTGGCTTCTTTTTTAAATCAATTGTATTTAACCAAGAAAATGGAAGACTCCTGTAAGCACATTAGCATACAAATATTATAAATTCTGTGTGATTTGGAAAGAAACGACGTTTCACTTTTTTGTTTTATAATTCTGTGGCAGCAGTTGTGTGATACTTAAATGCCATAATTAACTATTCTTTACTATTTATTTTAAATCTATTCTTCAGTTCCTTTAGTTTCTGGTAAAACTCATGAACACCCAGGCAGAACAGCTGAATTTGTAGACTTTTTTGAATCACAGTAGTGTATAAATATGTGTCCCCAAATTGGGAAGTTTTGCTTTGTGCCATATTGATGACAAGGTTTCTCGCTCACCAGAACTATAAAATGCAGTATTGCAAATGAGCAGAGTAATAGATTTCTCATTTAAATGATATTTCACTTCCACCCACAATTTCAGCAGCCTGATATGGAAAACTACAAAATGAATCTCTAAAGAGGTAAGACTGATTTAACAAATATATCAGAATTTATACATCCAAATGAGTGCTGCATACAACTTGTCATGGAAGCTCCATAGACACATCCAAACTCCCTAAGGGACCAAATTTCTGGGCTCAGGCTGTGAGGACCATGGTCTCAAGAAACATCTAGCTAAATTGGCATAACATAGATTATAAAGAAAATGTTCTATATTCTACTTTTGTGATTTGGGGATTTAAAGGCTTGTGAGCAGCTATCTAAGATAGTCCACTGGCCTCACCCTGTCTGGAGCAAGGGAGAATGAAGAAAACCAAAGACACGAGGGAAAGATTAGTCCAAAGAACTAATGAACCACAACTACCACGGCCTCCACAAGACTGAGTCCAGTACAACTAGATGGTCCCCTTTTCCACCACCGACTGCTCTGACAGGAATCACAATAGAGGGTCCCGGACAGAGCTGGAGAAAAATGTAGAACAATATTCTAATTCACACGCACAAAAGACCAGACTTACTGCTCTGACAGAGACTGGAGAAACCTGAGAGTATGGCCTCCAGACAGCCTTTTAGCTCAGTAATGAAGTCACTCCTGAGGTTCACCCTTCAGTCAAAGATTAGACAGGCCCATAAAACAAAATGAGACTAAAAGGGCACACCAGCCCAGGGGCAAGGATGAAAAGGCAGAAGGGGGCAAGAAAACTGGCAATGGGGAACCCAAGGTCAAGAAGAGAAGAGTGTTGACATGTTGTGGGTTTGGCAACCGATGTCACAAAACAACTTGTGCATTAATTGTTTAATGAAAAGCTAGTTTGCTCTGTAAACCTTCATCTAAACTATAATTTTAAAAAAAAGAAAATGTACGTTTCAAAGCAGAAAACTTGAGAAGTTATAAACTCATTACAATGACGTTTCCTTTTTTGAAATAATTTGGGAACTTTGGTTTTGAGTTTTCAGTTGGTGATTCACCCAGAGATTCTGTCTCATTACTTCACTTTCCTTTTGTTTTCAACTGAAAATATGATAGCCAAGATTGATCATCCATATTATTCACTAGGCGTAGCTCAGAATGAATTCTGATTATTTTCCAAAATCAAGTTTACCCTCAAATGAAGATTTGTGACCACTGAAAGCATTTAAAGAATCCCACAGACTTTTAAGGCAAGTATAAAAGATTTTCAAAAATTTTTTGATAAATTGAACAGTATTGAAATAAGTGTATATAACTCCCAAGGTAACTTGCTTGAATTCTGTTCAAATATTTATCAGTAATCTCTTTCGTACAAGGTGCTGTTTTAGGTGTTACAGGAAATAAAAAGATGGGTAACACATAATTTCCTGGAAGTCTGAGAGGGAGAGATAAGACAGGAACATGAAAGATTTTAATACAAAGAAATCTATGATAAGTGTTATAAGAAAGGTACAATAAATGAAGTGCAATAGGAGTTCAGAGATGGCAAAAGTACATTCACTTGGAGAATGATAGCTCATCTGTACCTTAAAAGCTGGGTAGAATTTTGATAGACAAAAATGAAGAAGAGAGTATTTCATGGAAAAAGAATGGCACAAGCACGGTGGAACAGAACAGTAGAGTGTGTTGGGGGAATGGTCAGTTCAACTAGAACTAAAAGGGGAGGTTGAAGTCATTTTGTGGATGGATATGAATGCCAAGATACAATTATATCTAATTGTGGAGAAAGTGGGGAGCAAGTGAAGATTCTTAAACAGAGAAGTTGTAGCCTCAGAATTGTATTTTTAGGATGATTAACTTGCCTATTTGTGTAGAGTGAATTGAAGAAGTAAGGAAATGTTTATAATAATTTGGGTAAGAAGTAATCCACATTTGGAACTAGGGTAGGGGGAGTAGGAATTGAGAAAAGAAATATAAAACAGATTTCCAAAGAAAGATCATGGGCATGAGACAGACGAGAACTAAACACTGTCAAGATAACTGGAATAGTTTTTTTTTTTTTTTATGGCCATGAAAAAACTGCCTCCCCAAGTGGTTGGCTTGTTCAAGCTAATAGAGAGTCATAACTTTGAGTGTTAACTCAAGGCAGTTCCACTGTTGAAAATCTCCTTCTCATGGATAAGAGTGGATAGCTTAAAGGAGGTCACACACATATTTGGATGTTAGCTGGACTCATCTGTATAGTTAAGGTTTGAGAATCCAATTGTAGCACTTCTCTTTCTCATGTAATTAAAAATCTGCAAAATTATGCTTTGAATAGACATTGCGTATTAAAATATTAATTATGCATTATATAGACACAATACTAAACATGATTGTACACTGACAAGAATGCATGTATGAGGTGTACAGCACAGAGAACACTGTTAAGCATGTGGTAGGCACTTAATGAATACTTGCTGATTGATTTATTGATTGAATAATATTAGGCCTTTATTATTCACTGCTTATCACTTATTGAAACTCAATAAAAGACCAAGAGATTATTGAAAAGATTATTTATGAGACTATTACATCTCAGAAATTAGCCCATGGGGTGGGAAAGAAGTAAGTTTTTTGCCTGTTGAGAACAATGTGTTCTGCAACAAAGAATAAAAGATGTCCTGATGTTTTAAAAAAGCTTTCCCCCTCTTCTCTCCATTAAGTCCCTGGACAAGCTTTCAGAAATTAGATTCCCTTTACAAATAAACGCTGTGATACTCAATCTTTGGTCAAACACAGTTTTTTTAGCATATAAATTTTTCTTCTATTCGGTGATATGAAATTGGTGTTAAAAAATTGTTAGCATGAAACGTTCTTGGCATTGATAACCAAGATATTATTTGGGGATTTATTTTTAGTATGTAATATTTCATAAACCACATGAGATTAAGAACTGGGAAATTGAAATTCTAAGCTGTTTCAAATGAAATTATAAAAATAACTCAGATAACTTTCAACATTGAAAAAAATAACTCATGTACAACACAAAGAAAAAACATGATTTCACCTTAATGATTTTTGAGATACTGGCTGTTAAAAATAATGGGAGAATTTAAACAATAAAATAAATTAATATGCTGATGGTCATGTTATGATACAAAGGCACTGAAACAAAAAACCAAACCAAACCCAGTGCCATCGAGTCAATTCCGACTCATGGCGACCCTGTAGGACAGAGTAGAACTGCCCCATAGAGTTTCCAAGGAGCACCTGGCGGATTCGAACTGCCGACCTTTTGGTTAGCAGCCGTAGCACTTAACCACTATGCCACCAGGGTTTCCAGGTAAAGGCACTGGGGCATATAAAATTACAAATCTGGAAGCCCTGAAATTATACACTTTAGTATGTTTTTTTTTTTAATATTATCTTAATCCCACTAAATTAAAAAAGACAGATATTTGAGCAAACATAAAAAAAAATTTCTTCACTAATTTCAGAAAAAGAATTGTCAAATATTAGCTTTAGGTTCTAAATATATATATGAAATGAAATATTTTATTACATGTGTATTTGGAGATGAGTTCCAAAAACAACAGCAAAAGACATATAGCTCTTAGCACATTGCCATCTTTGTTGGGCTGGGCTAGTGTTCTTTCCGTGATTCATACCTCCATGTCTTTGCTTTGCATATGTCTCCTTGTTGAACTCAAAATAGACTTTTAAAAGAAATCAAATACTCTGGTTCTTTGTGGCACTAACACTATATGTGCTGATACAGTCACTCTGTGATTTAAAAAACAAACAGCAATTGGAAACAGATTTGTTTTTGGCCAAAAAATTCTTGATGAATGCCCTAATAATACAATCTTTACTCATAAACTTAAAATTTCATTCTTCCTTTAGCAGAACAAAAATACACACTGCAGGCTGAAGAATCACACATACTTCCTTGCAGAGCTTCACATACCTTGATCTAAACAGTTAATGTCTGTTGTCAACTCTTAGAACATTCTTCCATTTGCACTCAGTAAAGAATCATCATACCACTGGAACTGTTCTTACAAAACCTTCAGATACTATTGTTACTCATTCAAATATCATGCCAGAGTGATAATAGCGTGAAAAGAATTTTTAAAAAACCACATTACTTCTCTTCTAAATGAGAGCAGAGAAATATTTGAGTATGAAAATTGCATTTTCTATATGTGTGTTTAGCAATTTCACGTGACAAAGATGCATTGAAGTTGATGCAAGACTTCCAGAACATCGGCGTGTGGACTTCTGTAAGTCTACTCCTCCAAAAAGCAATAAAAACATTGGAAAACAAATTGTCAAAAGCAGCTTTTAATAGTTCTTGAAGTTAATCAAAGACCTGAAACAATCTGAGGAGCTTTTTTTTTTTCCCATGAAAAAACTGCTGAACTTCAATAAGAACATGATTCGTGGTACTGTAAGTTGACCTACACCCATACTCCACTCTTCAGTTCCATGGTAGACTTGAAAACCAACAGACTCGACAACAATCACTGGAGGGAAAAGAACTGATTTGGAGCTACTAAAAAAGTCCCATCCCTAGAATAATGTCACTACCTGACCTATTTCTCAGCTCCTTAGAAGAGCCCCATTCACAGAATGTTGCTTTATTTGACCTAACTCAGAAGTCACTACGTGGGAAAACCTCTACTTCCAGAGAGTTTGCTAAGAAAAATTAATGGTAATTGTTTTAATATGGCAGCTGCATGAACCATGTCCACTTGGGAAAAATAAGAGCCTGGCGAAAAAATTAAAAGAAAGACATTTGGGATGAAATGTCAATAAACCAAAAACCAAACCCATTGCCACTGAGTCAATTTTGACTAGATGTCCATAAAACCCAAGATGTCCATAAAACCAACCCATAGAGGGCTTTAAAAAGGTCTGACTCCTTCCTGGGGAATCTAGAAGGCTGAACAAATGTGCAGGCCTGTGTGCATACCAAAGAATGACCTCTGATATCTCACCTCTGGCTGACACTGAGGTCCTGAGTAAGCTGGAAGTGAAGGCAAAGACAGTTGTAAACTGTATGATGTTAAAGGTGTGCCCCAAAACACACACAAAGGATGGAAGACTTCAAGACATTTAAGGAGGAGGGGGAGCCAACATGGCACTATAGACAGAAGCACCACACAGTCCCTCTACAGCAAAGACATGAAAGACCAAGTAAAACAGATACAAATGTCAATCCTGGAATCCTAAGCACCAAATGAAGGAATAAAGAACTCAACAAAGCATGGAATGGAATAAAAAATGGACAGAGAACAGAGAACGAGAAGAGCTACGGAGTGGAACTCTCCTACCAGTTAACATGACACAGGCTTGCCATCTTGGACCTTGGCCACCAAGAATGGCAGACAGGAGGTACGGGAATGCAACTTCATGGAGCTCCCAACAGGAGACAGAGCACCATGTAACCAGGGTTACATGCTTTCCCATCCTCGATTGTTCTTCCCTCTATGTGGCATCCACGCTTAACAACAGGTGACAGTTGCTTGGGAGGAGAGATACCGGCTCCTTGCTGCTCAGATTCACCTTTCCTCTACTGGCCGGCTCCTTCAGTGCCATTTTTTTGTTGTTGTTGTTATTTTTTGGACTCTTTTTGTTTGTTTCTTCTTTCTCTCTCACTTCTTTCCTTTCTTTTCTCCTGCCCAGCTAGCACCGTGTGCCTTCTTGGCCCTTTCTTGAGGGGCTGTGACACACTGCTCACCTAGAGAGCCACTAGCACATGGATTACCTGGGTCTGTGCTATCCCACTGGAAGCCTCCCTCAGCACCATTTTTGGGGGGTTACTTACCTATCTCTCCCTTCCTTCCTTTCTTTTCTTCCACCCACCTAGCCTGGTGTGCCATCCCTGACCCTTCTAGATGGGCTGTGCCACATCACTTGGCTAGTGAGCTGCTGGCACACAATTTCCCTGGGTCCACACCATCCCAGTAGAAGGCTCCTTTGGCATCATTTATTTTATTTTATTTCCCCCCCCCTACAGTTTCTTATCCCTTTCTCTCTCCCGTCCTTCCTTTCCTGTCTCCCTTTCACCAAGCCCCTTATGATCTCCCTCCCCTTCTTTATGAACTGTGCCACACCATTCGGTACATGGCCTATGACACCCCATGAGCAGGCTCCCTCAACTCCATTTTTAAAAATATTCTCTTTCTCTCCCTTCCTTTCTTTTCCACTACTTAACTAGCCACATGTGCCATTCCCACCACTTCTTGATGAGCTGTGCCACACAGCATAGCTAGAGAGGCACTGGCACATGGTCTCTCTGAGTTTGTGCTGCCCTTACTGGCAAGCCCCTATAGTGCATTTCTTTCTTTTTTTTTTTTTTTTAGTTTCTTCTCACTCTCTCTCTCTCACTTCCTTCCTTTAATTTCTCCCACTCACCTAAACTCATGTGCTGCACCCACCCTTCTCAATGGGCTATGCTGTACCATTCAGCTAGAGAGCCTCTGACACACTGTCTCCCCAGGTCTGTACCACCCCTCAGGCCAGCTCAGTCAGTGCCATATTTTTATTTTTCTTTATCTTCCCCTTCTGCCTTTTATTTCTTCCTACCATCTAGGCCCTGCACTGCTCCACCCCTTCTTGATGGGCCATGTTGTGCTGCTCAGCCAGGGAGATATCAGCTCATGCCACCTCAATTCTGTCCCACCCCAACCGCCTGCTTCCCCAGCACCATATTTATTTATTTTTTGTTGTTTTTGTTTTGGTTTGTTTTTTTGTTTGTTTTGTTTTTTTTTCTTTCTTATATTTCCCTTCCTTTCTCCAGCCCACCTAGCCCCATGCTCCACCCACCCCTTTCTTGACAGGCCGAGCAGCATCTAATGGCTAGAAAGCCACCAGCACGTGGCCTTGCTGGGCCTGCCTTGTCCCCATCCACCAAATAGTATCACGTGGACATTTTATTGACTTTTTCTTTCTTTCTTCCTTTTTTCCTTCATTTATTCCCTCTTCTTCTGCTTCTGTTTCTCTCTTCTTTCCCTTCTTTCTCTCACTTACTTAGCTCCACACATCACATCCTATTCCTTTCCTTTTGCCTACCTGTACCACATGCTTAGTGCTGCAGTCCCAAGCAACACAGGTGCAGATGACCAGGCCCCATCTTGCACTGCCTCCTGGCCTCACTCTGTCGGCCCCAGTACATGCCACAAACTAACCATCATTGCCCCTCCCCCCTGACCTGCCCTGTTGCACAATAGCTGAGTGACTGGCCCTGTGCACCTGGACAGAGAAGTGAGAATCATCATGCCCAGAGATGAGTAAGCAACAAAGCACACCCAGCCTCCCTACCCAGTTATAATCAAATAAAACAAAAAAGCAGGATGAAACAAACAAATATACCATCAATAAATGAAGAAAATAATTCCTGAATGTCTCAAAATCAGCAGACTATATATGTATAAAAAGACAGAATAGCTCCAGAAAACTTCCAAAATAAAACACCAGATGACCTCCCGGTAGAAGAAAAGGCACTGGAACTACTTGATAGGGAATTCAAAACTCTAATATTCAGGGCTTTCCAAGAAATGAAGGAAAAGGCAGACAAAAATAAGGAAAAAAAATAGATAAAATAATGGAAAATACACTCAAAATCACGGAAAACACAGACTGAGCAATGGAAGAACTCAGGAAAATAACACAGGAACAAAATGTAAAAAAAAGAAAACTAGAAGTCATACAAAAACAGCAATTAGAAATCCAAAAGGTAAACAATAAGATTTCAGAAATGGACAGTGCAACAGAAGGTTTTAGGAGCAAATTTGAAACAATGGAAGACAAGATCAGTGCGATTGAAGACAAATCCTTGGATACCACATTGTTTGAGTAAAAATCAGGGAAAAAAATGAAGAATACTGAAGAAACCCTGAGAACTATGTGGGCTACAATCAAAAGGAAACATTTGTGTTTAATCGGAGTTCCAGAACAGGGGAAGAAAATGGAAAACACAGAAAGGGTAACTGAAGATTTGCTGACAGAAAACTTCCATAATATTATGAAGGATGAAAAGCTGACCATACAAGAAGCTCAATGAACCCCAAATAGGATACACCCCAAAAGAAAATCTACAAGACATATCATAATCATAGTTGCTAAAACCAAAGACAAAGAAAGAATCCCGAGAGCTGCTCATGAAAAAGGACAAGTCATATACAAAGGGGAAACAATAAGACTAAGCTCTGATTACTCGGCACAAGCCATGCAGACAGGAAGGCAATAGGATGACGTATATAAAACCCTAAAAGAAAAAAAAATGCCAACCAAGAATAATATATCCTGCAAAACTCTTGCTCAAATATGATGGCAAAAGGGGGACATTTCCAGATAAACAGAAATTAAGGGGGTATGTAAAAAACAAAAGAAACTTACAAGAATTATAAATGGGAATCCTTTGGTTAAGGAACCAACAACATCAGACAACAACCTGAATCTAGGATACAAGACAGCAACCGCCATATATCAACCTAGGTAATGAACCTTGAAGGATAAAACAAAACTAAATGATTACAACATGAAACCAGAGAGATCAATTTGTAAATGACAACAACATCAGAACAATAAAATAGGGATTAAATGGTGTAGGTATAAAACTTTCAAATGGAGAGAGAGCCAAGGTGAATATCAAGTAATAAAAGACTGGTTTAAACTTAGGAAGATGGGGTTAAATTTCAAGGTAAGCACAAAGAAAGTTAACAAACCTACTCATCAAAATAAAGAAGAGAAACTTAAAGTCTCAGTAAACACAACATCTACAAAAATCAATCAATGTAATCCATCACATAAATAAAACAAAAGAATCAAATGATCATCACAATCCACACAGAAAATGCATCCAATAAAGTCCAACACCATTTCCTGATAAAAACTCAATAAAATAGGTATAGAAGGGTAATTCCTCAACATAATAAAGGGCATCTCTACAAAACCAACAGCCAACATCATTCTTAAAGGAGAGAGGCTGAAAACATTTCCCTTGAGAACAGGAACAAGACAAAACTGAAACCACAGCCATCGAGTCAATTCTGACCCATAGCAACCCTATAGGACACTATAGAACTTCCCCATAGGGTTTCCGAGGAGTGCCTGGTGGATTTGAACTGCTGACCTTTTTGGTTAGGAGCCATAGCTCTTAACCACTACGCCACAAGACAAGGATGCCCTTTATCACCACTCTTATTTAACATAGTGCTGGAAGTCCTAGATAGACAACTAAGGCAAGAAAAAGAAATATGGGGCATCCAAATTGGTAAAGAAGAGGTAAAATTATCCCTATTTGCAGATGATCTGATACTATACATGGAGAACTCAAAGGACTCCACAAGAAAACTACTGGAATTAATAGAGAGATTCAGCAGAGTGGCAGGATACAAGATAAATATACAAAAATCAGATCCCTATACACCAATAAAGAGAACTATGGAAAGGAAATCAGGAAAACAAAACCATTTATAATAGCCCCTAAAAAAACCAAAATACTTAGGAATAAATCTTACCAGGTATGTAAAAGACCTATACAAAGAAAACTACAAAACGCTACTGCAAGAAGCCGAAAGAGACCTACATTAATGGAAAAACACACCACGCTCATCAATAGGTAGACGTGACATTATGAAAATGTCACTTCTACCCAAAGCTATCTACAAATACAATGCAATCCCAATCCAAATAGCAACAACATTCTTTAATGATATGGAAAAACTAATCATTAACTTTATATGGGAAGGGAAGAGGCCCCATGTAAGTAAAGCACCACTGAAGAAGAATAAAGTAGGAGGACTCACACTAGCTGACCTCAGAGGCTACTACACAGCTAGGGTAGTCAAAACAGCCTGGTACTTGTATGACAGACACATTGATCAGTGGAAAAGAATTGAGAACTCATATGTAAATCCATCCACCTATGATCACCTGATTTTTGACAAAGGCCCAAAGTCCACTAAACGGGGGAAAAGACAGTCTTTTTATCAAATGGTGGTGGCAAAGCTGGATGTCCATCTGCAAAAACTGAAACAGAACCCATACCTCATATCATATACAAAAACTAATGTGAAATGAATCAAAGGCTTAAATATAAGACCAAAAACTATAAAGACCATTGGAGAAAAATATGGTCAATGTTAGAGGCCCCAATATATGGTATAAACAGGATACACACCATAGCTAACAATACACAAACACAAGAAAATAAGCTAGATAACTGAGATCTTCTGAAAATTAAACACTTATCCTCATCAAAAGACTTCACCAAAAGAGTAAAAAGATAACCTACAGATTGGCAAAAAATTTTGGCTATGACAATTCTGACAAAGGTCTGCTATCTAAAATCCATAGAAAAATCCAAAACTTCTACAGCAAAAAGACAAGTAATTCAATTAAAAAAAAATGAGCAAAGGATATGAACAGACACTTCACCGAAGAAGACATTCAGGATGCTAACAGACATATGAGGAAATGCTCACGATCACTAGCCTTTAGAGAAATGCAAATCAAAACTACAATGAGATACCATCTCTCCCTGACGTTACTGGCACAGATCAAAAGAACAGGAAATAACAAATGTTACAGAGGGTGTGGGGAGTTTGGAACTCTTATGCACTGCTGGTGAGAATACAAAATGTTAAAACAATTTTGGAAAATGATACAGCGCTTCTTTAAAAAGCTAGAAATAGAAATATCATAGCATTCAGCAATCCTACTACTACTACTAGGAATACATCCTAGAGGAAAAAGAGCCATCACATGAATAGACATATGCATACCCAAGTTCATTGCAGCATTATTAACAATAGCAAAAAGATGGAAACAGCCTAGATGCCCATCAACTGATGAATGGATAAACAAACAAACTATGGTACATATACACAATGGAATACTATGCAACGATAAGGAACAATGATGATATGCGAAACATCTCACAACACAGATGAATCTGGAGGGCTAAGCAAAATAAGTCAATCACAAAAGGACAAATATTGTATGAGACCACTATCATAACAACTCATGAAAAGGTTTACACACAAAAAGAAACAATCTCTGATGGTTACAAGGAAGGGAGGGATGGAGTTGGAAAAAAAAACACTAAATAGACAATAGATAAGTGGTAACTTTGGTGAAGGGTAAGACGGTACACAATACTGGGGAAGCCAGCACCACTCAACCAAAGCAAGGTCATGGAAGCTTCATAGACACAACCACATTTCCTGAAGGACCAAATTACTGGGCTGAGGGCTTGGGACCACGGTCTCAGGGGACATCTAGCTCTATTGCCATAACATAGTTTATATATATAAAAAAAAATCTACATCCTACTTTGGTGAGTAGCATCTGGGGACTTAAAAGCTTGTGTGCAACCATCTAATACTCCACTGGTCCCACTCTGTGTGGAGCAAGGAAAATGAAGAAAATAAAAGACACAAGGAAAAGATTAGTCCAAAGGAATAATGGACCACAAATACCACAGCCTCCACCAGACTGAGTCCAGTACAACTAGATGATGCCCTGCTTCCACCACCGACTGCTCTGACAGGGATCACAATAGAGGGTCCTGGATAGAGCTGGAGAAAAATGTAGAACAAAATTCTAACTCACGAATAAAAGATCAGACTTACTGTTATGACAGAGACTGAAGAAACCCCAAAAGCATGGCCCCTGGACATCATTTTAACTGAGTGCTGAAATCACTCATGAGGTTCACCCTTCAGCCATAGATTAGACAGGCCCATAAAACAAAATGAGACTAAATGGGCACACAAGCCTAGAGGCAAGGACAAGAAAGCAGGAGGGAACGGAAAAGCTGGTAATGGTAAACTCAAGTTCGAGAAGGAGAGAGTGTTTTGTGTTATGGGGTGAGCAACCAATGTCAGAAAACAATGTGTGTATTAATTGTTTAATGAGAAACTAATCTGGTCTGTAAACCTTCATCTAAAGCACAATTTAAAAAATTTCAAAAAATAAAATAAAAATAAATGTATAATGGCAAAAAAAAAAAAAGACATTTAAGGAAATTTCTTTCCAGTCAATATCTGACCATTAAGCTACATGAGCAGAGACTTTAATGGCCACACATTACAAGAAATATAGATTTTATAGAAATATTTCAGAAAAGTCATTGAACAAAGAAACAGCAACAGCAAAAAATAAAAATCAGTAAGGACAACAAACTCTAGGAGGGATAAATCTGAATCCAGATTTGTCACGTTATATTACCTAAAATGTCCAGTTTTCAAATAGTTATAATGGCATGCAAAGAAATCAGAAAATGTGATCTATACGTAGGGGGAAAGTCAACAAAAATTGTCAATCATGAGTCCCAGATGTTTGAGTTAGTCAACAAAAATCTTAAATTAGCTGTTACAAATATGTTCAAAGAATAAAAGGAAACAGTGTCTGAAAAAACTAAAGGAAAGTATTGCAATGATGTTTCTCAAAATGTAGAATACCAGTAAGAGATAAAAAATATAAAAAAGATCCAAATGTAAATTCTAGAGCTGAAAATACAATACCTAAAATAAATAATTCACTATACGGGCTTAACAGCATATTTTAGCTGGCAGAAGAGAGAATCAGTGAACTTGAAGGTAGGTCAATTTAGATTATCCAGTCTGAGGAACAGAAAAAATAAAGAATGAAGGAAATGAACAGAGTTTTAGAGACTCAGAGACCCAGAGACTTTTGTGACACCACAAAGTGTACTAACATATGCATAATGGGATTGTCAGAAGGTAAGAAGAGATAGAAAGGGGCAGGAAGAATATTTGAAGAAATAATGGATAAAATTATCCCAAATTTGATTTTAAAAAAAACATTAATTTACACCTCCAAGAAGCCCAATGAACTCCAATTAGGATACACTTACAGAGATCCACACAGAAACACATCCTAGTCAAACTGTCAAAAAGAGAAAACTAAAAGAGAATCTTGAAAGCAGTAAGAGAAAAATGAATCATCATATACAAGTGATCCTGAGTAAGATTAATTAACAGCTGACTTCTCATCAGAAAACCTGAAGGCCAGAAGTTTTGGGAATGATATATGCAAAGTGCCAAACAAAACTGTCAATCAAAATTTTATATCCAGCAAAACTATCCTTTGAAAATGAAGGAGAAATTAAGACATTCTCCTGTAAACAAAACCTTAGAGCATTTGTTGGGGATAAAAGATGATAACTTGAATCTACACAAAGAAATAGAGGGCACCAATAAAGGTATAAAGGCAGGGTAACTATATATATTTTTGGCAACTTTTTCATTGTCCTATCTGATTTAAAAGACAACTGCATAAAGCAATAATTATATAACTGTGTAGAGGGTTTTTTAATGTATAAATATGTAAGTTGTGTGACAGCAATAGGACAAAGAAGGGAGAGGGAGTAGAACTGTATTAGAACATAATTTCTGTATACTATGGAAATTAGTTACTATTATCTGAACTAAATTGTTTAAAATTAAGATACCAGTTGTAATCCCCAGAGAAACCACGACAAAAAATTTCTAAGAAGAAAACACAGTAAAAGAAACAATAAGAGAATTAAAGTGGTTCACTAGAAAATATTTATTTAACACCAAAGCAGGCAGTAGAAGAATAGAGGAACAAAAAAGGCATAAGGCATATAGAAAATATAAAGCAAAACGGCAGACTTAATCCAGCCATATCATTAATAACATTAAATGTAAATGGATTAAAAATCCAGTCAAAAAGCAGAGAGTGGCAGAATTGGTGAGATATGACCCAATTATATGCTGTCTACAAGAGGCACACTGTCAATTCAAATACGCAAATAGGGTGAAAGTAAATGAGTGAAAAAAGATATACCATGCAAAGAGTAAGAAAAAGAGATCTGGAGCACTTACACTAATATCAGGCAAAATAGACTTTAAGAAAAAAAATGTTACTAGAGAAAATAAAGGATATTTTATAATGATAACATAAACATTATAAACATATGTACACCTACCAACAAAGCCCAAAAGTACATGAAGCAAAAACTGGCAGAAGTGAAGGGAGAAATAGACATAATATTTGGGGCTATCAATACTTATTTTTAATAATAAACAGGACAACTAGACCTAACAGACATATATAGAACACTCCACCCAACAAGAGCAGAGTACACATTCTTCTAAAAACCACATAGAGCATTCTCTATTACACAACATATGCCAAGCCATAAAAACAAATTCTCAATAAATTTAAAAAGATTAAAAGGACTGAAATGATAGAAAGTATGTCCTCTGACCACAATGGAATAAGTCAGAAATCAATAATAAGGAAATGTGGGAAATTTAAAAATATGTCAAAATTAAATAACACATTCCTAGATAACAAATGGGTCAAAGAAGGATTAGAAAAGGGGAAAATTAGAAATTATTTGAAATGATTGAAAACAAAACCCATCATACTAAAAGTTATGGGATGAGGCAAAGGCAGTGCATGAAGGGAAATTTACAGCAGTGAATTTATTACATTATTAAATTTTTATATTATTAAATTTATTATAGCATAAAAAAGATCTCAATTTGATAAGCTAATCATCCACATTGAAAGGAATGACTGGAAAAATTAAAAACCAATTAAACACAAAGAAAGTAGTAGGAAGGAAATAAGTATTAGAGTGGAAAAAATAAATACAGAATAGAAAAACAATAGAGAAAATCAACTAAAAAGTTGTTTTTTTGAAAAGTGCAACAAAATTAGGAAAACTTTAGCTAGACTGATTTTAGTGGATTGACTGGTGTCCCCCCAAAAGATTTGTGCATGTCTTAACCCCTGGGACATGTGGTTGAGACCTTATTTGGTAAAAAAAAAAAAAAAAAAAAAGTCTTTGCAAATGTTATTAAGTTAAGGAACTCACGATGAGATCTTTCTGGATTAATTCAATGACAAGTGTCCTTATAAGTGGATGAAGAGAAGTCACAAACAGGAGGCCATGTGAAGATGGAGGCAGAGATTGGAGTTATGCAGCAACAAGTCAAAGAATGCCTGGAGGTGCCAGAAGCTGCAGGAGGCAAAGAAGAATTCTCCCCTAGAGCCTTCAGAAATATTACATCCCTGCCATCACCTTAATTTCAGACTTCTGACCTCCAGAACGATGAGAGAATAAAATTCTGTTGTTGTATGTCACCCAGATTGTGTTAATTTATTACAGCAGCTCTAGGAAACTAAATGTGTTACAGTAGCCTAGGAAACTAGTATACGGACCAAGAAAAAAAGTGGGAAGGCACAAATTACTAAAATCAGGAATGAAAGAGGGCACTCATTTCCAACTATATAGACATTAAAAGGATTAGAAGGGAATATTATGAACCACAATATGCCAAAAAAATTAGATAATTTAGACAAACTGGACAAAAACCTAGAAAGACACAAACTACTGGAATTAACTCAAGAAGATATTGAAAATCTTAATAGACCTAAAACAAGTAAAGAAATTAAATTAGTAATTTAAAAAAATTCAAACAAACAAAAGCTGAAGCCCAGATAGGTTTCCTGGTGAATTTTATCCAACATTTAAAGAATAATCAATGCCAGTTCTTCATAAACTCTTCCAAAAAATAAAAGAATAAAACACTTTGTAACTCATTCTATGAGGCCAATATTACACTGCTAAAGCATGGGACAAAGTAATCATGATAAAGAAAACTACAGGCCAATATTTCTTATAAATGTAGAACAAAATCCTCAGCAAAATACCAGCAAACCAAACCCAACAACATATAAAGAGGATTAAACACCATGGTCATGTGGGATTTATCATAGGAATGCAAGGTTGAATTAATACCTGAAAATAAATTATTGTACTACATCATATTAATAAGATATATCACAAAAATCACATGATAGTCTCAATGGAAACAGAAAAAAACTGACAAATCCTACAAATAATTAAACATAGAATTACCATATGATCCAGCAATTCCACTACTAGGCACATATGCAAAAGAATTGAAAGCAAAAACGCAAACAGGTGCTTATACGTTATACGTCACTGTTCATTGCAGTACTATTCACAATAGCCAAAAGGTGGAAACAACCTAAATGTCCACGAACAAATGAATGGACAAAGAAAATATGGTAGATACATACAATAGAATATTAATCATAAAGAGAAATGAAATTCTGATGCATGTTATGACATGAGCAAACCTTGAAAACATTATGCCAAGTGAAATGTCAGTCGCAAAAGAACAAATATTGTATGATTCCATTTATATGAAATATCTAGACTAGGCAAGTGAATAGAGATGAAATTTTATTTATGGTTACTTTTTTTTTTCGGATGGGTGGGAGGGAGGGGGAAAGTGGGACTCATTGTTTAGGGGACATTGAGTTCTATCACAGATGATGGAAAATTTGGAAATAAATAGTGATGATGGTTGAACATGATGAAAGTAACTAATGTCAATGAGTTGTATATGTAAAAAAATGTTGAAATGGCAACTGTTTTATAGCATATATATTTACCACAATAAAAATTTTTCTTGTACTACAAACAGAAAACCAATAGCTAACATCATATTTAATGGTGAGAGATTGAATGCGTTTCATCTAAGATGAAGAAGACAAAGATGTCTGTTTTACCATTTATACTCAGCATTGTGCTTAAGGGAAATTTGTCAAAATTCAGGGAAATTTGTCAAAAATAAAAATGAAATACAGTAAAGTTTTACAGAAGTAACTATGTTTGTAGAAAGCATGATTTTGTATATAGAAAATCTAAAGGAATCTACCAATTCTATTAGAATACACTAGTTCAGCAATTTTTCAGGATACAAGACAATATACAAAAACCAATCATATTTCTATACACAGGCAATAAACAATTCAAAAAAGAAGTTAAGAAAACAATTCCATTTAAAGTACCACCAAAAAGAGTAACATAATTAGGAATAAATTTAACAAAAAGAAGTGCAAAACTTGTCTACTAAAAAGTAGAAAAACTTGTTGAAAGAAATTAAAGATGTAAATAAGCGGAAAGACATACGATCTTTCTGGATCAGAAGATATAATATTGCTAAGGGTTTATACTCCCCAAATAGGTCCCTATCAAAATCCCAGTTGGATTTTTTTTGCAATAATTGATAAGCTGATCCTAAAATTCATATGTAAGAGCAATGAACCAAGAATAGCCAAAACAGTGTTGAAAAAAAAAAGAAAATCAGAGTTGGAAGACTCACAGGATACTCCACTCCACACAATGCTACGGTCAACAAGACAGTGCTGTACTGGCATAAGGATAGACATGTATTAATGGAATAGAAGTGAGACTACAGAAATAAACACTTACATACAGTCAACTGATTTTTGACAAAGGTACCAAGGCCATTCAATGGGGGAAATAATAGTGTTTTCAACAAATGGTACTGAGGGCAATAAGATATCCACACGGGAAAGAATGAAGTTGGACCTCTACCTCACACCATACACAAAATTACCTTAAAATGAATGAAATAAATGTAATATATAAAACTATAAAATTCTTAGAAGAAATTATAGGAGTCAGTCTTCATTACACTGGGTTAGGCAATGGTTTCTTAGATACACCACCAAAAGCACAAATGACAAAAGACAAAAAAGATAAATTGGACTTCATTAAAATTAAATGCTTGTGTTACCAAGAATATCATTAAGAAAATGAAAAGACAACACATGGAATGGAAGGAAATATTTGCAAATCATATATCTGAAAAGTGAATGTATGCAGAATATATAAATAGTCAAACACAACTCAAAATATAAAAAAAAACAGTAAAAAAATTAATTAAAAATTGACAAACGATATGAATACATATTTCTCCAAAGAAGTTATGCAAATGACCAATAACATGAAAAGATGATCAACATCTTTAGCCACAGGGAAGGTTATAATAAAAAAAGATAATAAATTTTGGAGAGAATGTGGAGAAATTGGAACCCTTCTGCATTGTTGATGAAAATATAAAATGTGTAGCTACTTTGGAAAACACCTGACAGTTCCTCAAAAATTTAAGCATAGAGTTATGAGACAGCTTTTCCATTCCTAGGTATATACCCAAAACAACTGAAAACATATGTCTACACAAAATCTTATACATGAATATTCATTGCAGCATTATTCATAATAGCCAAAATGTGGAAATAATCTAAATGTCCATCAACTGATGAATGCGCAAATAAAATGAAGTACACCCATACGATGGAATCTTACAGAGAAATATAAAGGAATAAAATACTGATACCTGCTACAAGATAGATGAACCTTGAATATTATGCTAATTGAAAGAAGCCAGTCACAAAAGGCCACATATTGTATGATTCCATTTGTATGAAGTATCCGAAACAGGCAAATTTATAGGGACAGAAAGTAAGTTAGTGGTGACCTGGTGTGAGGTTAGGGGGCAATATGCTAAAAAAAAAAAAAAAAAATTTTTTTTTTTTTTTGGAGATATAATTCTTTTTTTTATTGTGGCTAAAAAATACATATAATGAAACATTTAGCATTTCAACCTTTTTAACATGTACAGTTCAGTGATATTAAGTACATTGACCGTCTTGTACAGCCATCACCACTATTTCCAAATGTTTTCATCACTCTTAACAGAGACTTAGTGCTCCTTAAGCAATAACTCCCTCTTTTCTCCTCCCTCCCACCCTTAATAACCACTGACAAACTTTTCTCTCTATGCATTTGCCTATTACATATAAGCGGGATATTTCATATAAGTGGCATCATCCAATATTTGTCTTTTTGTGTATGACTTATTTCATTCAGGATAGCATTTTCAGGATTCATTCATGTCACAGCAGGTATCAGAACTTCATTTCTTTTCATGGCTGAATAATATTCCATTGTATGTATATACTACTTTATATACATACATATGTATTTTCTTTATCCATTCTACTGTTGATGGACTTTTGGGTTCTTTTCACTTTTGGCTATTATGAATAATGTTGCAATGGACATTGCTGTACAAGTATCTGTTTGCATTCTTGATTTCAATTATTTTAGGTATATACCTAGGAGTAGAATTGCTTGGTCATATGGCACTTGTATGTTTCACTTTTTGAGGAACCCTCAAACTGTTTTCCACAGCAGCTGCACCATTTTATAACCCCACCAGCAATGGATCAGGGTTCCAATTTCTCCACATCCTCACCACACTTGTTTTCCATTTTCATGATAATAGTCATCCTAGTCGGGGTGAATGCAGTTTCCTTTTGGGGTAATGAAATGTTCTAAAATTAGGTTTGTGGTGTTGTTTGAGCAACTCTGTGAATATATTAAAAACCACTGAATTCTATTTTTTTAATATATTTTTTCTTGTTTTTTATTTATTGTTGTATATACACACACATACAACCATTCCCAATTCAACATTTTCAGGTGTACAACTTAGTGATATCAACTACATTAATCATGTTGTGCAATCACTACCCTTAAAAAAAAAATCCTTAATCGATGTCAAATTTCCCATCGCCATAAACAGAAACTCACTTTAATGAGTGAATTCTGTTATTTGAACTATATTTCAATAAAGCTGTTAAAAAAGACCCCTGCTAATTCCACCCACTCAACACATATTACTATTACACATTTTAAAATTTGAGTACATGTCTGAGAGTTATTTTGTCCAGCTCATTCCATAATACTGTCACTCATTTTCCTCAGGTAAAAATGTCATTTGCTGTGTTTAGGATGCTGTGACTTTTAAAGCTCTTTTAACTATAAACTTTCGTGCTTATTTTTAAAAATGCACTGAAGTTCTCAAATTCTAAAGAAAATTGGAGGAAACTACCAAGGCACTTTCAGTGAAGGGAATACTTTGTACTTATTAAAGGCAGTTCAAAGTGTCCTACTTCTATTAACTCCTAAGTCCTTATGAAGTCTATGAGAGATGGGAATGCAGTTAATTAACAAACCACAATAATAACTGCAGCAATAAATCCTGTGCTTATAACACTTGTCTCCCAAAATAGTCCAATATCTTCACACAGATGATCATTAATTATTAATCTTTAATCATCACAGTGCCCTTATGATAAACAGGTGTTCTGATGTAGTGGTAATATGAAAAGCGAATGGCACTTTGGAGACCAGTGTGGTTACAATCTGGCTCCAAGGGGGTGGACAGTTTTTGAAATGGAACTGGCATGTAGTATCATGGTAGCCACCTAATGCCAGTTTCCTGACTACCAATTCAACTCTTAATATGGTATTATATACTCAGCTCCAAACAAAGCTGATTTCAGTTTCACAGCATCCTCTAGGATTTCTTCAATTTGTGTTCTTTCTCCTAGAGAGATCTTGGAATAGACTGTCCTCCAAGAATAGGACCTCAGCTTGGAGATGCCTGACATTACAGAGAGAAGAGCCTAGTGCTCTAAATTGTTATGTCAGGTTGCCTTTCCATAAGAAAGCTTTACTGAATTCAAAAGGTTATTTTTTTAAATGCAAATTTAGTTACTTTAAAAGTTCTGTAAGAAAAAAGAGAGAGCCTATAAAAAGGTAAATCTAAAAAAGGTTAAATTATCCTAAAGAGGGTGGTGGACTTAAGAAAAATTAAAAATTAAACTCTTTACTTTCTGATCTACCAATATTTTAATACAGCTGAAATAGGCTGTATGGTGAAACAGGAAAAAACAAAACAAAACAAAAATGATGAATGAGAGTTCCTTGAGTTGAAATCCTGGTTCTGTCATTTACTAGTTGTTTGATCCCGGGCAAGTAATTAAAATAGGGATAAAATGCCTATCAATCCAGATCATCACTAAGATTAAATAAGATCAGGCATATAAAATGCCTAAGGGGGTCTGGCACATGGTAGGCCCTCAAAAAATGGCAAATCTTATTGTTATTACCATTATTAAGAACACTGAAGGGGTAAAGAAATACAAAATAGGTGAATGAAAGGGAGTTTGGGAGGACCTTCATAGTATGATTCAATATTATTTTAACATGCTTTATGAGGGAGCAAACACAGGAGAATAAGTGGTTTCTCAATAAGCAGTGACCATTAATGATGAAGATCAAGCGCCTTTTCTGCTAGAGGTAGGGGTCAGACGGATACTTCCTACACTACATTATTGCTTGAGTTTTTATTTTTCATTTTAAAGCAGGTAGCTATAAGATAGAGTTAAGAGAAGTTGGTTCCTTAAATTGGCTGAGAACATCCTGGTAGCATCTTAAAGTACTGTGGTTGAACAGATTAAAAAGGTCTAGCCAGTACCAAGGAAGTGTGGCAAACATCCATGTCCTGCTATTCAAATTATATGGAGTAAATTTTTCAGAGGCAGTATTGTAGGAAGATCTATGGTCTTAAACGATGTTCTGAAGTAGGCTTATAACTGTTAAAGAGATTATTTGAGGCATATCTAAACAATTGAATATGTGAAACAGTAAAGAAATAACACCTATTTTTTGGCTATGTCTAAAATTGGTTCCCTATAAACATTTCATTAATGTTCCGCCTAATGTTTTAATAAAGCATTTATTTTTAGAAGAAGCAGTTGGCTGAGTTATCGCAGGCACTGATATCTCAGTCCTCAGACACTAGAGAAATGATTGACTTGCTTGGCTATGTACTCAGGAAAGGCACCACTCATCTATTGGCATCTCCCCAAAACTGCAAGAAAAACCATTACAGGAATAATCTATGTTCAAGAGAATAAGCCTAGTCAGTTCAATCCTATTTTAATGACGGGAAATGTCCTGCTTCCCATAAGGCTACCACTTCCTGAACAAAATAATTTTAAAAGTCAGAGGAAAGCTGCCGTGTTATAAAAATGACTATATTCAGTGGGAAAAAAAAAATCATTTTAAAACAAGACAAGAAAGCACAAGGTTCTCCAAAGAGTTGACCCCAAACCATCACTTTGAAGCAAAAATCACAGATTACTACAAAATATGAGTTAAACGACCTAGATTCCAAGTCTGATTGAATACAACACAGCTTTTTAAACCAAACATTATTTTTTTAAAAAAACTTTATAAAATAAACGTGCACATTACCTGGTAATTGTTTTGGTTTTGTGATAACCTCAATTGGTTTGATGATGCAAAATGTGGGGAAAAATTACTCCGTGATAGATTTGCGTTAGTGTACATTGTACTAGATGCTGTATGTAATGAGGTCTGTTGTGCCAAGTGGTAGTCTCTGTTTTGATACAGTACATTGTCTGACAAGTCTCTAATATTCACCATTTGTGAATTTGACATATTTCTTCCTGGTCCAGGCAAAGTTGTACTTTGGTTCTCAACTCGAAGGGAACTGCCACTTTCATAAAACCTTGAGTAACTTGGTATCTGTGCTCCCATTGATGCCAACTCTTCCTCTCTGGCATACTCATCATCAGCATTTCCAGTCTCCATTGCAATGGACAAACAAGTTCCTTCTGCTGAGCTAGGCTTCTGTGGGGTATTTCCTCCCAGAATTCTCTGAGGGTAATCACTAACTGCCAGTGAAAATACTTCACGGATTTCTAAGTTTTGTGTCCTACAGTAAGGGTCTTTAATAGCTGACTTTTGCCCGTATGAGTTGTGTGAAGTCAGACCACTGTGTTCAGGCTTATATGATCTTTGAATCCCAATTGGTTCAATTTTACAAGGACGGTGGCACACAGATGGCTTTTGGGGTACCATCATTTCAGAAGTTTGTACTGAAGAGCTTCCATAGTTTTTCTTCGTGGGACTGTACACTGAGTTTCCAGAATTTAGCACACTTGTCTGTCTTGACAAAATAATTGTTTTTTCTCCTAGGAGCAGGGAGGCATTTTTACAGTGTGCTACTTGTCTTTGAACAGGAATGTGCAACTGAAACTCAGTATCATTTTTACTGGTGGTTTTCTGAATAGGGATTTTATGTGCTTCTGTAATTTGTGTATTTGTATGTTTGGTTGTCCCTTGCCTACTTGATGAACTGGCTGGACTGTATATACCAGTTACAATGACATCATTATTGCCAGATGTCCAAGAAGACTGTTGGCTTGAGGGTCGAGCAATATTAACCACATTTCTGACTGTAACATCTGGAACTGCCAAAGAGGTACCGGAAACAGCTCCTGGTGTTGCTGCTCCTGATTCAGAATTCTTACTACTCATTTTTCTTCTCTTATTGCCAACCCACGTCTGGAAGCACAAAAAAAAATGATATTATGAAAAAATAATCTTAGCAATGAACCAAGAAAAACTATTGTATTAGTAATAAATTATATTCTTATTTGTCATAGTAACAAGACCTATAAAAAGGAAAAAGAAAAACTAACTAAAATATAAGGTCAAAGACGATCAAGGGTCCTAGTGTGTATAGTCTCACACTTAATAAACAGCTAGGGGCTTTGCAAACAGAGTCTATTATTGTTATGCTCCTCCTCAAAATCCAGTCAATCAATATTTATCGAGAACCCTGAAATGTTTATATTCTTTGACCTAGTAAGCCCACTTCTGGGACTCTATCCTAAAAAATAATCAAATTTGTAGACAGAGTTGATGTTCAGGGATGTTCATCAGATAATTATTTGTAATAGTGAAAAACAGGGAGCCTACTAAAGATCAAACATTCAATGACATTGGAAAATGCTCATAGTATTGTTAAACAAACATACATCTCAATCTTCATGTTTAATGACTTTTGTTGTACGGCTATACCATAACTTGGTTAATTTTATATTGCTAGATATTTAGAATTCATTATTAACAATCACACTGCACTACACATCTTTGTATTTGCAGCCTTGTGCTGTTGGTGCATTATAATGCAATTTTAGAAGTCAAATTGTTGGTCTTTTGAAAACATATTTTCAAACTGCCCTTCAGTGTATGAGGGTTCTGATTTCCTCACACCCTCACCAACACTTTGCATTATCTTTTCGTGTAGTTTTTACTAGTCCAGATTTTAACAAGTGGTATATAATTGCTGTTTTTATTATGTTTTGTTTATGACTACAATATGACTTTGATAGAATTGCCTATTTGTTAACTTTATCCACTTTTACATTGGCATGTTTGTGTTTTAGAATTGATTTGTATGAGCAATTTTCCTACTAAAGACAGTAACAAGTTACCACACGTTTCAAATATTTTCCTCAGCTAATCATTAATTTAACAGTATTTTCCTCTTTACACTTTTCACTACTTACCACATTGTATATAGTGAATATATATTACTTTTATAAACAGAAAAACTGTTACCAGTAAAAATAATACCAGTGTTTGGCATTTGGGATTTGATTTAAAAATTTGTAATTTTTTTATACAAGTAATTTATTATAATTATATTAGGGTCACTATGAGTCAGAATTGACTCGATGGCACTGGGTTTGGTTTTGGCTTGGTTATATTAGTATTATTATGCTGAATCATGGTTCTTCTTGAAATAGGCAAGAGACCATATTAGATTACATAATATGATTATCAAACTTTTTACGGTATTTTTACACAAATAACATGCACCTTCTATATTTACCAACTGCGACCTCCCCCCACAATGTATTTCCACGATGTATTTGCTGTAAAAAATTAGCATAATGTGCTTATGAAAATACCTCATAGGTGGGGGGAATGGTTGGTAAAAAAAAATGTAGAAGGTGTTATTTGTGTAAAAAATGTGGTAATTATTCCAAAATGCATGCCATATCATAAACTACCAAAACACACTAATATATTAACATAAAAACACAAACAAAAAATTAAATGAACTAGTCTTAAACAAACATGTGCAAGGTGTATTTGGTTAGCTTTTGTGTGGTGTGTTTTCGAAGAACACAAAAATTATCCAATTTTAAATGTTTATTTATACTATACACAAAATTAAAGATGCTGCGATAGTATAAATAAAAGCTAACATGCATTGAATACCTATTATGTGTTCTTTATATATACTAGTGGAAACCCTGGTGGCCTAGTGGTTAAGTGGTACGGCTGCTAACCAAGCGGTCGGCAGTTCTGATCTGCCAGGTGCTCCTTGGAAACTCTATACGGCAGTTCTACTCTGTCCTATAGGGTCGCTAAGAGTCGGAATTGACTCGACGGCAGTAAGTTTGTTTTTTTGGTTTTTGATATATACTAGCTTCTTTGGTCAGTGCTATTTTCCTAATTATATAAATGAAGACACTGAGGTTCAGAAGATTAAGTAGCTTGTGGAAGGTTATCCTGCCAGCAAGTGGCAGAGCAAGGATTCAGTCAGGTCTATCTGACCTCAAAGCACATTCTCCTTCCACTACAGCGCAAGTAGTGGTGAGAAGCTCCTGAAATGGTCACCCCTGTTGGCCACTTTCTTTTATAGTTAGTATTTCTCCCATGGAAAAAAAAAATTCCCAAAACGAAGATGCTTCATGTTGATTCGCATAGGGTTGTGGGAATTTAAAACTCACTCTGATTTACTTTCAATAAACAGCAGAAGTGAGAAGTAGCTGAGGGACGTATGAATATAAATGTCACAGGGAAAGGAGGCAAGGAAGAAAAACTAAAAGATTTTAAAGTATATACTTGAGAAACATTTAAAAATAAATGCTTTTGGATAAATAAAATTTCATTCTATTGTCCAAAAAGGAGAATTTTACAAATATTCAAAATAAGTTTTCATGTAAGAAAAGTGCATATGGCAAGCATGACGAATTTGTTCATAATTTTCCAACAAATATAATCATTATATTAAAAAAAGCTTTTAATGGGAAAGCATACTTAACTGGTAATATTTGAACACAAGAACTACTACACCTAGATGGCCACTTTAAGCCATATTTCTAAAACAAACAAATGAACAACCTACCATGCTCTCCTCACACAATATTTACCTTAACTTGGGAAGATTAAGAGTTAATCTGAGTGCATTACAAGTTTATGGCTTATTCAACACTAGGTTACTAGATATTTATATTATGTACCCACCAAAAGGAAACCCTGGTGGTATAGTGGTTAAGTGCTACGACTGCTAACCAAAAGGTTGGCAGTTCGAATCTACAAGGCTCTCCTTGGAAACTCTATGAGGCAGTTCTACTCTGTCCTATAGGGTCACTATAAGTTGGAATCGAATTGACAGCAATGGGTTTTGTTTACCCATCAAAAATTAAAATGTAGTAGAATAAATATCAAATGCATATGAATATGAAACTCAGCTATCTACTTCACTTATCCAGAACACAGCCAACATAGATGTCACAAGATTCATGTAGTTTACTAGTAAGATGATCCTTGATCTTAAAACTCACTTTTTCTTATTGTGTATATGATTAATTGATTTTGTGCATAATTTTAATAAATCTGGTTTCCAAATTTATGACAGATTAGAAACAACAAAATAGAAGGGGCATTTGAGGTAGAGGTGAGATAGAGGTTGCTGTAGGCAGGCACCCTGATAGAAACAACAATAAAAAAAGTGACTGCTTTTTTTAGGACAAGTTACTAGAAAGGAAATGCATAACAAAACAGATGTGAGAAGTTGTTAAATAGCAGTCTGAGATTCTTTAGTAAATAGGAAAATAAGCCCATATACTCTACCAAACTGAGCATTGTTACATTATAGCACAATACAATAATTTATGTCAATAATAAAAACTCTGAGTCAAAAAGTAAAGTTTCAAATATTTTCAATATTCTCTGTTGAAGAAAAGTAGGAAAGTATATGCTTAAGAAATATTTCCATTTAAAATCTTGAAAACAAAGAAAATTGTCAAGGGTTCACAATAACAGAATAAATTTTTACTAAAAGTTGTTCAGTTGCAGAACCCAAAATTTACCAATGCTTATCAGATGTAAATTATTCTCATTACAAATGCCTCATTGGGGAGAGGGAAAATTGGGTCAAACAAAATTGATATGATGAGAATTTGGGGTTAAGACCAAACAAGGCAATACTACTTAGGAAAAAAATGAAAGGAAAGACATTTGGATCACCAGTCCTCGGTGACCATAAAATTCTTTTTCAGCTCTATCTTAGAAATTCAATGTCTCTATCGACGATGGCACTGGGTTTCTGGGAAACCTCTTTTCCTTTTCTATAGCTCCTTCTTTCCTGTTTTGCTCCTTTACCCCCTATATTTATTCATGCTTGGATGTTTTAACCCTTTAAAGCTCTCTTAACATTGGGATCAAATTCTTAGTACACTGAGATTTGAGTTCTTTTAAGAAAAAAACGCAATGGATATTTATATTTAAAATAATAAAGAAAGGCCTCTTTCAAGTAGAACATATGTATCTATGAAAGTATGGGAGGGGCGATTGCAAAGTGATGAGATTATAAACAACTCCTTTCTCTGACTGGAAAAGCTACAAGATTGTGCTGGAGTTTAGATTAAACCCCATAAAAACCCATTGCTGTCCAGTCGATTCCAACTCCTAGTGACCCTATAGGACAGAGTAGAACTGCCCCATACGGTTTCCAAGGAGCGCCTGGTGGATTCGAACTGTCGACCTTCTGGTTAGCAGCTGTAGCTCTTAACTACTAAACCACCAGGGTTTCCAGAGTTTAGATTAATAGGAGGACGGAATTTCTGTACAATTGAGACTCTCCTGGAATGGAAGGAATGAATCTATTTTACACAATTGCTTATAATTTACCTAACATTTTATTTATAGTCTTATATTACAAGAATTTATTTCCTTCATTCCCATTGCTTATTCTAGATTTCACACCGTTTGGAGCATAAGTAGAAGTCTCTGTATTTCAACACCCTCAGTATTCAAACACAAACAAGTAATTGGAGTAAAAATGCTATAACAAATTGGAAATACAAAAGATAACTGTCTACAATACAGCTGGCTGAGAAGGCTTTTCACTTAAAACTAATGGTATGATAGAAGGAAATTATTGCAAGTGAAAAAAGTCAAAACAAGCTTGTACTTAAAAAATGCAATCTCATCACCTTGAAATATATATTTTGACATTACTTTTTCTAAGGCATTAAACATTTTTGTGTGAGATTTAGCAAAGGTATTTCAAATAGGGCATTTTGAACTATCAGTAGGAAACATTTCTGAGTATGATGGCTGAATTGAGCAAAAAAGAAACAGACATTCTGGATATTTTTGCCCTAAACTTGGTGACCTAAGACCCTATTTGAAGGTGAATATATATCCTTAAGTCATTAAGAAGTTCATTCTCCAAAGAATCCTGCTTATCAAGAGATTTTTATCTTTAGAGTCTTCAAAGGAACGTCCAACAGAAAAATAAACTTAAAAACAGACGTCCTATTTCTTTCCCAAATAAGCCTAATAAATGCCAAGGATGGGAAAGCTGCTAATCTTTGAATCACTATGGTTTCACACCAGGAGAATTTGTAGCATGCTCAAACAAACATGAAAAAAACATGAAAGGACCTATGTATCCAATAAAATCCAAGCCTAGTCCTGTTAGATTTATCTCTTGCCTTCTTTCTATCACCTTCTCATTGCCTTTCATGAATGGGTAGCAGCTCTGATTTTTGTAGCTGAATGACTGGGGTTGGGATAAAGGAAAATTTTCCCTCTTTGGATTTCTTGTGCCTTACTTGATAACCCACTAAAATGCATGAATTTTACTTAGAAGGAAGATGAGGTATTAAAAAAAAAGGCTATGCTTTCCTAAAAAGATAAAAATGCTGAAGTCATAAGTGCTTAATGAGAAATTAAAGTACAACAAGAAAATATGCTAGGCATATAATAAAAAATATATATAATAGGTCCTCAGTAAATGCCTATTTTACTGTTATCATTTAGCTCAAAAGACTGGGGCTTAAAAAAAAAAACCCTAAGATTGCAAAGGTCTTAGGGTTATAAAGAAATTTCTAGAAGCAAGTAAATACACACTAAAATATTAGTTCTATTTTTTTTTAATTAGTATTGTTATGCCAGGGAAATGAAGTTGTTTATAAAGTAAGTGACTTTATATCCTGAATATTTTTTCTTATATTAAGCAATATCACTTGCAATAAAATGCTATAAATCTGAGAGTGGAAGACCTCAATACTTACCCTGACTACACTGAAGTCCAGCTTAGTCTCTTGTGCACACTGTAATATGAGCTGAAAGCAATTTTTACTTTGATTTGTCATTCCATTTTCATAATAACGCTGTAAAATCCTTTGTTGCTCTACAGTAAAAACAGAACGTAGATTCATCTAAAAATAAAAGAAGATACTCTGAAAATTGGAATAAATATTGGGTATGTGTAGAATTCACATGCTTTCAATTTTCAATACAATTTCAGTGCTTCCAGGCTGCAAGGTTTCTTTAAGCGAATTAATCCCTAGTGATGGGCTTTTTTTTTTTTAATGGGCAGTAATTTGTGAGCTAAAGGGAGAGAGGTTCTCACACACACACAAAAAAATACATTATACAAACAGTTATTGAATTTGTTCAGAAAAAAGCACCAACTTTAAAGGCAAAAAGAAGAAAAGGAAAAAAAAAAAAAAGGAAAGCCCTTATCTGGTTAGCGTCAATGTGTGGGAAAAAAGGTTCTTTCACTGAAATAAATATTTATGGCTAGTAAAGCAGGGGATGGTGGTAGCCATACGTGGTCAATTATCAATAGGGACACTCACTGTTCTTTGTCAAGCAAGGCATCTGGCATATGTCTTACAGCCAGAAGCTGCACTCTGGAACAAAAGAGTGTTTTTATTTTTCCTCTTTCTGAGATGAAGGGGTTCTTTTTATATATTAAAACAAAACCTCTCCTTTAAAGCTTAAAAATAAACAAAGGTTTTGTGACCGTGAAAATGTTTTTGCTTTAGGCAATAAAATAATTATTTTAATAAACTATTAGCATATAAATCAAAATTTAAAATCATATACTAATTGTGCTATTTATTTTATACTAAAAGCCAACCATGCAAAACCCTTTAATTAAATTGACATAATTAGACAACAGAAGTAGAGAAATATATATATGCCACTTTATCCAACCTGCCAATAGGTAAGGTATTTAATACCAAGGGGAAATAACTCTGTGAATCTCACAAATAAAAAGCAGGCTCAACTCTCAAAAGATGAGTTCTAGTAGCACATTTTTTAAAGAACCCTTGTAATCGAATTAAGGCAATTTTAAGTTCTTGTTTAAAAGCTATCATACTGAAATTGTTATTCCTAAAAGTAGACAGGAAAAAATCTTTCCCAGGGAAAGTGTCTCTTCAAAACTAGAAAAACAGCAACAACAAAAATACTACAAGCCAAACTGAACAGAAATCTTTCTAGTATACTGCATATGGAAACAAATAAGTACAATGAAATGGAAATAAATTACCTCCCTTTCTCTAAATTTTTTGAACAATAAAGTAGTCTAATAAGGAAATTAAAAAGCCATACAGCTATCTACTGCAATTTGTTCACCTGACTCTTTCTTGCCCACGCAATTATCTTCCTATCTAATGGTAAGAAATCCAATTAGAGAAAATCAGAAATGAGAGAGGGCATAAGAAAGATGTGAATAGAGTTTCTTCCTTTCAGGTATCGCTAGGGAACATTGAGAAACAAAAACAACCAAAAAATCCACTAACTTTCTAAAGCAGTTCTCATTCACCAAATAGAGAAGTATAAACCCATTATTTGCAACCCAACCAAGCTTTCAAGGATTTTGGGCCAGCGGGTTGGGACAGCAGCCATCAAAGCAGTCTTTATATCATGGCTTCCAGCTTTCAGAGCAATTTGAGGTTCCATATCCTAAATGGTTCAGCCACAATCAGGAGAGGAGCCAGAAGATGGAGCGAAAACGCCTGAAATACTCCTCTCTGTTATCTGGTGAGCATTTAGAAGTAAGATATTTTGGAATGGGTTTTGAGGAGGATGGTAAATGTCAATTCACTAATGCACAATTGCAGTAATGACTCTGATCCTCCTCTCCAGGGTTGTAACTACCACAATAAGCCTAGAGTATGAGGTGTGGGTGATACCCCCAATTGTGCCAACAACTCCCCTGATAATATAGGAATGTCTTCCTATTGGCTGGTTGTAACTGTTATTTTTCCCCAAGTATGATATAAACCTCACAAAGCACAACAGGTTTCTCCCCACTGATACCAACAGCCAAATATAGGTGACTGAATACTAAACACATTTTTGGAGTCCACAACTGTGTCATCAGGCAATGCTATGACCTTTTCAGCTCTTCCCATAAATTCAGTAACAACATTTTGCTCAAGGGATCTACTATTTTTCTTTCAAATTTTAGGAGATTAATTATTTGCCACAAAATCTCGATAAATGCATATGAGCAAGATAATTTGTCATCATTTCCACCCACATTTGAAAGATACGGAAAGATTGCACAGCCAAAGTTCTTAATCACCGCCTAAAAATGAGGAAGTAAGTTAAAAATCTTCATTTTTAAAATTAGGTTCTTATTTGGAAGATAAAATGAAAGGAAATTGACTTCATGGGAATTGAGGTCCACTGGATTGGGGTGGGAAGGGTGGCTGGATTGGGGGATTATAAACTGGAATAACAAAAAATTTCGCCTTATCCCAATGTTTTCTAGTCTCATACTCTGCACTGTACCACCCACTCAGATCATACCAGCCCTAAAAATTGGGATGACATTACTCATAAGCTCTACGAGCATCATTCCCTAGTCCACATAATATTGGATTATGTGACTTGTTCTGCCTATCAGTCTGGGTTGTTACAAATAAATTAGGATATATGAAACTCATTTTTTTAAATTGTAAAGCGTGTCGCAGTTGTAACATATTTATATTTTTTATACAACTGGGCCTTTAATCTTATCTATCATCTTCAGGTATGGGATTTCTAAGGTCTTTCTAAGCTTTAGGATTCTGTGTTTTAATGAGCCACTGAGAAAAGAGTAAATTATACACAGTGTGTTCTATTTAAGCAGGCAGAGCAATGAGTAAAATATTTTAAATTTTTTGCTTTTAAAGTAAAGGGAAGAATACAGTTTCTAGGAATGACTCCTTCCTTAAGGGTTCCAGAAAGCTAAGGCATATCACATTTTCACATAGAAATCTTTCAGATAAATTCCTATATAACATTGTTCTTATATATTTAATGCCATATGTAAAACCAACTTAATGCTCTAATCATGCCTTAACTGGCTAAATCATTTGAAAAGAACCAATATATATTTACTCATAAGCACTCATTCTTGAAAATGAGATGAATCCATTAAAATAATCAACAATTCAAATATAACGTGTTCTTTCTAATATTAAAATCTGAATTTGGGGTAAACAATTGATGTTTTATCAACAAAGAATTGAGCCTAGAATAATATAATGCCTTGAATATTTTTATCTTGGCCAACAAGTCTATATTAACCTTGTTCTTTTTTCTACTTTTCCTTTTTATGTAATCAAAGACTGGTGGATAAATAGAAATACAGTCCAATTACTTCAGATCATTCTTCATACTGTATACACATAGACCGATGAACTTATTCTGAAAGAAACCTGCAGTAAGCAATGAAATGCATACATTTTTTTCCTTACCTCACTCAAAAAAAATTTTAAACCACATAAACTTAGAACCTCATCAGCACACATTCTCCCGTGACAAATCTTTCAGACATAAATATTGGGTGCAAAGAAACTGTATGGTAACATGTGTTTAACCTTTGTCGATTAAAATGCATTCAATTACTAATAACTAGTGTCTTAAGGGGCATTTTCAAAAGAGAAATTGTGCTGCAGAGAAAAGGTATATATGCATAAGCAATGAGAAAATAAACTGCTAGATTATTGCATTAAAAATTAACGCACGCATGGTTAATGCTGGAAAAATCACAGTTCTCCAAAATTTCTCCATGTTTGTTATAAAAAGTCCTTTGCACTCAACTAAAATTAAAATGGTCTTAAAAGGATAATATTTATAACATTTACTTAAATCTTTTCACCACAGAAACGGCAATGGAAATAAATGTTCAGAATAATTTTTAAAACAAAAAAATTGTTCTTTGGATGACATGCATAATTAAAAGGTCTATGCAAGATACATTGCTCTGCATTCCAAATGACTGGGGAGAAAAGCTCAAGTCAATTTTTAGCTTGCAGATGGTCAAAGGATTTTGTATTCCACTAGGAGTTCAAATCTTCTGGATCTTTTCACCAACAACTACTGGATTTTCTTTTCTGATTTCTCAGCAACATCAGCTTTGTAATTCTAAGAGCGATTGTGTACATCTGAGTAACGATGTACACATTTCCACATTGGCATTCAAACCCAGTAAGTCCCACTTTCTTTCAGCATATGAAATGGTGATTCCTCTTTTGTTTTCCAAGAGACTTGTTTTGCCCTTCAGATGGTTGTTCTGGGGTATCTGGTGCTGAAGATGGAAAATCACATTCAAGAGGAACAATGCTCGCTGCTTTGAGGCCTTGCAGGTCTTCTGTTTCAGGTGTTGCATTGTTCAGAGATCCACTGTCCACCTGAGAAGAAGCTACATATTCTGATAAAAGTGACTAATTTGGTACAGGGCTTGGCTGCATAGATGAAGACTTAGGGACTAAAGATGACTGAACGTCTGGGACACTGCCATCTGTCCACTGAAGTTGTAAAGATTCAGACAAACTACTGACAAGTTTCAGATGGGCTTCTTCTACCATTACCACTATTCTGTCTTTGAAGATGTCCCTTATAGCATACCGAATGCATGCCATTTGTACAAGGATTTCCATAAAATCCTCAGCCAGTGGAACAAAGCACAGGCACTTGGCTGTGATTAGTTTCTTGAGTGATGTTCTTCTGTTGCATACCTGGCGATGGCTCTCTTCACCTCAAGTGCTGCCCTCCACTGCTGGTTACAGTCAGTGAGGCCACTGAACCGCTACTCACTCTGGCCCTACTACCACCGCCGGCCTCTCCGTCAGCTGTTTCAACATTATCTTTTTTATCCATTGTTATTATTTACCTTTTAATTTGCATACAGTAAAATTCACTCTTTTTGGTGTATGGCTTTATAATTAAGACACATGTATATAGTCATGAAACCACCACCGCAATCAAAATACAGAATCATTGTTTAAAAAATTCCTGCATGCTGCCTCTTTGTAATCAATCCCTCCAGCCACTCTAGCTCTGGCAACCACTAATCTGTTATCTGTTCTTATAATTTTGACTTTTCCAGAATGTCGTATAAATGACATCATACAGCACGTAACCTCCTGAAGTCTAGCTTCCTTCACTTGCCATTACGCGTTTGAGATTCTTTGTGTTGTTGTGCATATCAGTAGTTTGTTCTTTTTTATTGCTGAGTAGTATTCCACTGTATGAGTTTACCACAGTTTGTTTATCAGTTCATCCCTCGACGGGCATTTGGCTTTTCCATGTTCTTGGCTATTATGAATAACGCTGCTGTGAACATTTGTGTACAGGTTTCTGTGTGAAAATAAGTGTTTACTTCTCTTGAGTAAATACCTAGGAGTGGTATATTAAGTGTTTTTTTTAACTTTACAAGAAACTGCTAAACTGTTTTCAAAATGAGATGAGTCCATTAAAATCATCAACAATTCAAATATAACATGATGGCAATATTGCATTGCCATCAACACTGTATGAAAATGTTATTTCTTCCATTTCCTTGGCAGCACTTGTTACTGTCAGTTTTTGTGGTTTTTTTTGTTAAGTTTATTCCTTCTAATAAGTGCATGGAGCTCTGGTGCCACAGTGGTTAAGAGCTTGGCTGCTAACCAAAAGGTCAGCAGTTCGAATCCATCAGCTGCTCCTTGGAAACCCTATGGGGCAGTTCTATTCTGTCCTATAGGGTCGCTATGAGTAGGAATCAAGTGGACAGCAAGGGGTTTGGTTTTTATTCTATGTTTTTTTAACAGGTGAATAATTGTAGTTTTAATTTGTATTTCCCCAATGAATAATGGCATTGAACATCTTTTCATGTCTTATTTACCATTCTTATATCTTCTTTGTATATGTCTCTGTTCAAATATTTTGCCAACTTTTAAATGGGGTTGTTTATTTATTATTAAATTTTGAGGATTCTTTATATATTCTGGATACAAATTTTTTTTTTTTTATGATTTGAAAATGCTTTCTCTCAATGTGTGGCTTGTTTATTTTATTAAAAGTCTATTTTACAGAACAGAATACCTAAATCCTGATGAGGTCTAATTTTTCATTGTTTTTTTCCTTTTATGGATTGTGCTTTTAGTGTTGTATCTAAGAAACTTTTGCCTAACCCAAGGTCACAAAACTTTTCTCCTGTTTTCTTCTAGGAGTTTTATACTTTTGTATTTTACATTTAGGTCTATGATCCATTTTGAGTTAATTTTTGTAAAAGGCATGAAGCATGGGTCAAAGTGATTTTTTTGGCATGAATATACACAATTGTTAATTAATGGAAAAAAATTATAATTTTTTTTCCTATTAAATTGCTTTTCCACCTTTGTCAAAAATCAGTTGGCCATATTATGGGTGGGTCTAATTCTGGACACCCTTTTCTGTTCCATTGACCTATCCTTTTACCAAATACCACAATGTCTAAATCACTGTAACATTATAGTAAGTTTTGAATCAGGGATTGTGAACTGTGCAACTGTGTTATAGCCTTTAAAAGTTAATTTTGCTATTCAACATTTTTTGCATTTCCATACGAACTTTGGAATCAGTTTGTCAATATTTACAAAAAAATCTTTCTGGGATTATAGTCAGGATTGCATTAAATCTCTAGATCAGTTTGGGAAGAATTGGTATTGTAACATATTACGGTTCATGAATTTGATCTATTTCTCCAAGTAGTAGGTCTTATTTGATTTCTTTTATCAATGTTTTGTAGTTTTCAGCATATAGATTCAGCACTCATTTTGTTAAATTTATACCTATGTACTTCCAGGTTTGGGAGACTATGGTAAAAGGTACTTTTTAAATATAGTTTATTTTATTATTTGTTGTCGAGAATATATACAAAACATACATCAATTCAACAATTTCTACATGTATAATTCAGTGACATTGATTACATTCTACAAGTTGTGCAACCATTCTCACTCTCCATTTCCCAGTTGTTCCTTCCCCATTAACATAAATGCCCCTTAAGGTAGCTATGTAATCTTTTGAGTTGCTATTATCAATCCGATCCCATATAGATAGATCTTAAATGAGCACAATGCTCAAGGAAAACATTCTTCACTAGTTAAGCTAAACTATAGTTTGGTTTTAAGAACACTTCAGGGAATATTTTTTGTTTAAGGTTTATCATTTAAAGATTATCTCAGGGCAGTTGTTTTGCAGGTTCATCCAGCCTCCAGGGCTCCAGAAAGTTTGGATTCCATGGGAATTTGAAATTCTGTTGTGCATTTCCTCCCTTTTGATCAGGATTGTTCTATAGAACCTTTGATCATATTGTTCAGTAATTGTAGTTGGGCACCATCCATTTCTTCTGGTCTTATGGCAAAGAAACCAAAAAAACTAAACATGTTGCTGTTGTCGATTCTGACTCATAGCAACCCTATAGGATAGAGTAGAACTGCCCCACCAGGTTTCCAAGGAGCAGTTGGTAGATTCGAACCGCTGACCTTTAGGTTAGCAGCCAAGCTCTTACTCACTGTGCCACCAGGGCTCTGGGTCTTAAGGAGGCAGTTATTCACAGAAGCAATTAGCCACACATTCCATTGCCTCCTCCTATTCTGGATTCTCCTTCTTATGCTGCTGCTCCAGGCAAATAGAGATCAATTGTTGTACCCGGATGGCTGTCTTCAAGCTTTTAAGACCCTAGGCACTATACAACAAATTAGGAGGTATAACAGAAGCACTGAACACAATATTAGGCCAATTAACTGGGATATCCCATGAAGTCAGGACCCTAAGCCTCCAAACTAAGAAACCAAATTCTATGAGGTGTTTGGTTGTACATCTAAAGGCTTTAACAAAATGTAAAAAGAAAAGCTACTGCCTGGGAGAATATCTTTAGAAATTATGTATTTGTCAAGAATCTAATAACAAAAATAAAGTACGAAACTTTGACAAGTTAGCAACAAAAAGACAACCCAATCAAAAAATGAACAAAGGACTTGAATAGACGTTTCACCAAAGAGGACATTCGAATGGCTACCACACACATGAAAAGATACTCAACATCATTAGCTATAAGAGAGATGCAAATCAACACCACAGTGAGATATCATTTCACTCCCACTAGAACGGCTAAGGTTAAAAAACAGAAAAAAAAGAAAAATAACACATGTTGGCGAGGACATGGGGAAATTGGAACTCTTGTCCATTTCTGGTGGGAACAAAAAAGGGTACCTAAGTTGTGGAAAAGAGTGTAGTGGTTCCTCAAAAAAAAAACAAAAACAAAGAATAGAACTACCATACAACTCAGCAATCCCACTGCAAGGAATATACCCAAGGGACTTGAAAGCAGCCACGCAAAAAGACATATGCACACCAATCAATGTTCATTGCAGCATTATTCACGAACTAGCCAAAAGGTAAAAACAACCTAAATGCCCATAAATAGATGAATGGATAAACAAAATGTGGTGAATACATACAACGGAATACTACTCAGTCAGAAAGAAAAATAAAGTTTTGATACATGCTACAACATGGTTGGACCTGGAGGGTATTATGCTGAGTGAAATAAATCAATCACAAAAGGTGAATATTATATGACTTCACTTATATAAAAAGACAAGAACAGGCAAATGTATAGAGACCAAAGTTTATTAGTGATTACCAGGGGTGAGAGGGAAGGAGAAAGAGGGTTTATTTCTTATGGGCTCCTGAGTTTTGGTTTACAGTAATGAGAAAATCACATTGACCAAGAGTAGGTTTGCTGTCAATAAGTTGTGCACATGCAAAAAGTTGAATTGGTAAAAGGTATTTTTTTTAAATAAAATTTTGATTTCCGACTGTTCATTGCTATTATATAGACATATATATCATTTTGGTGTATTTTATTCTGCGACCTTGCTAGGCTAGCTAGGAGCTTTTTTGTTGGTTGCTTGGGATTTTCTACATGGACAATTGTGTTGTTCACAAAGAGATGTTTGTTTCTTCTTTTCCAATATGTATGCTTTTTATTACTTTATCTTGCATTATTGCACTATTTAGGACCGAAAGCATGATGTTGAATAAGAGCTGAGAGAATGGATATACTTGCTTTTTTCTCAGTCTAAGCATTTAGCTTTTCACCATTAACTATTGCGTTAGCTGTAGGCTTTACATAGTAACTGTTTACCAGGTTAAAGAAGTTCCCTTTTTCTATTAAACTTAAGAGTTTTTTTTTAGTTGTTATTATTTTCATGAATGAATGTTGAATTCTGTCAAATGTTTTTTCCTACATCTATTGAGATGATAGTATAGTTTTTCTTCTTTAATATTTTAATATGGTGAATTACATTGATTGATTTTCAAATGTTGGATCAGTGTTCAATTCCTGGAATAAAACCCACATGGTTGGGATGTATGATTAACTTTATATAATGCTGGATTTTATTTGTAAATATTTTGTCGAATATTTTTGTGTCGATGTTTGTGAAAAATACTGAACTGTAGTTTTCTTTCCTTTTACTGTCTTTGGCTTTGGTATTAGGATAATGCTGGCTTTATAGAAGCGTTGGGAAGTGTTCCCTCCACTTATATTTTCTGGAAGAGATTTCCTATAATTGTTATTATGTTTACCTTAAATCTTTGTTAGAAATCACCAATGAAGTCATCTGGACTTAAATATTTCTTTGTTGGAAGTCCTATACTACAAATAATATTTCTTTAAAATTAATATTATCTATTTTTTCTTGAAGAAATTTTGGTAGTTATATCTTTCAAGGAATTAGTCCACTTGATCTAAGTTGTTGAATTTAAGAGTGTAAAGTTGCTCATAATATTACCTTATTATTCCAAAGCCTGTAGAGTCAGTGGTGATGTACCTCATTCATTACTGATATTGATGATTTGTGTCTTCCTTTATTTTTCTGGGTCAGTTTGCTAATAAGTGTAAGACTTTTATCGATCTTCTGAAAGAAACAGCTTTTGGTTTCACCGATTTTTGTCTATTGTTTTAATA
Organism: Loxodonta africana; assembly: GCF_030014295.1. Taxonomy (NCBI): domain Eukaryota; kingdom Metazoa; phylum Chordata; class Mammalia; order Proboscidea; family Elephantidae; genus Loxodonta; species Loxodonta africana. The sequence continues at coordinate 97,138,227 of NC_087369.1, forward strand.
TTCACTTTCAATAAGTTTTGCTCATATCTGTATTATCCCCTTCATTCTGCTTTCTTTGGATTCAATTTGTCCTTCTTTTACTAGTTTAAGATGGAATTTCTGATTGTTGATTTGAGCCACCCCCTTTTTAAAAATATAAGCATTTAATACTATAAATTTCCTTTTTTTTTATTAGTTTGGCTGCATTCTCCAAATTTTCATATGTTGTATTTAAATTTTTATTCAGTTAAAAAATTTTGTAATTTCCCTTTTTTGTTTTTAATTTCCAAATATTTGAGGATTTTCCAGATATATTTATGTTATTGATTTCTAGTTTAGTTTCATTATTATTAGAGAACATACGATTTCAATTCTGTTAAATTTATTAAAGTTGGTTTTATGGCCCAGGATGTGTTCTCTCCTGGCTACATCTCTTTGCATTTTTTTAAGTGGTTGCTTTAGGAATTAATTTATACATAATCAACATTTCCTTTTCTACATGGAATAAATACTTTGCAACTTCAGTTAAAAAATAGAAGCCTTACAACCATATAAGACCCTTTACTCTCTCCCTTTTATGTAATAGTTTTCATCTACATACATTGAAAACCCCACCAATGCTGTAATTTTTTGCTTTCAATTGTTGTAAATATTTTAAGGAACTCCAGAGGAGAAAAATATTATTTCACATACATCCACATATTTACCATTTGTGTTGCATTTCCTTCATTCCTGAAGTTCCAAATTTCTCTCAGGTATCATTTACCTTCAGCCTGAAGAATTTTCTTCAGCATTTATTTTAGAGCAGGTCTGCTGGCACAAAAAAAAAAAAAAAAAAACTCTTAGTTTTCTTTAATCTGGTAATGCCTTTATTTCATCATTATTCCTGATATATATTTTTGTTGCCTATGGGATTCTGGGTTGACAACTCTTTTCTTTCAGCACTTTAAAGATGTTTCCTCACTGTTTTTGGTCTCCATGATTTCCCATGGGAATCCTGTGGTCATTCAAATCCTCGTTTCCCTATGTATAAATTTTTGTTTGTTTGTTTGTCTTTGTTTACTACAGCTGTTTTCAACTTTTTTTCTTTAACTTTGGTTATTAGAAGCTTGATTATGATGTGTCTAGGCATAATTTCCTTTGAGTTTTTCTTGTTTCAGGCTCCTTGATCTTCTCAAATCTGTAAATTTCTGTCTTTCACCAAATTTGGGAAGTTTTTTTGACCATTATTTCTTCAAAAAAATTCTTTTTCTGTGCCAATCTTTCTCCTGTCCTTCAGGGACTTAAAAGAAGTGAATATTAAAACTTTTTATATCATCCCACAAGTTCTGAGGCTCTGTGTGCATTTTTCCATCTTTTTTTTTCTGTGCTTCTCAGAATGAATGATTTCTACTCATTTATCATCCAGTTCACTGACTCTTTGCACTGTCATCATCATTCTTCTATTGAGTTCATATGATGACTTTTAAATATTTCAGATGAGTTTTTCAGTTCTAAAATTTTCATTTGGTGTTATTTTGTAGTTTCTATAACTCTGCTAAGAGCTTCTATCATTCTATTCTTTTCTAGGGTGTTTATTTTCATCCAATGGAGCATAGTTATAATAGCTACATTAGCATCTTTCCTGATAAGTCCAATATCTGGGTCATAGTGAGGTTGGAACCCGTTGTTGAGTAAGTTTAGATTGTATCTTGGATCTTTTGAATATTAATGTTGTTAAAATCCTCTGGAGAATGTTGATTTGGACAGAAGGATTAGCAGGCAATCAGTGGTGTCAGGTTCAAGCTGCAAGTAGTTTTTTGCCTTCTGTGGGCAGGCCAGTTCAGTTTGAAAAGTGCTATGCTGCTTTGGGTCTATCCCCACACATGTACCACTTAGGTCGTGGTTTCAGTGTCAGTTCAGTTTTTAAATCCTTTGTTTTGTTGCTTTGTGCCTGTCTCATGCACAAGAAGCTCAAGGGTGAGCTTGAACCTTGTGAAGGTTCATACACAGTATTAAAAGGTTCTTTTTTTTTTTCCAACTCCACGCACTTGACAGCCCTCAGGGATCACTTTTCCTGGGTCTCTGGTCAGAAAAATGGATTTTCTTTTAGAGGTCTACATGGTTGCTCCACGGCTGTTGCAGCAAAATTCTGCAACTGAAGCCACCCTTGAGGCAAAGCCAGAAAAATGAGATTTCTGCCCACACTGTTGGGACCACAGGTTGCTATTGTAGATTTTAGCCAGCATTGCACTACTGCAGAGTAGAAGTAGTGTGATGACTGGGACCTATTTTGGGTCAAATCTTGAGATAAAGGAGGAAAATAATGGGAAACTCACCCATTTACTGGTCACTTTTGCAAATTATGGCTCCCTTTTCCAATCTATTCCTTTTGTTTACTTTTTAGAGCCCTCAGATAGTTTCTCTCTAAATTACATCCAGAGATTTTAGCTGTAATTAGCAGGAGTGATAGACTGTAGTGGGCTTATTCCATCTTGGTCAGAACTAGAAGTCTAATATTGTGTTTTTAAAACTTAGGTCATACAAAACTCTAAGGAACTTTATTCCAAGTCAAATTAAACCTATATTTATTTAACCCTTACTAAACAGCAACACTTATTGGGCTAATATTACTAGTTGAAAATCTAAAAAAAATTATACAACTAGTTTTCTGTTTGCCTCACAAGCTCATAAAAATGAAAATATGAATAACTACATTTCTGAATAAGTTAAAGTTCAGAAAACATTTTGAAGATATATATATATGAATATCCATATATATACACACACACATATATTAGTAATATACATTTCCAGGCATTTTCACTTTGTATTTTTATTTTCCTGGACATGCCAACGAATGTTTCCTGTGTAACTATATACTGTTTAGTTATGAGGCACAATTTGGTGTGAAGATATTTGAGGTTCTCCAGTTACCACTATACTCTGATTTGTAAGATGTCTTGGGAAATTAGTCATTTTGGAAAGCTAAAGTATATATCATTTCAAGCAATAAAACTTTAGTTTTCACAGGTCTTAGCTATTTTAGATGGAAGTATTTTCGAAATACAATATGCACTCTTCCGACTTGTAAATAGACTATGAAAATCAATTAAACTGTCTTTCATGAGACTGAATCTTCATTATAAACATGATTTATTAAATAATGCTCTAATAATTGCTTAGACATGTTTGCCTTTTCATTAAAATATTTTTTAGCCTATTGCATCTTCTTTTTATAGTTTGTCTCTCACTCACCCTGTTTGCTGTCAATGGGCTTGCCTTTAGCAATTTCCTCTCACTCTTCTAATTTGCTGAATGATGTTGTTTTTAATTGTTTCTTCTAAGCACCAGCCGGAATATTGGTGGTTCAAGCCCACCCAGAGGTGTCTCAGATGTAAGGCCTGGCAATCTGCTTCCAAAAGGTCACAGCCTTGAAAACCCTATGGAGCAGCTCTTTCTGCTTGGCACACATGAGGTTGCCACGAGTCAGAACCAGTTCAATGGCAACTAAAAACAATCTAGTAAAAGGCAAAAAACGTTTAAGAAAATCCTGAGGGGCTCCTCCTTGACTATATCGTTTGGATCTTAACTTGTAGACTTGGTGACACTTTTCTGAGTTTGTTGGAGGAATTCCATATAAGTAAGGGATTACTATTGTGCTCCTGTAGTGAAGGCCTATAGTGAGTTAAAATGGCTACTTCATTGTGCACACTATGCAGTAGTGGAAGAGAGTGTGGTTTTTATGAACTATAACTTATGGCACTAGTTGTTTAATAAGTTGAACAGCTACAAACTCTTTTTGTTTAATATTGAATAAATAAGGCAAACAAAAACATTAGATGACATATTAAATTATTCTTAACACAGATGGAGTGGGGCTGAGATTGAGAGAAGAATGAAGTTTTTGTAGCATCTTATGGCTCTTGGACTGAATGAATTTTAGTTCACTTCTAGGTCATTCTATCAATTTCCGTGTCCCAATGATAGACAAAGGGAAGTTAACAGGTCATGTTCACCACTGCTGATTTGTACAAAGGAAGGGTTTTGCATTCAGCTATCTGTACAATGTGAGATAATCTACTTTGCTGTCTTTACCAGTTTGGCAGAACTGAGGATATGGCAGAGGGAGAAGGATTTCCTTAGCTTCATCTCACTATGCTATAAGCTCCTGGAAGATATAGGAAACAAAATTTCTTTTTATTTTCCACCTTCTAAAACAATGTCTGGGACATAGTAAGAGCTCAGATAAGTTGTGAAGTGCTGCTTCCTCTTCTATTTCTTTAAAGAGTTTGTGTAGATTTGGTATTATTTCTTTCTGAAGTGTTTTGTAGAATTCACTGTTAAGCCATTGGGCCTGGATAAATCTTCCAACAAGGAAGATTTTTAATTACAAATTTAATTTCTTTAATAGTTATAGGGTGTTCAGTTAATTGTATTTCTCCTTGAATCAGCTTTGGTAGTTTCTGTCTTCAAAGAATTTCTTCATTTTCTCTAAGTTGTTGAGTCTCTAAGCATAAAGTTATTAACAGTCCCTAACCATACTTTTTATAGAGCCATGGTGGTGCAGTGGTTAAAAGATCGGCTGCTAACCAAAAGGTTGACAGTTCAAATCCACCATCTGTTCCTTGGAAACCTTATGGGGCAGTTCTACTGTGTCCTATAGGGTGGCTATCAGTCCGAATCAACTTGATGGCAATGGGTTTGTTTTTTTAAACAAACTTTTTAATGTCTGTTTGATATACAGTGATACACCCTCTTTCATTCCTGATATTGGTAATTTGGACCTTCTCTCTCTCTTTTTTTTTTTTTTTGCTTTACAGTCTTTTTATTGAAGGTCCAGCTTTTGGTTTTATTGTATTTTTCTACTGATTTTGCTTTCTATTTCATTTATTTCTGCTCTTCTCTTTATTATTTCCTTTCTTTTGCTTTTTTTGAGCTTGATTTGCTCTTCTACTTATAATTTCTTAAGGTAAAGCTCAGGTCATTGATTTTCAAGCTTTTGTGTTTTCTAATATAAATGTTTAATGCTCTAAATTACCCTGTACACACTGACTTAACTGCATTTCACATATTTTGATATGTTGTGTTTTTATTTTAATTGCTTCAAAGCACTTTCTAATTTACCTTTTGGTTTCTTCTTTAACACATTAGTTACTACAAGTGTGTTGTTCAGTTTCTAAATATTTGGGGATTCCCCAGATATAGCTCTGTGATTGATTGCTAGTTTAATTTCATTACAGTCAGAGAACATCCCTCTAATGATTTTTCTTAAGCTTTTGATAAGGTTTGTTTTATAGCCTAGAATATGGTGGATCTTGGTCATTTCTCCTTGTGCACTTGAGAAGAATGGGTATTCAGCAGTTGTTGGATGAAGTGGACTACAAATGTTAATTAGGTCAAGTTGGTTGATAGTGTTCAAATCTTACACAGTTATTAATTTTCTGTCTACTTGTCTTAGCTATTACTAAGAGAAGATGTTAAAACCTCTAAATATAATTGTGGATTTATCTGTTTCTCTTTTCTGTTTTATCAGTCTTTGTTTCATACATTTTGAAATTCTGTTATTAGGTACATAAATATTCAGGATTTTTATTTTATATTAATGAATTTATCCCTTTATCAATATGATTGACCTTCTCTTTTATTCTTGATAGAATTTCTTTCTCTGAAATATTCTTTATCTGATACTAATATAGTTTAGCTTTCTTTTGATTAGTGTTCCACAGTGTATGTTTTCATTCGTTTATCTTTACTTACCTGTGTCTGTGTATTTAAAGTAGGTTACTTGTAGAAGGATGCCGGTTTTTTTTGTTTGTTTGTTTTTTAATTAACCCAGTATGACAATGTCTGCTTTTTAATTGATATCTTTAGACCATTCTGTATTTAATCTGTATTTAATGGTTGGGTTTAAATCTACCATCTTGCTTTTCTGTTTGTTCCATCTGTTCTTTGTTCCATTGTTTCTGCCTTCTGAATTAATTTTTTTTATGGTTATATATTATTTATTTATTCTATTTGTTGGCTCATCACTCTTCTTATTTTATAATGGTTGCATTAATGACATGATACACATTTTTAACTTATCACCATGAAAAGTTCCGTGGTATTATACAATTTCATGTATAATAAAATTCTTACAATAGTATACTTCTATTTCTCTTCTACTGAATGTTGTGCCATTGTCATAAATTTCAGTTTTACATATAGTATAAAACTCCCGATAAATTATTATTATTATTTTTAATTTAAACAGTGAATTAACTTTTAAAGTGATTTAAAAAAATTAAAATATTTTCAATTTACCCCCATATTTATTATTTCCAGTGTGTTTCATTTCATTAAGCAGGTCCAAATTAAAATCTTATATTCTTTTTCTATTCTTTTGTAGTGTACATCTGCTAATGATGTATTTTTTCAGATGTTGTATCAGGGAGAAATAATTTCTTTTGCTTTCATTTTGGATATAGAGCTCTTGGTTAACAGATTTTTTTTTTTTCCTTTCAGTATGTTAGAGGTGCTGCTCCATTGTATTCTGAGTTGCATTGTTTTCTATATGTTTGGTCCACTGTATGTAATGTGTCTTCCCCCCCACCCTGGCTATTTTTAAATTTTTCTTTTTTTTCTCTGTATTTCAACAGTTTATGAAATGCCTTGGTGTTATTTTCATTATGTTTCTTTTTTTGGGGTTTGTTGAGCTTCTTGGCTATGTGGGTTTGGAAAATTTTCCGGGGGGTTAATTTTAAATTATTTTTTCTTCCTACTCTCACTTCTGGGACTCCAAAAATATGTATGTTAGGTTGCTTGATATTGTTCCATAGCTAACTGTTGCTACATTAGTTTTTGTATTTTTTCTCTCTGTCTTTCATTTTGGATCATTTCTATGTCTTCAAGTTCATCATATTTTTCTTCTGCAGCATCTAATCTATTGCCGCTAAAACCATTCCATGTATTTACCATCTCGTATATCATAACTTCATCTCTTGAATTTCTATTTGGCACTTTAAAAAAATATTCCATTTTATTCCTTATCATCTGCTTTCTTCTACCTTGTTGAACATATGGAATATAGTTATAATAGTTGTTTAACATTCTTCTTTGCTAATTCTATAATCTCTGTTATTTTCATTTGGTTTCTTTACTTGCTTTTTCTTTTTTTACGTGCTTGATAAATTTATTTTTGTAAGTTTTCATTTAATAACAGATATTGCAAATTTTACATTGCTGGGTGCTAGATATTTCTGTATTCTTTAAATATTTTGTGGCTTTCTTCTGGGTTGTAGTTAAGCTACTTTGATCCTTTTGCTGTTTGCTTTTCAATTTTGTTAGGCAAATCCCGAACTGCTTTTAGTCCAGGGTTATTTGGTCCTATTACTGAGGCACTATCCTTCTGAGGACTTTACTAAATGTCTCATAAATTATGAGGTTCTTCTGTCTGGCTGGTGGGAACATGAACTATTCCCAACCCTGTGGAATTCTAAAGATTGTTTTGCTTTATCGTTTTTTGGTGATTCTTTTTCTGGCCTCAATAGTTTCCTTATACACTTAAGCTGATCAGTATTCAAAGAAAGACTCTAGGGGCCTCTTTGCAGATATCCAGAGCTTTCTCTGTGCAGTTTTCACCTTTCCATGCACCTTCTCCTATCCAGTACTTTTGCTGCTCAAATTCTAGCCACCTGTCCTCCCTTAACTTTGTCTCCTCAACTGAGAAATACTCCCCAGCTGTTTGGATTCCTTCCAAACATATGTGGAAGGAATGTGGCCTATAAACTCTTTTTAGACAGTGTTGGGGCACTCAGAGTGGTGCAGTCACCTTATTTATTTCCCTTCTCTCAGGAACCACAATCTAGTGTTGTCTTTTGCCTAATGTCTGAAATCCATTGTTTCATGTATGGTGTATATATGAATATACCATAGACTGCCAAAAGAAGTAGCAAATATGTCTTGGAAGAAGTACAACCAGAATGCTGCTTAGAAGCAAGGATGGTGAGACTTCATCTCACATAATTTGGACATGTTATCAGGAGGGATCAGTCCCTGGAGAAAGACATCATGCTTAGTAAAGTAAAGGGTCAGCAAAAAAGAGGAAGACCTTCAATGAGATGGATTGGCACAGTGGCTGCAACAATGGGCTCAAGCATAACAATGATCATGAGGATGGTGCAGGACCAGGCAGTGCTTCGTTCTGTTGTACATAGGGTCTCTATGAGTCAGAATTTATTCAACTGCACCTAACAACAACAATATATATATGTTGATGAGAGAGTGAACCCTATTCCTATTACTCCATCATGGCTGTAAGCAGACGATCAGGTAGCCTTTTGGAGTGGAGGAGTGAGAACATTATTTGGGAGACAGGGCACTTCTGTTCATATTAAGCTTCACTACTTGCTAGCCTTGTGGGCTTATCCAAGATAATTAACCTTTACAGCCTCAGTTTCCTCATCTGGAAAATGAGGCTATAAAATCTGTCCTACTCATCTTCAGTTGCTTCATATGCATGTGAAAGCTGGGAAATGAATAAGGAAGACTAAAGAAGAATTGATGGCTTTGAATTATGCTGTCAACAAAGAATATTGAATATACCATGGACTGCCAGAAGAGCAAGCAAATCTGTCTTGGAAGAAGTATAGCCAGAATGCTCCTTAGAAGCTAGGATGGTGAGACTTGGTCTAACGTACTTTGGGCATGTTATCAGGAAGGATCAGTTCCTGGAGAAGTACATCATTCTTGGTTAAGTAGAGGGTCAGTGAAAGTGAGGAAGACTTTCAACGAGATGGATTGAAACAGTGGCTGCAAGGATAGGCACAATCATAGCAACGATTGTGAGGATGGTGCAGAACTTGGTGGTGTTTCGTTCTGTTGTTCATAGGGTCACTATGAGTCAGAACCCATTTGATGGCACCTAGCAACAACAAATCATCTTCACATAATTACTTATCTTTATTAAAATACTTGGCAAAGTATAACGTGTAATGCAAAATCTATGGTTAATAGAGTTAATTATTCTATAACTAACTGGTCATTATTATTGGAAATATTTCTTTTAACATACATCAATCTACCCCCATACCATTTGTATGTAAATCTAAAATAAATGAAATGTGTATTATTATATTACCATGCAAAAAGAAGGCTGGTCCTGTGACCTTTGTCTGTCTGATGAGAGTTCGATCTTTTAAAATTTTGGAAAATGCAAAAATTAAGTACAAAAATAGGTGTGATGTCCATATATGTGGATGCCTCTGTACAATTTTTTAATGTAGATTAAATATTGAAAATAAAAGGGCAGCATATTAAGCTCAGTGAATTCTATTAAAAGCTAAGTTGTTATGCTTTTATGTAGTAAAAGCTTGATTAAATATACAGTAATGAATTTATACTTTGAACCTAATAAAATTTGAACATGTGTAAAGTAATTGCTACTGTGAATATGTTCTCAGAAGCTGTCACTTTATTCTGTCATTTACATTTAATGATCCTCATCTTCACAAAAAGCATTTCTCTCTATTCAGCTTATTCTAAAATTAACTTGCCAGAATTTGGAGATATTGCAAGAAAAATAAATTTCCACATCTTCTAAGCTTAAGGTCTAGTGACAGACATCTTGTCTACTCTAATACTAGGAAAAGGTATTCATTATTTGTTTACTGGGCTATGATTACTAAAATGCATTGTATGCATCTCTTCTCTTTAAGAATTATAATTGGCAAGTATTACTTAAATGGAAATATGAAACAGAAAGAGCTTTTATAATTTCTTTTAATACTTTCTCAGGGCACAAATAAATTGTACACTGACCTCATAATAAACACTTAACATTCTACATAATTAATATTTATGATTGCCAGCTACATAAGAACACATATTCATTGTGACTTGACTGAAAATCGCAAGACAATTTTTCTGTAGACATCCTCCACATAAATATATTAAAAGAAACACATCTACTATACTAAAAACCTTAATGTTTGCAATCAAAAAAACATTAAAACCACCAAAACCAGTTGCCATCAAGTTGATTCTAACTGTGCAACCACAATGGATATTCTGCATCTCAGATTATTTATCAACAATAATAATTTATTAGCTCTTAATGAAACCTGCATTTATTACAACTTTCAATATATTAAAAAAACCTGTAAACTACAAATACCTTATCATAAATCCAAATATAAAAACTTGTATTATAATAATAATTACATAATTATAATAAAAAAGATCAATTTTGGACAAATAGTTGGACAACAGAAGCATAAACTGGGTCTCAACTGGGTAACTGATTTTCTGTTTTATTTAACTCTGCTTGCATACAATCTCAACTGCGAATATCTATACAGAATATATGCCAACTAACAACCAGTGCTATATAGCATTCCCTTAGCTATATAGACCATAAGTGTTGACTAAATTGTGTTTACTTTTACATTTCTAGTTCCCTGGAAATCTGTACAAGTAAATCACTTCTAACTTTCACTGTCAATAAAAATTTTGGCATTGCCACAAGCATTGAGTACTAAAATTTCACAATCCTGCCATTTACATTCTACATTAATACCTTTAAAATACAGTTTGCATTTTAAATCACTATTGAGAAAAGTTCTATAAAATTTCCCATTGCCCCACATTGGAAAAGTGATTGTTAATAAATTATTCATTATATTGATATAATCTAGATGTCCTATGACTTCACTTTAGTGAGAAGTTATCCTTAATACATTCTGTTGACCTTTATTTGTCATCCACACACCTCCATTTTACCCTCCCCTACCTCTCCTTCCACCCCACTCCTAGCCAGAATTACGACTGGTGTTTAAAATTTGTTTTAAAAAGATTGAAGTCATAACCTTTCACTTAGACTAGGCTTTCTTTCAGTGTTTTCTGAATTATATTTGTATAGTATATATTAAGAGTTAAGGGTAGTTGTGCCTGGAAACGAACAGCTGGATCAAATGACTCTTGTACAGAATTGTTATACACCTAACATGCTTCTGGGTCCTTCTTCCTGATTATATTATTTGATGGCAATCAGACTAGATCTGAACCTATGGGATATACTACCCAGGGTTTGATAATTAGTATATTAAGCAATTGCTATTTTACTGCTAATATTTAATTCAGGTAACCTATAATAACCACATGCTCAAAGATGATCAAAATTTCTTACAATCTACAGCTTCACCTGTGAGTTGTGAAAACACATACTGCTCCAACTTATCTGGAAGTACTGAAAAACAAGAATCCTTTCCTTTCAAGTCACCACTCTCAGGGGCTGCTGATATATAAATGTGTCACCACAGATACTTGACAATTTTCCCATTTATTTAAGTTTAAGTGTATGTTGCATACATGACACAATTAATGTACTGTGTTCTGAACATAAGTCTAAAACCAATTTCAAAGGGGTCAAGGGAGCCAAAAGAACAAAGGTGATTCTCAATAATGTCTTTATTACTTCTCTTTAAAGCAGATTTTTTTTTTTAAAGCAGAAGGTTAGAAAGTGGGCTATAAACAGCAGGGGTGGTAATAATTAAGATACTGTTTCCTGAAGAAGAGCTTAACACCATTTTGAGGACTTTGCTTACACGTAATACTTTTTATTAATGTATAGATCTAACTAATAAAACCAAAATGAAACCCGTTGCCGTACAGTCGATTTCAACTCACAGCGACCCTGTAGGACAGAGTAGAACTGCCCCATAGTGTTCCCAAGGCTGTAAATCTTTACGGAAGCAGACTGCTACATCTGTTGGGTTCCAACTGCCAACATTTTGGTTAGCAGCCGAGCACCTAACCACTGCACCACCAGGGCTCCTATATATCTAATTAATAGCATCTTAAAAATGAAGACGAATCATAGAATTTTTAAGCTAGAATTTTCTTAGTTATTATGAAGATTATATCTATCCCTCATTTCACAGCTGAATAAGCTGAGGACCAGAGATGTGAAGTAATATGGTTCAGAATTTGTTTTACTAGAAATACCTAATATATCCTAAGCTCTTTAATGTCCATTTCATTTTGCTCAGCACCTGCCATAGTGTAGAACACAAATTTACTAAACAAATGCCTTGTGGATGATAATCTTAGATATCAACTACAGGGCATTTCTGACTGATTATTTCAATAAAAAGATTGGAGGCTGACTTATTTTATTGCCAAAAAGCCTACCAATTCCTGCTGTAGGGAGAAGAATAATGACTCCCAAGATGTCTACATCTTAATCCCCAGAAACTGTGAATATGTTAGGGTATATAACAAAGGCGAATTAATGTTGCAGATGGAAATAAGGTTGCTAATCAAATAACCTTAAAATAGGGAGATTATTTTAGATTATCTGGGTGGGCCCAATGTAATCACAAGGGTCTGTAAATGCCGAAGAGAGAGGCAGAAATGTTAGTGTCTGAGTGAAGAAATGTGAGAAAGATTTAACTGGCCATTGCTGGCTTTGAGGATGGATGGGGACAACGAGCCAAAGAATGTGGGTAGCCTCTAGAAACTGGAAAAAGCAATAAAATGGATTCTCCCCTAGAGCTTCCAAAAATGAAGGCATCCCAACTGACACCCTGATTTTTAGCCCAGTGAAACTCATTTCAGATTTCTGACTTTCAGAATTGTAAGATAATAAATTTTTGTTGTTTTAAACCACTAAGTTCGTGGTAATTTGTTACAGAAGCAAACAGAAAACAAATAGAGTTTCCCTTGAACAGTGTTGGTGGCAATGACCTTCAATATATCTACACTATTCTGCAACATTCTGTTGACAAGCCAAGTATAGAAATTAGAATAAATATCACTTCAATGGTAAGGCCATTCGTTGTTGTTGTTAGCTGACACTGAGTCAGCCCCCAACTCATGGTGACCCCATATGTTACAGAATAGAGCTGATCCATGGGGTTTTCTTTTTGGCTGCAAGCTTTACAGAAGCAGGTCACCAGGCCTTTTCTTCTGTGGGGCCTCTGGGTGGGCCGGACCACCAACCTTTCAGTTAGCAGCCAATCGCAAATTGGTAGGGCCATTAGTAACATCAAAATAAATGAATTTACTCAGATATTTTAAATTTTTACTCATTGGATAGGTGTAATTGTGCTCTCAATGAGACAATGTTGAATTCAGAATGGATTAAATGTTATCTGTATTATCCAGACAATATACAGTGGAGAATACTTTGATTACATATTTCTTTAGACATATGAAAAAGAAGAAAAGGCAATTCAGTGTTTTTCTATGACTACCAGCTCTTAAATATCTAAGGTGTATAGGAAGTAAGATATGACTTTACATCAGTGCTTCTCAGACTTCAATGTACCTACGAATCACCTGAGGATCTTGTTCACATGCAGGTTCTGATTCAGAAGGTCTGTGGTGAGGCCAGAGATTCTGCAATTCTTAAAAAGCTCCCAGATGATGCCAAGGCTGCCACTCCATGGAACACACTTTCAGTAGGGATGATTTTATAGATACAGATAAACTCTACCAGAAAAGTTATTGGTTTCACATCACAACCAATACTGAGTTAAAAAGAAAATGTCTCTACATTAAGTACTACTAGTTGAAAAAACAAAACAAAACAACCTCAAACTGACCTTCAGCATCTTTTAACCATTCATTGGTGATAAAAGCGAGTGGGTGGGATAGGCTCTAAATAAAACCCCTGACGTAATTTTTTTCATTTTTTATTGTAGTAAATATATACATGATAAAAAAATTGCCAGTTCAACAATTTTTGCATGTACAATTCAGTGACATTATGTTCATCATGTTGTGTAAACACCACACTTTTCCAAATTATTCCACCACAATTAACAGAAACTCAGTGCTCCCTAAGCAATGACCCCCCTCCTTGTCATTTCTACCCCTAGTAATCACTAATAAACTTTGGCCTCTATATACTTGCCTATTTCATGTAAGTGGGATCATACAATATATGTCCTTTTGTGACTGACTTATTTCACTCAGTATGTTTTCAAGATTGTTGTTGTTGTTAGCTTGTATCCATGCTGTTAGCATGTATCAGGAATTCATTTCTCCTTATGGCTGAGTAATAAAAATAGGCCATTGTATGGCTATACCATGTTTTGTTTATCTATTCAAACTGTTGATGGACATTTAGGTTGTTCATAATTTTTGGCTATTGTGAGTAGTGCTGCAATGAACATCAGTGTACACCTGGGTGGTAATTTTTGATAACTAATATGCATATTCAAAATAAGTTTGTGTTGTCATAGAGTAGCGGGAATGAGTCAAAGCTGAACATTCTAATACCTAATGTAATACTTTCCACTAATCAGAATCAGAATATATTTTTTCTTCCACATTTTACAGTACTCTGAATCTCTTCCAATTGTTGCTCTGTTAAGGCAATTTCAATGTAACAAAAGCTTGGTCTATGAAAGGGCAAAGCTATTTAGGGAATGGATCTCAGATAATTACTTTCCTAAGTGGCACAGCTATTGCATCCCTAAAACACACAATAGGTAGACCAAGCTAACCAAATAAAGAAGTATTAAAACAATACATTAAGTAGTAGAAAACTTACATAATGTTATAACCTACCCTTTGGTAAAACTCAATAAAGAAATACTTTCATCATCACTTGATACTTGATAGTTGGAAAGAGTAGTATACAGGTCATGCCACTGAAGCCATTGGAGATCAACCCAATGATCTCTCTTCCTCTAAGCCTCAGCCTTTCTATAAAAATTTTTCATCTCCACTGAGAGAAAAAGGAAAACACCATAGGCCTGTTCTCAACAGGGCTGAAATACTTATAGGCTCAGAAAGAGAGATATCGGGGGGAAAAAATCCAAACACACACACACACACGTATTTTTTTTTTAATTAAATAAATACAGGGCCTCACTTTAGCTCTCTAACCGGTAACCTAGTTATTAAGAGTGCAGACTCTAGAATGACATTTGCCTTCAAGTCCTGGCTCTGTACTTCCTAGCTGTATGACTTTAGGCAAGCTACCTTACTTTTCTGGCACTGGTTTCCTCATCCACAAAAGAGATAAAAATAGTATTTACCTCATAGAGTTTCTATGAGAATTCAATGATGCAACACATATAAAGACCTCATACTACCTGGTACACAGTAAGTACTCGATAAATGTTAGGTATTATTACTTAAACAGTTCATATTAGATGCAGAAGAGTGAAAAACAGAAAGAAACTCATGGACACTAAAGAAAAGAAGAGCTTTAAATTCAGGAAATATCCAGAGGAATATTTGAGACCCATGTACAAACTATTGTCTACGTGAGTAAAGCACCTACTTTGGGCATGTAGGAGTCACATGTTTGCATGGTTGTTTTAAGAATCTTAAAAGAAATGCAAACAGAAGCCTGTACAGCAATGTTTATTGCAGCACTTTTCACAATAGCCAGAAGGAGGAAACAACTAAAATGTCCATCAACAGATGAATGGATAAATAAAACGTGGTATATACAGACAATGGAATAGTGCTCGGCCATAAAGAGAAATGAAGTCCTGATGCATGCCACAATATTGATGAATCTTTAAAAACATCATGCTGAGTGAAGTAAGTCAAAAGGACAAATACTGTATGATTTCACTTATATAAAATAAGAAAGTATACAGAAACCAAAGATTATTAGTGGTTACCAGGGGTGGAATGGAAAGGAAAAGGGACAGTTTTTGCTTAGGGGGCATTACGTTTATGTTAATAGTGTTGGAATAATTTGGAAAAGAACAGTGAGAATGGGTGCACAACTTGAAGAATATGATCAATGTCACTGAATTGTGTATGTAGAAATTGTTGAGAAGGCATATGTTTTCTTATGTACATTTTCACCATAATAAAAAAAAAGAAGCTTAAAAGGAATTGTCCCCAATTCCAAGGGAAGAGAAGCTAAGTAGATATTTACCTAAAGTTTTGCCACTCTGACAAATAACAGGCTTAAAAATGATAAAAAATCAGCCTAATTGTACAAGTCCACTTGTAAAACAACAGAATACCAAGAAGGTAGGACAGTTGCTACTACAGATTTCTTTACAGATGGTAGATGTAAAGTGTAGCATTTCGTTGACATGGTGTAATCTCATTTATACAGTTGCCATGTATGTACCGAGATCTGTGGTTTAATCAAGGAAATTTTGCTATTAGTTAGCCACAAGATGATTCTCCATTTGCAGAGACAAGTTTCAATGTATTGCATGAAATTTTATGCAAGCTGGAAAGGTACCAGGCTATCAGTGACAGCTCTTGAATATACTAACCTTTCCAGGCTCCTTTTTATGCAGAATTATCTCTCTCTAGAATTATCATCCTTTATTTCCAAACTAGTATATCTCAACGGAGTATACTCAATGAAAGTACATTAACACATCACCAATTTCAATTATAACTCTTAACTGACTCTACTGTAAAATCAAATCAACAATTTGAATATTTTTATCCTGTTGGTGATTGCACTAAACAAAAACATAACTCCCTCTAGAAGCACAGTACAATTTTAAAAGCAGAATTAATTAAATATTTTAAATATGTTTCATACAAAATGTAATGCCATCTTTTTCAACCATGACTAAGAGAGTGTGTTTTCATAAAATACCTAAAAAGGGATGTAAGTATACACCATTTGGCCAAGTATAGAAATCACTCCTTTTGTGGAAGTGGTATGGTGTTCATGGAAAACACTGTAGAATAACACACACACACACATTGAGCTGGGATCCAGCGGTTTAGAACCTAGCCAAAGCTCTGCTAAAAACTCATAGCATGACAATAGTTAAGCATTGCTTGGTGATTAAAACAGACCTAGGTTTTCATCCTGACTTTGACATTCAGTAGCTGTGTGGCCCTGGGCAAATCAACTGCTTTGAGCCTCTGATTTCTCATTTGTAAAATGGGAAATAATACTAGATACTATCTAATAGGGATGTTGTGAGACTTAAATATGATAAAATGTATAAAATTCTTAGCACAATGCCTGAGGCTAAGTGTCTCATAAGTATTAGCATTTATTAATGTTGATAAGATACTTTAATGCTCTAGGCTTCAGCTTCCTCATATGTAAAATGAGAAGATTGGCTTATTGCTAGAAAGTCCCTTCCAGCTCAAATTCTTCATCTTAAATGAGAAAATCAAATTCCTTCCACTCATTCAGATGGGAATTGTAAAATAAGCCTTAAAACACACGTGCCTAACTCTTCAATTTTTTTTTCATTATTTTATTTTAAGCCCTCTAAAGTGAGAAATGTATTCCTAAGCACCAAATCTATCCAGTTTTCTAACTTTTAACAGTTTTGTGTCTTGGCCTAGCATGTAAATGTCTAGGAAAGTCTTATTAATTACAATGCTACAAGTTAAAACATTTGAGGGAATTCACAAGATGTAGGTAATAAGAAAAAAGGTCAAGGAGAAAGGATTTTCTATTATTACAAACAATATTCATAGTTAACTTGTGATAATTTGTGGCAGTGATTTTCAAATTTACAGGTTATGACATCCTTCTGGACTGCTTTATATCCATATCTCTGAATTTCAAACCTTTACATGACATTGGGAAGGAGCCTCAAAGTGAAAGAGCAGCCAAAGTGAAACCTGTAAAAAGTCTCTATATTAAACCATGATCACACTTTCCTTCAAGTAAAACTTGAGCTCTGTGGAAAATGCAATTTGAAGCCCAAGGGGTAGCAAAAATGACAACGGATATACAATGACAATTATGGCAACCATCGCAATGATTAGCTCTGATGCAAGAGATATACATATGGAAACTGTCAGTGATAGCCAATGTAAGACAGCAATTGCAAGATATAATGCAATAAAAAAAGTGAGTAATCAGTAGATTTTAAAAGGAAGATACACGGTGTAATGTCATCAAAGAGAAGTACAGAACAATGGAATATCCCCTAACTTAGTATTTTTCAAAAACAGAAAAAATTACAGGCAGTACCACTGCTGGGATTATGTTCCCTTGGCCTTATTTATGAGGATATATTTGGAGGCCACCCACTACCAAGAGATCTCGATGATGCCTTTTCTCTGACATATTCAGGCGTTTTCAGTCACTGATGCCTTTTCTCTGACATATTCAGGTTTTTTCATTCACTAGAGGGTCTCTAAGGAGTCCTGGTCGCACAGTGGTTAAGCACTCAGCTATTAACAGAAAGGTCGGTGATTCAAATTCACCATTTGCTCCAAGGGAGAAAGATGTGGCAGTCTGCTTCCGTAAAGATTACAGCCTTGGAAACCCCAGGGGCAGTTCTACTCTGTCCTACAGGGTCGCTATGGATCAGAATCGACTCGATGGCAACGGGTTTTTTGGTTTGGAAAAGGTCTCTTGCCTGACAGTGATGAATAATTTTCACATATATACAGTTTTCTCCATAGCAATATTTGTTCATTTCCCAGGAAATTGTCTTCTAGGGGAAAAAAAAATAACATACATGGCTATACCTATTTCAGTTAGTCAACCAGAAGCTGTGGGCAGGGGATTAAAAAAGAAAATGGCATGATCACAACCATTAAGGACGTATTTAAAATTCAGCTGAGGTTTTAAAATTGTCTGACACAAAGAACAAATAAGAAGACAACATAAATCAGGCTAAAAATGACAAAAAGAAGCACTGCTGTAGGAGTTCCGAAAATGAAACTCAATAATGGTTGGGTTAGTGTTAGAAAGGACTTATGGAGAGGTGCAACTTTAGACGAGCTTCCAAAATAAGTATTTGAATAAGTAGAGGGAGGGCATCCTTGGTGAAGGGAGTGGCAGTGGTGCAAAGAGCAAAGTTCCAGAGGTAGATTGCTGAGACATTAAAGAGAGTTGTGCACCAAAGAATAGGGTAAAATAAGGTTTCTGTGGAAGAATGAGGCAGATTAAGAAGCTCTTTGAAATCCAGGTGGAATTGGTCTTGAAACAATAGAAAATAGGAATCCAAGAAGGTTTTGGTGAAGGGAAATTACTTGATAAAAAATATATTCACGGACCGTTATTATCCAGAATGCATTAGAAGTTATAGCTAAGGTCAGGGGATATGCGGCATAGATGAAGGTTGGTTAGAAGGCTCCTATAGTGACTGGGTAGGAAGTGATGAGAGTTTAGATTGTAGAAAAAGGGAAGGATGATATGAGAGAGCTTTCAAAGGAAATTTCACCAAGACTTGATAATCTCTTAATTAGGGGAAATGAAGAAAAATCCAGATCCCTCTGTGAATAGTTGGGGTCAATAATCAGACAAAAAAAAAAAAAAAAAAAAAGCCCGTTATGGTCGACTCGATTCCAACTCACAGCGAGCAGAGTAGAACTGCCCCGTAGAGTTTCCAAGGAGCAGCTGGTGCTCGAACTGCCGACCCTTTGGCCAGCAGCCGGGGTCTTAACCACTGCGCGACCAGGGCTCCTATAATCAGACACTGGAGCAGAATTAACAACACTATTTTTTTCCATTGACAACAGACAGGCAGTTTGTTCTGACTATTGCTGAATAATATAGCCCCTCCAGTGAGGGTGAGATGGACAGGGTCCCTCAAAACAGAATTTGACTTTGGCGGTTCTAGCAGAGACACAGGAAGAAGGACTTAATGGTACCAAACCTGAAGAAGGACTTAATGGTACCGAACCTGAACCAGGAACTGAAGCTATATAAGACATCATTCCAAGAAGAAAAAAGAACAGAAAGAAAATTTCTCACTGAGTCTACAATTCTGAACAGATTCACGGGAGATCCACTGTGTAGACTCAGTGAGAAATTTTCTTTTTGTTCTTTTTTTCTTCTTGGAACGATGTCTTATATAGCTTCAGTTCCTGGTTCAGGTTTGGTACCATTAAGTCCTTCTTCCTCTGTCTCTGCTAAAATCTGCTAGAACCGCCAAAGTCAAATTCTAGAATCTCTTCAGAGTTGAAGGTTCAAAATAACTGAATGACACCTAAAATTAGAGCCCCTTGAAGTTGAATCCATTTGAATAATTAGGGGTTTTTTTTTTCCTCCAAAGAGTTCCTCATCTCAATAATTTCTATTCCACAAAATTTCTCTCCATTATTCCAAACTTGGTATCTGTAGATTAAGAATCTACCTTCTCAAATTTATGTGGCCCATTTTGGGGCTGGGCTGGGTATGCTCAGTGGGCCAGATTCAAAGTAACTGGCAGACTCCTCCCCATCCACTGGCGCTTGAACCAATACCAGGTCAATGCCCCAATCCTTCCCGCACTCTGCCTTGACAGCGCTAAGCCCATCTCCCTCCGACGAAAGTGAAAAGGCGCCTGCGCAAGCTCCTAGTCCATTCCCCTCGCCAGGAGCCCCACCTCTCACAAGATAGTAATGCGCAGGCGCTGCGCCCTCCTTGCGTTTGGTTAGGGCTCTGAGAAATCTACTGTCCAGTGAAATCTAGAAGTGGTAGAATTCATTCCCCTCCTTTCTTCAGAGGTAGAGGCGCCACCTTCTTCTACTAGGGGGCTAGAAGAGAAACCCAAACGTCGCCCTTTCAGAGAGCGAGGCCCCTTGCTCTCTTGTAACACTGTCTCCCTGTCTTCATCTCATTATAACATCATGCTGCCGCCAGCTTTTGCCCAAAGGGTATATATATAGTCAGTTGGCTCCCCAGAAGCCACACCAGTTTGTTGGCTGCCTCTTTAGGCAGCTGGACCTACGGGCCCTCCACTGGGCACAGCAGTAGCCGGGTGCCTTGCCCTCCCGCCTTCGCCCTTCACACCCACCCACGTTGGGTGCTTACCTCGGGGGTGGTGCGGTCACGGGAGGGATCAGAAGATCCTAGATCAGGCCAGTGCTGGGTCAGGCGGATTCAGCGAGATTTTTCGTGGGTCTCCACTGCCGCCTCAGACAATGAAATCAGCGTGTCCGATCATCAATTCTCATCATGATCGTGACGTCACAAAAGACAGCGGCCAATGGGAGCCCGAGATCAGCTCCGGACAGTCCCTGGCCTCTGCCCAGAACCCAAGAGTGGGGAGGGGGAACAGAGATGGCTGCTTGCAGTGGGGCTGCCTACTCCCTGTACAGATCAGCTGAATCTATGGCCAGGCATCTCTGAAGCGCTCCCCCCTCCCCAGTAGCTCTGAATGTCCAGCATCTCTGTGAGTCCAAACCAAACCAAACCCGTTGCCGTCCAGTTGATTCCGACTCATAGCGACTCTAGGACACAGTAGAACTGCCCCATAGGCTTTCCAAGGCTGTAATCTTTATGGAAGCAGCCTGCCACATCTTTCTCACGTTGAGGGGCTGTTGGTTTTGAACTGCCGACCTTTCAGTTACCATCGAAGCGCTTAACCCCTGCCACCAGGGCTTCCTTCACTGTTAGCACAGTAGCTATATACTAACCGCTTGAGCGGTGCTGCCTGGTCTTCCAGCAGAATTCTTGCATACTACCAAGATCAAGTGACTGCATTAAAAAATAACAATACTCTTTTGTGGTCGGTGTTCAACTTGACAGAGATATATTCAGTGCTATCAAAATCAAGAAGGCACCTTTTCTTTAGCCTTTGAAATTTGTTAGTAAGAGCGAGTGTACTGTTATATGTGATTGGCTGACTCTAGCAACTGAGACAAGCAGTTAAAATCCCTTGCGCCTAACTTCAATTCCTCTTCTGCCAGAAGTTACTTGAGTGATCATCATTATACCATTACAGAAAGCAACCTTAAGCAACATGTTGTATCAGTCAACACGAACTAGATACACTTTTCTGGATGCCAAGAGAGATGTATAATTCATTGGTTCTCCAATATTATAGAACTTAAATATTATTGGGGAGAAAAGATCAGTACACATGAAACTTTCACAACAATGAAATAAAGTACGTGATCATGTGCTCATCATGAACGACAGACAAGAGCTACATAGAATGATGAAGGGAGACATCAGTGAGGTGGGAATAGTCGAAGAAGTATTATACATTGTAACTGAATCTTGAATGGTGGATAGGACTGAAGGTGCTGTTTTAAAGAGGAAGGACTAGGCAAAGATAGGAAAGTAGAAATATGTGTTATAAACATATGAGAAAGTCCCTCATGAAATCAGCCTGACGAATAGAATGTTTACGTTGAGGACTAATGAAAGATAGGATAGACTAATTGTAACAGCTTTTGAAAACAGGCATAGAACTTTGACTTGACTGTTGTTGTTAGGTGCCAAGAAACGATTTTGACTCATAGGGAACCCCTGAGTAGAACTGCCCCATAGGGTTTTGTAGTCTGTATTCTTTATGGGAGCAGATTGCCAGGTGTTTCTCCTGTGAAGCCTCTGGGTAGGTTCAAACCACCAGCCTTTCAGTTAGCAGCCCAGCACTTAACCATTGAGCACCAACCAACAAACCCATTGATATTGAGTTACTTCCAACTCATAGTGACCCAGAGCTTCTTAGAAGCCATCAAAGACCCTGGAGGGGGAACCTCAACCCTCTCCAGTCAATGATCTACACAGCAGCTTGTGTGATTTCTTAAAACAAAAGTCAAATCTTGTCCAGCTCCAGACCGTCTAACGGCTTCCGTTCACACATAGCATAAAATGCAAATTTCTTTTTTTATTGTACTTTAGATGGTTTACAGAACAAACTAGCTTCTCATTAAATAGTTGGTGCACAAATTGCTTTATGACGTTGGTTAACAACCCCATGACATGTCAACACTCTCCGTTTTCAACCTTGGGTTCCCTATTGCCAGCTTTCCTGTTCGCTCCTGACTTCTAGTCCTTGCCCCAGGGCTGACGTGCCCCTTTAGTATCCCTTTGTTTTATGATGGGCCTGCCTAATCTTTGTCTGAAGGGTGAACCTTGGGAGTGACTTTATTACTGAGCTAAAAGGGTGTCCAGGGGCTATACTCTCAGGGTTACTCCAGCCTCTGTCAGGCCAGTAAGTCTGGTCTTTTTTCATGAGTTAGAATTTTGTTCTACATTTTTTTTTCCAGCTCTGTCCAGAGCCATCTATTGTGATTCCTGTCAGAGCAGTCAGTGGTGGTAGATGGGCACCATCTAGTTGTACTGGACTCAAGCTGGCGGAGGCAATGGTAGATTGGTCCATTATTCCTTTAGACTAATCTTTTCCTTGTATCTTTAGTTTTCTTCATTCTCCCTTGTTTCTGAAGGGGTGAGACCAGTGTAGTATCTTAGATAGCTGCTCACGGGATTTTAAGACCCCAGACACTACTCACCGAAGTAGAATGTAGAACATTTTCTTTACGAACTATGTTATGCAAATTGAGCTAGATGTTCCCCCAAGACCATGGTCCCCACAGCCCTCAGCCCAGCAATTCAGTCTCTCAGAGAATTTGGATGTGTCTATGGAGCTTCCACGGCCTTGCCTTCTACAAGTTGTGCTGGCTTCCCCAGTATTGTGTACTGTCTTACCCTTCACCAAAGTTACCACTTATCTATTGTCTATTGAGTGTTTTTCCATCTCCATCCCTCCCCTCCCTTGTAACCATCAAAGATTGTCTCTTTTTGTGTGTAAACCTTTTCATGAGTTTTTACAGTAGTTGTCTCATACAATATTTCTCCTTTTGTGATTGACTTATTTCAGTCAGCATAAGGCCGTCCAGATTCATCCATGTTATGAGATGCTTCGCAGATTCATCATTGTTATTGTTAAAATGCAAATTTCTTTTCACAGTCTTAAGGCCCTAAATGATTTGTTTGGCCTTTACCAATTTTTTGACCTCATTTTCTGCACTCTACCACTAACTCACCTTCCAATCACACTGGCCTTCTCTTCATTTTAAAAACACGTCAAGCTTATGTCCATATCAGGACCCTTGCACTGTTGTTCCCTGTGAGCTCTGTATGACTGACTCCCTCACTTCATTCAAATCTCTGATTAAATGTAATCTCTTCAAAGAGGCATTCCTTATTTAAAATTGAAATCTTCTCAACACTCCCTATACCCACTTTCCTTATTTTACTTTTATTCACAGCACTTACTATTATTTAACATACTCTATATTTATATTTTTTACATAGTTATTGCAAATGTAAGCTCTACAAGGGCAGTTTTTTGTCTGTTTTGTTTATTACTGTATCGCTAGCATCTAGAAGAGTCCAGAATGGACAGAAAGTAGATAAATCAATAAGTACTTGTCAAATGAATGAAAGAAATTTTTCAAGTGATTAGTCAGTCAGTAATTTGCAGTTTTAATCAGATTGGAGATAGGCTCAAATGAGAGACATAGCTGTAGTGATAATCCAAGTTAATGATGACTTAGGCCTACATCAAGGTGCTTCCAGCAGAAATGAAGAGAAATGGTTGAATCAGAGATTTTTCAAAGAAGGAATGATAAGGGTGAAAATGGAGGACTCAGAGATGAGCTATGACTGATTAATACATTTGATAAACACCTACCATGTACCTGGAAGTGACATTAATATGAGAGGAAAAAAATGGCAATGTGTCTATCCTTGAAGAAATTATAGTCCAATTGACAAGGAAAGAGATATATGATACCAGAGTACTAAAGAAGGCAGTTAAATTAAATTTACCTAGTTTCTCATTCCTTTTTTCCCCTCACACTCCAAGTTCAAAACAAAAAAAAAGTTCAAGCCATTAGTAAATCCAGTAGGCTATACCTTCAAAATATGCCCCAAGTCTGAGCGCTTCTTACCTTCTCCATCACTACTACACTAGTTAAGGTCAGTATCACCTCTAGCTTTACTGCAAAAGAATCTCATACGGTTTCCCATTTTCCGCTCTTGTCCTTATCCAATACTTTCTTTTAACATTAGTCAGAAAATTCTCTATAAACTATGAGTCAGATCTTATCACTCACATCACATAAAGCCCTCCACATGCTTCCCATTGCATTAACCATAAAGCCCTAAATCTTTGCTATGGCTTATTTCCCACCACTTTTTCTGCCCTGGCTCAGTATGCTATAGCTACAAAGTCCTTTTTTTTTCTTTCTGTAAATTCTGTTCCCACTTCAGAGCCTTAAAAAAAATCCCCCTTGCTATGCCTTCTTCTTGGAAAGCTCATCGCCTGAATATCCACATAACACATTCTTCACATCACTCATGATCTCTGTTCAAATATTACCTTCTCGGATGGGCATTCATGGACCAATCTCCTTAAAACAGCACCCACAAATCACTCTCTCAAGGGAATACTGCATGGTTTAAAATCATGAAAGGTGTGCATCAAGGTTGTATCCTGTCATTATGCTTATAAATAATCCTAGAAGCTGGACTAGATGAAGAAGAATGCGGCATCAGAGTTGGAGGAAGACTTATCAACAACCTGTGATATGCAGATGACACAACCTTGCTTGCTGAAAGCGAAGAGGACTTGAAGCACTTACTAATGAAAATCAAAGACTATAACCTTCAATACGGATTACACCTCAACATAAACGAAACAAAAATTCTCACAACTGGACCAATAAGCAACATCCTGATAAACGGAGAAAACACTGAAGTTGTCAAGCATTTCATTTTGCTTGGATCCACAATCAATGCCCACAGAAGCAGCAATCAAGAAATCAAACAACACATTGCATTGGGCAAATCTGCTTCAAAAGACCTCTTTAAAGTGTTAAAGAGCAAAGATATTATCTTGAGGACTAAGGTGTGCCTGAACAAAGCCATGATGTTCTCAATCACCTCATATGCACGCAAAAGCTGAACAATGAGTAAAGAAGGCTGCAGAAAAAATAATGCATTTGAATTATGGTGTTGGTGAAGAATATTGAATATACCATGGACTGCCAGAAGAATGAACAAATCTGTCTCGGAAGAAGTATAGCCAGAATGCTCCTTAGAAGGGAGGATGGCAAGACTTCATCTCAACTGCTTTGGACATGTTATCAGGAGGGAACAGTCCCTGGAGAAGGACAATATGCTTGGTAAAGTATTTGTTATTGTTGTTGTTAGGTGCCCTTGAGTCGGTTCCAACTCATAGCAACCCTATGCACAACAGAATGAAACACTGCCCGGTCCTGCGCCATCCTTAAATCGTTGTTATGCTCGAGCTCATTGTTGCACCCACTGAGTCAATCCACCTCGGTGAGGGTCTTCCTCTTTTCCTCTGACCCTGCACTCTGCCAAGCATGATGTCCTTCTCCAGGGACTGATCCCTCCTGACAACATGTCCAAAGGAAGTAAGCCGCAGTCTCGCCATCCTTGCCTCTAAGGAGCATTCTGGTTGTACTTCTTCCAAGATAGATTTGTTTGTTCTTTTGGCAGACCATGGTATATTCAATATTCTTTGCCAACACTACAATTCAAAAGCATCAACTCTTCTTCGGTCTTCCTTATTCATTGTCCAGCTTTCACATGCATATGATGCGATTGAAATATCATGGCTTGGGTCAGGTGCACCTTAGTCTTCAGGGTGACATCTTTGCTCTTCAACACTTTGAAGAGGTCCTTTGCAGCAGATTTGCCCAATGCAATGCATCTTTTGATTTCTTGACTGCTGCTTCCATGGCTGTTGATTGTGGATCCAAGTAAAACGAAATCCTTGACAACTTCAATCTTTTCTCTGTTTATCATGATGTTGCTCATTGGTCCAGTTGTGAGGATTTTTGTTTTTTTTTTTATGATGAGGTGTAATCCATGCTGAAGGCTGTGGTCTTTGACCTTCATTAGTAAGTGCTTCAAGTTCTCTTCACTTTCAGCAAGCAAGGTTGTGTCATCTGCATAACACAAGTTGCTAATGAGTCTTCCTCCAATCCTGATGCCCCGTTCTTCTTCATATAGTCCAGCTTCTCGGATTATTTTCTCAGCATATAGATTAAATAGGTATGGTGAAAGAATACAACCCTGACACACACCTTTTCTGACTTTAAACCAATCAGTATCCCCTTGTTCTGTCCGAACAATTGACTTTTGATCTATGTAAAGGTTCCTCATGAGCACAATTAAGTGTTCTGGAATTCCCATTCTGCACAGTGTTATCCATAGTTTGTTATGATCCACACAGTCGAATGCATTTGCGTAGTCAATAAAATACAGGTAAACATCCTTCTAGCATCCTCTGCTTTCAGCCAGGATCCATCTGACATCAGCCATGATACCCCTGGTTCCACGTCCTATTCTGAAACCGGCCTGAATTTCTGGCAATTCCCTGTCGATATACTGCTGCTGCTGTTTTTCAATGATCTTCAGCAAAGTTTTGCTTGCTTGTGATATTAATGTCTGTCAGTTTATCGTACTGTGGGGGCTTGTGTGTTGCTGTGATGCTGGAAGCTATGCCACCAGTATTCAGATATGAACAGGGTCACCCATGGAGGACAGGTTTCAGCTGAGCTTTCAGACTAAAACAGACTAGGAAGAAATACCTGGCAGTCTACTTCTGAAAAGCATTAGCCGATGAAAACCTTATGAATAGCAGCGGAACATTGTCTGATATAGTGCTGGAAGATGAGCCCCCCAGGTTGGAACGCACTCAAAAGATGACTAGGGAAGAGCTGCCTCCTCAAAATAGAGCCAACATTAATGACATGGATGGAGTAAAGCTTTTGGGACCTTCATTTGCTGATGTGGCATGACTCAAATGAAAAGAAACACCTACAAACATCCATTAATATTCAGAACCTGGAATGTACAAAGTATGAATCTAGGAAAATTGGAAATCATCAAAAATGAAATGGAATGCATAAATACCTACATCCTAGGCGTTAGTGAGCTGAAATGGGCTTGTACTGGCCATTCTGAATTGGGCAATCATATAGTCTACTATTCTCGGAATGACAACTCAAAAAGGAATGGTGTTGCATTCATTGTCAAAAAGAACGTTTCAAGATCTGTCCTGAAGTACAATGCTGTCAATGATAAGATAATATCCATACGCCCACAAAGAAGACCAGTTAATACGAATATTATTCAAATTTACACACCAACCACTAGGGCCAAAGATGAAGAAATGGAAGATTTTTATCAGCTGCTGCAGTCTGAAATTGATCGAACATGCAATCAAGATGTGTTGATAATTACTGGTGAATGGGATGCAAAAGCTGGAAACAAAGAAGAAGGATGAGTAGTTGGAAAATATGACCTTGGTGATAGAAACAATGCCGGAGATCGAAAGATAGAATTTTGCAAGACCAACGACTTCTTCATTGCAAATACCTTCTTTCACCAACATAAACAGCAACTGCACACATGGACCTCACCAGATGGAACACACAGAAATCAAATTGACTACATCTGTGGAAAGTGACGATAAAAAGCTCAATATCATCAGTCAGAACAAGGCCAGGGGCCAACTGTGGAACAGACCATCAATTGCTCATATGCAAGTTCAAGCTGAAACTGAAGAAAATCAGGGCAAGTCCACGAGAGCCAAAATATGACCTTGAGTATATCCCACCTGAATTTAGAGACCACCTGAAGAATAGATTTGATGCATCGAGCACTAGTGACCACAGATGAGGGAGTTGTGGAATGACATCAAGGACATCATCCATGAAGAAAGTAAGAGGTCACTGAAAAGACAGGAAAGAAAGAAAAGACCAAGATGGATGTCAGAGGAGACTCTGAAACTTGCTCTTGAGCATTGAGCAGCTAAAGCAAAAGGAAGAATTGATGAAGTAAAAGAACTGAACAGAAGATTTCAAAGGGCCTCTCGAGAAGACAAAGTAAAGTATTATAATGACATGTGCAAAGAACTGGAAATGGAAAACCAAAAGGGAAGAACATGCTCAGCACTTCTCAAGCTGAAAGAACCGAAGAAAAAAATTCCAACCTCAAGTTGCAATAGTGAAGGATTCCATGGGGAAAATATTAAACGAAGCAGGAAGCATCAAAAGAAGATGGCAGGAATACACAGAGTCATTATACCAAAAAGAATTAGTCGATATTCAACCATTTCAAGAGGTGGCATATGATCAGGAACCAATGGTGCTGAAGGAAGAAGTCCAAGCTGCTCTGAAGGCACTGGCGAAAAACAAGGCTCCAGGAATTGATGGAATATCAATTGAGATGTTTCAACAAACAGATGTAGCGCTGGAGGTGCTCACTCATCTATGCCAAGAAATAGGGAAGACAGCTTCCTGGCCAACTGACTGGGAGAGATCCATATATATGCCTATTCCCAAGAAAGGTGATCCAACCCAATGTGGTAAAGTATAGGGTTAGGAAAAAAGAGGAAGACCCTGGACGAGATGAATTGCCACGGTGGCTGAAACAATGGTCTCAAACATAGCAACGATTATGAGGACGGTACAGGACTGGACAGTGTTTCCTTCTGTTGTGCATAGGGGTTACTATGAGTAGGAACTGAATGGTCAGCGCCTTTCTATGTTTTATTTTCTGCATAAAACTATGGGAAATCATATTTTTTGCTTGCTTACTTGTTTATTTTACTGTCCCACAAGAATAAAAGGTCCAAGGAGGTAAAAACCTTGTAGCTCTTAGCTGTTATTATATTCTCAGTACCTAGAACTATACCAGGAATTTAGTAGGCACTCAAGGAACCTTTGTTGAATAAACGAATGCAGGAAAGCATATATTGGATGGTGCAGGTTAGAGTAATATGAATTCAGAGATAAGAGAGGTATCTCTAATAATATGCCTTCAGTAGCTGGACTTTTCCTGTTCCAAACATACTTATTAAATTTGTGCATGAGGAAATCTGGGAGGAATATTTAAAATTTGAATGTTAACCAAGATCCCAAAGATCTTAAAAGACTCAACATACAAATGCAAAAAGATGAAGTCTGACGGGGCTCAACAAGTCTTGCTTTTAGATTTACCAAAATTAGCTGCACAAGTACAGGATGGGGAATCGATACCCAAGTTGGGAAAAGTTTATTTAAAATATTAAAAATTCAGTATGAGCTGGTATAACATAACTCCTAAGCAAGATAATTCAGACTTAAACTACATTAATATCTCATTTTCATTAACCAGAGGTTCAATGCTTTGTGTATTGTTGAGGCTCTTCTCGTTCTCTTTTCGACTGTCCACCTTTTAAACATTTGGTAGCTTATTGACATCTCTATTCAAGGTCGTGCACCAGATATTGATGAAAAAATGGAATTAACTGTTGTCCTTGTAAATGCTCTAAGATGTCAAGCATGAAGGAGATTCTCTTAAAACTAAAATGCAATGTTACATTGACAGGTTCTGAATATATTTTGGCCATCCATGACAACAAAATAAAGAAGTAAATAACAAATTGTATGATTTCTTATAGTGATGTGAGAGAGATAAAGTATAATTATCCATACTTTTATTATTTTAATTAAAGAGATTCCATTTGAAAGAACTTCTTCACCTTACTGTGGGCCAGGTCAAAGTAAAACCAAGAGAATGGATATACTCTGGCACAAATCCCTGGTGGAAGACTCCTCTGAATCATTAGCATACCATCCCCTGCTTTAATGATTGAGTAAATATCCTCTTCAAAATATTAAATTTCTATTTTACTTATTTAGGTACCTCATATTCCAGACAACATATCACTGAAACTTGTTCTAGCACATTTCTATAATAAAACTGAATTCTGAGGATGCATTTTTTGTGGAAGGATTTTTTGTTTATTTGGTGAAGCTATACATGGCAAAACATTCATAAATTCAATAATTTTTACATGTTCAATTCAGTGACACTAGTTACCTTCCTCAGGTTGCATCACTTTTCTCAATATCTTTTTCTGAGTTGTTTCAACATCAACACAAACTCACTGCCCCCAAGCTTCTCATTTAACATTTTGAATTGCTGGTATCAGTTTGATCTCATATAGGTAATTTGTTAAAAGAACACAATGCTCAAGGTAGACATTCTTTTCTAATTAAGGTAAAATATTGTTTGGTTTAGAGATTTCAGTGGGTAGTTTTTGTTTAAGGCTTAACTATTTCCCCAGGGCAACAGTTTCAAGGGATCATTCAGCCACCATGGCTCCAGAAAGCCTGGGTTCCATGGGAATTTGAAATTCTGTTCCAAATTTCCCCCTTTTTGATCAGGATTCTTCTATAGAATGTTTGATCAAATTGTTCAGTGATGGTAGCTGGGCACCATCCAGTTCTGTCTCCTGGCAGAGGAGGCAGTTGTTCATGGAAGCGACTGGACATATATTCCAGTTCCTCCTCCAATTTCTGATTCTCTTTCTTCCTTTGCTGCTCCGGGTGAATGAATGGAGACCAACTGTTGTATCTTGGATGCCCACTCACCAGCTTTTAAGACCCAAGAAACTACACAGAAAACAATGAGGTAGAACAGAAACACTAGAATCAATTTTAGACCGATTGATTGGAATGGCCCATGAAATCATGACCCAAAATCTCTGAACCAAGAAAACAAATCTCATATCTCTTGAGGTGTTTGGATGTACATACGCAGTATCAGCAGCCGCCTTTGTTTTTTGTAAAAATATATATAAAACAAGATTTTCCTCTTCAACCTTTTTCAAGTGTATAGCTCAGTGCATTAATAATGTTGTGCAACCATTTCCCTTAATCAATGCTAAATTTCCCTTCACCATAAACAGAAACGCTACTTTTCAAATAATGGCTTTCCCTCTCCCTTTCCTTCCGCAAGCCCTCCCCGGTAAGCACTGATAAACTTTGGTCTTTATATATTTGCCTATTGTTGTCATTTCATTTAAGTGAGATCTTATGATATTTTTCCTTCTGTGGTTGACTTATTTTGCTCAGCATAATGTTTTCAAGGTTCATTCATGTTGTAGCATATATCAGAACTTCATTGCTCTTTATGGCCAAATAATATTCTATAATGCATATATACCACATTTTGTTTATCCATTCATCCATTGATGGACAATTGGATTGTTTCCATCTTTTGGCTATTGTGAATAGTGCTACAATGAACGCTGGTGTACATATATCTGTCCTCAGCACTGTTTTAAAGTCCCTTGGGTATATACCTAGAAGTAGAATTGCTGTGTCATGTAAGTTTAGTTTTTTGAGGAACTGCCACACTGTTTTCCATAATGTCTGTTTCATTTTGCATTCCCACCAGGAATGGATAAGGGTTACAATTTCCCCACATTCTCAACAACATTTGTTATTTTCTTTTTTTTCCCCCCAATCTTAGCCATCTTACTGGGAATGAGGAGGCAACTTCATCATGGTTTTGATTTGCATTTCTCTGATGGATAAAGAGGTTGAGCATCTTATCATGTGTTGGCCATTTGAATGTATTTCTTGGTGAAATGTCTACCCAAATCCTTTGCCTATTTTTTGATAGAGTTATTTTGTTTTTGTTCTGAAGTTGTAGAAGTCGTATAGATTTTGGATATTAGATTCTTATTGGATATATGTTTCCCAATGAGTTCTCCCAGTCTGTAAGTTTTCTTTTTACTCTTTTGATAAAGTCTTTTGATGAACATAAGTATTTAATTTTTATGAGGTGCCAGTTATCACTGTGGTTCTTGAGAAGTGATGTGTTACAAATACTTCTGTTTCTACCAAAACTAAGCAATGATTTTCAGTATCTGCTACCTGGACCAACAGCATGAGCGTCACCTGGGAACTTGTTAGAAATGCAAATTCTTAGGCCTTCCCTACAGAATCAGAAGCTCTGAGGGTGAGACTCAGAAGTCTGTGTTTTAGCAAGCTCTCTAGGGAAATATGACGGAAGATAAAGGTTGAGAACCACTGTATTAAGATGTCAGTATAAGGGGGAATAATGGAGGCAACTTTGATAATCAGAGTAGAGGGTCAGCGAAGAAGTGCAAGATCCTCAAAGAGATGGATTGACACAGTGGCTGCAGCAATGGGCTCAAGCATGACAACGATTATGAGGATGGTGCAACACCGGGCAATGTTTCGTTCTGTTGTACAAAGGGTCGCTATGAGTCAGAACTGACTCAATGCACCTAACAACAACTACGACACTCTGATAATCAAAAGTTGCCAGGCTTCTCTCATTCCCCAAATATTTTCTTTCAGTTCCTCTTCTGTGCCAACCACATAGATTTTAGTAAAATGTTTTTCTGTTCTTTTTTTAAAATTTTTATTCTGCTTTAAGTGAAAATTTACAAATCATATCAGTCTCTCATACAAAAATTTATATATACCTTGCTATATACTCCTAGTTGCTCTCCCCCTAATGAGAGAGCACACTCCTTCCCTCCACTCTCTATTTTCGTGTCCATTCAGCCAGCTTCTGACCCCCTCTGCCCTCTCATCTCCCCTCCAGACAGGAGATGCCCGCATAGTCTCATGTGTCTACTTGATCCAAGAAGCTCACTCTTCACCAATATGATTTTCTTCCCCACAGTCCAGTCCAATCCCTGTCTAAAGAGTTGGCTTTGGGAATGGTTCCAGTCTTGGGCTAACAGAAGGTCTGGGGACCATGACCTCTGGGGTCCTTCTAGTCTCCATCAGACCATTAAGTCTGGTCTTTTTATGAGAATTTGAGGTCTGTAGCCCACTGCTCTCCTGCTCCCTCAGGGGTTCTCTGTTGTGTTCCCTGTCAGGGCAGTCATCAGTGGTAGCCAGGCACCATCTAGTCTTCTGGTCTCAGGCTGATGTAGTCTATATTTTATGCGGTCCTTTCTGTCTCTCGTGCTCATAATTACCTTGTGTCTCTGGTGTTCTTCATTCTCCTTTACTCCAGGTGGGTTGGGACCAATTTATACATCTTAGATGGCCGCTTGCTAGCTTTTAATACCCCAGATGCCACTCTCTAAAGTGGGTTGCAGAATGTTGTCTTAATAGATTTTATTATGCTAATTGACTTAGATGTCCCCTGAAACCATGGTCCCCAAACCCCCGCTACTGCTACTCTGGCCTTCAAAGCATTCAGTTTATTCAGAAAACTTCTTTGCTTTTGGTTTAGTTCAGTTGTGGTGACCTCGCCTGTATTGTGTTTTGTCCTTTCCTTCACCTAAAATAGTTTTTATCTACTATCTAATTCTTGAAAACCCCTATCCCTCCCTCCCTCCCCATTCTCATAACCATCAAAGAATATATTCTTCCCTGTTTAAACTATTGCTGGAGTTCTTATAATAGTGGTCTCATGCAATATTTGTCCTTTTGCAACAGACTAATTTCAGTCAGTATAATGCCTTCCAGATTCCTCTGGCATGTTATGAAATGTTTCACAAATTCATCAGTGTTCTTTATCCATGCATAGTATTCCATTGTGTGAACATACCATAATTTATTTATCCATTCATCCATTGATGGGCACCTTGGTTGCTTCCATCTTTTTGCTATTGCAAACAGAGCTACAATAAACTTGGGTGTGCATATGTCTGCTTGTGTAAAGGCTCTTACTTCTCTAGGATGTATTCCAAGGAGTGGGATTGCTGAATCCTATGGTAGTTTTATTTCTAGCTTTTTGAGGAAGCACCAAATCTATTTCCAAAGTGGTTGTACCATTTGACATTCCCATCAGCAGTGTCTAAGGGTTCCAGTCGCACCACAACCTCTCCAATGTTTATCGAGTTTTTTTGGATTAATGCCAGCCTTGTTGTAGTGAGATGGAATCTCATTGTAGTTTTGATTAGCCATTCTCTAAGGCTTAATGGTTGTGAGCATTTTCTCATGTATCTGTTAGCTACCTGAATGTCTTCTTTAGTGAAGTGCCTGCCCATATCTTTTACCCATTTTTTAATTGAGTTATTTGTCTTTTTGTAGTTGAGTTTTTGCAGTATCATGTAGATTTTAGAGATCAGACGCTGATCACAAATGTCATAGCTAAAAACTTTTTCCCAGTTTGTAGATATTCTTTTTACTCTTTTGGAGAAGTCTTTGGATGAGCATAGGTGTTTGATTTTTAGGAGCTCCCAGTTATCTAGTTTCTCTTCTGCATTGTTAGAAATGTTTTGTATTCTGTTTATGCCATGTATTAGGGCTTCTAACATTGTCCCTATTTTTTCCTCCATAATCTTTATCATTTTAGATTTTATATTTAGGTGTTTGATCCATTTTGAGTTAGTTTTTGTGCATAGTGTGAGGTATGGGTGTTTCATTTTTTTTGTAGATAAATATCCAGTTATGGCAGCACCATTTGTTAAAGCGACTGTCTTTTCCCCATTTAACTGACTTTGGTCCTTTGTCAAATATCAGCTGTTTATATGTGGATGGATTTATGTCTGGATTCTCAGTTGTGTTCCATTGGTCTATATATCTGTTGTTGTACCAGTACCAGGCTCTTTTGACTACTGTGGCAGTATGATATGTTCTAAAATCAGGTAGTGTGAGGCCTCCCACTTTGTTCTTCTTTTTCAGTAATGCTTTGTTGATCCGAGGCCTCTATCCCTTCCATATGAAGTTGATGATTTGTTTCTCCACCTCATTAAAAAAAAGTCTTGGAATTTGGATCAGAATTGCATTGTATCTATAGATCGCTTTTGGTAGAATAGATATTTTTACAATGTTGAGCCTTCCTATCCATGAGGAAGGTATATTTGTCCACTCACGTAGGTCTCTTTTGGTTTCTTGAAGTAGTGTCTTGTAGTTTTCTTTGTATAGGTCTTTTATGCCTCTGGTTACATTTGTTCCAAAGTATTTTATCTTCTTGGGAGCTACTATAAAGGGTTTGATTTGGTGATTTCCTCTTCGATGTTCTCCTTGCCAGTGCAGAGGAATCCAACTGATTTTTGTAGGTTTATCTTGTATCTTGATGCTCTGCTGAACTCTCCTATTAGTTTCACTAGTTTTCTTGAGGATTCTTTAGGATTTTCTGTGTATAAGATCATGTCATCTGCAAACAGATAGTTTTACTTCTTCCTTACCAGTCTGGATGCCTTTTATTTCTTTATCTATCCTAATTGCTCTGGCTAGGACCTCCAGCACAATGTTGAATAAGAGTGATGGTAAAGGGTGCCTTGTCTGGTTCCTATTCTCAAGGGGAATGCTTTCAGTCTCTTCGTTTAGGATATTGTTGACTGTTGGTTTTGTATACATGCCCTTCATACAATTTAGGAATTTTCCTTCTATTCCTATTGTGCCGAGAGTTTTTTATCATGAATGGATGTTGGACTTTGTCAAATGCCTTTTCTGCATCAATTGATAAGATCTTGTTGTTCTTGCTTTTGTTTTATTTATGTGGTGGATTACTTTGATTGCTTTTCTAATGTTGAACCATCCCTGCATACCCGGTATGAATCCCACTTGGTGGTGGTGAATTATTTTCTTTGATATGTTGTTGAATTCTATCAGTTGAGGATTTTTGCGTCTAAGTTCATGAGGGATATTGGTCTGTAATTTTCTTTTTTTGTGAAGTCTTTACATGGTTTTGGTATCAGGGTTATGCTGGCTTCATAGAATGAGTTTGGGAGTATTCCGTCCTTTTCTATGCTCTGAAATACCTTTAGTAGTAGTGGTATTAACTCTTCTTTGAAAATTTGGTAGAATTCTCCAGTGAAGCCATAATGGCTAGGGCTTTTCTTAGTTGGGAGTTTTTTTTTTTTTTAATTAGTTTTCAATCTCTTCTTTTGTTATGGGTTTATTTAGTTGTTCTGCCTCTGTTTGTGTTAATTTGGGTAGGTAGTGTGTTTCTAGAAATTTGTCCATTTCCTCTAGGTTTTCAAATTTGTTGGAGTACAATTTTTCATAGTACTGTGTTATAATTCTTTTAACTTCAGTTGGGTCTTTTGTGATATCACGCATCTCATTTCTTATTCGAGTTATTTGCTTCATCTCCTGGTTTTGTTTTGTCAGTCTGGCCAATGGTTTATTGAGTTTGTTAATCATTTCAAAGCAGCTTTTGGTCTTGTTAACTCTTTCAATTGTTCTTCTGTTCTCCATTTCATTTAATTCTGCTCTAATTTTTATTATTTGCTTTCTTCTGGTGCCTGATGGTTTCTTTTGTTTCTTTCTATTTGTTCAAGTTGTAGAGATCATTTTTTTATTTTGGCCCTTTCTTCTTTTTGGGTGTGTTCTTTTATTGATATCAATTGACCTCTGAGCACTGCTTTTGCTGTGTCCCAATTGTTCTGATAGGAAGTGTTTTCTTCCTCGTTGGATTCTGTGAGTTTCTTTATTATGTCCTTAATTTATTCTATAATCCAATCATTTTTCAGCAAAGTGTTGTTCAGCTTCTGTACGTTTGATATCTTTTCCCTGATTTTTTCTGTTATTGACTTCTAGTTTTATGGCTTTATGGTCAAAGAAGATGCTTTGCAATATTTCGATGATTTGGATTCTTTATGGCCTAATATGTGGTCTATTCTAGAGAATGTTCCATGTGCATTGGAAAAGAAAGAATACTTGGATGCTGTTGGGTAGAATGTTCTGTATACGACTATGAGGTCAAGGTGGTTAATTGTGGCTTTTAGGTCTTCCCTGTCTTTACAGAGCTTCTTGCTGGATGTTCTGTCTACTGAAAGTGGTGTGTTGAAGTCTCTTACTATATTGTGGAGCTGTCTACCTCACTTTTCAATGCTGTTAGAGTTTGTTTTATGTATCTCGAAACCCTGTCCTTGAGCACAAAAATATTTAATATGGTAATATCCTCCTGGTATATTGATCCTTTAATCATTATATAATGTCCTTCCTTATCCTTTGTGGTACACTTAAGTTTGAAGTGTTTTGTCAGATATTCGTACAGCCACTCCTGTTCTTTTTTTTGATTGTTGTTTGCTTTTAGTTTTAGTTTATTTGTGTCTTTAAGTCTAAGGTGTATCTCTTGTAAGCAGGCAGCATATAGCTGGGTAATTTTTTTAATCCATTCTGCAAGTCTCTGTCTCTTTATTGGTGCATTTAGTCTATCTACATTCAGAGTAATTATGGATAGGTAAAAATTACCTGGGAATCTTTTACACAGTGTGTGTTTCTAGGAACCCTACCTGCCCGCATCCACCCCTTATACTTTGAGTATATGTGGGAGACACCTTTATGTTGAAAAGCTCCCCCAAGTGGTTCTGATATATCCTCAAGTTAAGAACCGTTGAGCCGACACCACAGGCTCCCCTCTCCTGGGTGCAGAATTTGCCTTCAGGGATGTTGGGTTGTATTCCGTTTTCTCCAACAGTTTGGGAAGGGACAGCAAGGAGCTGGGAAAAGGGTCTGTTTGTGGCCACGATTAGGGGTCAGACAATGGCCAGGTACCAAAAGAATTAAAACTGGGCCTTAGGACATTGATCCCAGGTGACCTTGGCTGGCCTGGTTAGCATGCGCAAACGTGGCAGGACCCTTTGCCTGAGATCTGCCCTGGATGCTCCCCTGCGTTCCCCCCACAAGCTTAAACCAAAAAAAAAAAAAAAAAAAAAACCATTGCAGTCGAGCCGATTCCAGCTTGCGAAGGCCCAAGTCCCATACTGCCTCTTTTTTATAAGTTAAGTGCTGTCATTTTAATGTTTTTTTTATGTGTTGTTGACAGTTTCATTTTTCCACTTATTTTTTTTTGTGCTGAGAAGTTTTTCTTTGTAAATTGTGTGTTCTTTTTCATTGTTGTTGATTTTGTTTTTGCTGAGTCTTTATGTTTTTCTTGTATTTTATTTTGATGTGTAAGATTGTTAGTCTCCTTTGTGGTTACCTTAATATTTACCCATATTTTTCTAAGTTTAAACCTTACTTGTGTCTCCCTGTATCACCTTGATTTCCTCTCTATATGGATGATTTATGACTACTTTATTTAGTTCTTCTTTATTGATTTAATGCTGTCATCTTTAACATAATAAAATCACTGATTCCCTGTTTTGAGCTTTTTTTATCTTGATTTATTTTTGTGATTTCCCTATCGGAGTTGATATCTGGCTGCTCTGTCCTGTGTTCTAGCGTTGGGCTGGTATCTTATATTATTGATTTTCTAACCAGAGAATTCCCTTTAGTATTTCTTGTAGTTTTGGTTTGGTTTTTGCACGTTCCCTAAGCTTATGTTTATCTGTAAATGTCCTAATTTCGCCTTCATATTTCAGAGACGGTTTTGCTGGATATATGATTCTTGGCTGGCCATTTTTCTTCTTCATTGCTTTATAAATGTCATCCCATTGCCTTCTTGCCTGCATAGTTTCTGCCAAGTAGACTGAAATTATTCTTATTGATTCACCTTTGTAGGAGACTTTTCACTTATCCCTGTCTGCTCTTAAAATTTTCTCTTTATCTTTGGCTTTGGCAAGTTTGATTATAATATGTCTTGGTGACTTTCTTTTGGGATCTGCCTTGTATGGGGTTTGATGAGCATCTTGAATAGATACCCTTTCATCTTTCTCAATGTCAGGGAAGTTTTCTGCCAGCAAATCTTCAAAAATTCTCTCTGTATTTTCTGTTATCCCTACTTATTCTGGAACCCCAGTCACTCACAAATTATTCTTCTTAATAGAGTCCCACATGATTCTTAGGGTTTCTTCATTTTTTTTTAATTCTTTTATCTGATTTTTCTTCATATACATTGTTGCCAAGTGTTTTGTCTTCATTCTAATCCTGACTTCCATTTCCTCAATTCTGCTCCACTGACTTTCTACTGGGTTTTCTAATTCTGAAATTTTATTAATCTTCTGAATTTCTGATTGCTGTCTCGCTATGGATTCTTGCAGCCTATTAAATTTTTCATTATGTTCTTGAATAATCTTAATTTCCTCTACTGCTTTACCTGTGTGCTCTTTGGCTTGTTCTGCATTTTGCCTGATCTATTGCCTGATGTCTTGAAGAGTTCTGTATATTAATCTTTTGTATTCTACATCTGGTAATTCCAGGAACACATCTTCATCCAGAGGATCTCTTGATTCTTTGCTTTGGGAGTTTGTTGAAGCAATCATGGCCTGCTTCTTTGTGTGATTTGATATTGACTGTTGTTTCAGTGTCATCTATAAGTTTTTGTATTAATTATTTTTATGTTTGCTCACCATGTCCTAGCTTCTTGGTTTGTTTTGTTTTAATATACCCAAATAGGCTACTAGAGTGAGCTGACTTGATCACTGGAACCTCTGAAGAGCTAATGTCCTGTTACCAGATGGCTGGAGCTGTTACCAAGTATATGAGCCTAGGAGTCCATTCACTATTCTTGTATAGATTCAGTTCAGGTGTCTCGGTAGTCGGTCACCTAGTGTGTGGTGCAGTGTCTCACCTATGATCTTAGAGGAGCATTGGTGATTGGTGATGCACAGGTTTCTGGTAGCAGCAGGGGGCCACACTCTGAGGAAAGGAGGGGACTGATAACCTTCCCCTGAGTGTCTGTGTGGAAGGCACATCCCTGTTCTCTAGAGCACTCTGGTGGGTGGGCTCTGCAGCTGTGCCATAGGCATCTGATGGTTTTAACTGTAAGGACTGGTAGGCACCTCTTATCCTTGGACCCCTGTTGCGGGTGGCTAGGTGATGTGGGTGGAGCCTCCTGTCCTAAAGCCCCTGCTATGTGTAGGTGAGAGCTCTGTTTAATAGGCAGAGCAATATCAAACCTCAAAAAAATTGCCTCACCACTGCACAGCTGAAACTTTTACAGTCAGACCTCATACAGATTCATGCTTGCAATATAACAATATAACAGCCAGATCCTATGTGCTGTAATGGAGCCACCTGGATCCATGCAGGGGTGAAAGACAAAGTCTGTTGACTGCTTGTGCCTGGACTGGAGCCGCTTCTGCTGAGTTTCCAGATTAGGGGAGAGGGGAGAGTATTTTCCCCCATTTGTTAATTTGTTCCTTCTCCAAGGCCAGCAGAATGACCCAGGCACCTATCTCAGGCCCAGGGAAATCCACTGTTAATAAAGCTGGCTGGGGCAGAGGCAGGAGGGATCAGACAGATAGGAGAGAGTTCTTTCAAAAGGAGGAGCTATTAGGTCTGTGCAGTAAATTAGACAAAATCACCTATT
This sequence comes from Loxodonta africana, assembly GCF_030014295.1. Lineage (NCBI taxonomy): Eukaryota > Metazoa > Chordata > Mammalia > Proboscidea > Elephantidae > Loxodonta > Loxodonta africana. The sequence goes on from NC_087369.1 coordinate 97,178,812, forward strand.
TTGTGCTGAAAGCACTGTTTTATCTCAGATTCAAGAGCTTGTGTAGATTGTGCTGGCTGGGTTACCACCACCATCCCCCCTGGAGGTCGGGGCTGCACCACCTCATTTGCCTTCTTTCACTGAAGCAGCCGAGCCCTAAACTCCACCACCAGCCCTACCACAGTCACACCAGTGGGTCAGGGGTGTGTCACTTCTCTTGCCTTCTTTCTTTGAAGTAGCCGTATCTCCAAACACTACCATCAGCCCTGCCATAGTCATGCCAAGGAATCTGGGCTGAGGCACTGCTGCAGACTTGGCAAGTCCTCACTGCTTCTGCACCATATCTCCCTCCCCTGTCACTCAGTCGAATTTCTTAACTTTGCCTTCGAAGCTCAGAGTTCCTAGCTTGTCATATATATAATCAATTCACTTGTGTTTTCAGGTCTTTGTTGTAAGAGGGACCACTGGAAGCATCAGACTACTCCACCACCTTGGCCCTGCCTTGTGATTAAAGTCTTAAAATATGGAAATTATTCAGTTATTAAAGTCAAAGTTTTATAAATGAAGGAAATTTTCATGTGACATCCTACATTAGATGATAACACAACCTTACAAACCTTGACTGTATGAAAAGTAATACCATACCTTAACAAAATAAGAAAGACAATGATATTATAGGCATCACAAACATGTGGTCAAGGAATTTCTAGAAACAAGAAAAATATTATCTGAAGTAACAGCTAAAAGTAAATCCCACATCCTGGAATGTGCTACAAAGGGAATAACTGCTAGACAGAAACCACAAACTCCTGCCAGGCGTGCCATTGATGTAATACTACAAATGCCGTATGGGCCATGAATTCAACCACCATCTCAAATGTAATTAAGCCTATTAATGTAAATTTTCCAGGCTATACGGCAGGGCTAATTTCTTCTTAAGAAAACCAAGCCAAATCCTTTGCCATCAAGTCAATTTTGACTAATAGTGGCCCCATAGGACAGAGTAGAACTGTCCCATAGAGTTTCCAAGGAGCACCTGGTGGATCTGAACTGCCAACCTTTTGGTTAGCAACCATAGCTCTTAACCACTACACCACCAGCATTTCCACATTCTCCTTAGGCAAATTAAAAGCTTAAACCTCTCAACCATCACCACCATTTCCCACCCACCCACCCACAGTGTCGTGGATTGAATTATGTCCCCCCCAATTTTTTTTTTTTAAATGTGTGTATCAACTTGGTTAGGCCATGATTCCCAGTATTGTGTGGTTGTCCTCCTTTTTTTGGGTGCAATTTTATGTTGAGAGGATTAGGATGGAATTGTAACATCACCCTTACTCAGGTCACCTTCCTTATCCAAGGTAAAGGGAGTTTCCCTGGGGTGTGGACTGCACCACCTAATCTTCCTCAAGAGGTAAAAGGAAAGGGAAACAAGCAGAGAGTTGGGGACCTCATACCACCAAGAAAGCAGTACCAGGAGCAGAGCACGTCCTTTCTTCACAGGGCCTCTGTGCCTAAGCAGCTCCTCAACCAGGGGAAGATTGAGGACAAGGACCTTCCTCCAGAGGCGACAGGGAGAGAAAGCCTTCCCCTGGAGCTGATGCCCTGAATTCGTAGTTTTAGCCTACTTTACTGTGAGAAAATCAACTTCTCTTTGTTAAAGCCATCCACTTGTGTTACTTCTGTTACAGCAGCACTAGATGACTAAGATACACTGTATTATACTCCCTAGGAAGAGGGGTAATGATAATGATTAACACAAAATGAAATCCTCAAAAACATGAAATCAGGCATAAAAATAGCTAATGGGATGGAGCGTTTATCAAATTATTTAAAGGGAATATACATAGTTTTGTTATTGTTAGGTGCCGTGGAGCAGATTCTGACTCATAGCAACCCTATAGGACAGGGTAGAGCTGCCCCATGGGGTTTCCAAGGAGTGGCTGGTGGATTTAACTGACGACTTTTTGGTTAGCAGCCAAGCTCTTAACCACTAGACCACCAGGGATCCTGTAAACACTAGCAGATGGGTACAATATATCTCTTCCTTCCCGAATGGTTTAGGTGGTAAAATAGGACTGGGAAAATTGAGCCAAAGTAAAGCCCAAGGAAAGGCTGAAGTGGGTAGTTTACGTGGGTAGTTTCCCCCAGAGCCTTCTGCTGAATGCATACTCTTACTTGCTGTTCTCACCTTATAACTGGAGTTACAAGACCCAGAAAGTTAAGAATGTAGGGGAAGGCTACTCAGGGAAAGGGAGGCATGGAACAGGTAACTCAGGCTTCTTTTTAATCTGAGCTTTACGATTAAGGGGAAGGAGGGACCTTGAGGCTCATATATAGGCTGGCTCAGCTCATTGGAACACCCTTTCTGCATATATTCATTAAAGAGAAATATGGGAGACTTTCATTTCTAGCAATATGGCCAAAAGCATGAAAACTCTCTTACTATAGTACACTTAGAAATGCTGGAAAAGAAAAATAACAATATCCTTTTAAATGCTTAGCTGAGCTTGCAAAAAGTAAAAGATTTTCACTTCTGTAATGACATTTTACGTTATTCACAAACACTCTTGATAAGAAAACAAATTAAAATACGGCATAAAATATTTGTTATTAAATTCCTATTTAGAAAGCAACAAAGAAATGACAAAATAGGAATTATCAGTCAAAAATTGAAGAAAGAGTAAGAATCCAGAGAAGTAAGAAGAACACAGAAGTTACTTTGGCCCTGAGATCATTTGTTAATCTGGGAAAATTTGAATTTTGGCTTTGATGGCACTGTGTGGCTAAAAAGACAAAAATAAAAGCCTAGGAACCCCCCAAGGTAGAGGTCTAATAAAAAAACTCCGTCACATTAAGATCTTTCGTCAAAGCATAAACCCTCAGGTTAAGAGTAACCCAGAAGCATATTGCTTTGTAATCCAAATACACATCACCTGAATCATCCAAAGCCTCCAGCTGTGAATTTATTTAATGTGGTAACAGACTGTTAGTTTTCCCAAGGCACTGAAGCAGAAGTAAATTCTTTCTGAATGAAGTCACTTGATTCTAGGCCTCAAGTTATTCTCACTCCTAATTATTCAAGGACAGTGAGAAGCACACAGTCAAAAATAAGCAAACATGTGAGGGTACCAGATACTATGAGGGAAAAAGCAGTGGGAAAAATAACGTATCTAGAAAGACATCATATTTCAGAATTATCACAATACGTTTTAAAGCATCTGTGACTGCTAGCTTCAAAGAAATAAAACATTAAAAGTTTTGGACAGAATAATAAAGTATAAACAGTGGCAGATTTGGTAGTCTTTATGGAAGTAAAAAATTTTAAAATAAATAAATGTACATTTTAACAGGAAATTGGACATAAATGAAGAGACAATTTGTTGAACTGGAACACATATCAGAAGAAATGATCCATAATGCAGATTGAAGAGATAAAAAGATTTAAGATGTAGAAGTCTGACAAGAGACATCGTAAGTCGAGTGAGAAGGTCCAATGGGTGATTAATCAGAGTCCAAGAGAGATAAAGCACGGGACGGAAGTATTGTTTAAAGAGATGATGGTTATAAATTTTTAAACAATGGTAAGAAACACCAAAGAGTCAAGAAACTTAATGAATCCCAAATGGGATAAACAAAATAAATCCATACTTAGACACATAATTATATAGAGAAACACTAAAGAGAAATATAAAGCCTTAATGACAGCCTAAGAGACACTGTCTTTAAAGGAGGAAACCTTGGTGGTGTAGTGGTTAAAAGCCACAGCTGCTAACCAAAAGGTTGGCAGTTGGAATCCACCAGCACTCCCTGGAAACCCTATGGGCAGATCTACTCTGTCCTACAGGTCACTATGAGTCGGAATCAACTTGGTAGCTATGGGTTTGGTTTTTTGGTTACTCTTCAGAGGAGTGGCAGGTAGACTGATATTTGGCTTCTCAATGGAGGCAACAGACAGTGAAATAGTATTTTCTTTGTTCTGGGCAGGGGATGGGAAACAAAACTGCCAGCCTAGAACTCTATACCGAGTGAAAATACTTTTTCAAGACAGGGTGAATGAATATATTATCAGACAAATAAGCAGAAATTTTAAAGAATGTTCTTAAGGCAGAAAGAAAGTTATACTAGATGAAAGAAAATAAAGAGAAAAGAAAGTTGAAAATATGTGGTCAAATCTAAGTATACAATTTACTGTGTAAAACAATAACAATGTTTTGTGGGATTCATTTTTTAAAAAGGTATAATTAAAATACATGACATTAATAACATAATTTGAGAAGTGGTAAGTAGAATCAAAGTCCTCTAAACTTATTGTATTGCCTGGGAAGATATTTAAGGTACTTTTTGACTTTGACTTTTTTAAGTATGGATGTGTAATTTATGGAGTAAACATTAAAAGGAGGGAAGCACAATCTATAATTTCCAAACACTATAAGAAACTTGGAAGAGTGGGGAAAAAAAAGTAGATAAGGAAAAAAAAATAAAAGGCCAGTCAGAAAAATACAAATCACAAAATAACATGGTAGCTGTGAGTCGGAATCAACTCAAAGGCAGTGCATTTAGATATAAATCCAAACATACCAATAGTTACAATGCATGTAAATAATATCAATGCTCCAGTTCAAAGATGAACATTGTAAGCTTGTGAGAAGAAATACAGTCACATGCTTTCTAAAAAGATTGATCATATAAAACAGAAAGCTATGAAAGTTTGGAAGTAAAATAATAGAAAAAATTTTACCATGTAAAAAAATTAATTGTAAAACCGCTGTAATTATTTTAATGTTAGACAAGATAGGATTTGGTGTAATAAGCATCACTGTAGATGAAGCAAGTCACTTCATGGTGATAAAGTTTCAATTCACCACAATAATTTTTTTAATGTTCATATGCATCTAATAGCACAGCCTTAAAAAAATCATAAAAACACAAGAAATAGACAAATTCATAGTCATGATGAGAAATTTTAACACACCTTTCCCAGTAATGCATAATATAAACAGAAATAAATCAGTAAACATATATATCTGCATATGATGATTAATAAACTTGACAAACTCTTTCCAACAAACATTAAATCAAAAAATTGCAGAATATGCACTTTTATCTCACACACAAAACATATTTACACACAAAAAAATTGACCAGAACTGGGCATTGAAGCTTAATCTGACTAATGGAAAAATTGATATTTTGAAGTGGGATGCTGTCATAATAAAAATCTAAAATATTTATCTTTGGCTTAAGGGGATGGTGTTGGATGGTGAGAAAACTGATAGCGTCGCTTGGGAAGATGGTGATTATGGAATTAAGTGGAAAAGCATTTGGTAAAACAGTTGCAGCAATAACGTGGGAGGAAAACCTTACTATGTCCACAAATTTTGAAGGATTGAAATTGTATAGGGCATGCTCTCTGTCAATACTGAGAGAGAGAGAAACAGATAACCAATATCAAGAGTAAACAAAACTTATCACTATGTTATAGATATTATAAAGATAAGTGTATATAATGAACAACTTCATGCCAATAAATTTGAAAATGTAGAAGAAATAGACAAATTCCCCAATAGATATGATGTTTCAAAATTGACTCAAAGCAAAATACAAAATTGGAATACTCCTATGGCCACTAATAAAACGGAATAAATTGTCAACCATTATTTTCCACACACAGACACACACGTAAAAACAAACCCCCAAAACTCCAGGATTAGGTGGCTTAGATGGTGATTTCCACCAAGTATTCATAAATAAATAAATAAATAATTTCAATCTTGCACTTTTCAATTTTACACAAATTAAGAATAGAATAAAAGGGGGGGACCATTCCCCAACTTATTTTATGAGACTGTTGTTAGGCGCCGTTGAGTCAGTTCTGAATCATAGTGACCCCATGTACAACAGAACGAAACACTGCCCAGTCCTATGCCATCCTCACAATCATTGTTATGTTTGAGCCCATTGTTGCAGCCACAACACAACAAAAAAGAGTATTTCTCTTTTTTGCCGACCCTCTACTTTATGAGACTAGATTATCAGTTATACCAAAGCCAGCCAAGGATTGTATGAGAAATGATAATTAAAGGCAATCTAACTTATGAACATAGATGCAAATATCCTAAAAACTATATTGAAAAGTAGAAAACAGTTATGGATAAAAAAGGATAATATGCCATGACCGAAAAAAAAAAGTTGGGCTTATTCCTGGAAAGCAAAATTTAACATTAGAAAATCATACAGTGTAATTCACTACTTGAACAAATTGAGAAAGAAAACATATAATTATCACAATAGGTTTTTTAAAACTGTGATAATATTCAACATCCATTTATGACTAACAAACAAATGAAACTCTTAGAGGAAAAATAGGTGGAAACTTCCTTAACCTGAATCAAAGTCTCTACCATGAAAACAGAAACCTCCATAGGATTTTACATTTCATGATGAAACATTGAGAACTTTCCTTTAGATATCAAGATACAGGACGAGGGTGCTTGTTACCACCATTTCTATTCCACATTTTGCTGGAAGTCCTAGACAGCACAATAAAGCAAGACAGTGGAATAAAAGGTAAAGGATTTGGAAGGAAGAAAAAAAAACTTATTTTTCAAAAATAATACAATTATCTTTGTAGAAATTCAAAATAATTGACAGATAAATTACTAGAATTAATGCATGAACTCAGAAAATTAATATATATATATATAAAAATAAATAAATAAATCAATAGTCTTTTATATGCAAGCACCAAATAGTTAAAGGCTGAAATAAAAAAAAAATTTAACCTAGAGTTTGAATTCTGGCCCTAATTGCATCTTTGAAAAGAACTTCTGCCCCCAAATTTCCTCACAGGGAAACTTTTCCCTTGTGTCAGGCAGCACCTAGAATTGGAGTCTGAGATGTAAAGTTGAAGAACAACTGAATGAAATTGTGTCCAAAACAAACAAAAAAATAACCTAGGAATAAATCTTCTGTAATATATGAAAGACTTCTATGGAGAAAAACTTTAGAGTTTATTTACAGACATTAAAGAAGACCTAAAAATTTAAGAGATATGTCATGTTTAAGGATTAGAGACTAAATACTGTAAAAATCTCCTTAATTTATCTGTAGACTCAATGTAATTACAGTTTTTAAAAAAATGCCATTTTTTTAAAAGAAACTTGAAAAGTTGTTTCTAAATTTACATGGAAGTGAATACGGCCAAGAATACGGGCAGCTCCTGTCCAGAGACAGGATAAGAAGGTAGGAAGGGACAGGAACTGGCTGAATGGGCACAAGAAACCTGGGGTAGAAAGGGGGAGTGTGCTGTCACATTGTAGGGATTGCAACAAGTGTCACAAAACAATGTGTATATAAATTTTTGTATGAGAAATTGACTTGAGCTATAAACTTTCACCTAAAGTACAATTTAAAAAATATGGCCAAGACACCATTGGAGAAGAAGTTGGGAGGAATCACTCGACCAGTTTTCAAGATTTACTTTAAAGCTATAGTAATTGTTAAAGCTATCCACTTGTGGTATTTCTGTTGTGGAAGCACTAGATAACTAAGACAGAATTCATGCCAGGTAAAGTAGAGGCTGAGCAAAAAGAAGACCCTCAACAAGATGGATTAACACAGTGGCTGCAAAAATGGGCTGAAATATAGCAACGATGGTGAGGATGGCACACAGCACCTAACAACAATATACCATTACATGCCATTCTGATTGGCAAAAGGGTTGGCGAGGATTTGAAACAATTCGAATATTCATATAATACTGGTAGGTGTGTAAATTGATACCATCACTTTGGAAAACAAGGTGGAATTATCTAATAAATTTTAAGTTATATTTTTCCTCTGACCCAGAGACCTACTCCTAGTTGTCTGCCCCAGCGAAATGCATGCAAACATGTACCAGGATACATGTTCAAGAATGTTCATAGCAGCAAATTATTTGGTAATCTCCCCAAACAAAAACAGCCCAAATTTGTATCCATAGTAAAATGCATAAATAAATAGTGGCACTGTGTATGTATATAGTGGAAAACCATATAGCACTGTAAATAAAAGTACTACAACTGCATGCAATAACATAGACACCTCTTACAAATATGTGAACAAAAGAAGCAAGATGCAAAAGAGTACTTACTGTATAAAACTCATATAAAGTTCAAAAATAGAACAGGCAAATCTAAATTATGTTAGGGATGCATACATGGATAGTAAAACTTTAAAGAGAGGCAGGAAAATAATTTATCGTAAAAATCCAGATAGTGCTTATCTCTAGGGGGAATGAAAGTGTTGTGATCAGGAAGGGAATTATGGGTAGTTTCTGGAGTTCTAGAAGTATTCTATTTCTTTGCCTTGGTGATGGCTATATGCATGTGTACTTTATAATTATTTGTCAAAATAGATCTTTATGTTTTATCTGTTTTATGCACTTCTTGTATGTTGATTTTATATGTTGTATTTCACAATACCAAACCTAAACCAAACCCATTGCCATCAAGTCGATCCCAACTCATAGTGACCCTATAGAACAGAGTAGAACTGCCCCATAGAGTTTCCAAGGCTGTAAATCTTTATGGACTCAGACTGCCACATCTTTCTCCCATGGAAGCGTTGGTGAGTTCAAACCAACCTTTCGATTAGCAACAGAGTACTTTAACCACTGCACCACCAGGGTTCCTATAAATAAAAATGGTTTAAACTGTCCTTTGAAAATGAAAGGGAATCCTCATGGAGACTTGAGACTAGATTGGTAAACTGAAGCTGATACTCAAGCTGCCCAGGAGATAACTACCTACCATTTCTTATAACCTAGAGGGCCTTGATTTTAACAGGCAGCAGTTGAAATACCTGTGCCTGAACAAATGAAAAGACTGAACTGATTGAAAAAAAAAATTTTTTAACTCCCTGAAAAAACCAGGATCTTCCGAGTGCTTTGCAATCTCAGTTAAAGAGTAGACTAGAAAAAAAAAAAAAAATCGCCTCTGAAAAAGGGAGGCACAATGAAACTTGTCTGTTTCTGCCTGGAGATCTAGATTTAAAAAAATAAAAATTCCACTAAAAGTTCATAACCACAGCCAGGTTGAATTTCAAAATGATACCACTCGTGCAGACTCAGAGAAACACAAGTAAGAAATAAATTTAAAGTGGTCCTGTGTAGGTAGCACAACTGAGGCATCCACTGTGTTACATAAATCATCACCATCAGTCCAGGTCTTATAACACTTCAAAAGATAAAGCCCCATTAAAACACAAGTTCACAATCCAAAATTAAAAAATATTTAAAGAAATAAATTACCATAAGCCAGAGTCAGCAAAACAACCAAGAGCAGAAGTCGACTGACATAAACTTCAGATAGGAGCCCTGGTGGTACAAATTGTTAAGCTCTCTGCTGCTAACGGAAAGGCTGGCAGTTCAAGCCCACTCAGCAATTCCATAGGAGAAAGGCTTAGCAATATGATTCTATAAAGATTACAGCCTAGAAAACCCTGTGGAGTAGTTCTACTCTGTCATATGGGATCGCCATGAGTCGGAATCAACATTATGGCACCTAACAACAAATTTCAGATGATGTAATTATAAAAAAAATATATAAGAATATGTTTATAGTATTTGTGGTTCACCTGGGCCTGTTTTCTCACAAAACTATCAGCCTTCCTCTGTTTTTGTCCATTGTCACAGGGAGGGTGACCCCCTACAGGCTACGTTTTTCAGGCTACTGTGTCAACTGGCTTCTAGTTGGCTTTGGCCAGTGGTAGACACAGAAAGGTGTGGAAGGTGTTTCTTCCTCTTTCTGCTTTGCCAGCTTCTCTAGCAGTGTCTGCCTCACCTCTGTAGCTCCAGTCAATCTGGACAGGACTGTCATGGTTTAAGCTTCTGCAGGTGACCTTCAATCCTGGGCTCAGGTATCATTGCCTTCATTTTTCTTCAATCTAGGGTTAGTAGTAATTTCCTGCTGTTGCTATAATCTATCTCAAAATCTCCTGCTTGGATTTTGGCTCCTCCATCAACTGTTTAGCTCATTCCCTGTACTAACCTTCCTTTGTTACAAATACTTAAAGTCATTTCTGTTTACCAGTTTAAACCCTGAATGATAAAAACTTGAAATAATAAATAGGAACTTTTAAACATGATCTAGGGCAAAGGTTGTACAAAGAAAATCTAGGCAGATTTTGAAAAGCTAACATTTCTAGAAAAGGAAAAAAATATATAACGGTCTAGCTTGCGGTCTCATGGAATGTGATAACCAGTAGCTTATATAATGCTGAAGAGAGGTTTAGACAAACTGAAAAATCTATAACTGCAGAGTTAGTTTTATTTTTTTAAACACGTCTCCCTCAAAGATCAAGCAGATAATCAAGCAGGCAAACAATTAGTAAGGACACAAATTTGAAAAAATTACAAGCTTGATTTCATATCCATGTATGGAACATGCATGCAACATGTAGAGAATACGTATTCTGTTCAAGCACACATGAAGTATTTCCAAAAATTCACCGATGTCATTGTTGCTACTTGCAGTCGAGTAGTCTCCAACTCATGGTGATCTTATGTGTAACAGAACAAGACATTGCCCAGTCCTGCAGCATCTTCATGATCTTTGATATGTTTGAGCCCATGGCTGTGGTTGTGTCAATCCATTTCATTGAGGGTTTCCTTAACTTTTGCTGACCCTCTACTTTACCAAACATGATGTGCTTTTCTAGCTAGTAGTCTTCCCAGATGATATGTCCAAAGTAAGCAAGCCAAAGTCTCTCTGTCCTATTTCTAAAGAGTATTATGGATGTACTTCTTCTAAAACTGATTTGTTTGTCCTTTTGGCAAGCCACAGTATATTCGGTATTCTTCGCCAACACCACAGTTCAAATGCATCAATTCTTCTATCTTCCTTTTTCATTGTCCATGCATATGAGGCTATTAAAAAGACCATGGCTTGAGTCAGGTGCATCTTAGGCATCAAAGCTGTACGTTTGCTTTTTAAAACTTTAAAGAGGTCTTTTTCAGCAATTTCCCAGTGAAAACATCATTTGATTTTTTGACTATTGCTTCCGTGGGCATTGATTGTTGATCCAAGTAGAATGAAATTCTTAACAGCTTCAATTTCTTCACGATGTATCATGATGTAGTTTATTGATCCAGTTCTGAGGATTTTTGTTTTCCTTATACTTAAATGTAATCCATATTGAAGGCTGTTGTCTCTAACTTTCAATAGTAAATGCTTTAAATTATCTTCATTTTCAGCAAGCAAGATTATATCATCTTCATATCAAAGGTTTTTAATGATTCTTCCTCCAATCCTGATGCCAAACTTCTTTATACAGTCCAGCTTCTTGGATTATTTGTTCAACATACAGATTGAATGAAAAAGGCAACGGGATGCACACCTTTTCCAATTTTAAACCACACCTTGTTCTATTTGAACGACTGCCTCTTGATCCATGTACAGGTTCCACATGAGCACAACTAGTGTTCTGGAATTCCCATTCTTCATAATATTATCCATAATTTCTTATGATCCACACAGTTGAATGCCTTTGCACAGTTGATAAAACACAGGTAAGCATCCTTATCAAATAAAATAGGGGAGATAGGAATAATAAAAAGATGGAAATAATAAAAAGCAGAAATTAATCAAATGATAGCTAATACTCATTGAGCACTTAATGTTTTCTAAGTATTTTAAGCACATAATCTTCCCATTAACCCTATGAGTTAGGGATTATTACCCCATTTTAGAGCTGAAGAAACTGAAGCACAAAAAAAAATGTAACTCACCCAAGTCACACAGCTAATAAGTGGTAGAGCTGAGATATAAACTCAGTAGTTGCTTCTGAGTCTGTGCACTTTATGCTTCCTTGCTACAGAAACAAATAGAAAGAAAAGATGCAATTTAGAGGATTAACAAAGCCAAAAATTTACTCTTTGTAAAAGCTAATAAAATTGATAAATTGCTAGCAATGTTGATCAAGGGAAAAGAGAAGGTGAAAATAAGTAGGTATAAGCTACAGATAAAGCCAAGTTTAAGAAATAAGTAGAATATGTGATGAACAGTTTAAAAAGAATAAATTTGAAAACTTAGAACTTGACTGACATAAAACTTACCAAAACTGAGTCAAGAAGAAATAACACTTATAATGGATTCATAACCCCCCAAAATCATATTCGTAGTTACAAATATACTCCTGTAATTACATTACTTTCCTCTCCATTAAAGAAAAAAAAATATGTATCAAGGACTTCATATTTTTGCTGCTGTTTTCTTATTGTGGTAAATACATATGTAACAAAACATTTGACATTTCAACAATCTTCACATGTACAGTTCAGAGACATTAATATGTTTATTATGTTGTTCAACCCTCACCATTACCATCACCCTTAACAGAAGGTGAGTGTCTCCTAAGCATTGAGTGCATTGTGCCCTCCATTCCCCTCTCTCCCACCTGCCTCTGGTAACCACTAATAAACTTTGGTCTCTACATAGTTGCGTATGTTAGTGGGTGTGCTAGATATTTAATATTAGTCCCCTCTTGACTGACTTATTTCACTCAGCATAGTGTTTTCAAGATTCATCTATGTTGTAGGATGTATCAGGACTTCATTTCTTTTTATGGTTGAGTAAGCTGGGCAATATTCTGTTGTATATATGTACCATATTTCGCCTCTCCAGTCATCTGTAGATGAACATTTAGGATGTTTCCACTTTTTGGCTATTGTGAATAGTGCTGCAATGAACATTGATGTACAAGTATCTGTTCGCGTTCTTTCAATTCTTTTGGGTATATACCTAGGAGTGGAATTTCTGGCTCATATGTTAATTCTATATATAATTTCTTGTGGAACCACAAGACTGTTTTCCACAGTGTTTGTATCATTTTACAATCCCACCAACAATGGACTAGGGTTCTGATTACTTTACATCCTTGCCAACACAAGTTGCCTCCTGTTTTGTTGTTGCTGCTGTTTTTAAATCATAACCATCCTAATGTGTGTGTAGTGATATCTCATTATGATTTTAGTTTGCATCTCCCTTTTTTTTTCATGGCTAAAGATATTGAACATCTTTTCAGGTGCTTGTTGGCCATTTGTATTTCTTTTTTGGTGAAGTATGTGTTAAAGTCCTTTGACTATTTTTTGATTGGGTTGTCTTTTTATTACTGAGCTGTAAGAGTTCTTTATGTACTCTGGATATTAAACCCTTAACTGATATATGATTTCCAAATTTTTTCTTTCAACCTGTAAGTTGTCTCTTTACTATCATATAGTCTTTTTTTAATACTATTTTATTATGCTTTCAGTGAAGGTTTACACAGCAATTTAAGTTCCAATTCAACAATTTCTACACAAGTTGTTCAGTGACATTGGTTACATTCTTCACAATGCATAAACATCCTCATTATTACAGATCTAGTTGCTCCATTTCCATTAACTAGTTCCCTTGCCCCCTTACATTCTCATTTTTGTTTTAAGGTAATTGTTGACCATTTGGTCTTAGGTGATTTTTTAAAGGACCACAGTACGCATGGGTGATATTCATTATTTTGTGAGCCAATTTGTTATTTAGCTACAAGGTGACCTCAGGGGTTAGTTTCGGTTCAAGGTTTGAAAAGTATCTTAGGGCAATAGTCTCAGGGAGTCCTCTGTTCTCAATCCATCCAGTAGGTCTTTTTTTTTTTTTTTTGCCCCCTCGTATTTTATCAAGGTCCATCTATTGTGGCCCTGATTAGAATGGTCAGTAGCAGTAGCTAGGCACCATCTAGTTCTTCTAGTCTCAGGATAGATAAGACTGTGGTTTCTGTAGACTATTTGTCCTGTAGACTAATTTCTGCTTTGAGTCTTTGGTTTCCTTCTTTATCTTTTGCTCAAGATAGAGACCAATAGTAGCTTCTTAGTTGGCCATTCACAAATTTTAAAAACCCAAGACACTACTCACCAAACAAGAATGTAGAACGTAACTTTATGAACTATACTGTGCCAGTTGACCGAGATGTCCCACAAGGCTATGGTACTAATCCTGCTGTGATGTTTAAGGTTGCGTGTCAACTTGACTGGACCAGGAATCAAAGTAGTTTGGCAGTTATGATGTAGTTTGGAAGTTATATAATGTTGTAATCACCTCCATGATGAGATTTTCTATGAGCAGCCAATCAGCTGAAAGGGAGTTTCCTTGGGGACGTGGCCTGTATCCAATACATATGGACTTTCTGGCAAAGCTTGCTGGCTTTTGTTCTTCTCTGGATCTTGCATTTGGCTTGTCATCATCTGACATCCAGTTCTTGGGACCTGAGTGAGCAGCTTGCCACCTTACCTGCTGATCTTGGATTCATCAGGCTCTACAGCCCATGGGCCAGCAGCCTTCAGTCTGACCTGCCAATCTTGGATTTGTCAGGACCTGCAGCTATGTGAGTCGGGAAAAGTCTCCAGCCTGACGCCTGATCCATGGACTTGGAACTTTCCAGCCTCTACAGCCATGTGAACCATTTCCTTGATATAAATCTCTCTCTTTCTCCCTCTGTATATATATATATTTCACTGATTTTGCTTCTCTAGAGAACCCAGCCTAAAACATTTGGTACCAAGAAACAAAATTTGTAAGGATGAGTTTTCTAAATTGGTTCTTAAGTCTCGTTTGTCTTAAAGATGTTGATGACTCTGTTTCCAGTAGTAAAGAGGGCATGTTAATCCATGGTGGTAGGTGGCAATAGAAATATACAAAATATCACCACCAATAGATCAAGCTTTGGTGAGAGGCAAGGTTCTGGGTGATTGCATGTTTGATACTTCTCTACAATTTTGTCAGAATGAGAACTATAAGGTTGCTGGCTGGTTGGTCCAACTTTCACTAGACAAAGTGGTGAAAGAAAGAGATGAGTTAAAGGCTTCAGAGTCAAAGCTCAAGCACCACATAAATGACCTCAAAGTTTCTACTTGTACTCTGAAAAAAAAGCCTTATTTCTTGTAACAGAGTTGATATCGCTGAAAACCGAACCCAGAGTCTTATCGTAAGAGTGGCTGAATTACAATGCCTATTGAATTCCCAACCTCAAAAGGTGTCTTAAGCTGAAGCAAGGGCATTCATTGGGAAGAAATGGGATCCTGAAACTTGGGATGAAGACATATGGGCAAATAATCAGGAAGCTGGGGGTACTAAAAAAAAAAGCCCCTAAAATCTGTTGAACTGCTCCTGCTAACAAAACCATTAGCCCTCCGCCTGCATCTGATCATATTAACCCAGTTGTGTCTGAAGAACCTTTGAGATATCACCTGGGGCACATGCCTTACAAGACACTGCTGAATGTTCTCAAAACATTCCACCACCCATTTTTGCTTCTAGACCTATAACTAGGCTTAAGTCCCAGGGAGCCCCAAATGGTTAAGCACAAAGTGTGACGAAGAGGAGGTATGCTACACTCCAAAAGAACTACTTGACTTTTCTAATATGTAGAAATAGAAACCTAGGGAATGTGTGTGGGAATGGCTATTAAGGGTGTGGAATAATGGTGCAAGGAACATAAAGTTGGATCAGTTTGAGTTTATTGATATGGGCCTACTAAGCACAGATTCTTTATTCAATATTTCAGCTCAAGAAGTTAAGGAAGAATATAATAGTTTATCTGGTTGTGTCACTGAAGCATGGATTATGTGGTGGCCTACACTAAATCAAGTTGAAGTGCCAGGCCTGCCTTGGTATACTGTAGAGGAAGGCATCCAAAGGCTTAGGGAAATTGGCACTTTAGAGTGGATGTATCAGGTTAGACCCACAGACGCATACATGGAGTGCCCAGAGGACACACTTTTTACCACAACGGTGAAGAACAAATTTGTGAAAGGAACCCCAGCATTCTTGAAGATTGCTGTGATTGCTATTTTATGTAAGCCATTTTTTTTTGTATGCGTTGGAATCAACTCAATGGGAATGGGTTTTTTTTTGTTACTACAATAGGGTTGATTAGACCCCATGATGGTAGGGGCCAAGTGGCACCACTCAATTGACAAAGGCAAAGTGAGCATGGTTATCATAATGGACAGCAAAGTCAAAGCAGTAATCAAAATAGTCTGACTCATTTGGATTTATGGCTTTGGCTACTTAGTCACGGTGTCCCTAGGAGTGAAATAGGTGGGAAATCTAGTAAATATTTACTTGATCTGCACAAGCAGAAGAAATCTAGGTCAAGTGAATGGCAGTCTAACTAGAATCACAAGAATAAAGAGTCAAGATCCAAAATCCCTTTAATGAACACGAGGCTGAGTTCCCTTGAGGAAGGATCCCACTACACTACCAAAAATTTATTCTGTTAAACTTTCTCCCAGCCTTCCTCAAAGGGATCTACTGCCTTTTATGAGAGTAACTGTTCATAGGGTGAAAGGAAATAATCAGACTTTTGGGGGATTACTGGATACTGGCTCTGAACTGACTCAAATTCCAGGAGACCCAAAACGTCACAATGGCCCACAAATCAGAGTGAGGGCATTTGAAGGTCAGGCTATTAATGGAGTTTTACCTTAGGTTTGGCTCACAGTGGGTTCAGTGGGTCCCCAAACTCATCCTGTAGTGATTTCCCTAGTTCCAGAATGTAAAACTGGAATAGATACACTCAGCAACTGTCAGAACCCCCCCCATTGCACAACTCAAAATGAGAATAAACAGCTGCAAACATCCATTAATAATCAGAATGTGGAATGCATGAGGTGTGATTCTAGGAAAATCGAAAGTAGACAAATATGAAATAGATCGCATAAAGATCAATATCCTAGCATTATTGAGCTGAAGTGAATTGATATTGGCCATTTTGAATCAGACAATCATGTGGTTTACTAAGCTGAGAATGACAAATTGAAGAGAAATGGCATTGTATTCATCATCAAAAACAACATTTCAAGATCTATCCTGAAGCACGATGCTGTCAGTGATAAGATAATTTCCATACTCCTAAAAGGAAGTCCAGTTAAAAGGTCTGTTAGTCAAATTTATGCACCAATCACTAAGGCCAAAGATGAAGAAATTGAACTCTTTTTTTTTTTTTTTTGCCAACATCTGCAGTCTGAAATCCATCAAACATGCAATCAAGTTCCGTTGATAATTACTGGCGATTGGAATGTGAAATTTGAAAACAAAGAAGAAGAATCCGTAGTTGGAAAAGATGGCCTGGATGATAGAATCCACCCCGGAGACCACATGATAGAATTTTGCAAGACTAACCACTCACTCATTGCAGATACTTTTTTTCAACAACATAACGGCAACTATACACATGGACCTCAAGGGATGGAAAACACAGGAATCAAATCAAGTACATCTGTGGAAGGAGACAGGAAAAGCCAAATATCATCAGTCAGAACAAGTCCAGGTGCTGACTGTGGAACAGACCATAAATTGCTCATATGCAAGTTTAAGTTTAAGCTGAAGAAAATAAAAACAAGTTCATGACAACCAAAATACGACCATGAGTGTAGCCCACCTGAATTTGGAGATCGTCTCAAGAACACATTTGACAAATTGAACACTAATAACTGAAGACCAGACCAGTTGTGGGATGATATCAAGGACATCATACATGAAGAAAGGAAAAAGCCGTTAAAAAGACAAGAAAGAAAAGACCAAAATGGATTTCAGAAAACTCTGAAACTTGCTCTTGAACACAGAATAGCTAAATTGACTGGAAGAAAAGACAAAGTAAAAGAGCTGAATGGAAAATTTCAAAGGGTGGCTCAAGAAGACAAAGTATAATGAAATATACAAAGACCTGGAGTTAGAACATCAAAAGGGAAGAACGGGCTTGGCATTTCTCAAGTTGAAAGAACTAAGCAAAAAACTCAAGTCTCGAGTCACAATTTTGAAGGATTCTATGGGCAAAATATTGAACAACACAGGAAGCAGCAAAACAAGATTGAAGGTGTACTCAGAGTCACTGTATCAAAAAGAATTGGTTGATGTTCAACCATTTCAGGAAGTAGCATATGATCAAGAACTGATGCTGTTATTAAAGGAAGAAGTTCAAGCTGTATTGAAGGCACTGGTGAAAAACAAGGCTTCAGGAATTGATGGAATACCAAATGAGATGTTTCAACAAATGGATACAATTCTAGAAGCCCTCACTCACCTATGCCAAGAAATTTGGAAAATAGCTACCTGGCCACCGACTGGAAAAGATCCGTATTAGTACCCATTCCAAAGAAGGTGATCCAACAGAATGTAGAAATTGTCGAACAATATCATTAATATCACACGCAAGTAAAATTTCCCTGAAGATAATTCAAAGAAGGTTGCAGCAAAACAAAGACAGGGAGCCGCCAAAAATTCAAGCCAGATTTAAAAAAGGACATGGAAAAAGGAATATCATTGCTGATGTCAGATGTATTATTACCTGTGTTTTGACTATGCAAAGACATTCAACTGTGTGGGTGATAACAAATTATAGATAATATTGGAAAGAATGGGAATTCCAGAACACTTAATTGTGTTCATCAGGAACCTGTACATAGACCAAGAGGCAGTCATTCGAACAGAACAAGAGGATACTGCATGGTTTAAAGATGTGCCTCAGGGTTGTATCCTTTCACCATACTTATTCAATCTGTATGCTTAGCAAATAATTCAAGAAGCCAGACTATATAAAGAAGAATGTGGCATCAGGATTGGAGGAAGACTTGTTAACAAACTTTGATATGCAGATGACACAACCTTGCTTGCTGAAAGTGAAGGGGACTTGAAGCACTTATTGATGAAGATCAAAGACTGCAGCCTTTAGTATGGATTACACCTCAACATAAAGAAAACAGAAAATCCTCACAACTGAACCAGTAAGCAACATCACGATAAATGGAGAAAAGACTGAAGTTGTCAAGGATTTCATTTTACTTGGATCCACAATCAGTGCCTGTGGAAGTAGCAGTCAAAAAAATCAAACGAAGTACTGCATTGGGCAAATATGCTGCAAAAGACCTCTTCAAAGTGTTGAAAAGCAAAGATGTCACTTTAAGGATTAAGGTGCACCTCACCCAAGCCATGATATTTTCAACCGACTAGTATGCATGCAAAAGCTGGACAATGAGCAAGGAAGACCAAAGAATTGATGCCTGTGAATTACGGTGTTGGGGAAGAATATTGAATACACCACGGACTGCCAGAAGAAGGAACAAGTCTGTCTTGGAAGAAGTACACCAAGAGTGCTCCTTGGAAGCGAGGATGGTGACACTTCTTCTCATGTACTTTTGTTTTTTTCATTTTAACCATTTAGAATGAAGGTTTACAGAAGAAACTAGTTTCTCATTTAACAGTACACATATTATTTTATGACATTGGTTAACAACCCCAACAACATGTCAACACACTCCTTTCTCAAACTTGGGTTCCCTATTACCAGCATTCCTGTCCCCTCCTGCCTTCTAGTCCTTGTCCCTGGGCTGTTGTGCCCCTTTAGTATTGTTTTGTTTTATGGGCGTGTATAATCTTTTTTTTTTTTTTTTTATAATCTTTGGCCGAAAGGTGAACCTCAGAAGTGACCTTATTACTGAGATAAAAGGGTGTATGGGGGCCATACTCTTGGGGTTTCTTTAGTCTCTGTCAGGCTAGAAAATCTGGTCTTTTTTTGTAAGTTAAAATTTTGTTCTACATTTTTCTCCTGCTCTGTCCAGAAACCTCTATTGTGATCCCTGTCAGAGAAGTCAGTGCTGGTAGCCGGGCACCATCTAGTTGTACTGGATTCAGTCTGGTGGAGGCTGTGGTAGATGTGGTCCATTAGTCCTTTGGACTAATCTTTCCCTTCTTTTTTGATTTTCTTCATTCTCCCTTGTTCCCAAAGGGGTGAGACCAGTGGAATATCTTAGATGGCCACTCACAGGCTTTTAAGACCCCAGACTCTACTCACCAAAGTAGAATGTAGACGATTTTCTTCATAAGCCATGTCATGCCAATTAAGCTAAATGTTTCCCGAGACCATAGTCCCCACAAACCTCAGTCCAGCAATTCGATTCCTCAGGGAGTTTGGATGTGTCTATGGAGCTTCCATGACCTTGCCTTGGACAAGTTGTGCTGCCTTCCCCAGTATTGTGTTCTGTCTTACCCTTCACCAAAGTTACCACTTATCTATCGTCTAGTATTTTTCCATCCCCTCCCCTCCCGTTCCTCGTAACCATCAAAGATTGTTGCTTATTGTGTGTAAACCTTTTCATGAGTTTTTACAGCAGTGATCTCATACAATATTACTCCTTTTGTGATTGACTTATTTCACTCAGCATAATCCCCTCCAGATTCATCCATGTTGTGAGATGCTTCACAGATTCATTGTTGTTCTTTATTATTGTGTAATACTCCATCGTGTGTATGTACCACAGTTTGTTCATCCATTCATCTGTTGATGGGCATCTAGGTTGTTTCCATCTTTTTGCTAATGTGAACAATGCTGTGATGAACATGGGTGTGCATATGTCTATTCGTGTGACAACTCTTAATTCTCTAGAGTATATTCCTAGGAGTGGGATTACCGGATCCTATAGTATTTCTATTTCTAGCTTTTTTTTTAAGGAAGCACCATATCGTTTTCCAACTTTGCAGTCCCACCAGTAGTGCATAAGAGTTCTGATCTCCCCACAGCCTTTCCAAAATTTATTATTTCCTGGTTTTTTGATTTGTGCTAGTAATGCTGGAGTGAGATGGTATCTCATTGTGGTTTTGATTTGCATTTCTCAAATGGCTAGTTACCATGAGCATTTCCTCATGTGTCTGTTGGCAGCTTGAATGTCTTCTTTGGTGAAGCGTCTGTTCATTTCCTTTGCCCATTTTTTAATTGGAATACTTGTCCTTTTGTCATAGAGATGTTAGATTTTCTTGTAGGTTATAGAGATTAGACCTTTGTCTGATCTGTAATTGCCCCAATTTTTTTCCCAGTCTGTAGCTTCCCTTTTTACTTTTTTGGTGAAATCTTTTGATGAGTATAAGTGTTTAATTTTTAGATGATTCCAATTATCTAGCTTATTTTCCAGACTTTGTGTTGTTAGTTATGGTTTGTATACTGTTAATGCTATGTATTAGGGCCTTTAGCGTTGATCTTATTTTTTGTTCTATGATCTTTAACAATGATCAGGTGACCATAGGTAGATAAATTTACATCTGGATTCTCAATTCTGTTCCATTGGTCAATGTATCTGTCGTTGTATCACTATCAGGCTGTTTTCACTGCTGTAGCTGTATAGTAGTTTCTGAGGAAAGGTAGTGCAAGTCCTCCTACTTTATTCTTCTCCAATAGTATTTTATTTATCCGGGGCTTCTTCCTTTTCTATATAAAGTTAATGATAGGTTTTTCCATCTTTTTAAAGAATGTTGTTGGTATTTGGATCGGGATTGCATTGTATTTTTAAATCGCTTTGGGTAGAATTGTCGTTTTCACAATGCTGAGTCTACCTACCTATGAGCATGGTATGTTTTTGCATTTATGTAGATGTCTGTTGGTTTCTTGCAGTAGTGTTTTCTAGTTTTCTTACAACCTGGGTTGGATTTATTCCTAAGTGTTTGGTTTTTTTAAGGGCTATTATAAATAAATGGTACGTTTTTCCTGATTTCCTTTTCACCATTCTCTTTATTGGTGTATAGGAATTCAACTGATTTTTGTATCTTTATCTTGTATTCTGCTGATTCTTTCTATTAGTTCCAGTACTTGTCTTGCGGAGTCTTTTGGGTTTTCCATGAATAGTAACATATCATCTGCAAATAGGGACAGTTTCACTTCTTCATTACCTATTTGTATGCCCTTTTTTTCTTTTTCTTGCCTTATTGCTCTATCCAGGACTTCCAACACAATGTTAAATAGGAGCAGTGATAAAGGGCACCCTTGTCTCGTACTGTTCTCAAGGGGAATGTTTTCAGCCTCTCCCCATTAAGAACAATGTTGGCCATTGGTTTTGCATAGATGCCCTCTATTATGTTGAGAAATTTCCCTTCTATACCTATTTTATTGAGAGTTTTTATCAGGATGGTTGTTGGACACTGTCAAATAACTTTTCTGCATCAATTGAGATGATCATGTGGTTCCATTCTTTCCTGTTTTTATGTGGTGGATTACGTTGATTGATTTTCTAATGCTGAACTATCTTTGCATACCTGGTATGGATCCTACTTGGTCCTGGTGTATTATTTCTTTTTATATGACTCTGAAATCTATCGGCTAGAATTTTGTTAAGAATTTCTGCATCTATATTCATGAGCGATATTGGCCTGTAATTTGTGTGTGTGTGTGTGTGTGTGGTGTCTTTGAATGGTTTTAGTATCAGGGTTATGCTGGCTTCATAGAATGAACTCGGAAGTATACCTTCCTTTTCTATGTTCTGAAATAGTTTGAGTAGTACCAGTGCAAGCTCTTCTCTGAATGTTCGGTAGAATTCTCCAGCGAAGCCACCTGGGTCAGGGTTTTTTTGTTGGAAGTTTTTTTGTTTGTTCGTTTTGTTTTTAACCTTTTCAATCTCTTCTCTTGTTACGGGTCTGTTCAGATTTTCAACATCATTTTGTCATCATTTTGTGTTAGTTTGTGTTTCTAGAAATTTGTCCATTTCCTCTAGGTTTTCAAATTTGTTGGAGTATAGCTTTTCATAATACTGTTACAATCCTTTTTATTTCAGTTGGGTCTGTTGTAATGTCCCCCATTTGATTTCTTATTTGGGTTATTTGCATCCTCTCCTGTTTTATTTTTGTCAATTTGACCAGTGGTTTGTCAATTTTGTTGATTCTTTCAAAAAACCAACTTTTGGTTTTGTTGATTCTTTCTACTCTTTTTCTATTCTCTATCTATTTCTGCTCTGATCTTTACTATTTCCTTTCTTTTGGTGTTTGTGAGCTTTTTTTTTTTTTTTTTTACTGTTCTCTTTCTATTCATTTGAGTTGTGCGGCTAATGTTTTAATATTGTCCCTTTCTTCTTTTTTTGATGTGTACATCTATTGCTATAAATTGACCTCTGAGGACCGCTTTTGCTGCATCCCGAAGGTTTTGGTATGATGTGTTTTCATTCTCATTTGATTCTAGGAATTTTTTGATTCCATCTCTGATTTCTTCTATTACCCAGTGGTTTCTAAGCAGGGTGTTATTCAGTTTCCATGTGATTGATTTTTTTTTTCTTGTTCTTACTGTTGTTAATTTCTACCTTGTTGGCATTGTGGTCAGAACTGATACTTTGTGTTATCCCAATATTTGGATTTTGTTGAGGGTTTCTCTGTGGCCTAAGATGTGGTCTATTCTGGAGAGTGTTCCATGTGTGTTGGGAAAGAATGTGTATTTTGCACCTGCGGGGTGGAGTCTTCTACATATGTCTGTGAGGTCAAGTTGGCTGATTGTGCCCTTTAGCTCTTCTGTACCTTTGTTGAGTTTCTGCCTAGGTGTTCTGTCCTTTACCAAGAGTGGTGTTTTGAAATCTCCTACTATTATTATGGAACTGTCAATTTCTCTTTTCAGTGCTGTTAGAGTTTTATGTATTTTGGAGCCCTGTCATTGGGCACATATATATTTCTTCTGGTTATGTCTTCATGATGGATAGTCCCTTTAATCACTATATAGTTCTCTTCTTTATCTTTTATGGTGGATTTTGTTTTAAAGTCTATTTTATCTGAGATTAGTATTGCCACTCCCGCTCTTTTACAGTAGCTGTTTGCTTGATATATTTTTTTCCATCCTTTGATTTTTAATAAATTTAAATCTTTGTTTCTAAGGTGTGTCTCTTGTAGACAGCATATTGGATCCTGTTTTTTCATCCACGTTTTCACTGTCTTTTTTTCTTTATGGGTGCATTTTGGCCATTTACATTCATTATAATTATTGCTAAGTGTGAGTTTATTACTGTCATTTTGTGGTGCTTTTTTGTGTGTGTGCTGCTGACATTTTCTTTGTTCCTCTTACTCTCCTGTACTGAATTCCTTTTGTTTTTGGATTTCTTTCTTCATTTCTTTTGTTTTTGTAGACTTTGTTTTTACTGAGACTTTATGTTTTTCTTCTTTATTTTGATGAGTAGGCTTGTTAACTTTCTTTGTGGTTACCTTGAAGTTTATTCTTATCTTCCTAGGTTTGAACCAGTCTATTATTATTTGGTATCACCTTGCCTTCCTCTCTATTAGAAAGTTCTATACCTACACTATTTATTCCCTCTTTTATTGTTCTGACTTTGTTGTCATTTACAGATTAACCTCTCTGGTTCCCTCTTGTAAATCTTTTAGTTTTGATTAATCCTTGAGAGTTCATTACCTAGGTTGGTATCTGGCTTGTATAATCTTGCATCCTAGATTCTGGTTGTGTCTGATGTTGTTTGTTCTTGGACCAAAGGACTCCATTTAATAATTCTTCTAAGTTTGTTTTTACACGTTCTCTTAGTTTCTGTTTATCTGGAAATGTCCTAATTTTACCATCATATTTGAATGAGAGTTTTGCATGATATATTATTCTTGGTTGGCAACATTTTTTTTCAAGGTTTTATATATGTCATCTCATTGCCTTCTTGCATGTATGGTTTCTACCAAATAATCAGAGCTTAGACTTATTCCTTCTCCTCTGCACCTGACTTTTTGTTATTCTTGAACTGCTTGCAGGATTCTTTCTTTGTCTTTGGTTTTACTGAGTATGATTATGATATGCTTTGGTGATTTTCTTTTGGGATCAATCCTATATGGGGTTCATTGAGCATCTTGGATGGTCAACTTTTCATCATTCACGATATTATGGAAGTTTTCTGTCAGCAATTCTTCAGTGATCTTCTCTGTGTTTTCCATTTTCTCCTCCTACTCTGAAACTCCTAACACTCACAAATTTTTGCTTTGGATTGTATCCCACATAATTCTCAGGGTTTCTTCATTTTTCTTCATTCTTTTTTCTGATTTTTCCTCAGAGTTGTAGCCAAGTGTTTGTCTTCAACTTCTCTGATCCTGTCATCCATAATTTCAAACCTGCCCCTCAGCCCTTCTATGACACTGTCCATTTCTGAAATTTTGTGGTTTATCTTTTGGATTTCTAATTGTTGTTTTTTACAATTTCTAGTTGTGAATTTATTTTTGCATTTTGTTCCCGTATTATTTTCCTGGATTTTTCCATTCTTTTGTATTTTCCATGAATTTGCCTGCCTTTCCCATAAACTTGTCTATTTTTTTTCTCATTTTTTCTGCTTTTTGCTTCAACTCTTGGGTAGCTCTGAACATTACAGATTTGAATTCCCTATCAGGTACTTGTAGTGCCTTTTCTTCTACTGGAAAGTCTTCTGATGTTTTATTTTATATGTCTTCTGGAACCATCCTGGCATTTTTTTAAAATATGTTTTGATATTGTCTGCTATCTTTGGGACATTCAGTAGTTATTTTCTTCATTGATTGATTGTAGATTTTTTTTTCCTGATTTTTGTTTTATTTCGTTATGTCTGAGCAGGTGGGCTATGCATTCTTTTTTGTTAGCTCATCTGTGGGCATGATACTTTTTACCTCCTTGCTCAATGGGCATGGCCAGTCACTCAGCCATGGTGCAGCAGGGCAGGTCCAGCTCGTGCTCTGTCTCCTGCTGGGAGCTCTTTGAAGCTGCTTTCCCATACTCCCTGTCTGCCGATCTCCAATGTGGGCAGGGTGAATCCAAGTGGCAGGCACCCTGTACTTCCCGGCCAACCAAGTGACTGCAGCCAGCTAGAAAGCAAGGGAGGCTGAGCAGGGGGGAGAAGGATGGGGGTTGGAAAGCATGTATCACTGGTTACCGGGTGCTCTGTCTCTTACTGGAAGCTCTATGAAGCTGCTTTCCCGTACTCCCTGTTGGCCAGTCTCTGACAGGCATCCAAGATGTCAAATCTGCACTGCATTAGCTGATAGGGGACCTTCACACTATCTCTCCTTGCTTTCTGTTCTCTGTCAGTTTCTTATCCCATTTGGTGCTTGGCTGAGTTCTTTATCTCTTCATTTGACCTTTAGGGTTTCAGGATTGACATTTGTCTCTGTTTTACTTAGTTTTTAGGGTCTTTGCTGTGGAGGGACAGCATGGTGCTTCTGTCTACAGCATGATATTGGCCCCATCTCATGTACCTTAAATGTGTTATCAGGAGGGACCAGTCCCTGGAGAGGCACTTCATGCTTGATAAGGGAGAAGGTCAGCAAAAAACAGGAAGAGCTTCGACAAGATGTATTGACACAGTGGCTGCCACAATGGGCTCAAACATAACAATTGTGAGGATGGTGCAGGGCTGGGCAGTACTTAGTTCTGTTGTACATAAAGTCACTATGAGTCAGAACCTACTTGACTGCACCTAACAATAACAAACGTTAAAAATGGCACAATATTACAGCATTTCAGAGAATCTAAAATACCGTCCTTTATAAGATACGCCATTATTTTATTTACTATTAAGAAAAAAAGGTGCCACATTTAATGGCAAGGAACTGTACTGATTTCAGACATGGTGAAATGTGGGGGAACATAGACTTGGAGTAGTGGTTCTTTATTTTTTTGTTAAAATATCGATAACACAACATTTTCCACAGGTACAATTCAGTGACACCAATTTTATCAATTATGTTCTGCAACTAGCACCAATATCCATTGCCAAATTTTTCTGCGCCATAAACAGAAACTCAACGTTTCTTAAATAATAATTCCTCCTTCTCCTTTCCCATCCCTCCCTGGTAATCACTATTACACTCTGATCTGTAAACATTTGTCTTTTCTAAGTAATTCATATTGGTGAGACCATATAGAATTTGTCTTTTTGTAGTTGACATTTCACTCAGCATAGCGTTTTCAAGGTTCATCCGTGTTATAGCATGTACCACAACTTCTTTTCTCTTTATCAGAATGTATTCCATTGTACGTATATACCATATTATATTCATTCATTCATCTGTTGATGGACATTTGGGTTGTTTCCACCTTTTGGCTCATGCTGCAATAAATATTGGTGTACATGTGCCTGTGTCATTGCTTTCAAGTCTCTTGGGTATATATATATATATAAGAGTGAAATTGCTGAGTCATATGGTAGCTCTATGTTTAACTTTTTGAGGAACCACCAAACTGTTTTACACAGGGATGCTAACATTTTGCACTCCAACCAGCAATGGGTAAGGGTTTGTGTTTCTCCACATCCTCACCAACATTTGTTATTTTTTGTATTTTTTAATATTGTGGTGAAAATATACACCACAAAACAGATACCAATTCAACTTCTACATGTATAAACCAGGAAAAAAAAAAACCCTTTGACTTCGAGTTGATTTCTACTCATAGTGACCCTATAGGACCTAGTAGAACTGCCTCATAGAGTTTCCAAGGAGTGCCTGGTGGATTTGAACTTCCAACCTTTTGGTTAGCAGCTGTAGCACTTAACCACTATGCCACTAGGGTTTCCTGTACATGTATAAGTCAATGAAAATGTTTACATTCTTCAAGTTGTGCAAATCAGTGAAAATGATTACATTCTTCAAGTTGTGCAACCATTCTCTCTATTTTTTTTTCAAATTATTCCATCACCATTAACACAAGCTCAATGCCACTTAAGCAAAATAAATCCCCTTTCTCCCTTCCTCCTACCCCTGACAACCGCTAATAATCTTTGGTTTCTACACTTGCTAATTTCATATAAGTGAGATCATACAGTATTTGTCCTTTTTTGACTGACTTATTTAGTTCAGCATAATGTTTTCAAGGTTCATCCATGTTGTGGAATACTAGACTTCATTTTTCTTTATGGCTGAATAATATTCCATTCGGTGCTTGTTAATCCACTCATCTGTTGATGGATATTTCTGTTATTTTCACATTTCAGTTCTTGTAAATAGTGCTGCAATGAACACTGGTGTATAGGTTTCTGTTTCTGTTCCTGATTTCACTTCTTCAGGATATATACCTAGGATTTGGATTGCTGGATCATATGGTAGTTCTATGTTCAACTTTTCAAGGAACTCCCAAACTTTTTCGGAGTGAGGTACCAGGATTGGATGAGGGTTCAATTTGTCCACTTCCTCACCAATATTTTATATATTTTTTAATCTTAGCCATCCTAGTGTGGGTGAAGTGGTATTTCCTGGTGGTTTTGATTTGTATCTCCCTAGGGTCTTTTAGGGTCGCAATGAGTCGGAAACGACTCGATGGCAGTGGGTTTGGGTTTTGGTTTAGCAGCTAATGATGTGCATCTTTTCATGTGTTCATTGGCCATTTGTACATCCTCTTAAGTGAAATGCCTATTCAGGTATTATGACTATTTTTAGAATTGTGCTGTTTGTCTTTTTGTTGTTAAGTTGTAAAAGTTCTTTATATATTCTGAATATTAAACCTTTATCTGATAGGTGATTCCGAAATTTTTTCTCCAGTTTGTGGGCTGTCTTTTCACTTTGCTGAAAAAACCCTTTGAGAAACAGAAATTTTTAAATTTTGATCAGATCCTGTCATATATATTTGAAGCCCTGGTGGTACAGTGGTTAAGAGTTTGGTTGCTAACCAAAAGGTCGACAGTTCAAATCCACTAGCCACTCCTTGGAAACCCTAAAGGGGTTTCTACTCTGCCCTATAGGGTCACTGTGAGTGGGAGTCAACTCGATGGCATTGAGTGGTTTTTGTTTTTATATAAATAGATGGGAAGTATAAAGAGAAATTTATATCAAGGAAATGGCTCATGTGGTTGTAGAGGCTGGAAAGTTCCAAGCCCGTGGGTCAGGCTGGAGGCTTCTCTTGATTCATGTAGCTGCGGAGGGCTGGCAAACCCAAGATCCAGAATGCAGAGATTGACAAATCCTAAGATCTACAGGCAAGCTGCTAGCTCATGTTCCAAAGAATGGAGGTCAGATGAACAGCAGCCAACTGCAGAATCCTGAGAGAGCAAAAGCTCCCAAGCCTTGTCAAAAAGCCCACCTGTATTGGATGCAGGTCTCACCCCCAAGGCAACTCCCATTAAACTGATGGGCTACTCACAGCAGATCTTATCATGGAGGTGATCACATTATATCAGATCTCATCACGGAAGTGATTACATCATTATATGACTGCCAAAAAAACATCATAACTGCCAAACCACTGAGAATCATGGCCCAGCCAGGTTGGCACACAAGCTTAACCATCACAGTTCACCCCTTGTCAACTTGGCACCTGTAGACATCTCCTTAAACCATACATTATCTCTGAATAAAGACAATTATAAAGTCATACTTGTGCTTAACATGATACAACTAACAAGTATACACCCAAAAATGCAGTAGGCTGGTTTACATCTTATATTTTATAAGTGAAGAAAACAAAAATATTTGATGCACTTCCTGCCAACATGGTGCCATAGACAGAAGCACCATGCCGTCCCTCCACAGCAAAGATCTGAAAAACTAAGTAAAATAGAGACAAACATCAGTCCTGGAACTCAAAGTGTCAAATGAAGAGATAAAGAATTCAGCCAAGCACTGAATAGAATAAGAAACTGACAGAGAACAGAGAGAGAGGAGAGATACTTGCAGAAGACCAATATAAGCTAATGCAGCATGGATTCGCCATCTTGGACTCAAGTCAGAGATTGGTGGACAGGGAGCACAGGAAAGCAGCTTCGCAGAGCTCCCGGCAAGAGATAGAGCACCTGGTAACCAGTGATAAACACTTTCTCAGCCCTCATCCTCTCCCCTCTACTCTACCTCTGTGCTTCCTGGCTGGTAGTAGTGGCTCAACCAACTGGGAAGTGCAGGGTCCATGCTGCTTGGATATGCTCCACCCACATCAGAGATGGGTGGATGGCGAGTATGGGAAACTAGCTCCATGAAGTTCCCAGCAGAAGACAGAGCACCTGGTAACCAGTGATATACTCTTTCCTAACCCCAATTTTTCTCCCCCCCCCCATTGGCCTCCTCTGCTTCCTGCCAGCAACAGTCTCTTGGCCCTGAGACAACTGCTTTGGCCCAGGCTGCTTGGATTAACCCCGCCCACAATGGTCGGCTCCCTGAGCACCATTTGTCTGTTGCTGATGTTGCTTTATTCCATTTCTTTTGGTTTCTTCTGTGCCTCACACCAACTCCCCCTCCTTTCTCTCGAACACCTGGCTCTGTGTGCCATCTTTGCTTCCTCTTGAAAGGCTGTGAAGTGCCACTCGACTGGGAACCACTCCCCTGGCACAAGACACCATTCTCATGGGATCCCCAGAGATTTTTGGTTCTTTGTTTTGTTTTGCTTTGATTTGTTCTGTTTGGTTTTGTTTATTTGTTTGTTTTCTTTTTCTTTTCGTGGCTTGGGAGACCCTTCTAGTAGGTCTGCACTGCACGGCTTCGGAACCACTCCCACAGTCTGTGCAGCCAAGTAGATGGGATCTCTGTGGGCATTTCTTTTCTCTTTTCTTACTGTCTTCCTTCATTTCTCTGTTCTTGTCTTTCTGTACTTACCTTCTTTTCCTGTCTCCTGAATACCTGGTGCTGTGTGACATCTATACCCCCTCTAGACAGGTTGTACTGTGCATTCTGAGAGCCACTTCCCCTGTCTCCGCAGCCACACCAGAGGGACCCTTGTGGAATTTTCTTTCTCTTCCAAATTTTTATCTAGCTTTTTCCCCCTTTTTCTTTCTTTCTTTTTTTTTTTTTTTTACTTTTTTCCTCCATTTCTCAGATTCTCATCTTTCCACTCCAATGGCAAGCTCCTTTAGCACTCTTTGTTTCTTTATTTTGGCTCCTGTTTCTCTCTCCTCTCTCTTTTCCCCCATACCCATATTAGCTCCACACATCATGACCTCCCCCATCCTTCCTGCCTACCTGCACTGTGCACTGAACATCACACCCCTGAGCAGCAAAAGCACAGCCTACTGGAGCCTACCCAACACAGATTCCAAGCCTGCCCTGTCAACCCTAGTATATGCCACAAGCAACCCATCCTAGCCCCTTCCCTTCAGCTGGACCTGCCCTGATGCACCATAAGAGAGTGATTCACCCTGCCCATTGGACAAGGAGGTGAAAAGTATTGAAAACACACACAAGTAAAGGACAAAGAATGCACAGCCCACCTGCTCAGACATAACTAAAGAAAACAAAAAAGCAGGATGAAACAAACAAATCTAGAATCAATAAATGAAGAAACTAACTACTGAACGTCCCAAAGACAGCAGACAATATCAAAAAGTATTAAAAAAAAAAAAAAGGGACAGGATGGTTCCAGTACCTGTCCAAAATAAAACACCAGATGACTTTCTGGTAGAAGAAAAGGCACTAGAATTACATGACAGGGAATTCAAATCTGCAGTATTCAGAACTATCCAAGAGTTGAAGCAAAAAGTAGACAAGAATGAGGAAAAAAATAGACAAATTTATAGAAAAGGCAGACAAATTCATCGAAAATATGGACAAACAAATCGGAAGAATTCAGGAAAATAATGCAGGGACAAAATGCCAAAACAAATTCACAACTGGAAATCATACAAAAACAACAATTAGAAATCCAAAATATAAACAAAAGGATTTCAGAAATGTACAGTGTCATAGAAGGGCTGAGGGGCAGGTTTGAAATAACAGAAGACAGGATCAGCAAAATTGAAGAAAAACATTTCATTGCAACTCTGAGGAAAAATCAGAAAAAAGAATGAAGAAAAATGAAGAAACCTTGAGAATTAGTGGGATACAATCTAAAGCAAAAATTTGTGAATGATCAGTCACAGAATGGGGGGGGGGAGTGGAAAACACAGAGAGCATCATTGAAGAGTCGCTGACAGGAAACTTTCCTAATATCATGAAAGATGAAAAGCTGACCATCCAAGGAGTTCAATGAACCCTGTATAAGATAGACCCCAAAAGAAAATCACCAAGGCATATCATACACACTCAGTAAAACCAAAGACAAAGAAAGAATCTCAAGAGCAGCTTGAGAAAAACAAATAGCCTCATACAGAGGAGAAACAGTAAGACTAAGCTATGATTCTTCAGCAGAAACCATACAGGCAAGAAGGCAGCGGGATGACATGTTTAAAACCTTGAAAGAAAAAAAAATTGCCAACCAAGAATAATATATCGTGCAAAAACTCTCATTAAATATGATGGTGAAAATAGGACATTTCCAGATAAACAGAAATAAAGGAACTATGTAAAAACCAAACTCATAAGAACTATTAAATGCAGTCCTTCAGTCTGAGAACAAACAACACTAGACCACAGCCTGAATCAGGATACAAGACTGCACCAGCCAGATATCAACGTAGGAGAAGAACTCTCGAGGACTATCCAAAACCAAAAGAATTACAACAGGGAACCAGAGAGGTTTATCTGTAAATGACAACAACATCAGAACAATAAAAGAGGGAATAAATGGTATAAGTATGAAAACTAATTCAAAATGGATCAAACACCTAAATATAAAGCCAAAAAATATGAAGTTCATGGAAGAAAAAATAGGATCAATGCTCCAGCCCTAACGCACAGCTTTAACAGGATACAAACCACAACCAACAACACACAAACTCCAGAAGATAAGCTAGACAACTGGGATCTTCTAAAAATTAAACACTTATGCTCATCAAAAGACTTCACCAAAAGAGTAAAAAGAGAGCCTACAAATGGAAAAAAATTTAGGCTATTACAAGTCAGACAAAGGTCTAATCTCTAAAATCTACAAGAAAATCCAACACCTCTACAACAGAAAGACAAATAATCAAAAAAAAATGGGCAAAGGAAATGAACGGACACTTCGCCAAAGAAGACATTCGAGTGGCCAACAGACACATGAGGAAACGCTTGCAATCAAACCATTAGAGAAATGCAAAACCAAATCACAATGAGATACCATCTCTCTCCGGCATTACTGGCACAAATCAAAAAAACAGGAAATAACAAATGTTGGAAGGGCTGCTGGGAGATTGGAACTCTTATGCACAGCTGGTGGGAATACAAAATGATACAACCATTTTGGAAAATGATATGGCTCTTCCTTAGAAAGCTAGAAATTGAAATACCATATGATCCAGCAATCCCACTTCTAGGAATATATCCTAGAGAAACAAGAGTCATCACACTAACAGACATATGCACACCCATGATCTTTGCAGCATTGTTCACAATATCAAAAAGGTGGAAACAACCTAAGTGCCTTTCAACAGATGAATGGATAAACAAACTGGTATATACACACAATGGAGTATTATGCAATGATAAAAACCAACGATGAATCTGTGAAACATCTCATAACATGGATGAATCTGGAGGGCATTATGCTGACTGAAATCAGGCAATCATGAAAGGAGAAATATTGTATGAGAGCACTACTGTAAAAACTTATGAAAAGGTTTACACACAAAAAGAAACAATCTTTGATGGTTACGAGGGAGGGTAGGGGTCGGGATGGAAAAACACTAAATAGGCAATAGATAAGTAGTAACTTTGGTGAAGGGTAAGGCAATACACAATACTGGGGAAGGCAGCACAAATTGCACAAGGCAAGGTCATGGAAGCGCCATAGACACATCCAAACTCCCTGAGGGTCCAAATTGCTGTGGGGACCGTGGTCTCAGGGAACATTTAGCTTAATTGGCATAGTTTGTGAAGAAAATGTTCTACATTCTACTTTGGTGAGTAGCGTCTGGGGTCTTAAAAGCTTGCGAGCAGCCATCTAGGATCTCCACTGGTCTCACCCCTTTGGGAGCAAGGAAGAAGGAAGAAAACTAAAGATACAAGTGAAAGATTTGTCCAACATACTAATGGACCACATCCACCACGGCCTCCATCAGACTGAGTCCAGTGCAACTAGATGGTGTCTGCTCTGACAGGGATCACAATAGAGGGTCCCAGACAGCGCTGGAGAAAAATGTAGAACAAAATTCTGACTCAAAAAGAAAGATTAGACTTGCTGGCCTGCCAGAGACTGGAGAAGCCCTGAAAGTATGGTCCCCAGACACCCTTTCAGCTAAGTAATGAAGTCACTCCTGAGGTTCACCCTTCAGCCAAAGATTGGACAGGCCCATAAAACAAAACAAGACTAAAGGGGCACACCAGCCCAGGGGCTAGAACTGGAAGGGACGAGAGAGCAGGAAAGCTGGTAATATAGAATCCAAGGTTGAAAAGGGAGAGCGTTGACATATCATGGGATTGTTAACCAATGTCATAAGACAATATGTGTACTAACTGTTTAATGAGAAACTAGTTTGTTTCGTAAACTTCATCTAAAGTACAGTAAATAAATGTAAAAAAATTGATGCGTAGATACAAGGAAGAAATACTCATAACAATTACAGTCCTCGTGTCTGCAACTGGTCATGTGGTCGTAGCTGGTATTTAGAACTACCTTCTTCTACCAACCATTCCATGTTCCCTTTGCACTCAGCAAGCACCTCAGCCATTCATGGTTCTTTGCCTGGTGGGGTGACCCAAACCTTCATTCCTGAAGGATCTGGGTCATCAGGAGTCATGTTGGAATAGGGTTGCTGTAGTTTTCCATTGACTTTAACCACAGGCATGGCAATACTAAGAGACACTCTAAGGGATCTCCTGCATTCCAGATATACTCTTCTTTGCCTTTATTACCTAATATAAAATCCAATTTCCTCTTGGTAACCAGGATCAATTACAGCAGCCAATATGGTAACTCCCTTCTCTGCCTGTTGATACAGAGTCATAAGGAGCCCGAAGTTGTCAGGTGGCATTCTTAACTTCCAGTTCAATGGAATCACTGATGGGTCTCCAGGTAGGCACATTCCTCCCTTTGGAACTAAGATCTCCAGACCTACAGAGGGTTGTGGGGACAGGAAGCAAACATTTTGTGGATGGTGCCATTCACATTTCCACCCCTTGATTCCTGGACCCATGAATCTTGGCTGTGGGAGAAACAACACCATATATTGGGTGCTGGTTTAGAGCATATACAGCCTAATGGAGAACACTGTCCCAACACTGCAAGGTATTGCCACCTAGCTGGCACCATAATTATGTCTTTAAAAGGCTGTTCTATTGTTCTATCAAGGCAGCTGCTTCAGGATGATGCAGAACATGGTAAGACCCGTGAATTCCAGGAGAATGAGCCCATGCCGCACTTCATTTGCTGTGAAGTGAATCCCTTGATCCGAGATGATGCTGTGTGGGATACCATGGTGCTGGATAAGGCATTCTGTAAGTCCATGGATGGTAGTTTTGCACTGAGAATCATGGCCCAGCCAAGTTGACACACAGCCTTAACCATCACAGATCCCATTTATCTATTTTATCTTTTGCTGCTCTTGTTTTTGGTGTCATATCTAAGAACCAGTTATTGAAGACTAGGTCCTGAAGCACTATCCCTATGTTTTCTTCTACGTGTTTTATGGTTTTAGGTCATACGTTTAAATTTTTGTTCTATTTTCAGTTAGTCTTTTAATATGGCGTGAAGTATAGGTCTACCTTCCTTGTTTTGCATGGGGAAATCCAGTTGTCCAGCACGATGTATTAAAACTATTCTTTCCTCATTTGATTGATTTAGCACCCTTGTCAAAAGTGAATTGACCTTCAAAATGTGTGCTTATCTCTAGACTCTCAGTTCTGTTCCTTTGGACTATACGTCTATCATTATTCCAGTGTCAGACTGGTTTGATTACTGTACCTTTGTAATGTTTTGAAATTGGGAAGTATGATTCTTTTTCATGTTTGCTTTGGTTATTTGGGCCCTCTGCAGTTTCATAGAATTTGAAAATTGCCTTTCTCATTTCTGCAAAAAAGGGCGTTGGAGTTTTGATGGGTATTGCATTGAATTTATAGATTGTTTTGGGTTATATTGACATCTTCATAATATTACATCTCCTGATTCATGAACACAGAATATAATCTACATATTTAGGTCACTTTTAAAATTTCTTTCAGTGGTGCTTTATAGTTTTCAGTGTACAAGTATTTCACCTCTCTGGTTAAATGAATTCTTAGGTATTTTATTCTTTTAGATATTATTGTAAATGGAATTATTTTCTTGATTTCCTTTTCAGATTGATTATCGATGATGTGTAAAAATCCTACTGACTTTTGTGGGTTGAACTTGTAATCCTGCCAATTTGCTGAATTCATGTCCTAGCTCTCTTAGCTTTCTTGTGTGGTCTTTAGGGTCTTCAGCATACAGCATCATGTCATGTATATAAAGGGATAGTTTTACTTCTTTCCCAATTTCTTTTTCTAACTTAACAGCTCTGGTTAAAACGCAATCTTCCTCCATTTTGTAAATGCCCTTTATTGAATTGAAGAATTCCCTTCTCTTCCTAACTCAGTGTTTTTATCATGAAATGTTGTTGGATTTTGTCAAAAGCATTTTCTGTGTCCATTGAGATGATTGTGTGGTTCTTTTTCTTTTTTCCTTTAATGTGGTGTATTGCACTGATTGATTTTCTAAAGCTGAACTATCCTTGCATTCCTGGGATAAATCTCACTTGATCATGACGTATAATCCCTTTAATATGCTTTTGATTCAGTTTGCCAATATTTTGTTGATTTTTTTCTTGTACCTATGTTCATCATGGGCACACGTCTCCAATTTTCTTGTGGTGTCTCCCTGGTTTTGTTATCAGGGTAATGCTAACCTCAGAGAAAGAGTTAGGGAGTATTCCTCCTCTTCTATATTTTGAAAATTTTTTAGAAACACCAGTGTCACTTCTGTAAATCTTTGGCAGAATTCCTCAGTGAAGCCACCTAGTTCTGTAGGTTTTTTGTAGATTTTTCATTACTGTTTTAATCTCTTCACTTGTTATGTGTCTGTTGAGCAATTCTATTTTTTTTTTTTATTTTACTGTGTTTTAGGTGAAAATTTACAGTGCAAACTAATTTCTCATTCAAAAATTTATACACAAATAATTTTGTGACATTGGTTTAAATCACCACAATGTGTCAGCACTCTCCCCCTTTCTAGTTATACCCTGGGTTCCCCCTGCCCATTCATCGAGGTTTCCTGTCCCTTACTGCCTTCTTGTCTTTGCTTTTGGGCAAGTGTTGTCCATTTAATCTCATACACTTCATTGTTTTATAGGCCTGTCTAATCTTTGGCTGAAAGGTGGACTTCAGGAGTGAGTTCCTTTCTGACTGTGCAGGCATACCAGGGGCCATAGTCTTACTGTCATAATGCAAGGATAGTTCAGCTTTAGAAAATCAATCAGTGTAATATACCATATTAAAGGAAAAAAGAAAAAGAACCACACAATCATCTCAATGGACATAGAAAATGCTTTTGACAAAATCCAACAACCTTTCATGATAAAAACACTGAGTTAGACTTACTGTCAGGCCAGTAAGTCTGGTCTTTTTTTGTGAATTTGAATTTTGTTCTACATTTTTCTCCCCCCCCGTATGGGACCCTCTATTGTGATCCTTATCAGGGAGGTTGGTGGTGGTAGCCATGCACCACCTAGTTCTTCTGGGCTCAGGCTGGTGGAGGCTCTGATTCATGTGGTCCATTTGTCCTTTAGACTGATATTTTCCTTGTGTCCTTGGTTTTGTTCAATCTCCTTTGTTCCGAACATGATGCGACCAATAGATGTATTTCAGACGGCCGCTTGCAGCCTTTTAGACTCCAGAGGCTACACATCAAAGTAAGATGAAGAACATTTTCTTTATGTACTATGTAATGTCAATTGACCTAGATGTCCCCCGAGACAATGGTCCCCAGCCCTCAGTCCCAGTAACCTGTTTCCTCAAGGTGTTTGGATGTGTCTAGCTAGGAAGCTTCTATGGCTTTGCTTTGGTAATGTTGTACTGACTTGCCCTATATTGTGTGTTGTCTTTCCCTTCACCAGAGTTAACACTTGTCTATTATCTAATTGGTGATTTCTCTTCCACGCACACCCCCCCGCCTTGTAACCATCAAAGATTTTTTTTTCTGTGTGTGAACCTTTTCTTGTGTTTTTATAATAGTGGTCTCACGCGATATCTGCCCTTTTGTGATTGACTTATTTCACTCTGTATAATGTCCTCCAGATGCATTGATGTTGTGACATGTTTCGTGGATTCATCATTGTTTTTTATCATTGCATAATATCCCATTGTGTGTATGTACCATAATTTGTTTATCCATTCATCTGCTGATGGACACTTACGTTGTTTCCATCTTTTTGCTATTGTGAATAATTCTGCAAGGAGCATAGGTGTGCATATGTCTATTCGTGTTGTGGCTCTTATTTCTCCAGGATGTATTTCTAGGAGTGGGATTGATGGATGGTGTTGTATTTCTATTTCTAGTTTTTTTAAGGAGGTGCCATATTGTTTTCCATAGTGATTGTACCATTTTACATTCCCACCAGCATTGCATAAGAGTTCCAATCTCCCCACAACCTCTCCAACATTTGTTATTTTTTTTTTAATTTGTGCCAGTAATGTCTGGATGAGGTGGTATCTCATTGTAATTTTGATTTGCATTTCTCTAATGGCTAATTTTTTTAATGGCTAATGGTCACAAGAATTTCTTCATGTGTCTGTTAGCTGCCTGTCTTCCTTGGTTATGTGTCCGTTCATATTCTGTCCATTTTTAAATTGGATTGTTTGCCTTTTTGGTATTGTGTTGAATTATTCCATATACTTTAGAGGTTAGACCCTTCTTGGATATGCTGTAGCCAAAAATTTTTCCCCAGTCTGTAGGTTCTGTTTTTACTTTTTTGGTGAAGTCTTTTGATGAGCATAAGTGTTTAATTTTTAGGAGCTCTCATTATCTAGTTTATCTTCTGGTGTTCATGCAACATTATAGTTTGTATCAAATTTGTATCATGTATTAGGGCCTCTAGTGTGGTCCCTAATTTTTCTTCCTTGATCTTTGTCATTTTAGGTTTTATATTTAAGCCTTTGATCCATTTTGAGTTAGTTTTTGTGTATGGTGTGAGGTATGAGTCCTGTTTCATTTTTTTTGTAGATGAGCATCCAGTTTTGCCAGCACCATTTGCTAAAAAGACTCATTTCTCCATTTAATGGATTTTGGTTGTTTGTCAAAGATCAGCTGACCACAGGTGGATGGATTTATGTCTGGGTTCTCGATACTGTTTCATTGTTCTGTGTGTCTGTCATTGTACCAGTAACTGGCTGGTTTGACTACCATGGCTGTATAGTAGCTTCTGAGATCAGGTAATATGAGGCCTCCTACTTT
Source organism: Loxodonta africana (assembly GCF_030014295.1). Classification (NCBI taxonomy): domain Eukaryota; kingdom Metazoa; phylum Chordata; class Mammalia; order Proboscidea; family Elephantidae; genus Loxodonta; species Loxodonta africana. The sequence goes on from NC_087369.1 coordinate 97,217,794, forward strand.
GTTCCTTTTTATCAATAGCGCTTTCCTTATCCACGGCCCCTTTCCTTTCCATATGAAGTTGGTGATTAGTTTTTCCATCTCGCTAAAGAATGCTGTTGGTATTTGGATCAGGATTGCATTATATCTGTAGATCACTTTGGGTGTGATTGACGTTTTCACAATGTTGACTCTTCCTATCCATGAACATAGTATGCTTTTCCATTTATGTATGTCTTTTTTGGTTTCTTGCAGTAGTGTTTTGTACTTTTCTTTGTATAGGTGTTTTATGTCCCTGCTTAGACTTATTCCTAAGTATTTTAACTTTTTAGGGGCTATATAAATGGTATTGTTTTCCTGATATCTTTTTCAAAGCTCTTGTTGGTTTATAAGAATCCAACTGATTTTTGTATGTTGATCTTGTATCCTGCTACTCTGATGAATCTATTAGTTCCAGTAGTTTTCTTGTGTAATCTTTGGGGTTCTCTGTGTATAGGATCATATTATCTGTGAACAGGGATAGTTTCACTTCTTTTCCAATTTGGTTGCCTTTTATTTCTTTATTCTGTCTATTCTTGGGTTAATGTCAGAAGTTTGTGTTTCTAGGAATATGTCCATTTAACATACATTACCTTATTTTTTGGTGCACATTTTTTTTTAGGATCTATTGTAATTTCCCCACTTATCTGATTTTAGATATCTGCATCTTCTTCCCCCCCCCCCCTTTATTTTTTGGTCAGTGTAGCTAAAGCATTGTCTATTTTATTAATCCTTTCAACAACACCAACCAGAAAAACCCTTTGCTTTCATTGATTTTTTTCTGTTGTTTTTTTATTCTCTGTTTCCTTTAGCTCTGCTCTGGTCGTTATTATCTACTTCCTTCTGGTTGCTTTGGGTTTGGTTTGCTCTTCTTTTTCTATTCTTCAAGTTGTAAAGTTAGGTTATTCATTCATGATCTTTCTTCTTTTATAAGTAGGCGTTTACATCTTTAAGTTTCCCTTTGAGCACTATGCTCCCTGTGTCCCATAAATTTTTATATACTGTGTTTTCATTTTCATTCAGCTCTAAATATTTTCTTATTTCTCTTTTGGTTTCTTTCTTGACCTATTGTGTTTATGGAAAATATTGTGTTTATTTTCCACATATTTGTGTTTTCCAAATTTCTTTCTGTTATTGATTTCTTTTTTACATAATATTTTATTACTTTTTTGGTGAAAGTTTACACAGCAAACTAGGTTCCCATTTGGCATTTTCTATACAAATTGCTCAGTGACTTTAGTTATACTTTTCACAATGTGTCAACATTCTCTTTAATTCCATTCTGATTTTTCCATTTCTGTTACTCTGATTTCCCTCTCTCCTTATCTTCTCATCTTTGCTTTAGAGTAATAGTTGACCTTTTGGTCTCACATAAATTTTTTTAATGGAACACCATACTCACAGCTGATATCCTTTATTTTGTGTGTTAATCTGTGATTTCACTAAAAGGTGACCTCAAGTACATTTTGACTCAAAGTTTGAAGAGTATCTCAGGGTAATGGTCTCAGGGAGTCCTTTAGTCTCAACTGGTCCTGTAAGTCTGGACTTTTTAAGAACTTGAGTTCTGTTCCACATTTTTCTCCTGTTCTATCATGGTCCATCTATTGTGGCCCAACTCAGAACAATCAGTAGTGGTATCAGGGTAGATGAGGTAGTGGCTATAACTGTGCTTTACAAACATATTTTTCATTATCTCCCCCTTAAAAAGAGTCTTTTAAAATATAGCTCAGCTGCTAACCAAAAGGTTGGCAGTTCGAGTTCACCAGCCACTCCTTGGAAACCCTATGGGACAGTTCTACTCTGTCCTATAGGGTTGTTACGAGTTGGAAGGGCCTTGAAGGCAATGGGTATACATGAAATTTTAATATCATAGATATATTCTATATCTTGTATTGTGGCCCCTTGGATGCCACATTGTGATTATAATATCTACTTTTTTTCATTTTTACTATGTAAATTGTTGTTATATCTAGGAATTTTTCACATTCTCAAGAACTGTTTTCATCCCCTTGAGGGAGGTATTGCCCCACTTGAGAATGCATGCTTGAAAGCCAAGATAAATGGGGGTTTATCTCCATCCATCAAAAGACATATATTAGAATGTTCATAGAAGCTTTATTTATATTTGCTCAAACTGGACACTACTCAGATATGCCTTAACTGGCATGTGGTTAAACATATTGTGAAGATCCTGGGTGGTGCAAATGGTTAAGCACTAGACTTCTAACCAAAAGGCAACTGTAGTTGTGTCTATATTGAAAATATGTGCCTGCACAAACTTATCTGAGTTTACACGTACATATAGATACTCCTGTCTGTTCTCACAAATGTATACACCTGTACCTACCTATATAGCTATATGTCTATACCTATGCAGGTGTGATCATAAACTCATTTTTTTGGTCTTTGTTGTAGTTGTTGTCGTCTTATATATGTCAAATTCTTTAGCACAGGCATCCTTTGATCTTGAGTGCTTTTCAGAGACATCATTTACTTTGCTCATGGTGTGCTCATTACACCCACATTTTGTGCCAATTTTCCCATCACCAAACATACAAGTAGGAAGTAAGGCCAAGATGGCAGAATAGTCAGATGCTTCTGGTGGTTTCCCTTAGAACAAAGACCTGAAAAAACAAGTGAATCGACTATATATATATGACAATCTAAGAACCCTGAATATCAAAGGCAAAGGTGAGAAATCTGACTGAGTGGAAGGGGGAGGGAGAGACGGTTCAGATGCAGTAAGGAGTTGCCAGGTCTGACACAGTGGGAATTGGCACCCTGGACGTGGGATCAGCTGGAGTCTCTGGTGAGGCAAGCAGTGGCGTTTGGGACTCATTTTCCACATTGGGAGAGACCAATTGGTGGACAGTCTACTCAAACCTCCAGAACCAGTGAGAAGCAGCCCTCAATCGACAAAAGGCAAGTACATGTGCTTAACCTACTGTGCAGATCAAAACACACCCCTTTTGGGAAGAACCTCTCTCCCATTTCCCTGCCCCCTCCCTGTTCTGCACCAGGTCCTGGGCTGGCTTGAGCAACTGTTGCTTCCCCTAGGCTGGAAGTAGGGCCCCTCATGTGCCCCGCGTCATTCTCCTGGCCTGGGAGAGAGAACAAATTAACAAACAGGAAAAAATAATCTGTCAGCTCCCCTAAGTTGGGAACTCAGGGCAGGCACAGCTCCTTTGCCTAAGCACAGGCATAAGGTGTCCACAGACTTTGAAGGCCTTTCATCCCTGCATAGACCTGTGTGGGCCCTTTTCAACAGCGTAGGCCCTCAATAGCACAGTACGACAGTGTATATACCTGAAGCCTAACTTCACTCTATCAGCTATATGGTGGAGTGGTAGGTTCATGACATTTGACACCGATCTGCCCATTAAGCAGAGGATAAATGGTGCCTCCCAGTCCTTACAACCAACAGCATTGGATGCTCAAAGTGTAGCCATGTAGCCACCTGTATGATTGTTAAAATTGTGTGTCAACTTGGCTGGGCCCTGATTTTCAGTGTTTATATGTGATCACTCCATGATTGAATTTTCTGTGAGTGGCCAATCAGCTGAAAGGGAGTTTCCTGGGGGGGGGGGGGTGGCTGCATTCAAATATAAGCAGATATTTTGGCTTTTTTGCTCACTCTGGATCCTGTGCTGCCTCCTGTTCATTTGACCTCTGGCTCTTGGGACCTACACTATCAGCTTATCTGCAGATCTTGGGATTCATCTATCTTCACTGCTTGAGAGCAGGAGCATTGCTCTCCAACCTGCCATTCTTGGGTTTGCCAGACCCTGCACCTACATGAACTGAGAGAAGCCTCTATCCTGATGTTTAGGGATGTTTCAACCTCTACAATTGCCTGAGCTGTTTCCTTGATTGATATAGATCTCTCTCTCTCTCTCTCTCTCTCTCTCTCTCTATATATATATATATTTGTGCACTTTACCAGTTTTGCTTCTCTAGGGAACCCAGACTAAGACAATCTGCAAAAGGGGTCCAAGAAAAAGTGGTGCCTTCCAGTCCTTACAGGCAACAGCATTGGGTGCCTGTAGTCTGGCTGCAAAACCCACTCACCTACCCACTGTAGGGAACAGGGACACACTTTCCTCCAAGGCACTCAGGGACACCTGAGCTGAATCTATGCAAGAAAAGTAAATGAACTCCTGGGCTCACATGCTTAGTAACAAATCTAACCACCTGGTGCCAGAACCTGAACACTTCAAAGGCACCAATTATCAAACTAGCTCACACAAGCAGCTTATTTGGGTGTATCAAAACAAAACAAAAAGCTAGGACACATTAAGCAAGCATAAAATAAATAAATATGACAACTTATTGATGGCTCAGAGGCAACAGTCAATCACATAAAGAGGCAGACCATGGTGGCCTTGGCAAGACACCAAACAAATAACCAAGAAATCTTCTGGAGGAAGAGAATTTCTTGGAATTACCAGAGGTAGAATACAAAAGATTAATACACAGAACTCTTCAAGAGATCAGGAAGGAGATCAGGCAAAATGCAGAACAAGCCAAAGAACACACAGACAAAGCAATATAAGAACTTAAGATTATAGAGGAGCACAATGGCAAAGTTAACAGGCTGCAGGACTTCACAGAGAGACAGCAAACAGATCTTCAGATGATTAAGAAACTGTCAGAATTAGACAACTCAATAGAAGCCATAGGAGCAGAATTGAGGCAATGGAAGTCAGAATTAGTGAGATTGAAGATAAAGCACTTTACACCAATTTATTTGAGGAAAAATTAGATGAAAGTTTTTTTTTTTATGAAGAAACTCTAAGAATTATGTGGGACTCTATCAAGAGGAATAACCTATGAGTGATTGGAGTACCAGAATGGGGGGGGGGAGTAACAGAAAATACAGAGAGAATTTTTGAAGATTTGTTGTCAGAAAACTTTCCTAATATTTTGAGAAATGAGAAGACAGCTATCCAAGATGCTCATCAAACACCACACAATGTAGATCCCAAAAGAAAGTCATCAAGACATATTATTATCAAATTTCCCAAAACCGAAGATAAAGAGAGACTTTTAAGAGCAGCTAGGGATAAGCGAAAAGTCATCTACAAAGGAGAGTCAATAAGACTAAGCTCAGGCTATTCAGCAGAAATCATGCAGGCAAAAAGGCAATGGGAAGACATATATAAAGCCTTGAAGAAAAAAAAAATTGCCTGTCAAGAATTACATATTCAGCAAAACTGTCTCTCATATATGATGGTGAAATTAGTGCATTTTCAGATAAACAGAAGTTTAGGGAATTTGCAAAAACAAAAAAAAAAATTACAAGAAATACTTAAGGGAGTCCTCTGGTTAGAAAATCAATAACATCAGATAACAACCCAAGACTAGAACACAGGACAGAGCAACCAGATATCAACCTAGATAGGGAAGTCACAAAAATAAATCAAAGCTAAAACACTGAATATAGGGAAATGGAGACATCAATATCTAACAGATGACAACATTAAAACAGAAAAAGAGGTATTAAAAATATAGTCATAGATCTTTCATATGGCGAGGAAGTCAAGGGGATATAAATAAATAAAAGATTAGTTTAAACTTAGAAAAATAGGGGTAAATATTAAGGTAGTCACAAAGGAAACTAGCAGTCCTACACATCAAAATAAAATATGAGAAAAACATAAAGACTCAGCACATACAAAATCAACAACAAAAACATGAAAAGAAAATACATAAAGAAAAATGACTCAGCACAGAAAAGTAAGTGGAACAAAGAAACTGTCAACAACAACAAAAAAGACATCAAAATGACAGCACTAAACTCATTGAAAAAACCAGTTAAAAAAAAAACAATGAAAAGAAAATACATAAAGGAAAATGACTCAGCACAGAAAATTAAGTGGAACAAAGAAGCTGTCAACAACAACAAAAAAAGACATCAAAATGACAGCACTAAACTCATCCATAATTACGCTGAATGTAAATGGACTAAATGCACCAATAAAGAGATAGAGAGTGGCAGAATGGATTAAAAAACATAATCCATCTATGTGTTGTCTACAGGAGACACAGCTTAGACTTAAAGACACAAGCAAACTAAAACTCAAAGGATGTAAGAAAATATTTCAAGCGAACAACAATCAGAAAAGAGCAGGAGTTTCAATGTTAATTTCTGACAAAATAAACTTTGAAGTAAAATCCACCACAAAGGGTAAGGAAGGATACTACATAATGATTAAAGTGTCAATACAGCAGGAGGACATAACCATAATAAATGTTTACTCACCCAATAACAGGGCTCCAAAATACATAAAACAAACAATAACAGCATTGAAAAGTGAAATAGATACCTCCACAATAATAGTAGGAAACTTCAACACACAGCTTTCGTTGAAGGAGAGAACATCCAGAAAGAAGCTCAATAAAGACATAGAAGATCGAAATGCCATAATCAACCAACTTGACCTCATAGCCGTATACAGAACACTCTACCCAACAGCAGCCAAGTATACTTTCTTTTCCGATTCACGTGGAACATTCTCCAGAACAGACCACATATTAGGCGATAAGGCAAGCCCTAACAGAATCCCAAGCATTGAAATATTACTAAGCATCTTTTCAGATTATAAAATCATAAAAGTAGAAATCAATAACAGAAAAAGCAAGGAAAAAAAATCAAACACATGGAAACTGAACATCAAAAGACTTCACCAAAAGAGTAAAAAGACAACCTAGAGACTGGGAAAAAAATTTTTTGGTTACTACAAATCTGATCAGTGTCTAATCTATAAGATACTGCAAAACCTCAACAACCAAAAGAGAAATAACCCAATTATAACATGGTAAAGGATACGAACAGGCACTTCACCAAAGAAGACATTCAGGCAGCTGACACATCAAAATTACAATGAGATACCACGCCACCGAGACAATAATGACACCAATCCAAAAAAACAAAAAATAACAAAAATCAATTGGGTGCTTCCTTAAAAAGCTAGAAATAGCAACAATCCCACTCTGTGGTATATATGCTAGAGAAATAAGAGCCCTCACATGCTTAGATACGTGCACACCCATGTTCATTGCAGTACAGTTCACAGTAACAAAAGGATGGGAACAACCTAAGTGCCAATCAACACATGAATGGATAAACATATTACAGTATATTCACACAATGGAATACTACCCAATGATAAAGAACAACAATGAATCTGCAAAACATCTCATAACATGGATGAATCTGGAAGGCATTATGCTGAGTGAAATTAGTCAGTCTCAAAAGGACAACTATTGTATAAGACCACTATTATAAGAACTCAAGGATAGGTTTAAACACAAAAGAAAACATCGATTGATGGTTACGAGGGTGGGGAGGGAGGGAGAGGGGTATTCACTAACTAGATAAAGTAGATAAGAATTATTTTAGGTGAAGGGATGGACAACACAATACAGGGCAAGTCAGCACAACTGGACTAGACAAAAAGCTAAGAAGCTTCCTGAATACAACAAAACACTTAGAGGGACAGAGTAGCGGGGGGGGGGGGTCAGGGGACCATGGTTTCAGGGAACATCTAGGTCAATTGGCATAACAAAGTTTATTAAGAAAATGTTCTGCATTCCATTTTCATGAGTGGCATCTGCAGCCCATTTTGGTGAGTTGGGTCCGGGTCTTAAAAGCTAGTGAGCTGCCATCTAAGATACATCAATTGGTCCCAGCCCACCTGGAGCAAAGGAGAATGAAGAACACCAAAGAAACAAGGAAAATATCAGCCCAAGAGACAGAAAGGGCTGTATAAACCAGAGACTCTATCAACCTGAGGCCAGAAGAACTAGAGGGTGCCCAGCTACCACCAATGACCTCCCTGACAGGGAACACAAGAGGGAGTCCCTGATGGAACCGGAGAAAAGTGGGGTGCAGAACTCAAATTCATTAAAAATACCAGATTTGATGGTCTGACTGAGTCTGGAGGGACCCGGAAAGACACAGCCCCCGGACTCTCTGTTAGCCCAGAACTGAAACCATTCCTAAATCCAACTCTTCAGACAAAGATTACACTGGAGAATAAGACATAAAATGATACTCATGAAGAGAGTGATTTTTAGCTTAAGTAGATACAAGAGACTAAACAGGCAGCTCCTGTCCAGAGTCGAGACAAGAAGGCAAAAGGGACAGGAGCTGGATGAATGAACGTGGGAAATCCAAGGTGGAAAGGAAGAGTGTGTTGTCATATTACAGGGAAAGCAACTAGGGTCACATAACAAAGTGTGTATAAATTTTTGTATGAGAAACTAACTTGAACTGTAAACTTTCACTTAAACCACAATAAAAAATGAAAAGGGAAAAAATTTATTTACTAAGACACAGTTTTATACTTAGTAAATAACGAAGTTATTTTACATAACTTGTTTAATACGGACTACTTTACATAACTTATTTAACATGTACAGGAGCTCATGAAGGTATTATTATTGCTTCCAACAAAATGGTTAGCGTTTAAATAACCTACTCTAGATCATATAGAAGCAAGGATGGCAAAACTTTGTCTTATTTTGGATACGTCGTCAGGAGACACCAATCACTGGAAAAGCACATCATGTTTGATAAAGTGGAGGGTCAGAGGAAATGAGGGGAGTCCTTCATGAGATGGATTGGCACAGTGCCCACAACAATGGGCTCAAATATACAAATGATTGTGAGGATGGCACATGACTAGGCAATGCATAGTCGTGCATAATGTGATCGCGAGTTGAGTCCCACTCGATGGCATTTAAAAATAACAGATAATACTACCGCTAAGTGACAGAACTTGGACTCATACTCAGGTTTTTCTGATTCCAGCTGTGAGGCTATGCTGCCTACCATTTCCCAATATATAATACACTCACATACACATTCATAACTATATGCTTATTTATGAGTTTAAAAAAACTTTTCTTCTCCCATCTGGTATTGTTTATCTATTTCTTTACAAAGTACAAAAATGTAATAAACACAAATATCACACACAAAAAAATTGACTAGTATCTTCAATCTAAAATGTGCTCCCTCCTCCCCCTCCTCTCCCTGGAATCCTTCAATGAACATTGGTCTCTCTCTATATATATGTTATTGTCTTCTCATAAAAGAAACCCTTTGCCGTCAAGTTGATAGTGACCCTACAGGGCAGAGTAGAATTGCCCCATAGGGTTTCCAAGGAGCAGCTTCTGGATTTGAACTGCTGACCTTTTGATTAGCAGTCAGCCAGGCTCTTAACCACTGCACCACCAGGGCTCCAGGGATTATAAAAGAGGGATCATACAATATTTATCCTATATGCTTGACTTATTTCACTTAACATCGTGCACTCCAGGTCTGGCCATGTTATAATATGTTTCATAGACTCATCATTGCTCTTCCTAGTTGCATTATATGTACGTACCACATTTTGCTTATTTATTTATCCACTGATAGGCCCTTGTTCTCATTTTTTTGCTAATGTAAATAAATCTGCAATGAACATAAGTGTGCATATGTCTGTTCATGTCACTCCTTTTAGGTCTCTAGATTATATACCTAGGAGTGGGATTGCTGGATCATAGGTTAGTTCTATTTCTAGTTAATTGAGGAAACATCTCAAAAAAAGCACCATTTCTATAGTGATTGTACCATTTTACAGTCCCACCATCAATGGATAAGAGTTTCAATCTCCCCACATCCTCGCCAACACTTTTTTTAAATTACTGCCATTTTAGCTGGGGTGAGACGGTATCTCATTGTAGTTTTGATTTGTATCTATTGGCAGTGTTTTTTTTTTAATGACTAACGATCCTGAGCATCTTTTCATTTGTTTGTTGGCCACTTGAATATCCTCTTTGTTGAAGCATCTGTTCATGTCCTTTGCCCATTTTTAATTACATTGTTTGTCTCTGTTGTTGAGTTGTTGAAGTTTTCTATATGTTGTAGAGATTATGCTCTTATCAGATAAGTTGTTACCAAAGATCTTTTCCCAGTCTTTTTACTCCTTTGATAAAGTCTTTTTGATGACCATAAGTTTTGGAGTCTTATAAAGTCCCATTTATCTATTTTGTCTCCTTATATTTGTGCATTTTTTGTTTGTTATGCTATTTTTACAAAAGATTTGGTCCCATAGTTTTCTCTCTCTGTTTTCTTCCATGATTTTTATAGTTCTAGATTTAACATTTAGGACTTTGATCCATTTTGAGTTAGATTTTGTGTATTGTGTGAGGCATAGATCCAGTTTCATTTTCTGCAAGTGGGTATACACTTTTGCCAGCACCATTTATTAAAGGACTGTTTCTGACCCATTGAATGGACTTTGATCTCTTGTCAAAAATCAGTTGTCCATAGGTGTCTGCATTTATTTTTGGTTTCTTAATTTTATTACTCTGGTCTACATGTTTATTGTTGAACCAATACCGGGATGTTTTGATTACAGTGGGTGTATAGTATATTTTCATATCAGGAGGTGTGAGGCTTTTTATTTAGTTCCTCTTCAATATTGCTTTGACTATTTGGGGTTTCTTTCCTTTCCATATGAAGCTGGTCATTAATTTTTTCATTTCAGTAAAGAATGTTGTTGGGATTTGTATCAGGATTGAAATGTATCTGTAGATCACTTTAGGTAGAATTGATATTTTCACTATATTAAGTCGAGTCAATTCTGACTCATAGCGCCCTATAAGACAGAGTAGAACTGCCCCATAGGGTATTCAAGGAATGGCTGGTGAATTTGAACAGCTTACCTTTTGATTAGCAGCCAAGCTCTTAACCACTGTGCCACCAGAGCTCCAACCCAATGCTGTCAAGTCTATTCCAACTCATTCCTATGTATTTTATCATGGGGGGGGGGGGCTAGTATAAATGGCATTTTTTTTTCAGAATACTCCTTGTTAATGTAATGTTTTTCAAGAGCATAAAAGATGACTATACACATGAACCTCAGCAGCTAGAATACATATTTTACATCCCTGGAAAGAGGCAATGAGGAAACTCAATATCATAAGTCAGAACAAGGCCAGGGACCAACTGCCGAACAGATCATCAATTGCTTGTATGCAAGTTCAAGTTGAAGCTGAAGAAAATTAAAACAAGTCCACGAGATTCAAAGCATGTCCTCGAATATACTGCACTTAAATTTGGAGACCATCTCATGAATATACTTAATGCATTGAACGCTAATGACTGAATACCAGACCAGTTGTGGGATGATATCAAGGACATCATTTATGAAGAAATAAAAAGGCCAATAAAAAGACAGGGAAGAAAGAAAAGACTAAGTGGTTGTCAGAAGAGGCCCTGAATCTTGCTCATGAATGTAGAGTAGCTACAGCAAATAGAAGATATGATGAAGTAAAAGAGTTGAACAGAAAATTTCAAAGGATAGCACGAGAAGACAAAGTAAAGTGTTACAGTGAAATGTGCGAAGACCTGGAGTTAGGAAACCAAAGGGGAAGAACACACTCAGGACATCTCAAGCAAAAAAACTGAGCAAAAAATTCAAGTCTCGAGTTGCAATATTGAATTTCGATTCTATGGGCAAAATATTGAATGATGCATGAGGAATCAAAAGAAATTGAAGGAATACAGAGTCACTGTACCGAAAAGAACTCGTGGACATTCAGCCATTTTAGGTGGTAGCATATGATCAAGAACCAATAATTTTGAAGGAAGAAGCCCAAGCTGCACTGAAGGCATTGGTGTAAAACAAGGCTGCAGGGATTGATGGAAGAGCAATTGAGATGTTTCAACAAATGGATGCAATTCTAGAAACGATTACTCATCTATACCAAGAAATTTGGAAAACAGATACCCGGCCAACTGAATGGAAAAGATCCATATTAATACCCATTCCAAGGAAAGGTGATCAAAAAGAATATGGAAATTATCAAACAATATTATTAATATCACATGCAAGCAAAATTTTGCTGAAGACAATTCAAAAAAGTTTGCAGCAGTACATAGAAAGGGAACTTCCAGAAATTCAAGCCAGATTCAGAAGAGGACGTGGAACAAGGGATATCACTGCTGATGTCAGATAGATCCTGGTTGAAAGCAGAGAATACCAGAAAGATGTTTACCTAAGTTTTATTCACTATGCAAAGGCATTCAACTGTATGGATCATAACAAATTATGGATAACCTTGTGAACAATGGGAATTCCAGAACACTTAATTAAGCTCATGTAGTACGTGTGCATAGAGCAAGAGGTGGTTGTTTGAACAGAAAAGGGGGATACCGCATGGTTTAAAATCAAGAGAGTTGTGTGTCAGGGTTGTAATCTTTCACTATACTTATTCAATATGTACGCTGGCCAAATAATCTGAGAACCTGGAATATATGAAGAAAAACATAGCATCAGGATTGGTGACTCATTAACAACCTGCGATATGCAGATGACACAAACTTGCTTGCTGAAAGCAGAGGACTTCAAGCACTTACTGATGAAGATCAAATATTACAGCCTTCAGTATGCATTACACCTCAACATAAAAAAACAAAAATGCTTACAACTGGACCGATAAGCAACATCATGATAAACAGAGAAAAGATTGAAATTGTGAAGAATTTCATTTAACTGGAATCCACAATCAACACCCATGGAAGCACCAGTCAAGAAATCAAAGGACTTATTGCATTAGGCAAATCTGCTGCAAAAGACCCCTTTAAAGCATTGAAAAGAAAAAATGTTACTTTGAGTACTAAGGTGCATCTGACCCAAGCCATGGTATTTTCAATAGCCTCATATACATGCAAAAGCTGGACAATGAATAAGGAAGACCAAAGAAGAATTGGTGCCTTTCAGTTCTGGTGTTGGCGGAGAATATTGAATATACCATGGACTACCAGAAGAATGAACAAACCTGTCCTTGGAAAAATTACAGCCAGAATGCTCATTAGAAGCAATGATGGTGAGACTTCTCAAATAGTTTGGATATGTTATCAGGAAGGACCAGTCCCTGGAGAAGGACATCATGCTTGGTAAAGTGGAGGGTCAGCAAAAGAGAGGAAACCCTCAATGAGATGGATTGACACAATGGCTGCAACAATGTGCTCAAGCATAGCAAGGATTGTGAGGATGGCGCGGGACCAAGGAGTGTTTTGTTCTGTTGTACATAGGGTCACAATGAGTTGGAAATGACTCAACAACACCTGAAAACTACAGCAACAATGTAAAGAAACTCAACCAATGTTTGCATATTGATCTTGTACCCTGTAAAGTTGCTTAATTCTTCTATTAATTCCAACAGTTTTCTTATGGAATCTTTAGGGTCCACTACGGATGCTAACCAAAGGGTCGGCAGTTCGAATCCGCCAGGTGCTCCTTGGAAACTCTATGAGGCAGTTCTACTCTGTCCTATAGGGTTGCTATGAGTCGGAATCGACTCGACAGCACTGGGTTTTTTGTGTGTGTGTGTGTATAGGATAGGGAGCCCTGGTGGTGTAGTGATTAGGAGCTGGTCTGCTAACCCAAAGACTGGCAGTTCAAATCCACCAGGCACTCCTTGAAAACCCTATGGGGCAGTTCTACTCTGTCCTATAGGGTCACTATGAGTTGGAATCGACTCAATGGCAGTGGGTTTCTGTTTATTCATAGGATCATGTCATCTGCAAATAGAGATAGTTTTACTTCTTCATTTCCAATTTGGATACCTTTTATTTCTCTTTCTTGCCTTATTGCTCTGGCTAGGACTTTAAGTGCAATATAGAATAAGAGTCGTGATAATGGGCATCCTTGTCTCAGTCATGTTCTCAATGGGAAGGCCCTCAGTTATGGGTCGTTTAGATTTTCTACCTCTATTTGTGTTAGTTTAGGTAAGTAGTATGTTCCTAGGAATTTGTCCATTTCAGCTAGGTTTTCAAATTTGTTGGAGTACACTTTTTCATAGTAATTTGTTACGATCTCTGTCTCAGTTGGATATGTTGTAATGTCTCCAGTTTCATTTCTTAATTTGCTTATTTGCCTCTTCTCCTTTTTGTTTTCTTTCTTTTTTTTGTCAGTCCAGTCAGTTGTCTATTTCATTTATCCTTTCAAAAAACCAACTTCTGGTTTTGTTGATTCTGTTTTTTTAAATATTTTCTATTTTGTTTATTTCTGCCCTGTTCTTTATTATTTCCTTTTTCTGGTAGCTTTAGGCTTTTTTGTTTGTTTGTTTTGCTCTTTTCTGTTTGTTCAAGTTGTTGGTTTAAATTATTGATTTTGGATATTTTCTCTTCTTTAATGTAGGCATTTATTGCTATGAATTTCCCTCTGAATATTGCTTTTGCTGTTTCCCAAAGGTTTTGATGTATTATTTTCATTTCTGTTTGATTTTAAGAATTTTTTTAATTTCACTTTTGATTTCATCTATGACCAATAGTGTTTTAGTAGTGTATTATTTAGTTTCCATGTATTTTTATTTCCTTATTTTTCTTGTTCTTTGATATATAGCTTCATATTGGTATCCTCAGGGAAGAGGCACAATTTCAATCTTTTTAAATTTGTTGAGGGGTTTGTGTCCTAGCATATGGCCTATTTTGGAAAATGAGTATTGTTCTGATGATGAGTTGAATGGTATATGTACGCCCGTTAGGTCAAATTGGCTAATGGTTTTATGTAAGATCTCAACATCTTTAGTGATCTTCTTTTTAAATGTTCTGTCTAGAATTGAAAGTGGTGTGTTGAAGTTCCCAAATATTGTAGAGCTGCCTATTCCTCTTTTCATCTTAGTATTTGTTTCAAGTATCTTGGAACATTGCTGTTAGGTGCATATGTATTTACAATTGTTCTATCTTCTTGCTGGACTGACTCTTTTATTATTGTGTAATGTCCTTCTTTATCTCTTGAAAAATATTTTGATTTAAAGTCTATTTTAACATGGCTTAAACAGTATACAAAACATTGCTAACAATTCACAAACACCAGAAGAGAAACTAGATAACTGGGAGCTCCTAAAAATCAAACATCTAAGCTCATTCAGACTTCACCAAAAGAGTAAAAAGATTACCTACAGACTGGGAAAAAGTTTTTAGCTATGACATTTCCCATCAGCATCTGATCTCTGAAATCTACATGATACTGCAAAAACTCAACAACAAAAAGACAAATAACCCAAATAAAAAATAGGCAAAGGATATGACCAGGCACTTCACTAAAGATGGCATTCAGGTAGCTAACAGATACATGAGGAAATACGATCAGTAGCCATTAGAGAAATGCAAATCAAAACTACAATGAGATTCCATCTCACTCCAACAAGGCTGGCAATAATCCCAAAAACATGAAATAATAAATGTTGGAGAGGTTGTGGAGAGACTAGAACTCTTATACACTGTTGGTCGGAATGTAAAATGGTACAACCACCTTGGAAATAGATTTAGCACTTCCTTAAAAAGCTAGAAATAGAACTCCCTTCCAATCCAGCAATCCCGCTCCTTGGAATATACGCTAAAGACATAAGAGCTTTTACACAAACAGATATATGCACACCCATGTTCATTGCAGCACTGTTTACAATAGCAGAAAGAAGGAAGCAACCAAGGTGCCCATCAATGGATGAATGGATAAATAGATTATGGTATATTCACACAATGGAGTACTATGCATCGATAAAGAACAATGGTGAATCCATGGAACATTTCATAACATGGAGGAATCTGGGAGGCATTATGCTGAGTGAAATTAGTCAGTTGCAAAAGGACAAATATTGTATGAGACCACTATTATAAGAACTCGAGAAATAGTTTAAACAGAGAAGAAAATATTCTTTGATGGTTACAAGAGTGGGGAGGGAGAGAGGGAGGGGGTATTCACTAATTAGATAGTAGACAAGAACTATTTTAGGTGAAGGGAAAGATGACACACCATACAGAGAGGTCAGCACAACTGGACTAAACCAAAAGCAAAGAAGTTTCCTGAATAAACTGAACGCTTCGAAAGCCAGTGTAGCAGGAGCAAAGGTTTGGGGACCATGGATTCAGGGGACGTCTAGGTCAATTGGCATAATAAAATCTGTTAAGAAAACATCCTGTAACCCACTTCGGAAAGTGGCGTCTGGGGTCTTAAACGCTAGCAAGCATCCATCTAAGAGGCATCAATTGTTCTCAACCCACCTGGACCAAAGGAGAATGAAGAACACCAAAGACACAAGGTAATTATGAGCCCAAGAGACAGAAAGGACCACATAAATCAGAGACTACATCAACTGAGACCAGAACTAGATGGTGCCCAGCTACAGCTGATAACTGCTCTGGCAGGGAACACAACAGAGAACCCCTGAGGGAGCAGGAGAGCAGTGGGATGCAGACCTCAAATTCTCGTAAAAAGACCAGACTTAATGGTATGACTGAGACTAGAAGGACCCTGGAGGTCATGGTCCCCAGACCTTCTGTTATCCCAAGACAGGAACCATTCCCAAAGCCAACTCTTCAGACAAGGATTGGACTGGACAATAGGATAGAAAATGGTACTGGTGAGGAGTGAGCTTCTCGGATCAAATAGACATATGAGACTATGTGGTCATCTCCTGCCTGGAGGGGAGATGAGAAGGCAGAGGGGGACAGAAGCTGGCTGAATGGACACGGCAACACAGTGTGGAGAGGAGGAGTGTGCTGTCTCATTAAGGGGAGAGCAACTGGAAGTATATAGCAAGGTGTATATAAATTTTTGTATGAGAGACTGACTTGATTTGTAAACTTTCACTGAAAGCACGATAAAAAAAATTTTTTTTAAGTCTATTTTATCTAATATCAGTATAGCCACTCCTGCTCTTTTTTGTTTAGGGGTTGCATGGAATTTTTTTTTCCATTCATTTATTTTTAATCTGCTTGTGTTCTTATTTCTATGGTGTGTTTCTTGTAGATACTAAAAGGATGGATCATGATTTTTTATCCATTCTGCCACTGTCTTTGGCATTGGGAGTTCAGACCATTTATATTTAAGGTTAATACTGAAAATAAAGTGTATACGTCATAAATTCCGCTTTTTTTTTTTTTTTTGAGTTGTTCATAGCTCTTCGTCTTTATTTTCTCATTTTTCTGTTATTATTTGTATTTGGCTGCTTACTTGGGATGAGCCTTTTTGATGTCTTCCTTCTTTCCTTCAGTGAATTTTTCCAGGTGATTTCTTAGTGGTTGCCACACATATTACATTACACAATTTGCAGTTGCAACAGCATTTAATAGATGAACAACAGGTAATATAAAACATTAGCATATTATGTCTACTTCTGATTTGCCTATCCCTTCTCAATTTCTGTTGGTGAGTCTCCATTAACATATTGTTCAGCCTATATCTGATAGGTTCACTTTGTACTTATTTCTTGCAAACTTGGTGTTGTATTGCTTGTGGGATTAAATTATTGAGTTTATTCTCTGAAAATATTGTATAATTGGTCCTTACAACTGTCCATGTTATTGTGCTTTGGATTCCTCTCTCTCTCTTATTTTTTCCCTCCAGGTACAGATTTAAGAGCTCGGCTGCTAACTGAAAGGTTGGCAGTTCAAATCCACCAGCCACTCCCTACAAGCCCTATGGGGCAGTTCTGCTCTGTCCTATAGGGTTGCTATGAGTCAGAATCAACTCAACAGCAATGGATTTTTTCTTTTTTTGTATTTGAGTATTTGTTTAATGTTCTTGCCTTTCCATTTGGAGAACTCCCTTGAGTAATGCTTGCAGAGCTGTGCCGGTAGTGGCAAATTCTCAGAGCTTCTGTTTGTTTGGGTATGTCTTGATTCCTCCCTCATTTTTGAATGACTTTGCTGGGTAAAGAATTATTGGTTGGCAATTGTTTGCATTCAATATTTTATATGTCTAGAGTTTCTGGGGAGAAATTCGCACTGATTCTTAGGAAGGACCCTTGGTATGTTATATTGTGTTTTTCTCTTGGTGCTTCCAGAATTCTCTCTTTGTCTTTGGTTTTAAGGCTTTTTATTAGAATGTGGCATGGAGTTGTATTTTTTGTGTTTCTTCTAATTGGAGTTTATGTAGCTTCCTGTATTTGTAGGCTTGGTTCTCTGTACAGGTCTGGGGAAATTCTTTATGATTATCTCTTGGAAATTTTTTCCTATGTCTTTATTATCGTTATGGTGCTCTTGAATTCCAATAATTATAATTTTAGATTTCTTAATTGAATCTCATATTACCATTTGGTTTTGTTCATTTTTCTTTGTTCTTTTCTCTTGTTTCCCTTGAGAACTGATAAATTCAGTTACTCTGTTTTCTAGTTCACTTATTCTATCTTCTGTTTGACTCTATTGTTGAATGTTTCTCTTGTATTTTCTAACTCAGTTACTTTAATCTTCAGTTCCAGTGATTCTCTCTGTCTCTATTTTTTTTTTGTTTTCAATTTCCTTATTGACATCTTCATTTTGCTTCTCATTTTGTTTCCTGATCTCTGTTACTTTGTTTTCTGTGTGCTTCTTGCTTTCTTTAAACATGTTTAGCATCATTGTATGAAAATTTTCTACTTTTTCCATTAACCTGGTCTCCATAAGAGAAATTTTCTGTCTTCATGTTTTCATTTTTATTGGTTCTTCTTCTCATGTGATTTTGATGTGTTTTACTTTTTTTTTTTTTTTTTTTTGCTGAACTTGGGACATTTTGATACCTTTTAATTTTTAATATTTTAAATTCAATTTTTTTTATTTTCAAAGGAATTATACTTGTTAGATTTTAGTCCCCTATTTTATCCTAAGAAGCCATGGTGGCAAAGTGGTTAAAGCAATCTACTGCTAATCAGAATGTCAGCAGTTTGAAACCACTGGCGGCTCTGTGGGAGAAAGATGTGGCAGTTCGTTTCTGTAGAGATTTACAGCCTTGGAAACCCTATGGTGTCACTATAAGTCGGAATTGACTCAGCAGCAGTTGGTTTTGGTTTGGTTTATTTTATCCTAAGAACCACTAGAGGGTACTCTTGACCTTAGGTTTTTTCCAGTGCTGTGTCAGGAGTTCTGTGTGAGGATTTATGTGGGTGCGTAGGTCTCTGGGTGATTATTCTGGTTGGTTCTCCTTGACGTGGCTGACTTTGATGGTGGTTAGCTTCTTGTGTTGTTTGAGATTTTTGCTGTAGCCCTGAGTGTACCCCTAGAGCTGGTTTTTTCAGTGGGGTTTGGGACAGCATGGACTCTGCAGCTCAGTGAGCATATATGGATGTTTTTTGCTGGCTGTGGACACAGGCTTAAATGGAGGAACTTGGCTTTCTTGAGGCAAAGGTGGGGAGTGCTTAATGTTCTTCCCTCATGGGCATCCCTGTATAGGCTCTCCCAAGGTGTCCCACGGTGGGCAAGGAGTGAGTTATTTCCATCTGTGTTGCTTATCTGAAGTATTTTTCTTGTCCTTGTTGAAGGCTGGGTTGTGCAGCGTTTCAGTGTGTCTAGATTTTAGAGTTCATTTGCCTAAGGTATCTGTGAGATTAAAAAGCACTGACTTGCAGTGTCTTGGTCTCCCTTCACTCCTTCCTCTCAAGTGTGCAGCCTAGAAACTTCCACAGCCAATCTATGTCACCTTACAAATTGGGCTAGTTTCCTCAGTTTAGCTCCTATCCTATGTTCTTTGTTCAGGGTGTTGCCCATCTCCATCCTAAAGTAGAGCAAACAGCCAAGTCCTCCAGGTGCCAGGGGCTAGGATCTCCCAACTTCTATGCCTCCTCCACCGCTCCTCTCCCCTGTTTTTGGACTTACCTCAGCTCTCATTGCTTCAGCTGCTGTCCAGAGTTCTGATGTCTCAGTCCATGCTTGTTTTTATTAGTTGCTCAATGGGTTAGTTGCTGGGGGGAGAAATGGGAGTGACTACTTACTCTGTCTTCTTGCCCCATCTCCTCTCCATTATTGATTTCTAATTTCACTCCGTGTGATTAGAGAAAATACTTTGTATGATTTCAATCCTTTTAAATTTATTAACACTAGCTTTATGACCTAACATGTAGTTTATCCTGGAGAATTATGCATTTACACTTGAGAAGAATGTATATTGTGGTGTCATGTGATAGAGAGTTCTATATATGTCTCTTAGGTCTAATTGCTTTGTGATATTTTTCATATCATCTCTGTCCTTACTAATCTTCTTTCTAAATATTCTGTCCATTATTAAAGGTGATATATTGAAGCCTCCAACTATTATTGTTGATAAAGAGTTAACCTAAACAAAGCAGGCCATAACCACAAAAGTACAACTTGTTTATCAAAATCCATAAAGCTTAAAACAATAAGAAACTACATGAAAGTGTAGAACAGACTACTCTAACCATTTCAATGGACTGTAGGCATGTGTGTACCAAAACTAAATAACAATTTACCCCAGGAGGACACTTAAAGGTCTATCCAATATCACACATAACCCACATAATAGAACACAACAATCATATGGCAGACTCAGAACCCCTGAGCCAAGAAACCAAATTGTTAGAAAAGGAAAAAGAAAAGATCAGCCATACGAGATCTGGGATCTTTGTCTTTATTTTAACCAATTGTAGTCTGTAAGTAATTTACTCATGGTATGTGTTCCAATGATTGCAAAGGACATGGTGAAAGACCCTTTATGAATATAATGCTTATAATGAATCAGCACTGGTAAAAATTAAAATAAAAAGCACTTATTTGGATTTTTACCTATTTATAGCCTGAGTGCTTGCAACCAATTTCCCATTTTTACTTTTTATATGTCAGAATAAAAATCTCTGTTGCAGAAGGCTTTGCTGAAAGCTGCTACTCTACAGCACTGTAAAGCCATGTATTTCTCCCTTCAATTCTATATATTTAGGTGCTGTAATGATGAGTCAACTCGACGGCACTGGGTTTTGTTTAATGATATATATGTACAGTGGTTAAGAGCTTGGCTGCTAACCAAAATGTCAGCAGTTCAAATCTACCAGCTGCTCCTTGGAAACCATATGGGGCAATTCTATTCTGTCCTATAGGGCTGCTATGAGTTGGAATCGACTCAATGGTAACGGGGTTTTTTTAATGGGTTTTAATGATATATATTTTTTTCTTGATGAATTCATCCTTTTATTGTTATATCTTTCTTTATATCTTCTAACATATTTTGACTTAGTATCTATTTTGTCTGATATTAAAATTGCCACCCCAGCTCTCCTTTGTTATTACCTGTATCAACTATATCTTCTATCCTCTCACTTTGAAATTATTTATGTCCTTGGGCCTAAATTGTGTCTCTTGTAGACAGCATATAGTTGGATCTTGTATTTTTAACCTATGCTGCCACTCTCTGCCTTTTGATAGGAGCATTTACTACACTTTTAATCACTATAATTATTGATAAGGAAGGACTTCTCCCATTTTGTTATTTGTGTGTGTGTGTGTTACTAACTTTTGTGTTTTGTTGATATTTTGGGGGGCAGGGGAGTAGCAAGCCATTTTGATTTCCCTGTCTTTCCTTTTTCGTGTTTGTGTGTGTGTGTTGCTTTTTATGTATTTATTTGTGTTTACCATGAATATTGCATTTAAACTCTTGTATTCATAACAACATGGCTTAAATTAACACCAATTTAACTTCAGTAACATATAAAAACTCTATACCTCTACTGTTCCTCCTCTCCTATTTCTGTTGTTTTCACCAATTATATCTTTATACATCATGTACCCTGTAACATAAATTTATACTTATCTTCTATGCAATTGTAATTATTAAGCCTTAATGACATAACAATTAGAATTATCAAGCAAAACTTCCTGAAAACGTGCCCTTATACTTGCCTATCTAATTATCTTTAATGGAGATGTCTCTTTCTATGTATAGCTTTAAGTTACTCTCTAGTGTCCTTCTTTTTCCCTTTGAAGAGTATCTTTTAGCATTTCTTGTAGGAGTTGTCTTGAGGATATGAACTCTTTTTTGTTTATCTGGGAATGCCTTAATTTTGCCCTTATTCTTAAAGGAGAGTTTTACCAGGCATAGTATTCTTGGTTGACATTTCTGTTCTTTCAGCACTTTATATATATATCATTCTGTTGCCTTCTTGCCTCCAAAGTTTCTGAGGAGAAATTTGTTATTAATCTTATTGGAAATTCCTTCTTTTAGGATTTTCTTTTTACCTTTAGTTTTTGAAAACCTGATTATAATGTGTTTCAGTGAGGATCTCTTTGATTTTATCCTACTTGAAGATCATTGATCTTCTTGGATTTATAAGTTCATGTTCTGTGGCAGATTTGGGAAAAATTCTGCCGTTAATTCTTCAAATATCCTTTCTGTGATTTTCTCTCCCTCTCTTCTTCTTCTGGGATTTCCATGAGCATAAGTTGGTTCACTTGATGTTTTCCCATAATTTCATTATAGTGTGCCCCGCTGTCTTAAGTCTCCTTTTTTGCTTTCCAGCCTCCATAATTTTGACTACCTTATCCTTTAGTATGGAGCCATGGTAGGACAGTGGTTAAGAGCTTGGCTGCTAACCAAAAGGTCGGCAGTTCGAATCCACAAGCTGCTCCTTGGAAACCATGTGGGGCAGTACTACACTGTCCTATAGTGTTGCTATGAGTCAGAATTGACTTGACAGCAATAAGTTTTGGTTTGATCCTTTAGTTTACTGATTCTTTCTTACACCTAATCAAATTTGTTGTTAAACCCTTCCATTGTGTTCATCATATCAGTTATTGTTTCAGTTCCAATATATGTTTGGTTTCTTTTTTATAGTGTCTCTTTTTCTAAATTCTCATTTATAATTTTTTAAAAATTTTCATGCATTGTTTCCTAATTTTCTTTCTTTTTTTAAAGCTTTTTAGTATTGCTGTATTATATTCTTCCATTCTGTTCATTATTAGGGCTTCCATAGGTATGAGTCCTCTCATTTCATCTTGTTTATTGGATAGGCCAATATTTTTATTTTCTTTGTATGCATTCTATTTTTTGTTGTTGTTGTTGAAATTTGGACATTAAAATTTTACAGGGTGCTTGGTTTTTCAATTCTCTCCAGGATTTGGTATTTTTGACAGCACTAATTTCTGAAAGAATCTCTTCAGGGATCAGAAGCTTCAGATCTTGTTACTGCTGCCTGTCACTCTGTGATATCTCTCTTTTACTCTCTAGGATTTTAAAAGTACTTTTGTCTTTAAGTATCTCCCAATCAGACAACAGAACGTGCACTAATCAACCTGTCCACCAGGGGTACAATATTCTTTCTTTGGTATTGCCCTCTCCTCTTTTTCTGCTTTTGTGCTGATTCTCTGTGATCACATTTTCAGTCAAAAAGTCCGCATGGAACAAACACTTGGTGGGACTGTGTGGGGCAAAGTGCTGCCCTCAGTTAATTCTCAAGGCTCCCTTCTTTGTTCTGTAAGCTTGGCTTATCTCAGAGATGAAGATTGGGATGAGCAAGTAGACTTTTGTCCATCTGCAAGTCCCCACAGCTGTCCTTTGCCCACCAATTCAGAGTCCTTTAAGGGCAAACACAGATTTTTGTAGTATTTCTTGGTGTACATATGGAGAGGGTCAGAAACGAGACCTGCTCACACTGCCGTCTTCCCAGCATTCTCAGTCCTTGATGGTTTTATTAGTAAGCTTTACCAAACATTTATGGTACATAATGCTCAATCGTATAAAATATTATCAAGAGATAGTAAAATAGAAAACACTCCTAACTCATTATGGAGTCTAGTAACCAAAGAATTTAGGCATTGTGAAGCCAAAATGAGGTAAGGACAGTACAAGAATGTCAAATGACAAGCCAATATCATGTTTAAGAACAGAATAACAGTCCTAAATAAATATTTTTGCCAAATGAATTCTGCTTTGTATATGTGTATGTGTGTATAGTGGCCCGAGTTTTTTGTTCAAAGAATATAAGGTTGGTTTAGTTTTAGAAAACTCTGTTAATGTAATTCATCATATTAACTAATTCAAGGGGAAATCATATGATCAACACAATAAATACAGGAAAAACATTCAACAAAACCTGACAATTATTCATGATAGAAGCTCTTTGCAAAACAGAATAGATGGGCACTTCCTAAACATGATAAAGGATATATCAAAAAACTTAAAACAACCATCATGGTTAGAAGTGAAACATTGGAATCAATAACTTAGAAATAAAAACTAAACTAAAATAAATCCATCATATGATAAATGATTGGCTATCACTACTTACATTCAACATTGTATTGAAGTCTCTAGTGGCTCAGAACAGAAGACAAAATAATAAAAATAAATTAAAAACATTAGAATGGAAAAACACAAATTTGTCCTTAAACACAAAACTTATAGTTTACATGGTAAACTAAAGATAATTTACAAATTATTAGAATTAAAAAGAGTTCAAATCATATATATATGCATATATATGTATATATACAATGCATATATACATATATAATTCCATTTAAATAGCAACTAAAATACAAGTTACTTAAGATTGAGCCCAACTTAACATGTGAAGACACTTACTGGAAAATATTATACAATATTATTGAGATATTAAATATATGGAAAGATATACTGAGTTCATGGGTAGGAAGACTCAATAGAATGAAGATGCAAATTTTGATTCAGTTCTTATCAAAATATCAACAGGGATTTTCATGGAAGTTGACAAGTCAATTTGAAAGTAAGGGCAGAAGAGAAAAGCATCAAGAATAGCCATGATATAATTCCCCCTGAAAACAGGAACAAGACAAGGATGCCCTTTATCACCAACTACTATTTAACATAGTGCTGGAAGTCCTAGCTAGAGCAATAAAGCAAGAAAAAGAAATAAACTGCATTAAAATTTGTAGCAAAGAAGTTAAACTTTCCCTATTTGCAGATGATATGATAGTATACATAGAAAGCCCAAAAGACTCCATGAGAAAACTACTGGAACTAACAGAAAGATTCAACACAGTAGCAGGACACAAGATAAACATACAAAAATCAGTTGGGTTCTTAAACACCAATAAAGACAATGATGAAAAGGAAATCATGAAAACAATATCATTTATAATAGCCCCTAAAAAAATAAAATACTTAGGGATAAATCTAACCAGGGATGTAAAAGACCTATGCAAAAAGACTACAGCAATAAACTAAAAGAGATCTACATAAATGGAAAAACGTACCATGCTCATGGATAGGTAGACTCAACATTGTGAAAATGACAATTCTTCCCAAATAATTTACAAATACAATGCAATCCCAGTCCAAATACTGACAATAGTCTTTAAAGAGATGGAAAACTTATCATTAACTTTCTGTGGAAGGGGAAGAAGCCCAGGTAAGTAAAGCACTATTGAAGGAGAAGAATAAAGTAGGAGGACTCGCACTACCTGATCTCAGAACCTACTATACAGCTACAGTAGTCAAAACAGCCTAGTACTGGTACAACAACAGATACAATGACTAATTGAATAGAATGAGAACTCAGATGTAATTCCACCCACCTACAGTCACCGGATCTTCAACAAGGGCCCAAAGTCCATCAAATGGGAAAAAGTCTTTTCAACAAATGGTGCTGGCAAAACTGGATGTCCATCTGCAAAAAAAAAAAAAAGAAAGAAAAAGAAACAGGATCCATACCTCACACCATATACAAAAACTAATTTAAAATGGATCAAAGACATAAATATAAAGCCAAAAACTATAAAAGTCATAAAAGAAAAAATAGGATCAATGCTAGAAGCCCTAATACATGGCATTAAAAGGACACAAACCATAACTAACAACACACAAACATCAGAAAATAAGCTAGATAACTGAGATCTTCTAAAAATTAAACTTTTATGCTCATTAAAAGACTTCACCACAAGAGTAAAAAGAAAACTTACAGACTGCGAAAAAAATTCAGCTATAACAAATCAGAAAAAGGTCTGATTTCTAAAATCTACAAGAAAATCCAACACCTCTACAACAAAAGACAAATAATCCAATTTGAAAACAAGCAAAAGAAATGAACAGACACTTCATCAAAGAAGACATTCAGACACATGAGAAAATACTCGCGATCACTAGACATTAGAGAAATCTGAATCAAAACCAGGATAAGATACCATCTCACCCCAGCATTACTGGCATGAATAAAAAACAGAAAATAACAAATGCTGGAGAGGCTGCAGGGAGGTTGGAACACATATGCACTGCTGGTGGGAATACAAAATGGCACAGCCATTTTGGAAAATGATATGGCTCTTCCTTAAAGAGCTAGAAATAGAAATACAGTATGATCCAGCAATCCCACTCATAGGAATATATCCTAGAGAAATAAGATTTATCACACGAATAGACATATGCACACCGATGTTCATTGTAGCATTGTTCACAATAGCAAAAAAAAAAAAAATGGAAACAATTTAGATGGCCATCAACAGGTGAATGGATGAACAAACTATGGTAGACACACACAGTGGAGCACTATGCAACGAAAAAGAATAATGATGAATCTGCAAAGCATGTCACGACATGGATGAATCTGGAGGGCATCATGCTGAGTGAAATAACTCAGTCAAAAAAGGACAAATATTGTATGAGACCACTACTATAAGAATTCATGATAAGGTTTACACACAATAAGAAACAATATTTGATGGTTACAAGGGAGGGGAGGGGGGATGGAAAAACACTGAATAGACAATAGATAAGGAGTAACTTTGGTGAAGGGTAAGACAGTACACAATATTGGGAAAGCCAGCACAACTTGTACAAGGCAAGGTCATGGAAGCTCCATAGACACATCCAACCTTTCTGAGGGACCAAATTGCCAGGCTGAGGGCTGTGGGGACCATGGGTTTGGGGAACAGCTAGCTCAAGTGGCATAATACAGTTTATAAAGAAAATGTTCTACATTCTACTTTGGTGACTAGAGCCTGGGGTCTTAAAAGCCTGTGAGTGGCCATCTAGGATACTCCACTGGTCTCACCCCTTCAGAAGCAAGGGAGGATGAAGAAAACTAGAGGTACAAGGGAAAGATTAGTCCAAAGGACTAATGGACCACCACATCTACCACAACCTCCACCAGACTGAGTTCAGTACAACTAGATGGTGCCCGGCTACCACCATTGACTGCTCTGACAGGGATCACAATAGAGGGTTCTGGACAGAGCTGGAGAAAAATGTGGACCAAAATTCTAACTTACAAAAAAAGTCCAAGCCTACTGGCCTGACAGAAACTGGAGAAACCCTGAGAGTATGGCCCCCGAACACCCTTTTAGCTCAGTAATGAAGTCACTCCCAAGGATCACCCTTCAGCCAAAGATTAGATAGGCCCATAAAACAAAATGAGACTAAAGGGGCCCAACAGCCCAGGGGCAAGGGCTAGAAGGCAGGAGGGGACAGTAAAACTGGTAATAGGGAATCCAAGGTCGAAAGGGAGAGTGTTGACATGTCATGGGGTTGCTAACCAATGTCATAAAACAATACGTGTACTAACTGTTTAATGAGCAACTTTGTTCTGTAAACCTTCATCTAAAGTACAATAAAAAAAGAATAGCCAAGATTATTTTAAAAAAAGAGATAAAGGTGGTGAAACTTGCTTTAAGAGATATTACTAATGATATAATAATTAAGAATGAACCCAATTGCATAGAGATATACAGATAAATAAATGAAACAGATTAGACAGCCCAGAGACATGCCTATATGGGAAATGGATATATGAGAAAGGTACGCTTACCAATAAATTGGGAAAATTACATCTCTCTACCTGACACCATAGAGACCCTGGGAGGTACAAATGTTTGGCAGTTCAAACCCACCCAAGAGTGCTTTGGAAGACAGGCCTAGCAACCTGCTTTTCAAGGTTTACAATCTTGGAAACCATACAGAGCAGTTCTGTTCTGCACGTGTTGGGCCACCATGAGCTAGAATTTGACTCTATGGGAACTAACAACAGCAACAACAACATTACACTAGACACAAACATGAATTTCTTCCAGAATTAAAGACTTCAGTGTGAGTGGCAGCACTTTAAATCATTAGAAGAAAATGTTGGTGAATGTTTTTATAATTACGATTAGGGGAGAATTTCTTAAATAAAATACAAAAAGCCTAAATCATAAAGGAGATATTAACATATTTAATTATATTAAAATAGAAACTTATTTGCATCAAATCCCTATTGGAAGAAGTACAGCCAGAATGCTTTTTAGAAGCAAGGACGGCGAGACTTCATCTCACTTAATTTGGACATATTTTCAGAGGAACAAGTCCCTCTAAAAGGACATCGTGCTTGGTAGAGCATAGGGTCTGCAAAAAAGAGGAAGACCCTCAACGAGGTGGATAAACACAGTGGTTGCAACAACAGGTTGAAGCACAGCAACAATTGTGAGGAAGGTTCAGGACCAGGCAACTTTTTGTTCTGTTATACATGGGGTTGCTATGGGTTGGCACCTAACAACAACAATATAATGAATTAAGAAACAAACAAAAATTACAAATCAATGAGAAATAAAATTCAATACAAAAATGGCCAGAAGACATGAATAGACTTTTCACAGAAAACTAAACATGAATGGTCAAGGAGCACAGTATAACGTCACTACTGATTAAGAAAATGTACATTAAAATGAAAATGAAACACTATGTCACACCCATAATTTTGGCAATAATTAGAAGTCTGATAATAACAATCGATGGGAACGATGTGAAACAACAAAAGCTTTCATACGCTGAGAGTGGAAGTGTAAAAATGTATGAATACTTTATAAAGCAATTTGTCATTTTGTAGCAATGGGCAGAAGACAGAAATGGGATGGAAGCAGGAGATTTCAGTTGTATAAATGATTCTCTGAAGTTGAGGAGTGGATATAAGTTTGTTCAAAATATTACTATGTATGATTTTTGTATGCCTGAAATAGTGCATTGTTTAAAACAATGAAAAAGAAGTCATTGAGAAGATGGTGTGTGGAGATTTGGTGAATGGAGATTAGAA
Source organism: Loxodonta africana (assembly GCF_030014295.1). Lineage (NCBI taxonomy): Eukaryota > Metazoa > Chordata > Mammalia > Proboscidea > Elephantidae > Loxodonta > Loxodonta africana. The sequence continues at coordinate 97,246,609 of NC_087369.1, forward strand.
CAGCTGACTAAACTTAAGCTATTCAAACTTAATTGCTCTGAAGAGAGAGAGAACTTGTATGCCCTTGAAGTATGGTTTTCAGGGTGCCAGAGTTTGCTAAGTTGTCAGGGTCATTTCCTCTTTTAACAGTTCCTTCGATGAGATCTAAAACAAATGTTATCCCAGTATAGCAATGTGTACATGGATCATACATGGAAATTTTAAATTTTCATCCCTAATTTTCTATAACCAAACTTTATTTGCTCAAGCAAGTCGTATCAATTCTGCAAACCTTGTGACAAGGGGTTTGAACTAGAATATCTTTAAGTAAGCTTTCAGCACAAAGTCTTTTTCACTTAGTACAGAAAAAAAAAACTTTAAATCTTTCATTTTCTGCTAAATACCAACAAAGATAATAGTAATACCAACAATATTTATCATTTTTAGAACACTTGCTATGTGCTAAATATTTTATATTAATTATCTTAGTGGTTCTTTTATTTGTTTCTGCTTAAATATTTATGTTTTGATTTAAAACTACAGGCTTTTAATGTATCAATTGGTCTCAACCCACCTGGAACAAAGAAGAATGAAGAATACCAAAGACACAAGGTAATTATGAGCCCAAGAGACAGAAAGGGCCACATAAATCAGAGACTACATCAACTGAGACCAGAAAAACTACATGGTGCCCTGCTACAACCAATGACTGCCCTGATGAGGAACACAACAGAGAACCCCTGAGGGAGCAGGAGAGCAGTGGGATGCAGACCTCAAATTCTCGTAAAAAGACCAGACTTAATGGTATGACTGAGACTAGAAGGATCCCTGAGGTCATTGTCCCCAGACCTTCTGTTAGCCCAAGACAGGAACCATTCCCAAAGCCAACTCTTCAGACAGGGATTGGACTAGACTATAAGGTAGAAAATGGTACTGGTGAGGAGTGAGCTTCTTGGATCAAGTAGACACATGAGACTATGTGGTCATCTCCTGCCTGGAGGGGAGATGAGAAGGCAGAGGGGGACAGAAGCTGGCTGAATGGACACAAGAAATACAGAGTTGAGAGAAGGAGTGTGCTGTCTCATTAGGGGAGAGCAACTAGGAGTACATAGCAAGGTGTATATAAGTTTTTGTTTGAGAGACTGACTTGATTTGTAAACTTCCACTTAAAGCACAATAAAAATAAAACTCTTGAATGTTCATGGCAAAACAAAACTACCAAACCAAAACCCGTTGCCATTGAGTTGATTCCAACTCATAGTGACCTTATAAGACAGAGTAGAACTGCCCCATGGAGTTTCCAAGGAGCACCTGGTGGATTCAAACTGCTGACCTTTGGTTAGCAGCCATAGCACTTAACCACTATGCCACCAGGGTTTCCAACAAAACTACAGTCTTTTAAAAATAGTATAAGGAATTTCAGCAAGATGGAGGCACTTCCATCCCTCACAGATTATCAAATAAATAAATAAGCAGAAACTGTCAGAATCAAACTTATTGGAACTCTGGTAAGCAGTCAAAAGTTCACAGCAACCAAACAGATACTAAATTAAGAAAAACTCAATTTCAAAATTGTATAAAATCTTTGTGGCTTTTTTTTTTCACTAGTAAAAAAAAAAATTTTTTTATGACCCATCCACCCTCCCCAACTCAGCAGTCTGCTTGAAGTAGCAGCCTCTATTCCCAACTTGTTCTCCTTGTTCATGGTTCCAGAGGGAGCAGAACAGATCTTATTCATAAATTATTGTGTTTATCTGTTTTAACCTGTTGGATGGCTACCTATAGGACTGAATAAAAGAGCTTGTCTGTGTTTCATCCATCCTGGAACTCATGCAGGGCAGAAAAGTGGCAGACATTGCCCAAAACACTGTAAGGTAAATGAAAGCCTGTAACCACCTGGGACAAAAGAGTACATCTGACCCATACAATAAAACATTTAAGGCCTAGGAGGAGAAGCTGGGGAGAGACTTTCCTTGGAAAACTGTGGCATCCAAAAGCACTTGTGCCTATGATGAAATTTAGAAAGCTACTTGCATCCCAGGGCAAAGCATGCTAAGAATAAAAAAATAAACCTGTGTAAATCCTAAACTTTTACCTCAGACTGATTTCTAGCCTAAGAGTAAGCCTGGATAAGTGTTGAAAGAGTGCTCCTGCACCAATCCAATCTACAAGGATTTCAGAAGGCATTTTTTCCTATTGTTTTTCCTCTTCTCTCCCCAGCCCCCACCTTTTTAACTACTCTTATTCAAGGATATCTGAGTCAGGACATCAGCTGAACACAAGTTAAAGGAACAGAGACTGCAGTAAACACATACATCAGGAAATCATCTCTTTAGAAAAACAACGTAGAAAAGTCACTAAACCAAATAACTACTACAGCCTTCAACAATAGCAAAAATAAAACAAAACAAAAAAATATCAAATGAAGATCAATAAAGTCAACAAACCTTTAGCTAGATTGACAAAGTAAAGAACAGAAAAGGTGCAAATAACCAAAATAAAAAATAGAAGGGACATGCAACTGACCCAATAGGAATAAAGAGAATTATGACAGAATATAATGAACAACTGTATGGGAACAAAATGGATAACCAAGAAGAAATGGACAAATTCTTAGAAGCACATGATCTACCCAAACTGACTCAAGAAGAAACAAAATGTTTCAACAGACCCATAAGAAGTGAAGAGATCAAATCAGTGATCAAAAACCTCCCAACAACAACAACCAAAAAGGTCTGGACCAGATGGCTTCACTGGGGAATTCTACCAAACATTTAGAAAAGAATTGACACCAATACCATTTAAACTCTTCCAAAAGATAGAGAAGGAAGGAAGACTCCCTAGTTCATTCTATGAAACAAACATAACCCTGATACCAAACCGAAAGACACTGTAAGAAAAGAAACTTACAGGCCAATATCTCTTATGAATATAAACAATTAAAAAAAAAACTAAACCCAGTGCTGTTGAGTCAATTCCGAATCATAGCGACCCTATAGGACAGAGTAGAACTGCCGCCATAGAGTTCCCAAGGCGCATCTGGCAGATTCAAACTGCTGACCCTTTGGTTTACAGCCATAGCACTTAACCACTATGCCACCAGGGTTTCCAATATAAACAATATAAACGCAAAAACCCTTAACAAAATACTACCAAAAAGAATCCAACAGCATATTAAGAGTCATATACCATGGCCAACGGTGATTTATTCTAGGAATGCAAGGATGGTTCAACATTAGAAAATCAGCCAGTGTAATACACCATATCAAAAGAACAAAGGAAAAAAATATGATAATCTCTGTACATGCAGAAAAAGCATTTGATAAAATCGAACATCCTTTCTTGATAAAAGCCCTAAAGAAGATTGGAATAGAAGGGAAATTTCTCAATACAATTCAGGGCAAGAATCTAATAACTAAAATATATTAAAATATATATACATTGACAACAATCGAAAGTCAAATAACCCAGTCATAAAATTGGAAAGAACTTGAAAAGACATTTCACCAAAGGGGACATTCAAATGGTCACCAAACACACGAAAAGATGCTCACTGTCATTAGTCATCAGAGACATGAAAATCAAAAAGACAATGAGATACCAATTTACTCCTCTAGGATGGATAAGATTTTAAACAAACAAACAAAAGAAAATAGCAAATGAACACTTATCCATTGCTGGTGGGAATGCAAAATGGTAGAACCATTACAGAAAAGAGTGTGGAGGTTCCTCAAAAAACTAAAAATAGAACTACCATATGGCCCTGCAATTCCACTCCTAGGAATATACCCAAAAGCCTTGGAAGGAGAGACTCAAAAAGAGGCTTGCACAGCAATGTTCACTGCAACACTATTTACAATAGCCAAAAGGTAGAAACAACCTAAATGCCCATCAAGTGATGAATGGATAAATAAAATGTGGTACATACATACTGTGAAATACTACTCAGCCAGTGAGAGAAATGAAGTCTTGATACATGCTACAGTATGGATAGAACTTGAAGACGTTATGCTGAGTGACATAAGCAAATCACAGAAGGACAAGTATGGTATGACCTCACTTACGTAAAAAGATAAGAAAAAAACAAATACATAGACATGAAAGCTTATTAGTGGTTACCACAGGTCGGAGGGAGGGGAAAATGGGGGTTAGTGGTGATGGGAAAATTGCATTGACTAAAGGTAGGGTTGCACAGCCAATTATTGTAATTGCTGTCAATAAGTTGTACACATGTAAAAAGTTGAATTGACAAAAGTTGTGTCATAAATATAATCACAACAATGACCAAAAAAAAGTAGCTGTTGAAGGTGCTTATATACAATCAGGCCCTTCATAGGATTTGATTCCTTGGTTTGGAGGTTTAGGGTCGTGGTTTCAAGGGATAGCCAAGTTAATTAGCCCCTACTAATGTGTTTCCCCCATGTGTCTGTCAGTTTCATTAGCCATAACAGAGTCACTATATAAAAAAAAAATTGGTCACACAGAATCACTATACCAAAAATAATTGGTCAACGTTCAACCAATTCAGGAGATAACATATGATCAGGAACAAATGGTACTGAAGGAAGAAGTCCAAGCTGCACTGAAGACATTGGTGAAAAACAAGGCCCAAAGGAATTGAAGGAGTAATAATTGAGATGTTCCAACAAACAGATGCAGCACTGGAAGTACTCACTCATCTACCCAGACTTCTATGCCATGAAAACTGGAAGACAGCTACCTCGTCAACTGACTGGAAGAGATCCATGTTTATGCCTATTTCCAAGAAAGGTGATCCAATCGAGTGTGGAAATTATTGAACAATATCATTAACATCACATGCAAGCAAAATTTTGCTGAAGATCATTCAAAAGCGAATGCAGCAGGATATCCACAGGGAAATGCCAGAAACTAAAGTGGATTTAGAAGAGGACATGAAATGAGGGATATCATTGCTGATTTCAGATTTTTTTTTTTTTCAGATGGATTCTGGCTGAAAGCAGGGAATACCAGAAAGATGTTTACCTGTGTTTTATTGACTATGCTAAGACATTCAACTGTGTGGATCGTAACAAATTATGGACGAAGAAGAACAGGAATTCCAGAACACTTAATTGTGCTCAGGAGGAAACTTTACATAGATCAAGAGGCAGTTGTTGGGACAGAACAAGGGGACACTGATTGGTTTAAAGTCAGGAAAGGTGTGCATCAGGGTTGTATCCTTTCACCACACCTATTCAATCTGTATGCTCAGCAAATAATCTGAGAAGCTGGACTATACGAAGAAGAACAAGGCATCAGGATTGAAGGAAGACTCATTAACAACCTGCATTATGCAGATGACACAACCTTGCTTGCTGAAAGTGAAGAGGATTTGAAGCACTTACTAATGAAGATCAAAGACCACAGCCTTCAGTGTGGATTGCACCTCAACATAAAGAAAACAAAAATCCTCACAACTGGACCAATGAGCAACATCATGATAAATGGAGAAAAGATTGAAGTTGTCAAGGATTTCATTTTACTTGGATCCACAATTAACAGCCATGGAAGCAGCAGTCGAGAAATCAAAAGATGCATTGCATTGGGTAAATCTTCTGCAAAGGACCTCTTTAAAGTGTTGAAGAGCAAAGATGTCACCTTGAAGGCCAAGGTGCGCCTGACCCAAGCCATGGTATTTTCAGTCACGTCATACGCATGTGAAAGCTGGACAACAAATAAGGAAGGCCAAAGAAGAATTGAAGCCTTTGAATAGTGGTGTTGGAGAAGAATATTGAATATACCATGGACTGCCAAAAGAATGAACAAATCTGTCTTGGAAGAAATACAACCAGAATGCTCCTTAGAAGCAAGGACAGTTAGACTGCATCTTACACCCTTTGGACATGTTGTCAGGAGGGATCAATCCCTGGAGAAGGACATTATGCTTGGCAAAATACTGGGTCAGCGGAAAAGAGGAAGACCCTCAACGAGGTGAATTGACTCAGTGGCTGCAACAATGAGCTCAAGCATAACATTGGCAGTGTTTCATTCTGTTGTGCATAGGGTAGAAACTGACTCGATGACAGCAACTAACAGCAACAACAACATCAAAAGACTGAACAAATCTGTCTTGGAAGAAGTACAACCAGAATGCCCCTTGGAAGCAAGGATGGTGAGACTGTGTCTCACATATTTTGGACGTGTTGTCCAGAGAGATCAGTCCCTGGAGAAGGACATCATGCTTGATAAACTACAGGATCAGTGAAAAAGAGGAAGACCCTCAATGAGATGGATTGATAAGTGGCTACCAAAATGGGCTCAAGCATAGCAACAATTGTGAGGATGGTGCAGGACGAGACAGTGTTTTGTTCTGTTGTGCATAGGATTGCTACTAGTGGGAATTGGCTAGATGGTACATAATGACAACTAACAATAGTGTGTTTTGTGCTTCTGTTCTACCCCCTAGTTTGTTGCAGGGTGCTTGGGGTCTTAAAAGCTTGCAAGTGGCCATCCAAGGCACAACAATTGATCTCTGTTCACCTGGAGCAACAGAGTAAGGAGTGTCACGAATAGGAGCAGAATGTGGAATGTGTGGCTAATTGCTTCCATGAACCACTGCCTCCTTTGCCATGAGACCAGAAGAACTGGATGGTGCCTGGCTACCATACTGAACATTTTGATCAAAAGGTATATAGAAGAACCCTGTCCAAAAGAGGGAAATGCAGAACAGAATTCCAAAATCTCTTGGACTCCTGACTTCCTGGAACCATGAAGGTTGAGTGAACCCCTGAGACTATTGTCCTGAGATAATCTTTAAACCTTAAACCAATAATATCCCCTGAAGTCTTCTTAAAACCAAACAATAGTTTAGCTTAACTAGCAAAAAAAGGTCAGCAATGAGCATTATGCTCTTTGAAAAATTATATGATATCAAATTGATAATAACAACTCAAAAGATTAGATAGAAAACTTAGGGGGCAGTGAGTATATGTTAATGCAGGAGGAACAACTCAGAAAAGGAGTGAAAATGTGTGCATGACTTGAAGAATGTAATCAATGTCTCTGAATTGTATAGGTAGAAACTATTGAATTGGTGTATGTTTTGCTGTGTTTATTCTCAACAATAACAACAAAATAAATAAAATTATTTTAAAAAATGTCAAATGCTGAGAAAAGAGGGAATCTGATGTCCACTGTCACCACATTTTGTATTTAATGTCCCACTTTCAACAAAAAAACACAAGTCATGCAGAGAAATAAGGAAGCATATCTCATTCAAAGGAACAAAATAAAGTGAACAAAACCATTCCAGAGGAAGCCCAGATATTGGACATACTGGGTAAGGACTTAAAAAAAAAGAAAACTCTCTTAAATATGCTCAAAATGTTAAAGAAAAACATAGACAAAGAACTAAGGGAAATCAGGATAATGATACATGAACAAAATTAGAGTATGAATAAAGAGAAATTATAAAAAGAGAACAAGCAGAAATTCTGAACATGAAATTACAGTAATTGAAATGAAAATTCACTGAAATGATTCAACAGATTTGAGTAGACAAAAGAATCAATAAACTTGAAAATTGTTTTTAGCTGCTGTTGAGTTGGCATCTGACTCACTGCGATGCCATGCACAATGGAATGAAACACTGCCTGGTCCTGTGCCATCCACATGATCAGCTGTGGATTGGACTGTTGTGATCCATAGGGTTTTCACTGGCTGGTTTTCAGTAATAGATGACCAGGCCTTTCTTCCTAGTCTGTCTTAGTCTGGAAGCTCTGCTGAAATTTGTTTAGCAACATAGCAACATGAAAACATCCACTGACAGATGAAAACAAATAATGAGGAATAGTAGTTGGAAAATACAGAGATAGAATGATGCAGGAGATCACATGATAGAATTCTGTAAGACCAATGCCTTATTTTTCAGAAATACTTTTTTTTTAACAACACAAATTATGACTCTATATGTGGACCTTGCCAAATGGATTACACAGGTACCAAATCAAGTGCATCTGTGGAAAAAGATAATGAAGATGCCCAATATTATCAGTCAAGACAAAGCTAGGGGTTGACTCTGGGACCATCGATTACTCATACACAAGTTAAAGTTGAAGGTGAAGAAAATTAAAACAAGTCCACAAGAGTAAAAGTATAATCTTGAGTATTTTATATCCCACTTGAATTTGGAGGCCGTCTCAAGAATAGATTTGATGCACTGAATATAAATAACCAAAGACCCTAAGAGCTGTGGTGTGACATCAAGGGCATCATACATGAAGAAAGTAAGAGGTCATTAAAGAGACAGAAAAGAAGAAAAAGGTCAAAATGCTGTCGGAAAAGACTCTGAAATTTTCTCTTAAGAGTGGCTAAAGTGAACAGAAGAAATGAAGTAAAAGTGCTGAACAGATGATTTCAAAGCGTGGCTCGAAAAGACAAGGCAAAGTATTATAATAAAATATTTAAAGACCTGCAGTTTGGAAACAGGAAGAGAAGAACACGCTCAGCATTTCTCAAGCTGAAAGAACTAAAGAGAGTATTCAAGCCTCAAGTTACAATATTGAAGGATTCTACGGGCAAAGTATTGAATGATGTAGAACACATCAAAAAAAATGCAGTCACTATACCGTGGTCTAAGACGGCAGAGTAGTCAGATGTTTCATGGCATCCTTCTTACAACAAAGATCAGAGAGAACAAGCAAATTGGATATAGATGGCAACTTTGACACCCTGAGAGTCCAAGACAAGGCTCAAAAATTGGAACTAATGCTAGGTAGAAGGAGAGACAGCGTAGAAGCAATAGACATGGAGAATTGTGGATTGCCAGCACCCTGGTAGGCAAACCTGAAGAGCGTGGCCATACTGAGACAAAGCAAGCAGTGTTCCAAGCTGAACCCACATCACCTAGTATAGCCAAGTAGAAGCAACTCTGCACTCACGTCCAGAGCCAGTCAGGAGTGCTTCCTGATCTACAAAACTTGAGCACATGCACCCCATCCCACCGTGCTCAACCCAGTCCCCAATGTCAGAGGCCCTCAGGCCTGGGGTGCCCCCAACCCTCCTCACCTATTCTACTCCCTGTCCGTGATCACAGCATGATGGTAGCAACTACTGCCCTGACCCCTAGGCTGGGAGCCTACAAACTGGGGGTGCCCACCCCTTCGCTCAGCCAGAAGCTCCAGATGCTCATTTATGCCCTGCAGCACCTCCTACAGCACCAGAGGAGCCTCCCACTCCCTACAGCCACTTCTGCCAGGGGCATAAGGATCAACTGCAAAACTTCCCCCACAACACATTGTAAAGGACAGGGACATGCCCTCCAACTTGGCACTGGTGGACAAGAATCATACCCCCTGTGTCTCCACCCACATTGCCCCCCTCCCACAACCAGAGGACTGTGCTCATTCTGAACACCTCTGTGCAGCCCTGCCTGCTGGGACCATTGGTGAGAGTTTCCACACCACACATCCAGTGACCGACAACCCAGGCATCCCTGCACCGACCACCTGGCAGTTGGCAGAGCACACACAACACCCAATCCAGGAACCAGAGAGAATGCCCCCTGCACTCATGACCAGGTGACTGGGCAGACCAATACATCGCCTCAGCAGAAACAGTAGCTATGTCTTCAGCAGCCTCCCAAGAACAGTGAATGGAGACCAATATTCACGCACCCAGCTGCTTTCCCACACATCCAGAGGCAGGAGGCGAGAGTTTCAAGATGGCCAGATTAGCCATCAGAGTAGCACATATGACCATTAGTTGGATATATCAAAACAAAACAAAAATTCAGGATGCAGCAAACACATGCAATAAATAAATAAATATAATAACTTCTTGATGCTTCCGAGACAACAGACAATATCGAATCACAAAGAAGACGAACAGAATGGCTCCAGCAAGTCACCAAAACAAAGAACCAGAAAGTCTTTCTGAGGAAGAAATGGCAATGAAACTACCTGATAAGGAATTAAAAAGGCTACTACACAGGGCTTTCCAAGAGATCAAGAAAGGGATAAAGGAAAACACAGAGAAAACACACAAAATCAAGGAAAATACAGACAAAATCAAGGAAAACAAAGACAAAGAATTCAGGAAAACAATACAAGAAAAAAAAGACAAAATAAACAGACAATTAGAAACCATACAAAAAAAAAGGAACTTTCTTAAAAGAAACTTCCTTAAAACTTTCTTAAAAGAAAGTCACCAAGACCAAAGATAAAGAGAGAATTTTAAGAGCAGCTAGGGATAAAGGAAAAGTTATCTACAAAGGAGAGTCAATAAGAATAAGCTTGGAATACCTGTCAGAAACCATCCAGGCAAGAAGGCAATGGGATACTTATATTAAGCAATGAAGGAAAAGAATTGCCAGACGAGAATCATATATTCAGCAAAACTGTTTCTCAAATATGAAGGTGAAATTAGGACATTTCCAGAAAACCAGAAGTTTAGGGAATTTGTAAAAACCAAACCAAAACTACAATAAATACTAAAGGGAACACTCTGGTTAGAAAATCAATAATATCAGATATCAAACTAAGACTAGAGCAATCAGATGTCAACCCAGATAGTGAAATCATGAAAATAAATGATGCTAAAAAATGCTCAAAACAGAAAACAGTGAAGTTATTATGTAAAAGAAGACAACATTAAAACAATAAAGAGGGACTAAGAAATGTAGTCACAGATCTTTCATATGGAGAGGAAGACAAGGCGATATAAAGAAATAAAAGTTAGGTTTAAACTTAGAAAAATAAAGGTAAATGTTAAGGTAACAACAAAGGAGAATAACAATCCTACTCATCAAAATAAAATACAAGAAAAAATAGAGACTCAGCAGAAACAAAATCAACAACAATGAATAAGAGGAAAAGACAATATATAAAGATAAACTGCTCAGCACAAAAAATTAAGTGGGAAAAACATACTGTCAATAACATACCAAAAAAAGACATCAAATTGACAGCACTAAACTCATACCTATCCATAATTTTATGCTGAATGTCAATGGACTAAATGTACCAATAAAGAGACAGAGAGTGGCAGAATGGATAAAAAACCATGATTCGTCTATATGCTACCTACAAGAGACACATCTTAGACTTAGAGACACAATCTAAAACTCAAAGGATGGAAAAAATATATCAAGCAAACAACAATCAAAAAGAGGAGAAATGGCAATATAAATTTCTGACAAAATAGACTTTTAAGTTAAATCCACCACAAAGGATAAAGAAGGACACTACAAAATGATTAAAGGGACAATATACCAGGAGAATATAACCATATTAAATATTTACGTACCCAATGACAGGGCTACAAGATACATAAAACAAATTCTAACAACATTGAAAAGTGAGATATCTGCACAATTATACTAGGAGGCTTCAACATACCACTTTTGGTGAAGGTCAAAACATCCAGAAAGAAGCTCAATAAAGATACGGAAGATCTAAATGTCACAATCAACCAACTTGACCTCATAGACATACACAGAACACTCCACCCAACAGCAGCCAGGTATACTTTCTTTTCTAGTGCACATGGAACATTCTCTAGAATAGACCACATATTAAGTCATAAAGCAAGCCTTAGCAGAATCCGAAACATTGAAATATTACAAAGCATCTTCTCTGAACATAAAGCTTCATAAAAGTAGAAATCAATAACAGAAAACGCAGGGAGAAGAAATCAAACACTTGGAGACTGAGCAATACCCTGCTGAAAAACGACTGGGTTATAGAAGACATGAAGGATGGAATAAAGAAATTCATACAGTCCTATGAGAATGAAAACACTCCCTATCAGAACCTTTGGGACACAGCTAAAACAGTGCTCAGAGGTCAATTTATATCAGTAAATGCACACATACAAAAACAAGAAAGGGCCAAAATCAAAGAATTTTCCCTACAACTTGAACAAATAGAAAGAGAGCAACAAAAGAAACCGTCGGGCATCACAAGAAAGCAAATAATAAAAATTAGAGAAGAATTAACTGAAAGAGAAAACAGAAAAACAATTGAGTTAACAAGACCAAAAGCAGGTTCTTTGAAAAAATTAACAAAATTGATAAACCATTGTCCAAACTGACAATAGAAAAAAGACAGAGGAAGCAAATAACCGGAAAAAGAAATGAGATGGGCGATATTACAACAGACCAAACTGAAATTAAAAGAATCATATCAGATTACTACAAATAATTGTACACTAAAAAATTTGAAGACCTAGAAGAAATGGATCAACTCCTAGAAACACACTACCTACCTAAACTAACACAAACAGATAGAACGACTGAATAAACCCATAACAAAAAAAGAGATTGAAAAGGTAATTTTAAAAAGTGCCAACAAAGACCAGCACAACTAGACAAAACCAATAGCAAAGAAGTTTCCTGAATAAACTGAATGCTTCGAAGGTCAGCAAAGCAGGGGCAGGGGTTTGGAGACCACGGTTTCAGGGGACATCTAAGTCAATTGGCAAAATAAAAGCTATTAAGAAAACATTCTCCATCCCACTTTGAAGTGTAGCGTCTGGGGTCTTAAACGCTAGCGTGTGGCCATGTAAGATGCATCAGTGAGTCTCAACCCACCTGGATCAAAGTGGAATGAAGAAAACCAAGGACACAAGGTAATTACGAGCCCAAGAGACAGAAAGGGCTACATGAACTAGAGACTACATCGTCCTGAGATCAGAAGAACTAGATGGTGCCTGGGTACAACCGATGACTGTCCTGACAGGGAGCACAACAGAGAAGCCCTGAGGAAGCAGGAGAACAGTGGGATGCAGACTCCAAATTCTCATAAAAAGACCAGACTTAATGGTCTGACTGAGACTAGAAGGACTCCAGCGGTCATGGTCCGCAAACCTTCTGTAGGGCCAGGACAGGAACCATTCCCAAAGCCAGCTCGTCAGACATGGATTGGAATGGACAATGGATTGGAGAGAGATGCTAATGAAGAGTGAGCTACTTGCATCAGGTAGACACTTGAGACGGCATCTCCTGTCTGGAGGGGAGATGGGAGGTTAGAGGGGGTTAGAAACTGGCAAAATGGTCACAAAAAGAGAGACTGGAAGGAGAGAGTGGGCTGTCTCATTAGGGGGAGAGTAACTGGGAGTATGTAGTAAAGTGTATATAAGCTTATATGTGAGAGACTGACTTGATTTGTAAACTTTCACTTAAAGCACAACAAAAATTAAAAAAAAAAAAAAAACTTTGAACAAGAAAAAGCCCTGGCCTGGATAGCTTCACTGCAGAGTTCTACCAAACTTTCAGAGAAGAGTTAACACCACTACTACTGAAGGTATCTCAGAGCATAGAAAAGGATGGAATACTCCCAAACTTATTCTATGAAGCCAGGATATCCCTGACACCAGAACCAGGTAAAGACACCACAAAAAAAGAAAATTACAGACCTATATCCCTCAGGAACTTAGATGCAAAAATCATCAACAAAATTCTAGCCAATAGAATTCAACAACATATCAAAAAAATAATTCACCACGACCAAGTGGGATTCATACCAGGTATGCAGGAATGGTTCAACATTAGAAAAACAATTAATGTAATCCATTTTATTTATCATATAAATAAAACAAAAGACAAGAATCACATGATCTTATCAATTCATGCAGAAAAGGCATTTGACAAAGTTCAACACTGATTCACGATAAAAACTCTCAGTAAAATAGGAATAGAAGGAAAATTCCTCAACATAATAAAGGGCATTTATACAAAGCCAACAGCCAACATCATCCTAAACGGAGAAAGTCTGAAAGAATTCCCCTTGAGATCGGGAGCCAGACAAGAATGCCCTTTATCACCACTCTTATTCAACATTGTGATGGAGGTCCTAGCCAGAGCAATTAGGTAGATAAAGAAATAGAGGGCATCCAGATTGGTAAGGAAGAGGTAAAAGTATCTCTATTTGCAGATGACATGATCTTATACACAGAAAATCTGAAAGAATCCACAAGAAAAGTACTGAAACTAATAGAAAGGTTCAGCAAAGCATCAGGATACAGGATAAACATACAAAAATCAGTTGGATTCCTCTACACCAACAAAAAGAACGTAGAGGAGGAAATCACCAAATCAGTACCATTTACAGTAGCCCCCAAGAAGACAAAATACTTCTGAATAAATCTTACCAGAGATGTAAAAGACTTATACAAAGAAAACTACAAGACACTACTTCAAGAAACCAAAAGAAACCTACATAAGTGGAAAAACTTACCTTGCTCATGGACAGGAAGACTTAACATCGTAACGATGTCTATTCTACCAAAAGCGATCTATACACACAATGCAATTCCGATGCAAATTCCAAAGACATTTTTTAATAAGATGGAGAAACAAATCACCAACTTCATATGGAAGGGAAAGAGGTCATGGAGAAGTAAAGCATTACTGAAAAAGAAGAACAAAGTGGGAGGCCTCAGTCTACCTGAATTCAGAAGCTAGTATCCTGCCACAGTATTTAAAACAGCCTGGTAGTGGTAAAACAGATACATAGATCAATGAAACAGAATTGAAAATGCAGACATAAATCCATCCACATATGAGAAGGTGATATTTGACAAAGGCCCAAAGTGAGTTAAATGGGGGAAAAGACAGTTTCTTTAACAAATGGTGCTGGCATAATTGGATACCCTTCTGAAAAAAAAAGATGAAATAAGACCCATACCTCACACCATGCCCAAAAAAGAACCCAAAATGAATCAGAGACCTAAATATAAAAGATGAAATGATAAAGATCATAGAAGAAAAAATAGGGAAAATGCTAGGAGCCCTAATACATAGCATAAACCATACACAAAACATTCCTGACAATGCAGAAGAGAAACTAGACTACTGGGAGCTGCTAAAAATCAAACATCTATGCTCATCCAAAGACTTCACCAAAAGAGTAAAAAGATTACGTACAGACTGGTAAAAACTTTTTAGCTATGACATTTCTGATCAGTGTCTGACTTATAAAATCTACATGATACTGCAAAAACTCAAATACAAAAATAGAAATAACCCAATTAAAAAATGGGCAAAGAATATGAGCAGGCACTTCACTAAAGAAGACTTTCAGGTAGCTAACAGATACATGAGGAAATGCTCATGATCATTAGCCATTAGAGAAATCAAAATCAAAACTACAATGAGATTCTGTCTCATTCTAACAAAAAAAAAAAATTTTTTTACAAGGCTGGTATTAATCTGAAAAACACAAAATAAGAAACGTTGGAGAGGTTGTGGAGAGACTGGAACACTTATACACAACTGGTGGGGATGTAAAATGGTACAGGAACTTTGGAAATCTATTTGGCGCTGCCTTAAAAAATCAGAAATAGAACTACCTTAAGATCCAGCAATCCCACTCCTTGGAATATATCCTTGAGAAATAAGAGCCTTTACACGAACAGATATATGCACGCCTATGTTCATTGTAACACTGTTTACAACAGCAAAAAGATGGAAGCAACCAAGGTGCCCATCAATGGATGAATGGATAAATAAATTATGGTATATTTATACAATGGAATAATATGTGTCAATAAGGAACAATGATGAATCCATGAAGCATTTCACAACATGGAGGAATCTGGAGGCATTACATTGAGCAAAATTAGTCAGTTGCAATAGGACAAATATTGTGTGAGGCCACTAGTAGAAGAGCTAGAGAAATAGCTTACACAGAAAAGAAAATATTCTTTGATGGTTACGAGGGGGGGGGAGAAGGGAGTGGGTATTCACTAATTAGACAGTAGATAAGAACTATTTTAGGTTAAGGGAAAGGCAACACACAATGCAGGAGAGGACAGCACAACTGGACTAAACCAAAAGGAAATAAGTTTCTTGCATAAACTGAATGCTTCAAAGGCCATTGTAGTAGGGATGGAGGTTTGGGGACTATGCGTTCAGGGAACATCTAAATCAATTGGCATAATAAAATCTATTAAGAAAACATTCTGCATCCCACTTCCGAGAGTGGCGTCTGAGGTCTTAAACACTAGGAAGCGGCCATCTAAGATTCATCAACTGGTCTCTACCCACCTGGAGCAAAGGAGAATAAAGAACACCAAAGATACAAGGTAATTATGAGCCCAAGAGACAGAAAGGGCCACATAAACCAGGGACTACATTAGCCTGAGCCCAGAAGAACTAGATGGTGCCCAGCTACAACTGATGACTGCCCTGATAGGGAACACAACAGAGAACCCCTTAGGGAGCAGGAGAGCAGTGGGATGCAGACCCCAAATCCTCGTAGAAAGACCAGACTTAATAGTGTGACTGAGGCTAGAAGGACCCCAGAGGTCGTGGTCCCCAGACCTTCTGCTAGCCTAAGGCAGGAACCATTCCCAAAGCCAACTCTTCAGACAGGGATTGGACTGGACTGTAGGATAGAAAATGATACTGGTGAAGAGTGAGCTTCCTGGATCAAGTAGACACATGAGACTATGTGGGCAGCTCTTGTCTGGAGGAGGAATGAGAGGGCAGAGGGGATCAGAAGCTGGCTAAATGGACATGAAAATAGGAAGTTGAGGGAAGGAGTGTGCTGTCTAATTAGGGGGAGATCAACTAGGAGTATACAGCAAGGTGTATATAAATTTTTGTATGAGAGACTTACTTAATTCATAAACTTTCACTTAAAGCACAATAAAAATTTTAAAAAAGAAAGAGAATAAATGGAATAGTTATAGAACGTTTATATGGACAGGAAGTCAAGGTAATATCAAGAAATAAAAGACTGGCTTAAATTTCAGAAGATAAAGGAAAATTTCAAGGTAACCACAAAGAAAGTTAATAAACCTACTCATCAAAATAAAAAAGAAAAACATAAAGACTGAGTAAACACAAAACAATAGCAACCAAAGAAATGAAAAGAAAATCCACAAACGACAAGAACTCAGCACAGAAAATTAAGTGGAACAAAGAAACCATGAATACCACAAAAAAAAAAAGGACAACAAAATGACTGCAGTAAACTCGTACATATCGATAACCACACTGAATGTAGATGGCTTAAAATCACCAGTAAAAAACAGACAGTGACACAGTGGATAAAAAAATAATACCCTTCAATGTGCTGTATATGAGAGACATACCTTAAATGCAAAGACATAAACAAACTGAAACTCAAAGGATGGAAAAAAAAATGAAGCAAATGATAACCAAAAAAGAACAGAAGTGGCAATATTAATCTCTGATAAAATAGACGTTAAGGCAAATTCCACCATAAAAGACATGAAGGGACATTATATAAGGATTAAAGGGTCAATCCAACAAGAGGATAACCATAATAAATATATATGCACCCAATGACAGGGTTCCAAAATACATAAAACAAACTCTAACAGCATCGAAAAGAGAAATAGGCAGTTTCACAAAAATAGTAGGAGACTTCAACTTTTGGTGAAGGACAGAACATCTGGAAAGAGACTTAAAAGGAAGATCTAAAAGACAATCCACCAACTCTGCCTCGTAGACATATACAGAACACACCACCCAACAGCAGCAAGGTATACATTGTTTTCCAACTCATACGGAAAATTGTTCAGAATAGACCACTTTTTAGGCTACAAAGCAAGCCTTAACAAAATCCAAAACATCAAAATAATACAAAACATATTCTCTGATCACAACACCATAAAAGTAGAAATCAATAACAGGAATAACAAGGGGAAAAAGTACATGGAAACTGAAAAATGCCTTGCTTAAAAACCACTGAGTAATAGAAGAAAACAAAGGTGGAATAAAAATATTCCTAGAATCAAAAGAGAATGAGAGGGGGGCGGAGCCAAGATGGCGGACTAGGCAGACGCTACCTCGGATCCCTCTTACAACAAAGACACGGAAAAACAAGTGAATCGATCACATACATAACAATCTACGAACCCTGAACAACAAACACAGATTTAGAGACGGAGAACGAACTAATACGGGGAAGCAGCGATTGTTTCCAGAGCCTGGAGCCAGCGTACCAGTCAGGTACGGCACAAGCACAGAGAGCTGCTCCACCCCCCTGAACTAACCCCGGGAGGGAGACCAGCCGGTTCCGCGGGCGGCGTGGGACGCAGCCAGTAGGAGAAGTCCCCGGGAGGCAGTGACTGGTCTTGGAGCAGGAAGAACAGCATCCCAGCCGGGGAACCGTCTCGCCGGGATTTGGACAGGAGGCAGGCGGCTTCATTAACATGCGAATAGCCTGAGAAGAGGGAGAACTCTGATAGGGGTCTGACTGCATTTTTTTTAGCGGATTTTCTGGAAAAACTAGTTTCCCAGTAATGGCTCGGAGACAACAATCCATATCAAACCACTTAAAGAAGCAGACCATGACAGCTTCTCCAACCCCCCAAACAAAAGAATCAAAATCTTTCCCAAATGAAGATACAATCCTGGAATTATCAGATACAGAATATAAAAAACTAATTTACAGAATGCTTAAAGATATCACAAATGAAATTAGGATAAATGCAGAAAAAGCCAAGGAACACACTGATAAAACTGTTGAAGAACTCAAAAAGATTATTCAAGAACATACTGGAAAAATTAATAAGTTGCAAGAATCCATAGAGAGACAGCATGTAGAAATCCAAAAGATTAACAATAAAATTACAGAATTAGACAACGCACTAGGAAGTCAGAGGAGCAGACTCGAGCAATTAGAATGCAGACTGGGACATCTGGAGGACCAGGGAATCAACACCAACATAGCTTGAAAAAATCAGATAAAAAAATTTAAAAAAATGAAGAAACCCTAAGAATTATGTGGGACTCTATCAAGAAGGATAACCTGCGGATGATTGGAGTCCCAGAACAGGGAGGAGGGACAGAAAACACAGAGAAAATAGTTGAAGAACTCCTGACACAAAACTTCCCTGACATCATGAAAGACGAAAGGATATCTATCCAAGATGCTCATCGAACCCCATCTAAGATTGATCCAAAAAGAAAAACACCAAGACATATTATTATCAAACTCACCAAAACCAAAGATAAACAGAAAATTTTAAAAGCAGCCAGGGAGAAAAGAAAGGTTTCCTTCAAGGGAGAATCAATAAGAATAAGTTCAGACTACTCAGCAGGAAACCATGCAGGCAAGAAGGGAATGGGACGACATATACAGAACACTGAAGGAGAAAAACTGCCAGCCAAGGATCATATATCCAGCAAAACTCTCTCTGAAATATGAAGGCGAAATTAAAATATTTACAGACAAACACAAGTTTAGAGAATTTGCAAAAACCAAACCAAAGCTACAAGATATACTAAAGGATATTGTTTGGTCAGAGAACCAATAATATCAGATATCAGCACAACACAAGGTTACAAAACAGAACGTCCTGATATCAACTCAAATAGGGAAATCACAAAACAAACAAATTAAGATTAATTAAAAAAAAATACACATAACAGGGAATCATGGAAGTCAACAGGTAAAAGATCACAATAATCAAAAAGAGGGACTAAATACAGGAGGCATTGAACTGCCATATGGAGAGTGATACAAGGCGATATAGAACAATACAAGTTAGGTTTTTACTTAGAAAAATAGGGTTAAATAATAAGGTAACCACAAAAAGGTATAACAACTCTATAACTCAAGATAAAAGCCAAGAAAAACGTAACAACTCAACTAACATAAAGTCAAACACTATGAAAATGAGGATCTCACAATTTACTAAGAAAAACGCCTCAGCACAAAAAAGTATGTGGAAAAATGAAATGGCCAACAACACACATAAAAAGCCATCAAAATGACAGCACTAAAAACTTATTTATCTATAATTACCCTGAATGTAAATGGACTAAATGCACCAATTAAGAGACAGAGAGTCACAGACTGGATAAAGAAACACGATCCATCTATATGCTGCCTACAAGAGACACACCTTAGACTTAGAGACACAAACAAACTAAAACCCAAAGGATGGAAAAAAGTATATCAAGCAAACAATAAGCAAAAAAGAAGAGGAGTAGCAATATTAATTTCTGACAAAATAGACTTTAGACTTAAATCCACCACAAAGGATAAAGAAGGACACTATATAATGATAAAAGGGACAATTGATCAGGAAGACATAACCATATTAAATATTTATGCACCCAATGACAGGGCTGAAAGATACATAAATCAAATTTTAACAGAATTGAAAAGTGAGATAGATACCTCCACAATTATAGTAGGAGACTTCAACACACCACTTTCAGAGAAGGACAGGACATCTAGTAAGAAGCTCAATAGAGACACGGAAGATCTAATTACAACAATCAACCAACCTGACCTCATTGACTTATACAGAACTCTCCACCCAACCGCTGCAAAGTATACTTTTTTTTCTAGCGCACATGGAACATTCTCTAGAATAGACCACATATTAGGTCATAAAACAAACCTTTGCAGAATCCAAAACATCGAAATATTACAAAGCATCTTCTCAGACCACAAGGCAATAAAACTAGAGATCAATAACAGAAAAACTAGGGAAAAGAAATCAAATACTTGGAAACTGAACAATACCCTCCTGAAAAAAGACTGGGTTATAGAAGACATCAAGGAGGGAATAAGGAAATTCATAGAAAGCAACGAGAATGAAAATACTTCCTATCAAAACCTCTGGGACACAGCAAAAGCAGTGCTCAGAGGCCAATTTATATCAATAAATGCACACATACAAAAAGAAGAAAGAGCCAAAATCAGTGAACTGTCCCTACAACTTGAACAAATAGAAAGTGAGCAACAAAAGAATCCATCAGGCACCAGAAGAAAACAAATAATAAAAATTAGAGCTGAACTAAATGAATTAGAGAACAGAAAAACAATTGAAAGAATTAACAAAGCCAAAAGCTGGTTCTTTGAAAAAATTAACAAAATTGATAAACCATTGGCTAGACTGACTAAAGAAATACAGGAAAGGAAACAAATAACCCGAGTAAGAAACGAGAAGGACCACATCACAACAGAACCAAATGAAATTAAAAGAATCATTTCAGATTATTACGAAAAATTATACTCTAACAAATTTGAAAACCTAGAAGAAATCGATGAATTCCTGGAAAAACACTACCTACCTAAACTAACACATTCAGAAGTAGAACAACTAAATAGACCCATAACAAAAAAAGAGATTGAAACGATAATCAAAAAACTCCCAACAAAAAAAAGCCCTGGCCCGGACGGCTTCACTGCAGAGTTCTACCAAACTTTCAGAGAAGAGTTAACACCACTACTACTAAAGGTATTCCAAAGCATAGAAAATGACGGAATACTACCCAACTCATTCTATGAAGCCACCATCTCCCTGATCCCAAAACCAGGTAAAGACATTACAAAAAAAGAAAATTATAGACCTATATCCCTCATGAACATTGATGCAAAACTCCTCAACAAAATTCTAGCCAATAGAATCCAACAACACATCAAAAAAATAATTCACCCTGATCAAGTGGGATTTATACCAGGTATGCAAGGCTGGTTTAATATCAGAAAAACCATTAATGTAATCCACCACATAAATAAAACAAAAGACAAAAACCACATGATCTTATCAATTGATGCAGAAAAGGCATTTGACAAAGTCCAACACCCATTTATGATAAAAACTCTCACCAAAATAGGAATTGAAGGAAAATTCCTCAACATAATAAAGGGCATCTATGCAAAGCCAACAGCCAATATCACTCTAAATGGAGAGAATCTGAAAGCATTTCCCTTGAGAACGGGAACCAGACAAGGATGCCCTTTATCACCACTCTTATTCAACATCGTGCTAGAAGTCCTAGCCAGGGCAATTAGGCTAGACAAAGAAATAAAAGGTATCCGGATTGGCAAGGAAGAAGTAAAGTTATCACTATTTGCAGATGACATGATTATATACACAGAAAACCCTAAGGAATCCTCCAGAAAACTACTGAAACTAATAGAAGAGTTTGGCAGAGTCTCAGGTTGTAAAATAAACCTACCAAAATCACTTGGATTCCTCTACACCAACAAAAAGAACACCGAAGAGGAAATAACCAAATCAATACCATTCACAGTAGCCCCCAAGAAGATAAAGATACTTAGGAATAAATCTTACCAAGGATGTAAAAGACCTATACAAAGAAAACTACAAAGCTCTACTACAAGAAATTCAAAAGGACATACTTAAGTGGAAAAACATACCTTGCTCATGGATAGGAAGACTTAACATAGTAAAAATGTCTGTTCTACCAAAAGCCATCTATACATACAATGCACTTCCGATCCAAATTCCAATGTCATATTTTAAGGGGATAGAGAAACATATCACCCATTTCATATGGAAGGGAAAGAAGCCCCGGATAAGCAAAGCACTACTGAAAAAGAAGAAGAAAGTGGGAGGCCTCACTTTACCTGACTTCAGAACCTATTACACAGCCACAGTAGTCAAAACAGCCTGGTACTGGTACAACAACAGGCACATAGACCAATGGAACAGAATTGAGAACCCAGACATAGATCCATCCAAGTATGAGCAGCTGATATTTGACAAAGGACCAGTGTCAATTAATTGGGGAAAAGATAGCCTTTTTAACAAATGGTGCTGGCATAACTGGATATCCATTTGCAAAAAAATGAAACAGGACCCATACCTCACACCATGCACAAAAACTAACTCCAAGTGGATCAAAGACCTAAACATAAAGACTAAAACGATAAAGATCATGGAAGAAAAAATTGGGACAACCCTAGGAGCCCTAATACAAGGTATAAACAGAATACAAAACATTACCAAAAATGATGAAGAGAAACCCGATAACTGGGAGCTCCTAAAAATCAAACACCTATGTTCATCTAAAGACTTCTCCAAAAGAGTAAAAAGACCACCTACAGATTGGGAAAGAATTTTCAGCTATGACATCTCCGACCAGCGCCTGATCTCTAAAATCTACATGATTCTGTCAAAACTCAACCACAAAAAGACAAACAACCCAATCAAGAAGTGGGCAAAGGATATGAACACACATTTCACTAAAGAAGATACTCAGGCAGCCAACAGATACATGAGAAAATGCTCTCGATCATTAGCCATTAGAGAAAAGCAACTTAAAACTACGATGAGATTCCATCTCACACCAGCAAGGCTGGCATTAATCCAAAAAACACAAAATAATAAATGTTGGAGAGGCTGCGGAGAGATTGGAGCTCTCATACACTGCTGGTGGGAATGTAAAATGGTACAACCACTTTGGAAATCTATCTGGCGTTATCTTAAACAGTTAGAAATAGAACTACCATACAACCCAGAAATCCCACTCCTTGGAATATACCCTAGAGATACAAGAGCCTTCATACAAACAGATATATGCACACCCCTGTTTATTGCAGCTCTGTTTACAATAGCAAAAAGTTGGAAGCAACCAAGGTGTCCATCAACGGATGAATGGGTAAATAAATTGTGGTATATTCACACAATGGAATACTACGCATCGATAAAGAACACTGACGAATCTGTGAAACATTTCATAATATGGAGGAACCTGGAAGGCATTATGCTGAGCGAAATTAATCAGAGGCAAAAGGACTTATGGCATTGTCTACTTAGTCATGGTGTCCCTAGGAGTGAAATAGACAGGAAATCTACTAAATATTTACTTGATCTGTGCAAGCAGGAGAATTCTAGGTCAGTTGAACAGCAGTCCAACTTGAGTTGCCAGAATAGGGAGTCATGGACCCTCGATCAATTCCCAGACTTGAGAGAGTTTACAGACCCACAACCACTTGAATGATGGGGAGGCCAGATCCCCTTGAGGAAGACTCCACTACACTGCCAAAAACTTATGCTGTTAATCTTTCTCCCAGCCTTCCCCAAAGGAATCTAGGGCCTTTTACTAGAATGACTGTTCACTGCAGAAAAGGAATAATCAGACTTTTCAGGGATTACTGGATACTGGCTCTGAACTGATTCAAATTCCAGGAGGCCCAAAATGTCATTGTGGTCCACCAGTCAGAGTGGGAGCATGTGGAGGTCAGATTATTAATGGAGTCTTCGCTTACGTCCACCTCACAGTAGGTCCAGTGGGTCCCAAACCCTTCCTGTAGTGATTTCCCCAGTTCCAAAATGCATAATTAGAATAGATATACTCAGCAACTGGCAAAACACCCACAAGGATTCCTGAAAAGTGGAGGAAAGGCTATTATGGTAGGAAAACCAAGTGTCAGCCATTAGAACTGCCCCTACCTAGGAAAATCTTAAGCCAAAAGCAATTCTGCATTCCCAGAGAAACTGCAGATATTACCGCCACTATCAAGGACTTGAAGGATGCAGGGTGGTAATTCCCACCACATCCCCATTCAACTCACCTATTTGGCCTGTGAAAAAACAGGTGGATCTTGGAGAATGACAGTGGATTATCCAAAACTTAACCAAGTGGTGACTCCAATTGCAGATGCTGTTCCAGATGTAGTTTCATTGCTTGAGCAAATTAATACAACTCCTGGTGCCTTGTATGCAGCTATTGATCTGGCTAATGCCTTTTTCTCCATACCTGTTTTGAAGGACCACCAGAAGCAGTTTGCCTTCATCTGGCAAGGCCAGCAATACACCTTCTTTGTCCTACCTCAGAGTTACATCAATTCTCCAGCCCTATGTCATAATTTGGAAACCCTGGTGATATAGTGGTTAAGAGCTATGGCTGCTAACCAAAAGGTCAGCAGTTCGAATGCACCAGGCAGTTCTCAGAAACCCTATGGGACAGCTCTACTCTGTCCTACAGGGTCGCTATGAGTTGGAATCAACTCGATAGCAATGTGTTTGATTTTTTTTTTTAATGTCATAATTTAGTCAACAGGGAACTTGATTGTCTTTTCCTTCCACACCGGTCCATTACATTGATGACATTATGCTGATTAGACCTAGTAAGGAATAAGTGTCAATGACTGGACTTATTGGCAAAACATTTACATGCTAGAGGTGGAAAATTAGTCCAACAAAAATCCAGAAGCCTTCCACCTTAGTGAAATTTCTTGGGGTCCAGTGGTGTGGGCCATGTTGAGATATTCCTTCTAAAGTGAAGGATAAGTTGTTGCATCTGGCCCCTCCCTCAACTAAAAAGAGGACACAATGCCTAGTGGGCCTCTTTGGATATTGGAGTCAACATATCCCTAATTTGGGTGTACTACTTTGGCCTATTTATCAAGTGACTCGAATAACTGCTAGTTTTGAACGGGATTCAGAAAGAGAAGGCTCTGCAACAGGTTCAGGCTGCAGTGCAAGCAGCTCTGCCACTTGGGCCATATGATCTGGCTGATCCAATGGTGCTTGAAGTCTCAGTGGCAGATAGATATACTGTTTGGTGTCTTTGACAGTCCCCTATTTGTGAATCACAGCACGGACTCCTAGGATTTTGGAGCAAAGCCCTGCCATCCTCTGCAGATAACTACTCTCCTTTTGAGAAACAGCTTTTGGCTTGTTACTGGGCCTTAGTAGATACTGAATGCTTAACCATGGGCCACCAGTCACCATGCAGCCTGAGCTGGCCATCATGAATTGGGTGTTGTCCGACCCACAAAGCCATAATGTTGGACATGCACAGCAGCACTCCATCATTAAATGGAAATTGTATATAGGAGATTGGGCCCAAGTAGGACCTGAAGGCATAAGTAAGTTGTATGAGGATGTGGCCTAAATGCCCATGGGCTCCACTCCTGTCACACTATCTTCCATCTCCAAGTCTGCATCTATGGCTTCCCAAGTCTGCACCTATGGTTCCTTATGATCAGTTGACTGAGGAAGAGAAAACTTGTGTCTGGTTTACAGATGGTTCTGTGCAATACGCAGGCACCACTCAAGAGTGGGCATCGGCAGCACTATAGCACCTTTCTGGGACCTCCCTGAAGGACAGTGGTGAAGGAAAATCCTCCCAATGGGCAGAACTTTGAGAAGTGCATGTGGTTGTTCACTTTGCTTAGAAGGAGAAATGGCCAGATGTGCAATTGTATACTGATTCATGGGCTGTGGCCAATGATTTGGCTGGAAGGTAAGGGACTTTTAAGGAACAACATTGGAAAATTGGAGATAAGGATTTATGGGGAAGAGGTAGGTGGATAGACTTCTCTGAATGGGCCAAAGAATTGAAGATATTTGTGTCTCATGTGAATGCTCATCAAAAGGTAACCTCAGCAGAGGAAGATTTTTAACAATCAAGTGGATAGGACGAAGTTTTCCGTGGAAACCAGTCATCTTCTTTCCCCAGTCACTCCCGCCATAGCCCAATGGGATCATGAAGAATGTGGCCATAGCGGCAGGGATGCAGATTATGTATGGGCTCAGCAACATGGACTTCCACTCACCAAGGCTGACTTGGCTACGGCCACTGCCCAATCTGCCAGCAGCAGAAACCAACACTGAGTCCCCAATACAGCATCATTTCTCGAGGCGGAAACTTGTTAGACACATCCAAACACCTTGAGGGACCTAGTTTCTAGGGAAGAGGGCTGGGGACTATGGTTTTGGGGGACATCTAGGTCAATTGACAAAACATAGTGCATAAATAAAATGTTCTACCTAATACTTCAGTGAGTACTGTCTGGGGTCTTAAAAGCTTGTGAGATGCCATCTAAGATACCTCTATTGGTCCCATCTTGTCTGGAGCAAAAGAGAATGAAGAGAACCAAAGACACAATGAAAATATCAGTCCAAAAGACTAATGGACCACATGAACACAACATCCTCCAGCCTGAGCCCAGAAGAACTAGAACTAGATGGTGCCTGGCTACCGCCACTGACAGTATGACAGGGATCACAATAAAGAGTCCCATACAGAGCAGAAGAAAAATGTAGAACAAAATTCCAATCCACAAAAAAAGGCCAGACTCACTGGTCTGACAGAGACTCGAGGGACCCCCGAAACTATGGCCCCTGGACACCCTGCTGATTCAGAACTGAAGCCACTCCTGAGGTCCACCTTTCAGCCAAAGAATAGACAGGCCTATAAAACAAAGAAGAACCCACGTGAAGAACGTGCTTCTTAGTTCAATTAAGTAGCCAAGACCAAATTGGCAACACTTGCCCAAAAACAAAGATGAGAAGGTGGGAAATGACAGGAAAACTTGACAAACGGACACGGGGAACCCAGGGTGCAAAGCGAAAGGGAGAGAGTGCTGATATATTACAGGGATTGCAACCAACGTTACAAAAAAAATTTGTGTATAAATTTTTGAAAGAGAAAATGATTTCTGCTGTAACTTTCACTTGAAGCACAATAAAATTAAAATAAAATCACCATTTTATTGGCATCATTTTTTCTATTGAAAGAAACACATGTAGCAGAACAGGTCTATATAATCATTTACAAGTAATACAACATGAATGCTTCAAAAAAAATTTCTGCAGTCATTCATTGACAGGAAACGGCCTGAAATTCAAGTTGGATTCAGAAGAGGCATGCAATGAGGGATATCATTGCTGATGTCAGATGATCTTGGCCGAAAACAGAGAATACCAGAAAGATGTTTACCTGTGTTTTATTGACTATGCAAAGGTATTTGACAGTGTGGGTCATAACAAATTGTGGATAACATCATAAAAAATGGAAATTCCAGAAGGCTTAATTGTGCTCATGTGGAACCTGTACATGGATCAAGAGGCAGTCATTTGAACAGAACAAGGGAATATTGCATGGATTAAATTCGGAAAAGTTGTGTGACAAGATTGTAACCTTTCACCTTAATTATTCAACCTGTATGTTAAGCAAATAATCTGAGAAGCTGGGCTATATAAATAAGAAGTCAACCTCAGGATTGAGGAAGTCTAATTAACAACCTGCAAGATGCAGATGACACAACCTTGAAGATGACTTGAAGCACTTAATGATGAAGCTCAAAGACTACAGCCTTCAGTATGGATTACATCTGAGCATAAAACAAAAATCCTCACAACTAGACCAGTAAACAGCATCATGATAAATGGTTACAGAATTGAAGTTGTCAAGTATTTCATTCTACTTGGATCAACAATCGATGCCCATGGAAGCAGCAGTCAAGAAATCAAAGGACATATTGCACTGTGAAAATTTACTGAAAAAGCCCTCTTTAGACTGTTAAAAAGCAAATATGTCACCTTGATGACTAAGATGCACCTCACACAAGCCAGGGTGTTTTCCCTCACTTCATAGGCATATGAAAGCTGGACAATGAAAAAGAAGATTTAAGGAGAACTGATACAAATTTAAAACACAGTACTGGTGAGCAGTATTGATTAAACCATAGACTTCCAGAAGAACAAGCATATCTGTCTTGGAGGAAGTACAGCCATTATGCCCCTTAGAAGTGAGGTTGGTGAGGCTTCGTTCACAGTGCTTGCTTTGGGCACATCATGAAGAAGACCAATCACTAGAAAAAAAAAATTAAAAAGGGCATCATATTTAGTAGAGGTCAGTGAAAATGAGGGAAACCCCTTCATGAGATGGATTGACATGGTGGCTACAACTATAGGTTCAAACATACCAAAGATTGTGAGGATGGTGCTGGACTGGGCAATGTTATACATAAGGTCACCGTGAGTTGGAACTAACTTGACAGAAACTAAGAACAACAACAAACAACATAAACCAACTAGACCTAACAAAAAACTATACAAATGATTCACCTAACAACAGCAGAATACACATTCTTCTCAAGTGCACATGGATCATTCTCCAGGATAGACCATATGTGAGGCCACACATAAAGTCTTAATACATTTTTTATAGTTTATTTTATTTTTCTTATTTTTGCTGAAAATATACAGAGCAGAACATGCACAAATTCAACAGTTTCTACATGTACAATTCAGCGACATTGACTACATTTTTCAAGTTGTGCAAACACTCTTACCCTCCTTTTTCAAGTTGTTACTTTCTCACTAACATAAACTCACTGCTCCCTAAGTTTCCTATCCAATCTTTCAAGTTGCTGTTGTCGGTTTGATCCCATATAGATAGATCTTAATAGAGTACAATGCTCAAGGCAGACATTCTTTACTAGTTAAGTGAAAGTATTGCTTTTTTTTTATTGTTTGGTTTTAAGAAGACTTCAGGAGATATTTTTGGTTTAAAGTTTAAAGATTATCTCAGGGCAATAGTTTTAGGGATTCATCCAGCTTCCATGACTCCAGAAATTCTGGAGTCCATCAGAATTGGAAATTCTTCTCTGCATTTTCCCCCTTTTGATCAGGATTTTTCTATAGAATCTTTGATCAAAATGTTCTGCAATGGTAGCCTGGCACCATCCAGATCTTTGGGTCTCATGGCAAAGGAGGTAGCTGTTCATGGAGGCAATTAGCCACGCATTCCATTTTTTTCCCCTATTTCTGACTTTCTTTCTTCCTGTGTTGCTCCAGATGAATACAGAAAAATTGTTGTGCCTTGAAGGGCTGCTTGCAAGATTTTAAGACCCGAGGCACTATGTAATGAACTAGGAGACAGAGCAGAAGCATTGAACATGTTATTAGGCCAATCAACTGGGCTGCCCCATAAAGCCATGACCCTAAACCT
Organism: Loxodonta africana; assembly: GCF_030014295.1. Classification (NCBI taxonomy): domain Eukaryota; kingdom Metazoa; phylum Chordata; class Mammalia; order Proboscidea; family Elephantidae; genus Loxodonta; species Loxodonta africana. The sequence goes on from NC_087369.1 coordinate 97,276,034, forward strand.
CCAAAGCTAGGAACCAAATCTCATGAGGTGTTTGGTTGTAGATAATCAGCCTCAGCAGCTACTCTTTGTTTATTTTTTGTCATTGTTGTAAATATATCTATCACACAACATTTTCCAATTTGACTTTTTACAGGTGTGCAACATATTGACAGCACTTGCATTAATCAGCTGTGCAGACCTACCATTAATCAGTGCAATTTTCCGTCACTGTAAATGGAAACTCAGTACTGCATAAACAGTAACCTCCCCTTTCTACTCCTTCCCGCCCCTGGTAAACACTAATAAACTTCAGTCCCTGTACATTTGCCTGTTCCTGTCTTTTTACACAAGTGAGGTCATACAATATTTGTTCTTTTGTGATTGACTTATTTTATTATTATTATTATCATAATGTCTTCAAACTCCGTCCATATTGTAGCATGTATCAAGATTTAATTTCTCTTACTGGCTGAGTAGTAGCCCATTGTATGTACATACCATGTTTTGTTTAGCCATTCCTCCATTGATGGGAATTTATGTTATTTCCACATTTTGGCTATTGTGAACAGTGCTGCAATGGACATTGGTGTACAAGTACCTATTTAAATCTCTGCTTTCATGTCTTTTGGGTGTATACCTAGGAGTGGAATTGCTTAGTCATGTGATAGTTTTATTTTTATTTTGAGGAACCATCACACTGTTTTCCACAACAGCTATACCATTTTGCATTCCCAAGTGCAATGGACAAGGTTTCCAATTTCTCCACATCCTAGCCAACATTTCTTTCTTTTTTTTTTTTAACTCTTAGCCATCTTAGTGGGAGTGAGATGGTATCTCATCGTGGTTTTGATTTGTATCTCTCTGATGGTTAATGAGGCTGAGCATTTTTCCATGTTTTTGTTGGCCATTTAAATATCCTCTTTGGTGAAATATCTATTCAAGTTTTCTTGTCCATTTTATGATTGAGTTTTTTGTCTTTTTGTTAAGTTGTTAAAGTTTTATATATATTTTGGCTATTAGAATCTTATCTGGTATATGGTTAATAAATTTAAGAACACTGAAATAATTTACAGTGTCTCCTTTGACCACAATGGACTGCAGCTAGAAATAAATTACAGAAGTAAAACTGGAAATTTTATTTATATGTAGAAATTAAACAACACATTCTTAAAGACCAAAGGGATCAAATAAAAGAATCACTAGGGAAATTAGAAAATACTTAGAGACAAATGACACTGAAAACACAGCATATCAAAACTTATGGAATCCAACAAAGGCAGTGCTCTGTGGGAAATTTATAGCTATAAATGCCTACATTGAAAAAAAAGAAAGATCTCAAGTCAGTAACATAACTTTACTCATCGAAGAACTAGAAAAAGAAAATCAGATTAAGCCCAATCTATCAGAAAAATGGAAATAATAAAAAATTAGAGTAGAGATAAATGAAACAGTGAGCAGAAAATCAAAAAAGAGACTCAATAATACTAAAAGTTAGTTCTTTATAAAGATCAACAAAATCTACAAATCTTTAGCTAGACTGATAAATATTAAAAGAGAGAAGGTGACAATAACTAACAAAAGATGAAAGTGAGACCATTACTTCCAATCTTACCTGTTGCCCTCGAGTTGATTCCAGCTCTTAGTGACCCTACAGGACAGAATAGAACTGCTCCATAGGGTTTCCAAGGCTGTACATCTTTATGGAAGCAGACGGCCACATCTTTCTCCTGCAACTACCAGCCTTACAGAAATAAAAAGGATTATAAGAGAATATTGCAAACAATCATACACTAACAATTTAGATAACCTTGATGAAATGGACAAATTCCTGGAAACACACAAATTACCTATACTAATTCAAGAAGGAAAAGAATATCTCAACAGACCTATGAGAAATAATGAGATTTAATTAGCAACCAAAACTCTAGGACTAGATGACTTCAAATTATAACAAACATTTAAAAAAGAAGTAAAACACATCATTCTCAAAATCCTCCAAAAAATTGAAGAGGAAGAAACAGTTCCTAACTCATTTAATGAGGCCAATGTTATCCTCATACTAAACCAGGCAAATACACTAAAAATAAAGAAAACTACACACCAATATCCCTCATGAATACAGACGCAAAAAATGTCAACAAAAAACTACTAAACTGAACCCAACAGCATATAACAAGTATTATACACCATAACCAAGTGGGATTTATCCCAGACATGCATGGTTGGTTCAACAAAGAAAATCAATTAATATAATACACCATAGTAATAGAATGAAGAAAAAATGCATGAGCATCTCAATTAACACAGAAAGTGTATTTGAAAAATTCCAATACCCTTTAGTGATTAAAAAAAAAAAGTCAGAAAGTGAGGAACGCAAAGAAACTTCAACATGATAAAGGTAAAGGGCATTTATGAAAACCTCACAGTTAACACACTCTATGGTGAAAAAATGAATGCGTTCCCCCTAAATTCAGGAAAAAGACAAGGCTGCCTACTTTCACCACTGATATTCAACATTATACTGGAAGTTAGAGCCAGAGCGACTAGGAAAGAAAAAAGATATCAAAGGAATTTGAATTGGAAAGGAAGGGGTAAAACTATCTCAATTTGCAGATAACATTATCCTACACATAAAGAATCCCATAGAATCCATGATACAGCTGCTAGAGCTAATAAATGAATTCAGCAATCTTGCAGGGTACAAGATCAACACAGAAGTCATTTGTGTTTCTATACACCAGTAATGAACAATCCGGAAAGGAAATTAAGAAAACAATGCCATTTACAGTGGCATCTAACATAACAAAGTACCTAGTAATAAATTGCACCAAAGAGGTAAAATACTTGTACTTTGAAAATTACAAAACTTTGGTGAAAGAAATTAAAGAAGGCATAAATAAATGGAGAAAATATTGAAGTTGTCAAGGATTTCATTTTACTTGGATCCACAATGAATGCCCGTGGAAGCAGCAACCAAGAAATCAAATGACATATTGCTTTGGGCAAATCTGCTGCAAAAGACCTCTTTAAAGTGTTTAAAAGCAAAGACGTCACTTTGAGGACTAAGGTGCCTTACTAAAGCCAAGGTTTTTTCAAAAGCCTCATATGCATGGAAAAGCTGAACAATAAGGAAGACCAATGAAGAACTGATGACTTTGAATTATGGTGTTGGCGAAGAATATCGCATACACCGTGGACTGCAAGAATGAACAAATTCTGTCTTGGAAGATGTACAGCCAGAATGCTCCTTAGAAGAGAAGATGGCAAGACTTTGTCTCGTGTACTTTGGACATGTTATCAGGAGGGACAAGTCCTTGGAGAAGGACATCATGCTTTGTAAAGTAGAGGGTCAGTGAAAAAGAGGAAGACCCTCAAAGAGATGGATTGACACAGTGACTGCAACATTGGGCTCAAACATAGCAGTGACTGTGAGGATGGCACAGGACTGTGCAGTGATTTGTTCTGTTGTACTAGGCTCACTATGAGTTGGGGCCAACTAGATGGTACCTAACAACAACAAATAAATGGAAAGACACCCTGCACTCATGGATTGAAAGACTTAATGTTGTTAAGATGTCAATACTACCCAAAGTGATCTACATATTCAGAAGAATCTTTATCAAAATCTCAACAATTTTTTTCTCAGAAATAGAAAAGCCAATTTTTAAGATTTGCAAGAATCCCCAGATAGCCATAACAATGTTTACAATGAACAAAGTTGGAAGACTCACACTTGCCGATTTCAAAACTTACTGCAAAGCTAAAATAATCAAAACAATGTGGTACTGGTATAAGGATAGACATATAAACCAGTGAAATAGATTTGAGAGTTCAAAAATAACACGTATGTCTATATTTAATTAATTTTGACAAGAATATCAAGCCTATTCAATGGCGTTAGTTTAATCTCTGCAAAAAATGGTGCTGGGACAACTGGAATACCACATGCAGAACTTTGAAGTTGGACCCCTACCTCTCACCATATACAAAAATTAATTGAAAATGTATAGACCGCCTAAATACGAGGGACACAACAATAAAACTCTCATTAAAAAAAAAAAACTCTACTATTAAATCTTCAAGATCTTGTATTTGGCAATGGATTGTTAGATATGACACCAAAAGCATGAGCAACAAAAGAAAAAAAATAACTTATCAAAATATATCGTACCGGATCAAAATTAAAAACTTTTGTACATTAAAGGACATTATCAAACGTTTGGAAATTATATATTTTATAAAAGCTTCCCACCCCTCCCAGTGCCGTCAAGTCGATTATCCAGAATATATAAAGAACTCTTACAACACAACAACAAAACCACCAAGAGGCAAATAAAAAAATGGGTTAAAGACTTGAATAGATACTTCTCCAAAAAGGTATACAAATGGCCAATAAGCACATGAAAAGGTGCTCAACCTCATAGGCCATTAGGGAAATACAAATCAAAACTTCAGTGAGATACCAATTTACACCCCCTGAAATGCTATCAATAATATTGGAAAATAACAAGTGTTAGCAAGGATGTGGAGAATTGAAACCCTTGTGCTTTGCTGGTGGAATGTACAATGGCACAACTGAGAAAAGCAGTTTGGAAGTTCCTCAAAAAGTTAAATAGAATTATACAGGACCCAGTAATCCCACTCCTAGGTGTATACCCAAGAGACTTGAAAGCAGGGACTCAAACAGATATATGTACACCGCTGTTCATTACAACATTACTCACTATAGGCAAAAGGTGGAAACAACCTAAGTGTCCTTCAACAGATGAATGGATAAACAAGTGGTGGCAAATACAAACAATGGAATATTTTTCAGTCTTATGAGGGAATGAAATTCTAACACATGCTACAACATGGGTGAACCTTAAAAACATTACACTAAGTGAAAAAAGCCAATCTTAAATGGACAAGTATTGTATGATCCTGCTTATATGAAATATCTAAAATATGTAAATTTATAGAGACAGAAAGCAGACTAGAGGTTACCAGGGTCTTGCGGGGTGGGGGGGTGCCGGGGGGAAAGGGGAGTTATTTTTTAATGGGTACAGAGATTCTGTTTTGGGTGATGAAAAAGTTTTGGAAATAGATGATGGTAATGGTTGCACAACATTGTGAATGCAATTATTGCCACTGAGAATTGTATACTTAAAAACGATTAAAGTGGCAAATTTTGTTATACATATTTTACAATAAACAATAATAAATACTGTTTTCTGATTAATATATATTTATTATAGAAGAAATACAAAATAAAGAATATCATAGCAAAAATTGGTAACTTTTTGCTATGTATCTTTCGTGTGTGTGTGTATTTGTGCATAACCAAATTTGAATTATATTCAAATCCTGTTTTAATACCTTTTCACTCAAAGTAAAGTGAATTTTTTCCACAACATAACTACTAAAGACGGCATGTTATTCAATTGTATAGCTTATGATAATTTAATCAATCCCCTGTTTTTGGACATGTTGGTTGTCTTCAATCTTTTCTTATATTATTTTTATGAAATGAATCCCTTTATACAAAAATGTCTGTTCAAACCCTGTATTATTTATAACAAATTGAAATTGTAATTGCTGGGTCAAAGTTTATACTCATTTGGAAGACTTTGTATACGTATTATCAAATTTATCTTCAGAAAAATTTTGACAATTTACAATGTCACCAGCAGTAGAGTCTCTCATTGCACCTTTTCTGACTCTGAATATTATTATTATAAATTTCTTTATTGATAAAGGGAAAATAGCACCTCATTTTAAGTTGCATTTCTTAGATTACTGTGATTTTAAAGAAATTTCTTCTCTTGTGAATTGTGTGTTCATGGCCTCAGCTTATTTATATAAAAAATTAGATTTTAGCCTTTTTCTTATTGGCTTGCAAGAACTCTGCCTTCTGTAGTACAGACATTAATGCTTTACCTATAATATATGTTGCAAATATTTTTTCCGGTTTGTTATTTGCATTTTGTTTACCATGTTATCAAATCCATTAATCATTTCCCCATTTTTGTTTTAATAAATAGAAATACCTTCACTGTTATAGATCAAATAATAATTCATTTATATTTTCTTTGATATTCTATAGTTCCAAAATTTATATTTAATGCTTACATTTAATTAAAATTTATTTTGGTGTATGATAGGAGGTAGTAATTAAAACTATTTTTTCCAAATAATTATCATAACAACATTTCTTGAATAATTTGTCCACCTTTTCTCCATACATCATTTAGAAAGCACTTTAAAAATCTCTGGTGCACTGAGCTCTTTAGAATTTTATTCTGGTTTTACAGTTTTATTTTGGTCTTACAATGCCTCTTTGAAGTGGGTATTACATCCTTAATTTACTTGGGACAAAAGTCAGTCTCAGACAGGTTAACTTACTTGACTAAGGCTACATAGCCCATTAGTGATATAGCCCCAAATGGAAACCTAAAGGTTTTATTAAGACCCACATTATTTTTGCCTCTGAACTATGGTAAAAGATCAGACATTTCAAACAGTATTTGAAGGAAACTATTAATTTAAATCACTGAAATGGTTTTTTGTTCATATTTAGCAGACTCTATTTTTTTTATAAACACGTACTACCAAAACATATAGCTCATGATCAATCTTAACATAGAACTATCAACTTTAAATGCATATTTTCAGTTCAAAACTTTTTAAACCAGGTACATCTTTGTACAGCAGTGATAAATCCTTTTACTGTGTATGTAACGAAAGGATATGTGATATGCCATCTACGCCCCAATATCTCATATGTACATATTTAAATAGTCTTTGGTTTTAAGAAGATGAGCTTAAAAAAATATTGTTTGGTTGTATGTTATGTGTCCTGATGCCACCTGAAATTACTCTTAGATGTTTTGTAGCTCTGGATTTTGAATACATAATTCAGGGTTCATAAGAAATTGGGCATTCAAACAAGGCATTTTCATTCTGAGGAATGATACTTTTTCTCCTGAAATTCCTAAGGCTGGGATCTGCAAATCATACAGCCCCAACTTTGCTGTAATGATTTTTCCGTGTTGGCTGACCGTAAGATTGCAGACCTTATTGCAATGGTCACTGAAGTGCAAAGGTTGAAAGAAGAAAATTCAGTGTCCAAATCCCCCTCCCCTCAAAGCAGCACGACACTTTTTCATATGTTCTCCCTTGCACACGGAGGAAGCAGATCCAGGATTAACCTCCTATATAAAACGCCTGGTTTTTCTCAGCTGCTAGCACATTTTTTCTTTTTAACAAATCTCCTGCTACCCCCAACCTCCTAAAAAGCCAAGGAAGCATTCCATTATACCCACTGCCACTAGCTTAATTTTGCCAGCAATATTATTTAACATAAACTGTCTCTAAGGGTTTACATTTGAGCCCTAGAAACTTCTGCAAATTTAGCTCAGAAGATTGACTCAGAAGTTAGAGGAAAAGTAACTTTAAAATTAAAGAGAAATTTACATGTAATAATTATTTGGAGTTAAGCATTCAACTTTATGGTTAAAATGGGATCAGTTGGAAAGCTGTTCAATGAACTGTCTGGGAAGATATTCCAGGAAAGATTTCTATACCCACTTTTTATTACACACGATCTGCTTTTAAACTTTTTAATATCTAATTCATTATTAAGAAATGATGATTTACTTTAAAGCCATTCATATTTTTTTCTCTCAAGTAGGATATTATGCTGTTGAGGTTATCCCCTTGTCCAAACATTATTGATGGTTATCCATTAGAGATAGTGATTATTGTTTCTTTTGATTCCTATCCTATGCCAATCCCAAAAACCAAACCAAACCCAGTGCCTTCAAGTCGATTCTGACTCATAGCAACCCTATAGGACAGAGGAGAACTGCCCCATAGAGTTTCCAAGGAGCGCCAGGCAGATTCGAACTGCTGACCCTGTGGTTAGCAGCCGTAGCATGTAGCCACTACGCCACCAGGGTTTCCTATATGCCAAAGGATATTGCTTTTCTGTAAATATGTGTATTTACGGTTTCTTCTGCCTCAAAGATGAACACCACTGATTAAGTCTGGAATGAGATAATTGCCTATATCTTTACAAATATTTTTCTTTGTAAATGTCCAATGCTTAGGTGAAAAGTGTAAAACCCTGCAGATATCTTAGAAATAGCATATTTTACTTGGCAACATAGTGACGACCAACCATACTATTGAAGAAAATTATCTCTACCCTTCTCCATCCCTGTAAAAAATTACAAAATATGTTCACTGAGGGAAGTATCATGTTTTTTAAAAGCCTTTTACTACCATTATTGTTGTTAATAATCATAGGTGTTTCTTGTCTCATCCTGTGGCTTTCTATTTTGACCTACTGATCCATATTTTCAAATGCATTCTGGATATTTCTACATGAAGCTGTTATTATTATTTCAAATTTAACACACATTCAAAATGGAATTCATCTTCTTCCCCAAGTTTATGCTACTTCCTGTGTTTCCAAACTCTGTAAATGGCATTTCTATCTTCTCTTCACTCACTTCCCTACATCCAAATAGTTATCAAGTGCTTTTGATTTTTCCTTTGCCATCTTTCTTGTATCTGTCCCGTTCCTTAAAAGCTTGCTAACATTTTCATAGTTTAGGACCTCAAGACTTCTCTCCTGGATTACTACAATGGTCACAACTGTTTTCCGTGGCATTAATTTCTTCCTACTTTAATATATTTTTCACACTGCCTGCAGGACACAAAAATCTTCCTTAAAATGTGACTTCATTGCTATTATTCCAGTGCTCAAGGTTCTTTATCACCAACAGCACAAGCCCAAACTCCTTACAGCAGTATTGAAGGACCTCTATTGTCACACGAAAAAGGTTTTTGCATTCTCAGCTATAGCACTATTACCAACTTTGTATTATGATAGTATGTATATCTTGTTCATCTTGTCATCTGTCATATTACTCTTCATATAGAAAAGTGCTGTTACTGTTCCCCATTGAATTATGAAAGATAATATTTTTTAGTTTATAATATAATTTCTTTAGAAATGGCTAATCTTAAATCATAACAAATATTATTTCTCACATTATGCATATGCAAATATGCATATATTCACATCCAAATTTCCAGGAACCCATCTACTGATTGAAGAAATGCACTTTAGAAATACGGTATTAATACAAATTGAAAGGATTATAAAATCACTTGGTGCTTAGTCATCCATTTCCAAGAATAATTAACAAATATTTCCAAATTGAGTCATTTATTCTTATACTCCATGATTATTTTCTAAAATGTGTCATCATCTTTTCTCTCCTAGAATACTGTACATTTTGGGGAGCTTTGATTTATTCTTTTTATATTTTTGATAATTCTGTAACACAGGAGATTGACATATAACATGGGAAAAAGAATACATTTTGTGGTCCAGCAGGATAGATTTATAGTTAATATTATACTAGTTTCTGGAAAGTTTGAAGCAGCTGTACTATAAGACTACTACCCCTATCTTGTCTGTAGGAAAGCATACCCAGCCATAAAATGGAAGTGCTGATTTTCTAGAAGTTATTTATCCTTAAACTACTCCATGTTTAGTGTTTCCATTAAAATATGCTGGTGAAAAACATCTAAAATACAAAATTCATAAGAAACCAAAAAAGGACAAGATGCCAGAAATTTTTTTAAATAATAAATTTATTAACGATAAAAGTTAGCATTTGTCTTTAAATTAAAACCTGAAACTTGGTAGTGCAATTTAATATTTTTTTTGTGACATAGACTTTAGTACAAATTGGAATTGGTTTATTCCATGATCTAAGAATCACATAATTACAAGTAAGAACTTAAAATTAGCAAATAATCTCAAATTGCATAATATAATTTGATAGTGAAGCATTTATATGCGGATTATTAGTATTATATATTATGCATAATACTGTTTTCTTTTTTCATATTATGAGTTACAAATGCTTTATAACAGGCCTCATGTAAAGAAGCATTTTGTGTCAATTATGAGAATAAATATTTTAGTTTAGGAGTGTGAAGCGTAAGTCAATTTCTTTTTTCAAGTATGGAATTGGAAAACACAGTGGCACAGTCGAGGTCTTAAAATTATTTTTTCAGCATTTGTCTTCTTAGGCATAAAAAAAAATCACCTTTTCATTTGAAGGCTTAACGTAATAGACTTTCCTGGCGTTCTGCAGCTCGTGATGATTTCTCCCTTTCCCAGACTCCTACTGCATTAAGAATCAGCACCACACAATTTTTCACTTAATTTTTATAATACTTTCATAAGTCAGTCTTCTCAACTAGACTGTAAGCTCCTTAACTGCAAAAATCGTGTGTTATATTTCTCTTGCCTGGCACAAAATTGAATAATTGTTGATTAATGAATGCAGCCTACAATTTTCTCTCTTTGGAATGTTTTCACTCTCTTCTCATTTGGAGATGCTCAAGAAAGGCCTATCCTCATAAAAAAAAAAAAATTTACCCATACGTTCAACAATGTCTTCTAATGTCAAAACAGAGTGAGTCAACAGCTCCAGAACATCAAGGTACATTGCATATACATTCTCATTTTTATAATCTACTTTTTAGTGTATTCTCCAGAAATACTTACCTTCTCAAAGTAAGGGTGTTTTGTACTTAAAATTCATTCAACAATATGTATTGGAAAGCTATGATGGATTAGGTATTTTTTAAGAAACAAAAACTAATGTGAAATGTCTCTGATCATTTTGAAAGATAATTTGTTTCCAGCATTGTCTTTGCTGCTTTGCATAATGGAACTTAATTCTCACCCACTCTGCAAGGAAGATATTATCTCTATTTTACAGGTGAGAAAACTGGTTCAGTAACTTGCCCAAGTTCATAGACCCCAAATGGTAGAACAGGATTTGAAGCCATGTCTATCTTCAAAGCCTGAACTTACAATCTTATAAGAGATACAGCCATATGAAAAATGATTATAATGTAATCTGATAAGTGCTGTAATAGAGCTATATATACCAAATACTATGGGAGCACAGGAAAGTGAGTGGAGCACGGGGGAGATAGTGACTAACACTACCTGGGAACAAATGAGGCAAAATTCTCAAGAGTCAAATATCCCTATTCTAAGTTCTCAGGACACCATGTTACTTTCTTAGTCGTTAGGCCCTAATCACAGTTGTTATTTTATATTTTTAAGGGTACTAATTTGATTGTCTCCCTCGACAAAATTCAACCTATGTGATTTCAGGAACCATATCTTATTTTGCTCACCATTGTGTCTCTACTAACTAACACAGTTCCTGGCACATAATATGAACCAAATAAATATTTACTGAATAATTGGGTAAATAAGTGCTCTGAGATTTGAATTAAGTACTGAATGATGAACAGAAGAGTGGAAAGTAGAGAAGAGGAGAAAAGGCTTTCCAAGAAGATACAGGCTGGGCAATAACGTTCCTGACTAATTGGATGAGCTCAAGTAATTATTTTTAAAAGTTCCTAAATCTGTATCCCAAGCAACTAGAGATTATTCTCTATCATCAAGAAGTTACTCCTCCAGATATTATAGAGGGTATAGGTGATATAGAGAGTTTGACTCTGAATAGAGTTGCTCTAAATGTAATAGAATTTTGCTCTGAATAGAATTTTGGAACAGAAACGGGACAATTGGTAGCTTTCCCAGGAGCTGAGAAGAACGATTTATCAAGTATATATTCTGAGACAAGAGTACTGGATTTAAATCTGGTGTAATAGAGTTACGGACAACCATCATACAACATTCAAGAATACATTTAAAAAGAGCATCAGATCTATTTTATGTTATTAGACTCCAAAAAAGACATTTGAAGTTTTAAGGTATCGAAATACTTAAATGATAATTAAGATAAGAATTAGAAAACCTTATACAACTGTAATTTTTTAAATTTAATTCAATAGAATGTTTTGGAAAAACTATTGGGCATGACTCACATCTCATATACATGTTTTCTCTTTTACAATCTGGACATGCTTTAAATACAGACATGAGCAATTTTCTCTTTTACTATCTGGAGAGAGCTATTATCTAGTTAGTGGAATCAACTTAAAATCATCTTGAAACTTGAATAAGCACTCTTACATGTACATAATTCTGGCTGGTCTGTTATAGCTATAATTGTGGAAAAGATAACAAAATCAATGTGAGTCCGCAATATTAGTGTTACAATTAATGAGGGAATTTCCTAATGAATTTGTCAGGTTTGCATCGTCAGAAATGTGACACATGCAACATTATTTGTAGACATTTAACTTTTATGTGACTCAGTTAGATAACATAGGGCATGTGGTTCTCAGTCTACCTAGCAATATATTTTGAGGGCCCAAGTAGCTTTCTTCTTAATTTGAGAATTTTCTATAATTGAAACATTACTTTTGAAGCTTGATGTTGTAAGGCAAAGATAATTAGAACACCCCAAGATCAATTTACATTAGAAGTCATTATGAGATCTGCCTCTACTTTTCTTCTTTCAAAAGTTTGTTAATCCTAGATTAAAGAGATTTGGCAGAAGAAACTGATTCTTCATTTAATTATCTCCAAAAAGCCTCAAATTCATTACTTACTTGGTAATTATGGATTGAATTGTGCCTTCCCAAAATATGTGTTGTAAAGCCTAACCCCTATACTTATGGTTATAATCCCATTTGGGAATGAATTTTCTTTGTTATGTTAATGAGGCAGTATTAGTGTAGGGTGTGTTTTAAAACTATCTCTTTTGAGATATAAAAGAGCAAATTAAGTACACAAGCCCAAATGGAGGCTGAAATACATGCCACATTATCACCAAGGAGCCTAGGAGTAGAAGCTGAAAAGAGACAAGGAAATTCCCCAGGGGGAACAGAAAGAAAGAGCCTTCTTCTAGAGCCTGTGCCCTGAATTCAAACTTTTGGTCCCCTAAACTGTGAGAAGACAAATTTCTGTTCATTAAAGCCATCCACTTCTGGTATATCTGTTATAGCAGCACTAGATAACTAAGATATTCTGACATATGGGACACATAGTATGAATAAGTGAAATTTATAGTATTGGAAATTTTCATGCAAATAGGTATCGATGGGTTCTGAAAACACCCAATAGGTTCTTTGTGCATCATCTTACTAAACTTGCAAAGTGATGATGGTGAGAAATAGAATTGATTTAAATTAAGGATGAAGACCTGTCTTTTGATTGCTAATCCAGCAGCAAACAAACACTAGTAAGGGAAGCAAATATATTTTTCCAAGAAAACTCTATTGTTTTATGCATACCACATTATCTGGTTGGACACCAAGAATACAAATAGGGATGTAATAAAAAATACGATCAGCAGATAGAAATATTTCCAAACAAGATATCTGAATTTAAATGGCTTTATTGTTCATCTCTCATGAATTTTGCCATTACTCTCTTCCACATCCATACCATTAGCACTGGCTTCAATTTAATAAACATTTATTGATTGGCTACCATGCAAAATGTGCACAGTAGGGAAGCAGTTATATAAACATGAATTAAAAATGGTCCCATTTTTCAAGGAGATTGCAGCATACTGGGAGGGGCAAGATGTGTATAAAGTTAACTTTGATTCACATAAGAATAAATAAATTGCACACTAAATTATGTCCTGTATATTTTACCTGCTACATTTCGAATATGACTTTTCCTAATATACTTCCTAAGTATTCTCTAAAGTTTACCTGGTTGTTGAGGGGAAAGGGAAGAAATAAAAAAGGCTGCTATTGACAGTTATAGCTACTGAAACTTTGACAATCTTGACTCAGGGAGAGTGTGGGCCTGGGTAACTAACCACATACATGAAACTTGAAAACAACTGCATAGCAATATGTCAAAAAGTGGAAAATAATATAATATTGAACACATATATCTCAAGAGATTTATTCTTTTTTTAATGCAGTTGAGCAAAATAGCATAGTAAATCTGAAATCTGAACATTGTTTAGCACTGATGGAGAGAATAAGTCCTACTGGTCCCCTACTGAATTCTAGTCGTACCTGCTCCAAAAAGCCTTCTCTGACTTCAGGCTATGGCGATTACTGCCTCCAATGAGCTGCTGCAACCCTCACTGTGTGTACTACTTATTTACTACCTAATGTTTTTTTAATGATCTCTTACATATGGTTGTTTTGTATTTTTTATTTTTTTTTCACTAGTGCGTGTCACTGCATAGATAGACCACAATCTCTTTGATGGCAAGAGTTTTATTATACTTCTTTGAGCTGCCTATAGCTCTCAGTATAGTATCAATTACATTTTGAATAGGTGCTTAATAAATATTTACTTCAAGATGGAAACTTTTCTAACACATTTGTTGAGGATTCATATGAACATCAAGTTAATGTGTCTGTAATGTTTAATGTTTGGGGGAGCTGTGGCAGCCATTGGTCTGTGCTGATCTTTTCACTATGGACAAGATGTGAAGTGGCTAATTTAGGCTAAGGATAAATATCAGTGTAAATAACTTCTCTGCAAACTTGTGGGGATTGTCAATGATGCCAGAATAACCTGACTCATGTCGATATCCAGAGGATACAAGGGGAGGTGGGAGAGAAAAGAATGCTTTTGTGATATTGTAATATTTTATATTATTGGTTAATTGGTGACCATATGAATTACTAGGGAAGCATAGTGTGATAGCTCTGTTTGCAGTTGTCATTGTAAATGGGAATGAAAATGGGCACATCATACTTATAAAGTAGACTGTGAGGACATTGAAAAAAAATTGTGGGGTACTGTTTGGTTTCAATAAGGTCCATACCACAATTTGGTTTTTGGAGACAGTATTTTTTGGTGTTTTGCATATTTAGAGCAGGATAGGAAAAGGCCAGCTGCATAAGCACCTTTGACTGCCCCATTGCAGTAATGCCTGAACCAAACTGAGTTCTGTTTAAATAAGTAGGTTATGTAAAGTGTACTGACTCAGAATTCCCCAAAGGTAAAGTCATCAGAATGATTTATCTGAGGCATTATTTTCCTTTTAAAAGTTTTAATTCTTCTCCACAGGGTTAGCACACTAATGGGTTGTTTTGTGATGCACTTTGTCAATAAGAGAGGTAAACATTATAGCCATCTTTAAAGAGGAAAACACTCACATTTCTCATTTTCCTTCAGTACCACAAGAAATGGTTCTCTCTAGATACCAAGAGAAAACCCTGGTGGCGTAGTGGTTAAGTGCTACCACTGCTAACCAAAAGGTCCGGAGTTGGAATCCACCAGGCACTCCTCGGAAACTCTACTGGGCAGTTCTATTCTCTCCTATAGGATAGCTATGAGTAGGAATCGACTCGATGGCAGTGGGTTTTTTTTGTTTAGACACCATGACAAAAAGAAATTATGGAAACAGTCTTGAAGTAATAAAATAAATCAGTGGTAATATTACTCCGCCCTCCTACCTTGAGATAAAAGTGCTAATCAATTACTGAGAAAATTTGGCCACTGTGAAAGGATATTTCAGTATAATTGATGAAATTATCTTTAGCTGTAAACCAAAACTTTCACAGTAACTAGTTTCTCTGATTCTAAAGAATTTCCAAATGATCATATGTTTTGATTGCCCATTGTTTGATTGCCCATTATATTGCCCAATACAAGAAAAACCAAGTAGTCATAAATTCTTGTTTTTCCCTTGAAAAAGGTTGAAGCTATTAGACTGAGATGCCAACTGTAAGCCACTTGAAAATTAACGTGGTTACAGCCAAGGCAGAAAATAATTAGTGAGACTAAAGCTGCCAAAAATTTGAAATATATATGAATCTAGACTACAGCAAATACTTTAAACATCTTAAATCCTTAACGTATCCCTCTAATTTTTGTTTTGTAATACTATACATGCAGTGGTAAATCTAACTATAATTAGAGAAAAGAAAATAGACACTAAAATATTTGGATGAAGAATAAGATATAAGAAAAAGAAGTATAGAAAGCCATAGAGTTATAGGAGCTGTTTTAGCATATATGTAACTAGTTTGATACAGTATGGATGTCTTTTCATTTTTGTTTTATCAAAAAAGCTAGATCAGCCCCAAATTACTTAAAAAGCCCATACTAATTATTAGGGAAGTATAGTGCGATAGCTGTGTTTGCAGTTCTCATTGCTAATAAGAATGAAAATGAGTATGCCATATTTATAAAGTAAGCTGGGTGGATATTGAAAACAAATTTCATTTGCATTGAGACATGAGTGACAAGAAGGTACCAACATAAATTCTTGACACAGTATCAAACATTTTCTTGTACATTTTCAGGGTTGTTTAAATCTTATGGGAGTTTAACAAGAATGGTGATTTATTGTGATTTGAGTGAAGTACCTCATCATAGCTTTTAGAATAGCTGGTTCTTCAGCTAAATCATTCCTAGAACCTTAGGATAGCCAATTAGCAAACTGTCATTTCTGCATCTTTGCCAACTGAGTTCAGGCAGCTAAGCCAAAAGCACAGCTGCTACACGGAGATCTGGAGAAAATTCAAATATCTTGAATAACAATTGCTGATTTCTAGATTTTACTGCCACCCTAACTTCCATCAGAGAAGAGTACAGATTTTTAGCCTAAATATTTTAGAATGGCATTCTTCATGTACCTCACACAGCTCTGTATGCCCTGGAATTGATGTCTGGGTAGAAACCTAGCATAGTTGCAAGTCCGAAATTTATAGATTTCTTAGATTTGACATGGTGGTCCTCACATTCCCTCTAATTAAGCTTTTGAATAGGTAATAATAAGAATTGTGGTATCTTCATTTTCTTCTTATTAGAAAAAAAAATCAGTTCCTTAACCCTCTAAGCTAATACCTGTCAAGGATTTTCTTTCCTTGGAACAGGAGATAATAGGGGCAGCTAGAGCTGAGGGAGCAAATTTTTCTGGTTCACACATTCATTCTTTCATTCAGCTAGTCAATGAGTAGTTATTGAGCACCTATTACTTCGTAGGCATTATTCTAGGTGCTAAATAGTGATGTACAAAACAGGCAACAACTCTGCCCATATAGAGATTACATTCAAGTTGGGGAGAAAAAAGTTAACAAGTAAACAAAAGAATATGATAATTTTTGGTATATTATCAAGTATTATGATGTAAACAAAACAGTAAAGTGATAAATACTGACTGTGGGGTCTACTTTAGATAGAGTAGGCAAGGAATACCTGTCTGAGGGAGTTTCATTTTGCATTGAGACATGAATGACAAGAAGGTGCTAGCCATGTGAAGATCTGGGAGCAAATAATTTCATGAAGTATGAATAGAAAGCTTGGTATGCTCAAAGAATAGTAAAAAAAAAGACCGGCGTGTACAGATCATAGTGAGTGAAGGTAAGAGTGTTAAGTAATAAGGTCGTAGAGGTAAGGAGGCATCAGACATTCTAAGCCATGGAAAGGGAGTATGAATTTTATTCTAAGTAATGGAAATCCATTGAAGGGTTTTAAATTGGTCAATGACTTGATCCAATTTACACTTTAAGATCACTCTGGCTGCTGTATGGGGAATTGTAGGGAAGCAATATAGAATCAGGGAAACCACATAGGAGATTATTCCTGCAGTCCTGGTGAGAGTTGATTCTTAGTTGGACTAACTGATAAAGGTGGAAATAAAGAAAACATATTTAGAATGAGGTAGAGCTGATAGAACTTGCTAACGGCCTAGTTATCTGGGTGGGGAGGCAGCTAGCAACAAGGTAAAGATAGGAATCAGGAATGCCTGCTAAATTTTTGCTTGAAGAACCAGGCATGTGGTAGTGCCATTTAATGAGACAGAGAAGATCGAGGAAGCAGAATGGAGGGGTGGAAATCAAGATTTCCGTTTTGTCCATGTTAGGTTTGAGATACCAATTATATATCAAGTAGAGATGTTAGTTGGGCAGTTGGATATACAGGCATACCTCGAAGATATTGTGGGTTGGGTTCCAGACCACTGCAATAAAACGAATATTGCAGTAAAGTGAGTCACACAAAGTTTTTGGTTTCCCAGTGCATATAAAAGTTATGTTTACACTAAACCAACCAAAACCAAACCCAGTGCCATCGAGTCGATTCCAACTCGTATGTTTACACTATACTGTTGTTTATTAAGTGTGTAATAGCATTATGTCTAAAGAAACAATGCATATACCTTAATTAAAAAAAATACTTTATTGCTAAAAAACGCTAACCGTCATCATCTGAAACATCAAAGAGTGGTAATCTTTTAGCTGGCGGAGGGACTTGCCTCAAAGTTGATGGCTGTTGACTGATTAGAGTGGTGGTTGCTGAAGGTTGCAGTGGCTGTAGCAATTTCTTAAAATAAGACAATGAAGTTTGCAGGATCGATTAACTCTTTCATGAAAGATTTCTCTGTAGCATATGATGCTGTTTGATAGCAATTTACTCACAGTAGAACTTTCAAAACTGGAGTCAATCCTTTCACGCCCTGCTGCTGCCTTACCAACTAAGTTTATGTAGTATTCTAAATCCTTTGTTGACATTTCAACAATGTTCACAGAATCTTCACCAGTAGATCCCATCTCAAAAAACCACTTTCTTCGCTCATCCATAAGAAGCAACTCCTCATCCGTTCAAGTTTTATCATGAGATTACAGTAATTCAGTCACATCTTCAGGCTCCACTTCTAATTCTAGTTCTTTTGCTATTTCTGCCACATCTGCAGTTACTTCCTCCACTGAAGTCTTGAACCCCTTAAAGTCATCCATGAGAGTTGGAATCAACTTCTTCCAAACTCCTGTTAATGTTGACATTTGGACCTCCTTCCATGAATCATGAATATTATTAAGGGCGTCTAGAACGGTGAATCCTTTGCACAAGATTTCCAATTTACCTTACCCAGATCCATCAGAGGAATCACTATATAAGGCAGCTATAGCCTTATGAAATGCGTTTCTGAAGTAGTAACACTTGGAGGTCAAAATTATTTCTTGATCCATGGGCCGCAGAATGGATGCTGTGTTAGCAGGCATGAAAACAATATTAATCTCCTTGTACATCTCCATCAGAGCTTTTGAGTTACCAGGTGCATTGTCAATGAGCAGTAATATTTTAAAGGAAACTTTTTTTTCTGAGCAGTAGGCCTTAATGGCGGGCTTAAAATATTCAGTAAACCATGTTGTCAACAGCTGTGCTGTCATCCAGGCTTTTTTGTCCATTTATAGAGCACAGACGAAGTAGATATAGCATAATTCTTGAGGGCCCTAGGATTTTCAGGATGGTAAATGAGTATTGGCTTCAACTTAAAGTCACCAGCTGCATTAGCCCCTAAGAAGAGAGTCACTCTGTCCTTTGAAGTCCTGAAAGCAGGCATTGGCTTCTCCTCTCCAGCTATGAAAGTCCTAGGTGGCGTCTCCTTCCCATATAAGGCTGTTTCATCCACACTGAAAACCTGGTGTGGAGCGTGGCCGCCCTCATCAGTGCCCTCAGCTAGAGCTCCTAGAGGACTTGCTGCAGCTTCGCCATCGGCACTTGCCGCTTCACCTTGCACTTTTATGTTATGGACACAGCTTCTTTCTTTAAACCTTGTCATGGTTTGAATTGTGTCCTGCAAAAATACATGGCAACTTGGCTAGGCCAGAATTCACAGTACCGCGATAGCCCACCATTTTGTAATCTGGTGCGATTTTCCTATGTGTTGTAAATCCTACCATCTCTGATGTTAATGAGGCAGGATTAGAGACAGTTATGTTAATGAGGCAGGACTCAATCTACAAGATTAGACTCTATCTTGAGTCAATCTTTTTTCAGATATAAAAGAGAGAAGGGAGCAGAGAGACAGGGGAACCTCCTACCACCAAGAAAGCAAAGCCGGGAGCATAGTCCATCCTTTGGACCCAGGGCCCCTGCATTCAGAAGCTCCTAGACCAGGGGAAGATTGAAGACAGGGACCTCCCCCTAGAACCAACAGAGAGAGAAAGCCTTCCCCTGGAGCTGACACCCTGAATTCGGACTTTCAGCCATCTACTTGTGGTATTTCTGTTACAGCAACATTAGATAACTAAGACAAACCTCATGAGCCAACCTCTGCTAATTTCAAACTTTTCTTCTGCAGCCTCCTCACCTCTCTCAGCCTTCATAGAATTGAAGAGAGTCAGGGCCTTGCTCTGGATTCGGCTTTGGCTTAAGGGAACGTTGTGGCTGCTTTCATCTTCTATGCAGACCGCTAACGCTTTCTCCTTATCAGCAATAAAACTGTTTCACTTTCTTATCATCCTTGTGTTCACTGGAGCAGCACTTTTAATTTCCTTCAAGAACTTTTTCCTTTACAGTCACAACTTGGATCACTGTTTGGCACAAGAGACCTAGCTTTCAACCTACCTCAGCTTTCAACATGCCTTTTTTACTAAGCTTAATCATTTGTAGCTTTTGATTTAAAGTGAGAAACTTTTGTATTTTCCTCCCACTTGAAAACTTAGAGGCCGTTGTAGGGTAATTAATTGGCCTAATTTCAGTATTGCCATACCTCAGGGAATAGAGAGGCCCAAGGAGGGGGAGAGAGACAGGGGAACAGCCAGTCAGTGGAGAAGTCAGAACACACACAACATGCATCGATTGAGTTCTAAGTCTTAAATGGGCACGGTTCGTGGAGCCCCAAAACTATTACAATAGTAACGTCAAAGATCACTGATAACAGATCACCATAAACAGATACAAAAATAATAAAAAAAAGTTTGAAATATTGCTAGAATTACCAAAATGTGACACAGAGATGCAAAGTGAGCACATGCTGTTGGAAAAATGGTGCAGATAGGCTTGCCACAAACTTTCAATTGTAAAAAATGCAGTATCTGTGAAGTGTAATAAAGCAAAGCACGATAAACAAATTATGCCTGTATGAGTTTGTAAATTAGAAGAGAGGGGGAGGCTGGAGATGTTTACTTGGTAGTCATCAGAGTACAAGTGATATTAAAGCCGTGGGACTGAATGAGATTACCAATAGAGGGTAGAGTTGGAGACATTTATCAAGTGTCATTTTATTCTGATACTTCAGTTGTTACTGCCTTGCTTTTCGCAAAATTTATAACCTGTTGGTTTCTGGCTTACCAACTTCAAAATTCCTCTGCCTCACACCTGGACACCAAACTTACTTTCTCCAAATTTTTTCATTGCCCTGAGGCTGCTACTTTGAATTCTGGCTCACACAGACCTACCTAATGGAGCACTGAGTTTTTGGCTGACTCTTATGCTTATTACCAACTTTGGATGATATTCTTTCTCCCAGCTACCTTTCTTGCATTTAGAGCTAGCTCTATGAGTTCTACAATAGGATTTCTGATACACAAAGCGAAATGGTTATTTGAATTTAAATGCATGGGCTAACTCTAGAGTGTTTCAAGAAAATAGAGTTAACTTTCTTAATCTCTTTACTATGTCACAAAGTGCTTGATTTTGATACTGTAGCAACCAGGGAAATAGTGGCCTCTTTCTCATGCTCATTTGAAATGCAGCCTTTCTTGTACCCTACCCAGGGCTCTGGCTACCTGAAAAATCTGCCTAGTGCTTTCATTTCATAATAATTTGTTTGGATGCTATTCTGTGCTTTGATTTACTCATTGCTGAATCAGCATCAATTCTTACCTTACTTACTTTTGAGAAAGGGTCATAATAAACATAAGAAAAAATACAGAAATTTAAAAATTAATCTATTAATCTACCTTTTCACTGGCAGTGATGAGCTTGGCAATATGCCATAATTATCACTATGTTGGAATATACTTTGAAATTGTTCACAAGAATGACTTACTAGGATTAAGATGTGTTCAGAAAGGTGTATCCAGAAAGGAAGGATTTGAAAGCATCAGGATTTAATTTTCTCTATAAGGAAACAAAACATGCCATGATTAATGATTTGTCATTTTGCATTGACGGTATTCCCTCAGTTTTGAAAAAATAATACAGAAATAACGTCTCCTTATATATCATTTGTATAGACATTTCCTGGTTAAAAAAAAAAAGTTTATTCCAAAATTTTATCCTTAAAGGGGTAGGTAGAAGGAAGCCATATTAACAAGTAAGGAAACTAAGACTAGCTTTGATTTGATATTTGCTTAATTATATTAACTCAAGTCTTAGGATGGGTTCTCTAGAGAAGCAAAATCAGTAAAGTGTATAAACATACACGTAAAACCAAAAACCCATTGCTGTCGAGTCAATTCTGACTCACATGTAGACCCTATATATAGAGAGACTTATTCGACGGAGCTGGGTTTTTGGGTATATCAAAGAAATGGCTCATGCAGCTGTAGAGGCTGGGACATTCCAAGTCCATAAGTCCGGCTGGAGGTTTCTCCTGATTCACATAGCCACAGGGGCTGGCGAACCCAAGATCAGCAGGTTTCAGACAGCAGAGCTCCTGCTCACAGGCTGCAAAGACCGATGAATCCCAAGATCTGCAGGCAAGATGGCAGGTAAGCTGCTAGCTCAAGGCCCAAGAACTGGAGGTCAGCAGCAGGATTCAGAGAGAGCAAAAGCCCACGAGCCTTGCCAGAAAGTCCACCTATATTGGATGCAGGCCACACCCCCAAGAAAACTCCCTTTCAACTGACTCACAGCAGATCCCATCGCAGAGGTGATCTCATCATCATATGACAGGCAAACTACAGCATAACTGCCAAACCACTGAGAATCATGGCCTAGCTAAGTTGACACGCAACCTTAACCATCACAGTTCCCAAGCCTTCTGACTCCATACCCAGCACACTTTCCTCTATGTCATGCTCGTCTGCTCAAGTTCACTCTTCAGTTAATGATATCTCTTCTTTTAAAAAAAATCGGTGTTGATCTTTGACTTAGACAGACTTAGAACAACAACAAAAAAAAAAAAACAATAATGCACTGTGGAAAGGAGAGCAGTTCCAGAGTGATACACTCTAGCTACATACTTCCAACATCAACATGTATATGGACACCACCTTTTGCTTATAGCATCGAGCTACAGAAATAAAATGTTGAAAGCCCCACGAAAGAAAACAATTTCTGATATTGGCATGGTTTTCTCTTCTGCAATGAGTTGGTTGGCTAAGAGGGGCAGTGATGATTGTAAATTGCCTCTCTCTAAATATCTGAATGTTAAATACACTTAAATATTTATTAGGCATCTCAAACATACTATGTTCCAAACTGAAATTCTGATTTCTCCTCTGCCCACCCAATCTATTTTACCCAAAGGCTTCCCTATCTCAGTTAAAAGCAACTCCATCCTTCCTGTTGCTAGGCCAGAAACTTTTGAGTCATCCTTGACTCCCCGCCTTCTCTGACACCCCACGTCTAATCATCCAGCAAGTCCTATTGGCTCTAATTTCAAAATATATCCAGGATCCAAATCTTTCTCATCGCTTCCATTGCACTGGTCTGTAAGATCTGGCTTCTTGTGACTCCTCTGATCTCATCTTACTACTCCTGGGGAAAGGGAGTTCGAAAACCCTGAGGGAAGAAGAATTCCTGGAGTGCCCAAGGGATAGTAAGGAGGCCACTGTTCTTATCACAGCAGCCAAAGTAATTTGGTTGCAAGGTTTTTAAATTACTGTTCCTCTCAGGTTCTTTCTTCAGATTTTTAATCTTTGCTCAAATTCATCGCTTCACTAGGCATTGCCTGACCACCCTCTTTTAAATTACAGTCTCAGAGCTTCAGCATTCATCATCCCCCTTTCCTGTGTGATTTTTCTCCAGGGCATTAACGCATTATATAATCTATTTATTTATTGTTTATTGTCTGTCTTCTCCTGCTAGAATGTACACACCAAAAAACAGGGATATTTGAATGTATTTTCCCCACTACCATATTCCAGTAGATGTTCAATAAATATTTGTTGAATAAAAGCATTAATGAATGAAATGCAAGGCTATGGCAATAGTCAGCTACATCTTCCACTAAGCCTGTTTATTTTATTTTTATTGTGCTTTAGGTGAAAGTTTACAGCTCAAGTTAAATTCTCACACAAAAATTTATATGCATATTGTTATGTGACATCAGTTTCAGTCCCTGTAATGCGACAGCACATTCCCTCTTTCCACCCCAGGTTTCTTGTGTCCATTTAATCAGTTGCTATCACTTTCTGCCTTCTCATCCTGCCTCTGGACAGGAGCCACCCATTTGGTCTCATGTGTCGATTTTAACTAAGAAGCACACTCTTCACGAGTATTATTTTATGTTGTATAGTCCAGTCTAAACATTGTCTGAAGAGTAGGCTTTGGGAGGGGGCCATAGCTTTGGGAGTTCCTCCAGTCTCAATCAGATGATTAAGTCTCGTCTTTTTAGGTGAATTTGAGTTCTGCTCCACAGTCTTCTCCAGCTCTATCAGGGACTCTCTGTTGTGTTTCCTGTCAGGGTGGTCATTGATAGTAGCTGGGCACCATCTAGTTCTTCTGGTCTCAGTGTGATGGAGTCTCTGGTTTACGTGAACTTTTTGTCTCTTGGGCTAATATCTTCCTTGTGTCTTTGGTGTTCTTCATTCTCCTTTGCTCCAGGTGGATTGGGACAAATTGATGTATTTTAGATGGTTGCTTGAAAGCTTTTAAGACACCAGATGCCATTCACCAAAGTGGGATGCAGAATATTATTTTAATAAACTTCGTTATGCCAAATGACCTAGATAACCCCCAAAACTATGATCCCCAGGCTCCAGCTCCAGCTACTCTGACCCTCAAAGTGTTTGGTTGTGTTCAGGAAACTTCTTAGTTTTTGATTTAGTCCAGTTGTGCTGACTTACCCTGTATTGTGTGTTGTCCTTCTCTTCACCTAAGATGATTCTTATCTACCACCTAGTTAGTGAATTCCCCTCTCCCTTCCCACCCTCATAACCATCAAAGAATGTTTTCTTCTGTGTTTAAACCTCTTCATGAGTTCTTATAATAGTGGTTTCATACAACATTTGTCCTTTTGAGACTGACTAATTTCACTCAGCATAAGGCCCTCCAGATTCAACCACATTGTGAAATGATTAGCAGATTCATCATTATTCTTTATCATTGAGTAGTATTCCATTGTGTGTACATGCCATAATTTGTTTATCCATTCATTTGTTGACAGGCCTCTTCGTTGCTTCTATCTTTTTGCTAATGTAAAGAGTGTTGCAATAAACATGGGTGTGCATATATCTGTTCATATGAGGGCTCTTATTTCTCTAGGATATATTCCAAGGAGTGGGATTGCTGAATCATACGGTAGTTCTGTTTCTAGCTTTTTAAAGAAGTGCCAAATTGATTTCCAAACCGGTTGTACCACTTTACATTCCCACCAGCAGTGTGTAAGTGTTCCAGTCTCCCCACAACCTCTCCAACATTTATTATTTTGTGTTTTTTGGATTAATGCTAGCCTTGTTGGGGTGAGGTGGTATCTCATTATAGTTTCGATTTGCATTTCTCTAATGGCTAATGATCGTGAGGATTTCCTCATGTATCTGTTAGCTGCCTGAATGTCTTCTTGGTGCAGTGCCTGTTCACATCCTTTGCCCATTTTTTAATTGGGTTATCTGTCTTTTAGATTTTAGAGAATAGACCCTGATTGGACCTGTCAGTAGCCAAAATTTTTACCCAGTCTGTAGGTTCTCTTTTTATTCTTTTGGCAAAGTTTTTTTTGATGAGCCTGTTTGATTTTTAGGAATCTGCAGTTATCTAGTTTCTCTTCTGGTGTCTGTGCATTGTTAGTTATGGTTTGTATTCTCTTTATGTCCTGTATTAGGGCTCCTAGAGTTGTCTCTATTTTTTCTTTCACGGCCTTTATCATTTTAGCTTTTATGTTTAAGTCTTTGATCCATTTTGAGTAAGTTTTTTTTTTGTTGTGAGATATGGGTCTTGTTTCATTTTTTTGCTGATGAATATTCTGTTATGCCAGCAGCATTTATTAGACTGTCTTTTCCCCATTTAATGAATTTTGGGCCTTTGTCAAGTGTCAGCTGCTCATAGGTGGGTGAATTTATGCCTGGATTCTCAATACTGTTCCATTGATCTGTGTATCTGTTACTGTACCAGTACCAGGCTGTTTTGACTACTGTGGTGGTATAATTTGTTCTAAAATCAGGTAGTGTGAGACCTCCCACTTTGTTCTTCTTCTTCAGTGATGCTGCACTTATCCAGGGCCTCTTCCATTTCCATATGAAGTTGGTGATTTGTTTCTCCATCTAGTTAAAAACTACCCTTGGAATTTGGATTGGGATTACATTGTATCTGTAGATCGCTTTGGGTAGAACCGATATTTTCACAATGTTGAGTCTTCCTATTGATGAGCATGGAATGTTTTTCCACTTATGTAGGTCTTTTTTGGTTTCTTGCAGTAGTGTCTTGTAGTTTTCTTTCAATAGGCCTTTTAAGTCTCTGGTTAGTTTTATTCCTAAGTATTTTATTGTCTTGGGGGCTATTGTAAATGGTATTGATTTGGCAATTTCTTTTTCAAAGATCTTTTTGTTGGTGTAGAGGAGTCCAACTGATTTTTTGTATGTTTATCTTGTAAACTAATACTTTGCTAAAATCTTCTGTTAGTTCCAGTAGTTTTCTTGTGAATTCTTTGGTGTTTTCTGTGTATAAGATCATATCATCTGCAAATAGAGATACTTTTACTTCTTCCTTACCAATTAGGATGCCCTTTATTTCTTTTTCTAACCTAATTGCTCTGGCTAGTACTTCCAGGCTCTCTCCATTTAGGATGATGTTGTCTGTTGGCTTTGTATAAATGCCCTTTATTATGATGAGAAATTTCCCTTCTATTCTTATTTTGCTGCGAGTTTTTATCATGAATGGGTGTTGGACTTTGTCAAATGCCTTTTCTGCATCAATCGATAAGATCATGTGGTTCTTACCTTTGGTTTTATTTGTGTGATGGATTATATTGATTGTTTTTCTAGTGTCGAACCATCCCTGCATACCTAATATAATCCCACTTGGTCATGATAAATAATTTTTTGTTACAGTGTTGAATTCTTTCGGCTAGAATTTTGTTGAGGATTTTTGTGTTTATGTCCATGAGGGATATTGGTCTGTAATTTTCTTTTTTGTAGTGTCTTTACCTGGCTTTTGTACCAGGGTTATGCTGGGTTCATAGAAAGATTTCAGAAATAGTCCATCTTTTTTATTCTCTGAAATAACTTCAGTAGTAGCCATGTTAACTCTTCTCTGAAAGTTTGATAGAATTCTCCAGTGAAGCCGTCAAGGCCAGGGCTTCTTTGTGTTGGGTGTTTTTATTTATTTATTTTATTACCTCTTCAGTCTCTGCTTTGTTGTAGGTTTATTTAGTTTTTCTGCCTCGGTTTGTGTTAGTTTAAGTAGGTAGTGCATTTCCAGAAATTTGACCATTTCCTCTAGGTTTTCAAATTTGTTAGAGTACAATTTTTCATAGTATTCTGTTATGATCCATTTAATTTCAGTTGGGTCTGTTGTGATATTGCCCATCTCATTTCTTATTCTGGTTATTTACTTCCTGTACTGTTTTTCTTTTGTCAGATTGATCAGTGGTTTATCAGTTTGGCTTAACTCTTTCATTTCTTTTTCTATTCTCTATTTCAATTATTTATGCTCTAATCTTTATTATTTCCTTTCTTCTGGTGCCTGAGGGCTTCTTTTGCTGCTATTTGCTCCAGTTGTAAGGTTCATGTTTTGATTTTGGCCCTTTCTTCTTTTTGAATATGTGCATCTATTGCTGTAAATTGTCCTCTGAGCACTGATTTTACTGTGTCCCAAAGGTTCTGTTATGATGTGTTCTCATTCTCATTTGATTCTATGAATTCCTTTATTTTGTGCTTGATTTCGTTTATAACTGAGTAGTTTTTGAGCAAGGTGTTGTTCAGTTTCCATGTGTTTGATTTTTTTCCTTTCTTTTTCTGTTACCGATTTCTACTTTTATGGCTTTATGTTTGGAAACGATACTTTGTAATATTTCGATGCTTTGGATTCTGTTAAGGCTTGCTTTGTGGTCTAATATGTGGTCTATTCTGGAGAACATTCCATGTACCTTGGAAAAGAAAGTATACTTGGCTGCTGTTGGGTGGAGTGTTCTGTATATGTCTATGAGGTCAAGTTTGTTGGTTGTGGCATTTAGATCTTCCATGTTTTCACTGAGCTTCTTTCTAGGTGTTCTGTCCGTCACCGACAGTGGTATGTTGAAGTCCCCTACTATTATTGTGGCACTGTATATTTCTTTTTTCAATTCTGGTAGAGTTTGTTTTATGTATTTTGGAGCCCTGTTGTTGGGTGCATATATATTATGGTTATGTCTTCCTGGTGTGTTGACCCTTCAATCATTATATAGTGTAGTTTCTTAACCAGGTGGATTTTGCTTTAAAGTCCATTTTGTCAGAGATTAATACTGCCACTCCTGCTCTTTTGGGTTGTTGTTTGCTTTATACACTTTTTTCTGTCCTTTGAGTTTTAGTTTGTTTGTGTCTTTGAGTCTAAGGTGTGTCTCTTGTGGGCAGCACATAGACAGATCGTGTTTTTTAATCCATTTTGCCACTCTCTATCTCTTCATTGGTGCAGTTAGTCCATTTACATTTAGTGTAATTATTGATAGGTATGAGTTTAGTGCTGTCATTTTGATGTATTTGTGTGTGTGTGTGCATTGTTGACAGTTTCTTTGTTCCACTTAATTTTCTGTGCTGAGTCATTTTTCCTTCTGTATTTCTTTTTCATTATTGTTGCTATTGTATTTGCTGAGTCTTTGTGTTTCTTTTCTTTTTTATTTTGATGGTCAATTTTTTAATTTCCTTTGTGGTTACCTTATAATTTACCTTTATTTTTCTAAGTTTAAACCAATCTTTTATTTCCTGATATCACCTTAAATTCTTCGCCGTATGGAAAGTTCTATGACTACACTATTTAGTCTGTCTTTTTTGTTTTAATGTTGTCCTCCTTTGCATATTGACCTTTCTGTTTTCCTATTTTCAGGGTTTTAGCTTTGACTTATTTTTGTGACTTCTCTATCTGGGTTGCTATCTGATTGTTTTGTCCTGTGTTCTAGTCTTATGTTGTTATATGATATCATTTGTTCTCTAGCCACAGGACTCAGTTAAAATTTTTTGTAATTTTTGGTTTCATTTTCACAAGTTCCCTTAACTTCTGTTTATCTGGAAATGGATTAATTTCACCTTCATATTTGAAGACGATTTTGCTGGATATATATTTCTTCACTGGCATTTTTTTTTCCCTTCAAGGCTTTGTATATGTCATCCCATTGCCTTCTTGCCTGCATGGTTTCTTCAGAGTAGTCAGAGCTTAGTCTTATTGATGCTCTTTTGTAGGTGACTTTTTATTTATCCCTAGCTGCTCTTAAAATTCTCTCTGTCTCTCTGGTTTTGGCAAGATTGATTATACTATGTCTTCTTGATTTTCTTTTGGGATCTACTCTGTGTGGGGTTCGACCAGCTTCTTGGATAGATATCTTCTCATTTTTCAAGATGTCAGGGATGTTTTCTGTTGACTAATGTTCAACAATTCTCTCTGTATTTTCTGTTATCCCCCCTTCCCCTTCTGGTACTCCAGTCCGTTGTAGCTTATTCCTCTTGATACTATTACACATAATTCTAAGGGTTCTTCATTTTTTTAAATTCTTTTATATGATTTTTCCTCAAATAAATTGGTGTCTAGTGCTTTGTCTTCAATCTCACTAATTCTGGCTTCCATTGCCTCAATTCTGCCCCTGGGATTGTCTATTGAGTTGTATAATTCTGAAATTTTATTGTTAATCTATTGGGTTTCTGTTTACTGTCTCTCTATGGATTCTGTTGTTGTTGTTAGGTGCCGTCGAGTTGGTTCCGACTCATAACAACCCTATACACAACAGAATGAAACATTGCCTGGCCCTGTGCCATCCTTACAATCATTGTTATGTTTGAGCTCATTGTGGCAGCCACTATGTCAATCCAACTCGTTAAGGGTCTTCCTCTTTTCCACTGACCCTGTACTTTGCCAAGCACAATGTCCTTCTCCAGGGACTGATCCCACCAGATAACATGTCCAAAGTAGGTAAGATGCAGTCTCGCCATCCTTGCTTCTAAGGAGCATTCTGGCTGCACTTCTTCCAAGACAGATTTGTCCGTTCTTTTGGCAGTACATCGTATATTCAATATTCTTCGCCAACACCACAATTCAAAGGCGTTAACTCTTCTTCAGTCTTCCTTGCTCATTGTCCAGCTTTCACATGCATATGATGTGATTGAAAATACCATGGCTTGGGTCAGGTGCACCTTAGTCTTCAAGGTGACATCTTTGCTCTTCAACACTTTAAAGAGGTCCTTTGCAGAAGATTTACCCAATGCAATGCATCTTTTGATTTCTTGACTGCTGCTTCCATGGCTGTTGATGGTGGATCCAAGTAAAATGAAATCCTTGACAACTTCAAACTTTTCTCCGTTTATCATGATGTTGCTCATTGGTCCAGTTGTGAGGGTTTTTGTTTTCTTTATGTTGAGGTGCAATCCATACTGAAGGCTGTGGTCTTTGATCTTCATTAATAAGTGCTTCAAGTCCTCTTCACTTTCAGCAAGCAAGGTTGTGTCATCTGCATAACGCAGGTTGTTAATAAGTCTTCCTCCAATCCTGATGCCCCGTTCTTCTTCATATGGTTCAGCTTCTCCTAGTATTTGCTCAGCATACAGATTAAACAGGTATGGTGAAAAATACAACCCTGATGCACACCTTTCCTGACTTTAAGCTCTGGTGATTTAGTGGTTAAGAACTATGGCTGCTAACCAAAAGGTTTGCAGTTCAAATCCACCAGGGGCTATATGGAATCTTTATGGGGCAGCTCTACCCTGTCCTATAGGGTCACTATGAGCTGGGATCCACTCGACCGCAACAGGTTTGGTTTTTAATGCATAAACATCGATTTCCTAGGCATTAGTGAGCTGAAATGGACAGGTATTGCCCATTTTGAACTGGACAATCATATAGTCTGCTATGCTGGGAATGACAACTTGAAGAGGAATGATGTTGCATTCATCATCAAAAAGAACACTGCAAGATCTATCCTGAAGTACAACACTGTCAGTGATAGGATAATATCCATATGCCTACAATGGATTCTAGCAGCTTGTTAAATTTGTCGTTTGGTCTTGTATAGATTTCCTGAATTCCTCTGTTGTTTTGTCTTTGTGTTTCTTGGTTGGTCTCAGTTTTGCCTGATCTCCTTCCTGATCTCTTGAAGAGCTCTGTGTATTAATCTTTTGAATTCTACCTCTGGTAATTCCTAGACCTTCTCTTCCTCCAGATGGTCTTCTAGTTCTTTGTTTTGGTGGCTTGCTGGAGTCATCTTGATCTGCTTCTGTATATGATTTGCTACTGTCTGTTGTCTCCAAGCCATCGATAAGTTTTTATATTTATTTATTGTGCCCTACTTTTTGTTTTGTTTTGAGTTGATATGCCCAAAGAGGTTGGACATGTGAGCTACTTTGGTTATTGTTGTCTTCGAAGCTCTCACATCCTGTCACCAGATTGTGAGAGCTGCTACTAGATGTGTGAACCCAGGAGTCGGTTTACTTTTGTTGTGTGGATTTGGCTCAGGTGTCCTGATCATTGGTCACTTAGTGTGTGGTGCAGACTCTCCCCTACAGTCTTAGATAGGCAGGGCTATGTAGGGGTAATTGGAGCAGGCACAGGCATCTGGCTACAATAGGGGGCTATGTGCTAAGCAAATTGGGGGGCCAATGGCTGCCCCTAAGTGCGTAGGTGGAAGGCATTTCGCTGTCTCTAGAGCACATAGGTGGGCGGTTTTTACAGCCAGACTTTGGGCACCCATTGCTGTTGGCTGTAAGGACTGGGAGACACCACTTATTCTTGGACCCCTGTGGTGGGTGGTTTTGTGGAATGGCTAAAACCACCAGTCCTCAGGCTCCTGATGTGGGTAGGTGAGGATCCTGCTTTATGGGCAGGGCAGTGTTAAATGTCACAAATGTGCCACTCTCCCTTGGCTGTTGCAGTAGAAAGCAGGCTTCAGGTGTATGCCCTATTGTTCAATGCTAATAAGGGCCTACACTGTTGAATTGCGCCACACAGGTGTAAAAAAAAAGAGTGAAGGCCATTCAAAATCTGTGGACCCCTTATGCTTATCCCTAGGCAAAGGGGCAATGCCTGCCATGGGTTCCTGGCTTAGGGGAGTTGATGGTTTGTTTTCTTTGTTTGTTTGTTTTTTCCCCAAAAGCTGAGAGACTGGTTTGAGTTCAATAGCTCCTATTTCCAGATTAGGTGGTGTGGCAGCTGTTGAATACTGCAGAACTGGTATTGGAGCAGAGCAGGGAGGTGGTTAGGTGAGGGAAAAAGAGGCACTTCTCCACTAAGAAAGTTCCAGAGGGAGAGAGGTTATTTTGATCCTACAAGGTAGGTTAGATGCTTGCACTTACCTTTCACAGATCCAGTGCTACCTCTCCCTGGCTCTAGAGGCTTGTGTAGACTCTCCACTGCCCAGTCTCTCCCAACGTGGTAAAACGTGTCCTGAGTGTTACTGCTTGCCTCAGTTCTTGTGCACCAGCTGATCCAGCCTGCAGGGTGCCAGATAGCTCAAATCTGGTATTTCTCTGCTGCTTCTGAACTGTCTCTCCTTCCTCCTGCCACTCAGTCTGACTTCTCACTTTGTCTTTGATATTCAGGGCTCCTAGATTGTCATATATAATAGATTCACTTGTTTTGGGAGGGGGGGTCTTTGTTTTGAGAAGGACCACAGGAAGGTTCTAACTATTCTGCCATCTTGGTCCTGCCTCCCACTAAGTCTCTTGATTGCTGGACTTGCTTGGGGACAACGGCATTATTTTAATTTTCTGGGCTTAATAATTACTAAGAACTCTATAACATGAAAATCTTTCTAATGCTTCCTACTTTATGCATGCATTCTCATTTGGTCCATATAAAATGAATTAGATGTTAAGATGGGCAATAAATTCCCAATGTGCACTGGAAGTAGGCTACCATCCACACTACCATCCAATAATATGCCCGTATTACTGAGATTGGATAAAATTGTCACAAATTAATGTTTCTTTTATTTCCTTCTCCAATGACAGATTTTATCAGTCAACTTAGAAATGGATATTTCTAGTCCTTTAACTTAGGTATATAATGTCAAGGGAAAAAAAAATCCCAACTGTGAAAAAATTTTTGATAATATAGTCAGGTTTTTCATAACTTTTTATTCCCATGTACAAGTAGAAAATATGAGTTGCCATTGAGTCAATTCTGACTCATGATGATCCCATATGTTTCAGAGTAAAAGTGCATTCAACAGTGTTTTCACAGTCTTTTAGAAATAGATTGCCTTTCTTCTGATGCACCTCTGAGTGGATTCAAACCATTGAATGTAGTAGATGAGCATACCAACCATATATGCCACCTAGGGTCTCTAGCAAATAGAAGATAACTATGTAAAAGACACTGGGTCCTATTCCCACAGCACATCTGTTTAATTAGTTAGAATAACAAGTGATTGAACTAGTTGACCCCTTTGGTAAAATTAAGCTAACAGCATTATATGTGCATCTATGAAAGCAATCTAGATGTAGTATAGTAGAAATCATTGAAATCTACAGTACTGAATGCTGTTTAAAATTCTAATCTTCTCAAATAGACAAACACACTGCAGTGAACTGAAAGTATTCTTCAGAAATCATTTTCACTTAATTGCAAAATGTTAGAGCTGGAAGTGATCATATAATATGCTTTTTTGGTGAGAAAGAATGTTCTTCATAGTTCTAGATATGTTTAATAGCAAACCAGGGTATAGATATCAGATATCTGGAGTTTTCACCAGTGCTCTTTCTACTACACCATGTTACCTCCTCTCTAGAATAAAGTAAGAAATTACTCTTCATGATGAGATTGCAGGACTCTATCTTTGCCAACAGTAGAAAACTTAAATTTTTAGTTATAGACAGCAAAGGCTTGGTGTTGAAATCTTATTACCAATAATTGTTCAACATTTTGCCTCATAAAGTGTGTGATGTACCCTAGTTACTAAAACACATAAAAATCATATAGTGAATTGTAATCTAAATCATCAGTTATGCACTGAGACATAGTGTAGATATTTTTATAAAGGAAACATGATGCATGAATGTGAACGTAATGTTCTCTTTTGTGTACTTGAATCAATTGTACCTTGGTGTATGGGTAAGAGAGAAGGGAGAGAAGGATCAGTGATAAATAAACATGAACTGCAGAATGAAGCTGCAGTTTCCTGCAGCTGAATCCTGATAGTGCTAAGGCTAAGTCAAGAGACCTCTGCTCAAAAGTCATTGGGCCTAATTGAAAGCTGAGTAAAGAATGTGATTAGACACTTCACCAAAGAGGATACCCAGACAGCCAACAAACACGTGAAAAGATGTTCAATATCATTAGCCATCAACCCATTGCCATCAAATCCGACTCACAGCCACCCTATAGGATAGAGTAGAACTGCCCCCATAGGGTTTCCAAGGCTATATAAAGCTGTATGTAAGCAGACTGCCAAATCTTTCTCATCTAGAGCAGCTGGTGGTTTCAAACTGTCGACCTTTCTGTTAGCAGCCAAGCGCTTAACCACTGTGCCGCCAGGTCTCCTTGTTAGCCATCAGAGAGATGCAAGTTAAAACCACAAAGATATGCCATTTCACTCCCACTAGGATGGCCAAGATAAAAAAACAAAACAAGACAAAACAAAAAACCCAGAAAACAACAAGTGTTGGATAGGGTGTGTATGAATTGGAACCCTCATCCACTGCAGGTGGGAATGAAAAATGGTACAGCTGTTGTGGAGAATCTCAAAAAGCTAGAGGTAGCACTGCCATATGACCCAGCATTCCACTCCTATGTATATACTCTAGGAATCCAATAGAAGTGACATGAACAGACATATGCACATCTATGTTCATTGCAGCACTATTCACAATAGCAAAAAGATGGAAACAACCTAAGTGCCCATCGATGGATGGATAAGTAAAATATGGTACATATATGGAATGGAATACAACTCAGCAATAAAAAAATGAGTTCTCAAGACATCTTGGAGCACTGATGAACCTGGAGGACATTACGTTGAGTGAAATAAGTCAATCACAAAAAAAGAAATGTTGTATGTTCTCACTTTTGTGAAATGACATAAAGAAGTAAATATACAAAAACTAATGTTCATTAGTGGTTACCAGGGATGGGGGTAGGAGAGGGAATTCACTCTCTAGATAGTAGACACTTGCTATTTTTGGTGATGGGAAAAGTAATGCCAAATGAGGATGAAGTGTACAAAGCTTGAGGAAAGTAAATGATGTCAATAAAATGTACACAAGAAAAAAAAGACATTTTGGTGATTGCTATGGCATATAAAATTTTGAGACAACAGCAAAAACAACCAAAAAATATATATTCTTGTATATATGTATGCATGTAGGCATATATGTGCATAGGTGTGTGTCTGTGAGTATACATTTGACAGACTGACAGACACGTGGTGGGTGCACAAATAGGTGTATGCATATATATATGTATATGCGTCTATGTGACTGTATGCACACATATTCACATATATAATAAAGCACATAGGGGTCACAGTTACAGATAATTCTTAGACATAACCAAGCACCTCATGGGATTGGATTTCTGGGTCTGAAGGATTAGGACCACACTCCTGTGGAACATCTCTATCAATTGGCATAATATATATCATGAAGTATATATTCCAATCCTAGTTTGCTGAGTAGTGTTTGGGGTCTTAAAAGCTTGCAAGCAGCCATATAAGATATAATTATTGCTCTCTAATCATCCGGAGCAAAAGACAAAAAAGGAAACCAAATATTTGAAGATGAAACTGGTTTAT
Source organism: Loxodonta africana (assembly GCF_030014295.1). Classification (NCBI taxonomy): domain Eukaryota; kingdom Metazoa; phylum Chordata; class Mammalia; order Proboscidea; family Elephantidae; genus Loxodonta; species Loxodonta africana. The sequence continues at coordinate 97,311,724 of NC_087369.1, forward strand.
AGGACAAATAGTCTACACATACCACAGCCTTATCTATCACGAGACCATAAGAACTAGATGGTGCCTGGCTACATTTACTGACAGTTCTAATCAGGGCCGCAATAGATGGATCCTTATAGAATGGAAGAAAAACGTGGACCAGCACCTCAAATTCCTGAAACAAACACAAAACCAGACCAGCTGGACTGGCTGGGACTGGGGGACTTCTGGGTCTATTTCGCTGAAACTAATCCCTGGGGTCACCTTGTAGCTAAATTACAAGGTAGGCTCAGAGAATAATGAGTACCACCTGTAAGTACTGCACTCCTTTTAAAAATCACCTTTATGAGACCAAAAAGTCAACAATTACTTTAAAACAAAGACGAGAACGTAAGAGGACATGGAAACTAAATTAATGAAACCAGAATAACCAGATCAGATAATAAGAATGTTTACTGTGATGGTTAATGTTATGTGTTAACTTGGCTAGGCTTTAATTCTCAGTGGTTTGGCGGACATTACGTATTACTTCGCATTTTGTGATTTGAAGTAAGCAGCCAGTGATTTGGAAGAGGAGTTCCCTTGGGGTGTGACCTGCATCCATGATAGAAACAAATGCTCTGGCAAAGCATGCCCTCTTTCCAATCCTGCAACCTTCTTGGCATCTGAGCCATGTTCATGGGCTATAAACCAGCAGGGGTCTCCAGCCTGTCATCTGACCTTCAGATTTTGGGTTCATCAGTCCCTGTATACCCTGAACACCAATTGAGATGTTTCAACAAATAGATGCAGTGCTGGAAGTGCTCACTTGTCCATGCCAAGAAATTTGCAAGACAGCTACCTGGTCAAAGAACTGGGAGAGATCCATATTTATGCCTGTTCCCAAGAAAGGTGATCGCACTGAATGCGGAAATTATCAAACAATATCATTAATATCACACACAAGTAAAATCTTGCCGAAGATCATTCAAAAGCAACTGCAGCAGTATATCCACGGGGAACTGCCAGAAATTCAATCAGGATTTAGAAGAAGATGTGGAACCAGGGATATTATTACTGATGTCAGATGGATCCTGGTTGAAAGCAAAGAATACCACAAAGATGTTTACCTGTGTTTTATTGACTATGAAAAGGCACTCGACTGTGTGGATCGTAACAAATTACGGATAACATTGCAAAGAATGGGAATTCCAGAACACTTAATTGTGTTCATAAGGACACTGTACATAGATAAAGAGGCAGTCTTTCAAACGGAACAAGGGGATGTTGCATCATTTAAAGTCAAGAAAGGTGTGTGTCAGGGTCGTTCCTTTCACCATACCTATTCAATTTGTATGCTGAGCAAATAATCTGAGAAGCTGGACTATTTGAAGAAAAACAGGGCATCAGGATTGGAGGAAGGCTTATCAACAACCTACGTTATGCAGATGACACAAGCTTTCTTGCTAAAAGTGAAGAGGACTTGAAGCACTTACTAATGAAGATCAAAGACCACAGCCTTCAACATAAAAAAAAAAAAAATTCTCACAACTGGACCAATAAGCAAGAACATGATAAATGGAGAAAAGATTGAGGTTGGCAAGGATTTCATTTTACTTGGATCCACAATCAACAGCCTTAGAAGCAGCAGTCGAGAAATCAAAAGATGCATTGCATTGGGCAAATTGGCTGCAAGAGACCTCCTTAAAGTGTTGGAAAGCAAAGATGTCACCTTGAAAACTAAGTTGCACCTACCCAAGCCATAGTGTTTTCCAATTACCTAATATGCATTCAAAAACTGGACAATGAATAAGGAAGACAGAAGAATTGATGTCTTTGGACTGTGGTGTTGGAGCAGAATATGAAATATATCATGGACTAACAAAAGAACGAAAAATTCTGTCTTGGTAGAAGTACAACCAGAATGCTCCTTAGAAGCAAGGATGGAGAGACTATATCTCACATACTTTGGACATGTTATCAGGAGGGATCAATTCCTGGAGAAGGACATCATGCTTGGCAAAATGGAGAGCCAGCAAAAAAAAAGGAAGACCGTCAATGATATGGATTGACACAGTGGCTACAACAATGGGCTCAAGCATAGCAACAATTGTGAGAATGGTGCAGGACTGGGCATTGTTTCGTTCTGTTGTCCATGGGGTTGCTGTGAGTCAGAACCAACTCAATGGCACTTAATAACTTCAACAGTCCCTGCAACTACATGAGCCAATGGAGGTCATCGACCTGTCATCCAATCCAATGATGTGGAACTTTCCAGCCCCCAGAATTGTGTGAGCCATTTCCTTGAAGTAAATCTCTGTATATATATTTATATATCTTTCACTGGTTTTGCTCCTCTAGAGCATTGTGAAAAACATAACCAATATCAGTGAACAACTTGTGTAGAAATTATTGAATGGCAAAAACCCGGGTGGTGTAGTGGTTAAGTCCTATGGCTGCAAACCAAAGGGTCAGCAGTTCGAATCTGCCAGGTGCTTCTTGGAAACTCTATGTGGCAGTTTTACGCTGTCTTATAGGGCCGCTATGAGTCGGAATCGACTTGACAGCACTGGGTTTGGTTTTGGTTTAATTTTTTTTTTAACTGCTACATAAACTTTCACTGAAAACACAATAAAATATTATTAAAAGAAAAAAAAGATGCTGGAATCATTCTCACTAGAAAACATTGCAGAGGTATGTGAATGACAGTCGTAGTCACTTTTTTTTTAATTGTGATAAAATATATATGGCAAAACATTTGCCATTAAACCATTTTTATGTGTAAAATTTAGTGGCATTAATTACATGCACCATATTGTAAAACCTTCAGCAGATAATCACTCTTTACAGATGATTGGTGATGCAGACCTTTAGGATTAATGGCCTGGGGAAGCGGGGCCAACATGACGGAGTACTCAGAAGCTTCTGGTGATCCCTCTTACATTAAAGACCTGAAAAAAAAGTGAAATCATTATATATATGACAAGCTAGGAGAACTGAACATCAAAGCAAAGTTAGGAAATCAGACTGAGTGGCAGGGGGAGGTAGAGACGGTTCCGAAATGGTGAGGAGATGCTGGACCTAGCTCGGCAGGAACCAGCACTCCTCTGGCATGATCACCTGGAGTAATTGCAAAAGGACTGTGTGTAGCATTCGGGATGCGGTTTCCTCAGGGAAAGGCAGTGAGCTGCACAGTCTACTAACACCTCCGGAACCAGAGAAGAACAGTACTCTCTGCAAAAGTTAAGTGCTTGTGTTGATTTTACCACACCCCTTGCCCCCTGCCCCCAAGCTGACTTCAGCAGCTGTCTATTTCCCTGTGCCTGAAATAGGTCCTGCTGCTCACCCTGAGCCATTCCCCTGACCTTGGAGAAGGTATAAATTAACAACAAGGGGAAAAGATAATCTGTCAGCTCTAGTATGCTGAGGAACTCAGGACAGAAGAGGCTCCTGTCCAGGCACAAACGGTCTGTGAACTTTGAATAGCTTTCACACATGCATGGACTTCTGTGGGCACATTTCAAGAGATAAGGCCCCTGTTAATGCAACAGGGTATCTGCTTGAGATCTGACTTCAACTGTTTCAGCTGTGTGGTGGAGAGGTAGGTTTTTGATGTTTCACACCACTTTGCCTATTAAACAGGGTCCTCACCTACACACATGAGGAGACTGAGGACTGGTGGCTCCACTCACATCACCTACCCACCCTTGACAATGGTCCAAGGATAAATGGTGCCTTCCGGTTTTAATGACCAAAAGCATTGGGTGTCCATGGCCTGGCTGCAGAACCCATCCACCTATGCACTCTAGCGAACAGAGATACACTTCCCACAGAGACACTCAGGGGATGGTTCTCAGCCCCCTGCCTTGCTCAGAGCATGACCTCCTGCTGCAACCAGATACCAGTACCTACACCAATAACCTGTGCCCCTCTAAGACGGTAGGACAGGGCTTGTACCACACAATTGATGACCAAATACCTGGGCACCTGAGCTGAATCCATATAAGAAAAGTGAAAGGACTCCTAGGCTTATATACCTGGTAACAGCTCTAGCCTTCTGGTGAAAGGACGTTAGAGCTTAAAAGGCACAAATAATCAAGCTACCTCATTCTAGCACCCTATTTGGACATATCAGAACAAAGCAAAGCAAAGCAAGAAGTTAGGATACAGTAAGTAAACGTAAAATAAATTACAATAACTTATAGATGGCTCAGAGACAAGACTCAATATCAAATCACATGAAGAAGCAGACCATGATCGTCTCAACAAGCTCTCAAAAAAAAAAAAAAGAACCAAAGAATCTCCTGGATGAAGATGTATCCTGGAATTCCCAGATGTAGAATACAAAAGGCTAACATAAAGAACTCTTCAAGAGATCAGAAAGGAGATCAGACAAAACACACAATAACACAAGGAACACACAGATAAAGCAGTTGAAGAAATTAAAAAGGTTATTCAAGAATATAATGAAAATTTTAATAGGTTGCAAGAATCCATAGAGAGAGAGCAATCAGAAATTCAGGTTAACAATAAAATTACACAATTAGAAAACTTAATAGAAAGACAGAGGACCAGAATTGAGGACATGGAAGGCAGAGTTAGTGAGACTGAAGATAAAACACTTGGCATTAATACATTCGTGGAAAAATCAGGTAAAAGAATTAAAAAAAAATGAAGAAACCCTAAGACTCGTGTGGGACTCCATGAAGAGAAATAACCTACAAGTGATTAGAGTACCAGAACAGGGAGGGATAACAGAAAATACAGAGAGAATTGTTGAAGAGTTGTTGGCAGGAAACTTCTCTGATATTGTAAAAGATGAGAAGATATCTATCCAAGATGTTCCTTGAACCCCACATAAGGTAGATGGCAAAAGAAAATCACCAAGACATATTATAATCAAAATTGCCAAAACCAAAGACAAAGAGAGAATTTTAAGAGCAGCTAGGGATACACGAAAAGTCACCTACAAAAAAGAGTGGATAAGAATAAGCTCAGGCTACTCAGCAGAAACCGTGCAGGCAAGAAGGCAATGAGATGACTTATGGAAAGTATTGAAGGAAAAAAATTGCCAGCCAAGAATCATATAGCCAGTAAAACTGTCTCTCAAATATGAAGGTAAAATTAGGACATTTCCAGATAGACAGAACTTTAGGAAATTTGTAACAACCAAACCAAAACTACAAAAAATACTAAAGGGAATTCTCTGGTTAGAAAATCAGATATCAACCAAAGACTAGAAAACAGAACAGAGTAACCAGATATCAACCAGAACAGGGAAATCACAAAAATAAATCAAGAAAAAAAAAACACTCAAAACAGGGAAAGAGCAATGTCACTATGTAAAAGATGACAACATTAAAACAATAAAGAGTGATTGAAAAATGCAGTCATAGATCTTTCTTATGGACAGGAAGTCAAGGCAATATACAGAAATAAAACCTAGATTTAAACTTAGGAAAATGGGGGTAATATTAAGGAAACTAACAATCCAGCAAATCAAAATAAAATACAAGAAAAATATAAAAAATCAGCAAAAACAAAATCAAAAACAGTGAATAAGAGGAAAAGACAATATATAAAAATAAACTACTCACCACAAAAATTAAGTGGGAAAAAGAAACTGTGAACCACACACAATAAGACATCGATATGGCATCACTAAACTCATAAAAAAAAATACCTATCCATAATTACACTGAATGTAAACAGAATAAATGCGCCAATAAAGAGACAGAGAGTAGAAGAGTGGATTAAAAAAACACAATCCGTCTATATGCTGCCTACAAGAGACACACATTAGAGTTAAAGACACAAACAAAAACTCAACGGATGGAAAAAAATATATCAAGGAAACAAGAATCAAAAAAAAGCAGAAGTAGCAATATTAATTTCTGACACAATAGGCTTAAAAGTCAAATCCACTACAAAGGGTAAGGAAGGACACTACATAATGATTAAAGGGAAAATATACCAGTAGGATATAACCATATTAAATATTTCTGCACCCAACGACAGGACGTCAGGACAAATAAAACAAACTCTAACAGCATTGAAAAATGAGATACAAAGCTCCACAATAATATCAGGAGACTTCAAAACGCCTCTTTTGGTGAACGACAGAACATCCAGAAAGAAGCTCAATAAAGACATGGAAGATCTAAATGCCACAATCAATCCACTTAACATCATAAACATATACAGAACACTTCACCCAACAGCAACTAACTATACTTTCTTTTCCAACACACATGGAACATTCTCTAGAATAGGCCAAATATCAGGTCATAAAGCAAACCTTAACGGACTCCAAAACATCAAAATACTGCAAAGCATCTTCTCTGACAATAAAGCCATTAAAGTAAGAATCAATAACAGAAAAAGCAGGGAAAAGAAATCAAACACATGGAAACTGAACAATGCCCTGCTCAACACGACTGGGTTACAGAAGAAATTAAGGATGGAGTAAAAATATTCATAGAATCGAATGACAATGAAAACACTTCCTATCAGGACGTTTGGAAAAAGCTAAAGCACTGTTTGGAGGTCAATTTACAGCAATAAATGCACACACAAAAAAGAAGAAAGGGCCAAAATCAAAGAAGTATCCCTAAAACTTGAACAAACAGAAAGAGAGCAACAAAAGAAAACCTCAGGCATTAGAGGAAAGCAAGTAATAAAAACTAGAGCAGAATTTAAATGAAATAGAGAACAAAGAAAACAATTGAAAGAGTTAACAAGACCAAAAGCTAATTCTTTAAGAAAAATTAACAAAATTGATAAACCATTGGCCAGAAGAAAAACAGAAGGAGCAAATAAACCGAACAAGAAATAAGATAGGCGATATCACAACAGACTCAACTGAAATTTAAATATCATATCATATTATTATGAAAAATTGTACTCTAACAAATTTGAAAACCTAGAAGAAATGGATGAATTCCTAGAAAAACACTACCTACCTAAACTAACACAAACAGAAGTAGAACAACTAAATAGACCCAAAACAAGAGATTGAAAAGATAATCAAAAGACTCCCCCTAAAAAAAGCCCTGGCCCGATGGCTTCACTGCAGAGTTATACCAAACGATCATAGAAGAGTTAACACCACTACTACTAAAGGTATTTCAGAGCATAGAAAAGGACAGAATACTCCTAAACTCATTCTATGAAGCCAGCATATCCCTGATACCAAAAACAGGTAAAGACACCACAAAAAAGAAAGTTACAGACCTATATCCCTCATGAACTTAGGTGGAAAAATCATCAACAAAATTCCAGCCAATAGAATTCAACAACATATCAAAAAAATAATTCACCATGAACAAAGGGGATTCATACCAGGTACGCAGGGATGGTTCAACATTAGAAAAACAATTAATGGAATCCACCACATTAATAAAATAAAAGACAAGAATCGCATGATCTTATCAATACATGCAGAAAAGGCATTTGAGAGATTTCAACACCCATTTATAATAAAAACTCTCAGCAAAATAGGAATAGAAGGAAAAGTCCTCAATATAATAGAGGACATTTAGAGAGGCGGAGCCAAGATGGGGAAACAGATGCTTCCATCAAGCCCTCTTTACAACAAAGACCCCCCAAAAAACAAGTGAAACGAGTACATTTGTGACAACCTGTTTTTCTTTGGGAGCCCTGAACATCAAAGACAAGCTTAGACAACCTAATGAGCGGCAGGGGGAGGAAGAGACCATTCGGAAGCGGAGAGGAGTTCCCGGACCTGAACCGCAGGGAGCCCTCAGGCACCATTCCCGGAGCAGAGGCGGCAGCGGTGATGGGCTGGTCCTAGTGTTCGGCCGCAGTTTCCTCAGGGAGAAGTAGTCAGCCACACAGCCCACTCACACCTCCAGAACCTGAGGAGAACGGTGCTCTGGGCAAATCTAAGTACTTGTGTATATTTTACAGCACCCACCTCACCCCCAAACCAGCTTCAGCTGCTGAATCCCGAGGCCTGAGATAGACCCTGGTGAGTACCTGGAGCTGTCCTCCCAGCCTTGGGGAAGGAAAAAAATTGCAACTGGGAGGAAAAGATAATCTGCTAGCTCCATTAACCAGGGGAGCTCAGGACAGAAGTGGCTCCTGTCCAGGCATAAACTGTCCGTGGACCTTGAACAACTTTCCCTTCTGCATGGACCTGTGTGGGCCTATTTCGGGAGAATAGGCCCTCGTTGGCAACCTCCAACCATTTCAGCAGTGCGGTGGAGAGGTGGGTGTTTGAAGTTTGACTTTGCTTTACATATTAAACAAGGCCCTTACCTACCCACAACAGGGACCTAAGGACGGGTGGCTCCACTTGGGTAACCCAGCCACCTGTGACAGGGGTCCAGGGATAACTGGTACAACAAAAACTTTGGGTGCCCATGGTCCCTCTGCAGAGCCCACCCACCCGCACGCTCTAGGGAACAGAGACGTGTTTTCCTCAGAGACACTTGGGGATTGGTTCTCAGCCCCCTGCCTTGTTCAGAGCGTGACCCCCTGCTGCAATCAGATACAGGTATATACGTCAATCACCCCTGCCCCTCTAAGACTGTAGGACCGAGCCTGTACCACACACTTGATATCAGCTACCTTGAAACCTGAGCTGAATTCATACAAGAAAACTGAATGAACTTCTAGACTTGATATATCTGATAACAGCTCTAGCCAGTTGGGGACAGGACAACAGAGCTCCAAAGGTGAAAATAATCAAGCTAGCTCACTCAAGCAACCAATAGGGGTATACCAAAATAAAACAAAGCAAGAAGCTACAACACAGTAAGCAAGCATAAACTAATACAGTAACTTATAGATGGCTCAGAGACAACAGTCAATATCAAGTCACATAAAGACACAGGCCATGATCACTTCAAGAGTCTCTCAAAACAAAGAGTCCGGGGATCTTCTAGATGGAAGTGCATTCCTGGAATTACCAGATGCAGAATACAAAAGTTTAATATACAGAACCCTTCAAGACATCAGGAAGGAAATGAGGCAATACACAGAACAAGCCAAAGAACACACAGATAAAGCAACTGAAGAAATTAGAAAGATTATTCGGGAACATAATGAAAAGTTTAATAAGCTGGAAAAATCCATAGACAGACAGCAATCTGAAATTCAGAATATTAACAATAAAATTAAAGAATTAGATAACCCAATAGAAAGTCAGAGGAGCAGAATTGAAAAAGTAGAAGCTAGAATTTCCGAACTCGAAGATAAATCACTTGGCACTAATATATTTGAAGAAAAATGAGATAAAAGAATTTAAAAAAAATGAAAAAAACCTTAAGAATCATGTGGGACTCTATCAAGAGAAATAACCTTCGAGCGATTGGAGTACCAGAACAGGGAGGGATAACAGAAAATACAGAGAAAGTTGTTGAGGATTTGTTGGCAGAAAACTTCCCTAATACTGTGAAAGATGAGAAGGTATGTATCCAAGATGCTCATAGAACTCCACATAAAAAAAAAAGAAAGTCACCAAGACATATTATAATCAAGCTTGCCAAAACCAAAGATAGAGACAATTATAAGAGGAGCGAGGGATAAAAGAAAAGTCACCTACAAGGGAGAGCCAATAAGAATAAGCCCGGACTGCTCGGCAGAAACCATGCAGGCAAGAAGGCAATGAGATGACATATTTAAAAAATTGAAGGAAAAAAATTGCCTGCCAAGAATCATATATCCATCAAAAAAAAACTGCCTCTTAAATATGAAGGTGAATTTAAGACATTTCCAGAAAAACACAAGTTGAGGTAATTCGTAAAAATCAAACCAAAACTACAAGAAATACTAAAGGGATTTCTTTGGTTAGGAAATCAATAATATCAGGTATCAACGCAAGACCAGAATACTGGGAAGAGCAATCAGAAGTCAACCCAGACAGGAAAATCCAAAAAAAAAAAAAAAAAAAGCAAGATTAAAAAAAAAAAATCCCACTCCTCGGAATATATCCTAGAGAAATAAGAGCCTTTAAACAAACAGATATATGCACACCCATGTTTATGGCAGCTCTGTTTACAATAGCAAAAAGATGGAAGCAACCAAGGTACCCATCAATGGATGAATAGATAAATAAATTATGATATATTCACACAATTGAATACTACGCATCGATAAAGAACAGTGAGAAATCTGTGAAATATTTCAGAACATGGAGGAACAAGGAAGGCATTATGCTGAGTGAAATTAGTTGCAAAAGGACAAATATTGTAAAAGGCCGCTATAATAAGAACTTCATAAATAGTTTAACCTGAGAAGAAAACATTCTTTTGTGGTTAAGAGAGGAGGGCGGGAGTGAGGTTGGGAGAGGGGCATTCTCTAATTAGATGGTAGATAAGAACTACATTAGATGAAGGGAAAGACAACACACAATACAGGGGAGGTCAGCACAATTGGACTAAACCAAAAGCAAAGAAGTTTCCCGAATACACTGAATGCTTCGAAGGCCAGTGTAGCAGGGGCAGGGTTTTGGGGACCATGATTTCAGGGGACATCTAAGTCAATTGGCATAATAAAATCTACTAAGAAAACATTCTGCATCCCACTTTGAAGAGTGGCATCTGGGGTCTTAAACGCTGGCAAGCAGCCATCTAAGATGCATCAATTGGTCTCAACCCACCTGGATCAAAGGAGAATGAAGAACATCAAGGACACAAGGTGATTACGAGCCCGAGACAGAAAGGGCAACATGAAGCAGAGACTTACATCATCCTGAGACCAGAAGAACTAGATGGTGCCCAGCTACAACCGATGACTGCCCTGACAGGGAACACAAGAGGGAACCCCTGAGGGAGCAGGAGAGCAGTGGGATGCAGACCCCAAATTCTCATAAAAAGACCAGACTTAATGGTCTGACTGAGACTGGAAGGACCCCCGTGGTCACAGTCCCCAGACCTTCTGTTGGCCCAGGACAGGAACCATTCCCGAAGACAACTATTCAGACATGGGTTGGACTGGACAATGGGTTGAAGAGGGATGCTGGTGAGGAGTGAGTTTCTTGGATCAGGTGGACACTTGGGACTATGTTGGCATCTCCTGCCCAGAGGGGAGATGAGAGGGTGGAGGGTATTAGAAGCTGGCAAAAAGGACATGAAAAGAGAGAGTGGGGGGAGAGAGCAGGCTGTCTCATTAGACGGAGAGTAATTGGGAGTGTGTAGCAAGGTGTATATGGGTTTTTGTGTGAGAGACTGACTTGATTTGTAAACTTGCACTTAAAGCACAATAAAATTATTTAATAAATAAATAAATAAATGGCATTTAAACAAAGCCAATAGCCAAAATCATTGTAAATGGAGAGAGCCTGAAAGCATTCCCCTTGAGATCAGGAACCAGACAAGGATGCACTTTATCACCGCTTTTATTCAACATTGTCCTCGAGGTCCTAGGCAGAGCAATTAGGCTAGGTAAAGAAATAAAGGGCATCCAGATTGGCAAGGAAGAAGTAAAAGTATCTCTATTTGCAGGTGACATGATCTTATACACAGAAAGCAGTAAGGACCTCAAGAAAACTACTGAAAGTAATAATAGTTCAGCAGATTATCAGGATACAAGATAAACATACAAAAATCAGTTGGATTCCTCTATACCAACAAAAACAACATCGAAGCAAAATTCACCATATCAATACTATTTACAGTGGCCCCCAAGAAGGTAAAATACTTAAGAATAAATCTTACCAGAGATGTAAAAGACTTATACAAAGAAAACTACAAAATACTTCTGCAGGAAACCAAAAGAGACCTACATAAGTGGAAAAACATACCTTGCTCACGGTTACAAAGGCTTAACATTATAAAAGTGTCTATTCTACTGAAAGTGATCTGTAGATTTAATGCAATCCCGATCCAAATTCCAACTACAATTTTTAATGTGATGGAGAAACAAATCACCAACTTCATATGGAAGGGAAAGGGGCCCCAGATAAGTAAAGCATTTTACTGAAAAAGAAGAACAAAGTGGGAGGACTAACTCTAACTGATTTTGGAGTCTATTATACTGCCTCAGTAGTCAAAACAGCCTGGTACTGGTTCAACAGCTGATAAAAAGACCAATGGAACAAAATTGAGAATCCATACATAAATCCACCCACAAAAGAGCAGTTGATATTTGACAAAGACCCCAAAGCAGTTAAATGGGGAGAAGACATTCTTCTCAACAAATGGTGCTGGCATAACTGGATATCCATCTGCAAAAAAGTGAAACAAGACCCATACCTCACACCATGCACAAAAATGAGCTCAAAATGAATCAAAGAACTAAATATAAAATCTAAAACGATAAAGATCATGGAAAAAAATAGGGACAACATTAGGAGCCCTAATACATGGCATAAACAGTATACAAAACATTACTAACAATGTAGAAGAAAAAGTAGATAACTGGGAGCTCCTAAAAATCAAACACCTATGCTCATCCAAATAATTCACCAAATGAGTAAAAAGATTACCTACAGACTGGGAAAAAGTTTTTAACTATGACATTTCCAATAAGTGCCTGATCTCTGAAATCTACATGATACTGGGAAAACTCAACGACAAAAAGACAAATAACCCAATATAAAAACGGGCAAAAAAATATGAACAGACACTTCACTAAAGAAGACATTCAGGTAGCTAACAGATACCTGAGGAAGTGCTCACGATCATTAGCCATTAGAGAAATGCAAATCAAAACTACAATGAGACTCCATCTCACTCCAACAAGGCTGGCATTAACCCAGAAAGCACAAAACAATAAACGGAGAGACTGTGGAGAGATTGGAACACTTATACACTGCTGGTGGGAATGCTAAATGGTACAATCACTTTGGAAATCAATTTGGTGCTTCCTTAAAAAGCTAGAAATAGAGGCGGGGCCAAAATGGCAGACTAGGTGGAGGCTACCACCGATCCCTCTTGCAACAAAGACTCGGAAAAACAAGTAAATCGATCACATACATAACAATCTACAAACTCTGAACAACAAACACAGATTTAGAGACGGAGAACAAACAAATACGGGGAGACAGCAATTGTTTTCAGAACCAGGAGCCAGCGTACCAGGCAGGTGACCTTCGGAGCCCGATTTGGGGCAGAGCCCAGGGGGGCAGACGGCACAGACAAGGGGCCCAGCCCTAGCCCCCGAACTCATCCCAGGAGGGAGCCCAGCCGGTTGGCGGGGGCGGAGTGCGGCGCAGCCAGTGGGAGAAGTCCCCGGGAGGCAGTGACTGGTCTTGGAGTGGGGAGAGCAGCGTCCCAGCCAGGGAGCCGCCCCGCCGGGACTTTGGAGGGGAACGGGCGTGGCGCGAGAGCTGGGACCAGCTACATTCCCCTGAATTGACCCCGGGGGGGGCCCATCCTTTCGCGGGGGTGGCGCCCACCCAGTTCGCTCGAGCGGCGCAGCGCGCCAGAGGGAAAAGTCCCCGGGAGGCAGTGACTGGTCTTGGAGCGGAGAGAGCAGCGTCCCAGCCGGGGAGCCGTCCCGCCGGGATGTTGGCAGGTGGGGGCGGGGCGTGAGAGCGGGGATCAGCTACATTCCCCTGAATTGACCCCGGGGCGATCCCAACCGGTTTGCGCGGGTGGCGTGGCGGTGCAGCCGGTGGAAGAAGTCCCCGGGAGGCAGTGGCTGGTCTTGGAGCAGGGAGAGCAGCATCCCAGCCGGGACGCGCAGTCGTGGCTCAGGCGCGGGGAGCTGCTCCGCTCTCCTGAGCTGACCCCGGGGGGGGAGCCCGCCCATTTTGCGGGAGTGGCGCGCGACCCGGCTGGCGGGACGGGGAGTCCGGGGGAGGCAGCGACTGATTTCGGAGTTGGGAGTGCACCGTCCCAGTAGGGGAGCCTTAACCTTGGGGGTGGGGCTGACAGCGGAGGATCTGACTGTGACGCCAGCGGGCCAGACCCCCCAGGGGGCAATCTCCACACAGCCAGTACATATAGGCAACTCGCCCCGCGGAAATCTCAGATATAAGAGTCATTCCAAGTAAGACAAACAACTCTGGCTATATTCTGAGGTGCTACACTCCTAGCTCTCTGATGCCTCCCCCACCCTCCCCAGGCGGCTCCATTAACATCCGAATAGCCTGAGCCAGAGGGAGAACTCTGATAGGGATCTGACTGCATTTTTTTAGGGGATTTTCTGGAAAAACTAGTTTCCCAGTGATGGCTCGGAGACAGCAGTCCATATCAAACCAAATAAAGAAGCAGACCATAACAGCTTCTTCAACCCCCCAAACAAAAGAATCAAAATCTTTCCCAAATGAAGATACAATCCTGGAATTATCAGATACAGAATATAAAAAACTAATTTACAGAATGCTTAAAGACATCACAAATGAAATTAGGCTAACTGCAGAAAAAGCCAAGGAACACACTGATAAAACTGTTGAAGAACTCAAAAAGATTATTCAAGAACATAGTGGAAAAATTAATAAGTTGCAAGAATCCATAGAGAGACAACATGTAGAAATCGAAAAGATTAACAGTAAAATTACAGAATTAGACAACTCAATAGGAAGTCAGAGAAGCAGACTCGAGCAATTGGAATGTAGAGTGGGGGACCTGGAGGACAAGGGAGTTGACACCAATATAGCTGAAAAAAAATTAGATAAAAGAATTTAAAAAAATGAAGAAACCCTTAGAATCATGTGGGTCTTTATTAAGAAGAATAACTTCCGTGTGATTGGAGTCCCAGAACAGGGAGGGATAACAGAAAATACAGAGAGAATAGTTGAAGATCTATTGGCAGAAAACTTCCCTAACATCATGAAAGACGAAAGGATATCTATCCAAGATGCTCATTGAATCCCATATAAGATTGATCCAAAAAGAAAATCACCAAGGCATATTATCATCAAACTTGCCAAAACCAAAGATAAAGAGAAATTTTTAAAAGCAGCCAGGGATAAAAGAAAGGTCTCCTACAAAGGAGAATCAATAAGAATAAGTTCAGACTACTCAGCAGAAACCATGCAGTCAAGAAGGCAATGGGATGACATATATAGAGCACTGAAGGAAAAAACTGTCAGCCAAGGATCATATATCCAGCAAAACTCTTTCTCAAATATGAAGGTGAAATTAAAACATTTACAGATAAACACAATGTTACAGAATTTGCAAAAAGCAAACCAAAGCTACAAGAAATACTAAAGGAAATTGTTTCGTCAGAAAATCAATAATATCAGAGACCAGCACAACACAAGGTCACAGAACAGAACATCCTGATATCAACTCAAATAGGGAAATCACAAAAACAAATTAGGATTAATTTTTAAAAAATGCTCAAAACAGGGAATCATTGAAGTCAATATGTAAAAGATCACAGTAATCAAAAAGAGGGACTAAATACAGGAGGCATAGAACTGCTATATGGAGAGGGAAACAGGGCGCTATAGGACAATAGAAGATAGGTTTTTACTTAGAAAAATGGGGGTAAATATTAAGGTAACCACAAAGAGGTATAACAACTCCATAACTCATAATAAAAACCAAGAAAAACATAATGACTCAGCAAACATAAATTCAACTACTATGAAAATGAGGAACACACAATTTACAATGAAAAAGTCTCAGCACAAAAAAGTAACTGGAAAAATGAAATTGTCAACAACACACACAAAAAGGCATCAAAATGACAGCATTGAACACATAAAAAAACTAAAACTTATCTATAATTACACTGAATGTAAATGGACTAAATACACCAATAAAGAGACAGAGAGTCTCAGACTGGGTGAAGAAACACGATCCGTCTATATGCTGCTACAAGAGACACATCTTAGACTTAGAGAAACAAACAAACTAAAACTCAAAGGATTGAAAAAAATACATCAAGCAAACAACAATCAAAAAAGACCAGGAGTAGCAACATTAATTTCTGACAAAATAGACCTTAAAATTAAATCCACCACAAAGGATAAAGAAGGACACTACATAATGATTAAAGGGACAATTGACCAGGAAGATACAACCATAGTAAATATTTATGCACCAATGACAGGGCTGCAAGATACATAGAACAAACTTTAACAGAACTGAAAAGTGAGATAGACACCTCCACAATTATACTAGGAGACTTCAACACACCACTTTCGGAGAAGGACAGGACTTCCAGTAAGCCGCTCAATAGAGACACGGAAGAACTAATTGCTACAATCAACCAACTTGACCTCATAGAATTATACAGAACACTCCACCCAACAGCTGCAAAGTATACTTTTTTTTTCTAGCGCACATGGAACATTCTCTCGAATAGCACATATTAGGTCGTAAAACAAACCTTTGCAGAATCCAAAACATCGAAATATTACAAAGCATCTTCTCAGACCATAAGGCCATAAAAGTGGAAATCAATAACAGAAAAACCAGGGAAAAGAAATCAAATACTTGGAAACTGAACAACACCCTGCTCAAAAAAGACTGGGTTATAGAAGACATTAAGGAGGGAATAAAGAAATTCATAGAATGCAACGAGAATTAAGACACTTCCTATCAAAACCTCTGAGACACAGCAAAAGCAGTGCTCAGAGGCCAATTTATATCGATAAATGCACACATACATAAAGAAGAAAGAGCCCAAATCAGAGAACTGTGCCTACAACTTGAACAAATAGAAAGCAAGCAACAAAAGAATCCATCAGGCACCAGAAGAAAACAAATAATAAAAATTAGAGCTGAACTAAATGAATTAGAGAACAGAAAAACAATTGAAAGAATTAACAAAGCCAAAAGCTGGTTCTTTGAAAAAATTAACAAAATTGATAAAACATTGGCCAGACTGACTAAAGAAATACAGGAAAGGAAACAAATAACCCAAATAAGAACCGAGATGGGCCACATCACAACAGACCCAACTGAAATTAAAAGAATCATATCAGATTATTACAAAAAACTGTACTCTAGCAAATTTGCAAACCTAGAAGAAATGGATGAATTCCTAGAAAAACACTACCTACCTAAACTAACACAATCAGAAGTAGAACAACTAAATAGACCCATAACAGAAAAAGAGATTGAAAAGGTAATCAAAAAACTCCCAACAAAAAAAAGCCCTGGCCCGACGGCTTCACTGCAGAGTTCTACCAAACTTTCAGAGAAGAGTTAACACCACTACTACTAAAGGTATTTCAAAGCATAGAAAATGATGGAATACTACCTAACTCATTCTATGAAGCCACCATATCCCTGATACCAAAACCAGGTAAAGACACCAAAAAAAAAAAAAAAGAAAGAAAATTACAGACCTATATCCCTCACAAACATAGCTGCAAAATCCTCAACAAAATTCTAGCCAATAGAATTCAACAACATATCAAAAAAAGAATCCACCACGACCAAGTGGGATTTATACCAGGTATGCAAGGCTGGTTTAATATTAGAAAAAACATTAATATAATCCACCATATAAATAAAACAAAAGACAAAAACCACATGATCTTATCAATGGATGCAGAAAAGGCATTTGACAAAGTCCAACACCCATTCATGATAAAAACTCTCAGCAAAATAGGAATTGAAGGAAAATTCCTCAACATAATAAAGGGCATCTTTAATTTTTTTTATTATTATATATAATATACAAAGCCAAGAGCCAACATCACCCTAAATGGAGAGAGTCTGAAAGCATTTCCCTTGAGAACGGGAACCAGACAAGGATGCCCTTTATCACCGTTCTTATTCAACATTGTGCTAGAGGTCCTAGCCAGAGCAATTAGGCTAGACAAAGAAATAAAGGGTATCCGGATTGGCAAGGAGGAAGTAAAATTATCACTATTTGCAGATGACATGATCTTATACACAGAAAACCCTATGGAATCCTCCAGAAAACTACTGAAACTAATAGAAGACTTTGGCAGAGTCTCAGGTTATAATATAAACATACAAAAATCACTTGGATTCCTCTACATCAACAAAAAGAACATCAAAGAGGAAATAACCAAATCAATACCATTCACAGTAGCCCCCAAGAAGATAAAATACTTAGGAATAAATCTTACCAAAGATGCAAAAGACCTATACAAAGAAAACTACAAACTACTAGTGCAAGAAACTAAAAAGGACCTACATAAGTGGAAAAACATACCCTGCTCATGGGTAGGAAGACTTAACATAGTAAAAATGTCTATTCTACCAAAAGCCATCTGTACATACAATGCACTTCCAATCCAAATTCCAATGACATTTTTTAATGTGATGGAGAAACAAATCACCAGCTTCATATGGAAGGGAAAGAAGCCCCGGATAAGCAAAGCATTACTGAAAAAGAAGAAGAAAGTGGGAGGCCTCACTCTACCTAATTTCAGAAGCTATTATACAGCCACAGTAGTCAAAACAGCCTGGCACTGGTACAACAACAGGCACATAGAACAATGGAACAGAATTGAGAACCCAGATATAAATCCATCCACGTATGAGCAGCTGATATTTGACAAAGGACCAGTGTCAGTTAATTGGGGAAAAGATAGTCTTTTTAACAAATGGTGCTGGCATAACTGGATATCCATTTGCAAAAAAATGAAACAGGACCCATACCTCACACCATGCACAAAAACTAACTCCAAGTGGATCAAACACCTAAGCATAAAGACTAAAACAATAAAGATCATGGAAGAAAAAATAGGGACAACCTTAGGAACCCTAATACAAGGCATAAACAGAATACAAAACATTACCAAAAATGACGAAGAGAAACCAGATAACTGGGAGCTCCTAAAAATCAAACACCTATGCTCATCTAAAGACTTCACCAAAAGAGTAAAAAGACCACCTACAGAGTGGGAAAAAAATTTCAGCTATGACATCTCTGACAAGCAACTGATCTCTAAAAATCTATATGATTCTGTTAAAACTCAGCCACAAAAAGACAAACAACCCAATCAAAAAGTGGGCAAAGGATATGAACACGCACTTCACTAAAGAAGATATTCAGGCAGCTAACAGATACATGAGAAAATGCTCTCGATCAGTAGCCATTAGAGAAATGCAAATTAAAACTACAATGAGATTCCATCTCACTCCAACAAGTTTGGCGTTCATCCAAAAAACACAAAATAATAAATGTTGGAGAGGCTGCGGAGGGATTGGAACTCTTATACACTGCTGGTGGGAATGTAAAATGGTACAACCACTTTGGAAATCTATCTGGCATTTTCTTAAATAGTTAGAAATAGAACTACCATACAACCCAGAAATCCCACTCCTCGGAATATACCCTAGAGAAATAAGAGCCTTCACATGACAGATATATGCACACCCATGTTTATTGCAGCTCTGTTTACAGTAGCAAAAAGCTGTAAGCAACCAAGGTGTCCATCAACAGATGAATGGCTAAATAAATTATGGTATATTCACACAATGGAATACTACACATCGATAAAGAACAGTGACGAATCTGTAAAACATTTCATAACATGGAAGAACCTGGAAGGCATTATGCTGAGTGAAATTAGACACAAAAGGACAAATATTGCATAAGACCACTATTATAAGATCTTGAGAAATAGTATAAACTGAAAAGAACACATACTTTTGTGGTTACAAGGGGGGGGAGGGAGGGAGGGTAGGAGAGGGTTATTTACTGATTACTTAGTAGATAAGAACTACTTTAGGTGAAGGGAAGGACAAAACTCAATACACAGAAGGTCAGCTCAACTGGACTGGACCAAAAGCAGTTTTCGGGATAAACTGAATGCTTCGAAGGTCAGCAGAGCCAGGGCGGGGGTTTGGGGACTATGGCTTAAGGGGACTTGTAAGTCAATTGGCAAAATAATTCTATTATGAAAACATTCTGCATCCCACTTTGAAATGAGGCATCTGGGGTCTTAAATGCTAACAAGCGCCCATCTAAGATGCATCAATTGGTCTCAACCCACCTGGATCAAAGGAGAATGAAGAACACCAAGGTCACACGATCACGATGAGCCCAAGTGACAGAAAGAACCACATGAACCAGAGGCTTACATCATCCTGAGACCAGAAGAACTAGATGGTGCCTGGCCCCAACCGATGACTGCCCTGACAGGGAGCACAACAGAGAACCCCTGAGGGAGCAGGAGAACAGTGGGATGCAGACCCCAAATTCTCATAAAAAGACCAGACTTAATGGTCTGACTGAGACTAGAAGAATCCCAGTGGTCATGGTCCCCAAACCTTCTGTTGGCCCAGGACAGGAACCATTCCCAAAGACAACTCATCAGACATGGAAGGGACTGGACAATGGGTTGGAGAGAGATGCTGATGAAGAGTGAGCTACTTGTGTCAGTTGGACACTTGAGACTGTGTTGGCATCTCCTGTCTGGAGGGGAGATAGGAGGGTAGAGAGGATTAGAAACTGGCAAAATCGTCATGAAAGGAGAGACTGGAAGGGCTGACTCATTAGGGGGAGAGTAATTGGGAGTATGGAGTAAGGTGTATATAAGCTTATATGTGACAGACTGACTTGATTTGTAAACTTTCTCTTAAAGCACAATAAAAAGTATTAAAAAAAATTCCAACCAAAAAAAGCCTGGGCCCAGATGGCTTCCCTCGAGAATCCTACCAAACATTTAGAGGAGAGCTTACAACAGTACTATGCAAAGTATTTCAAAACATAGAACAGGAAGTGATACTTCCGAATTCCTTCTATGAAGCTAGCATAACGGTGATACCAAATCCAGGTAAAGACACCAGAAAAAAGGAAATTACAGATAAATTTTGCTCATGAATATAGATGCAAAAATTCTCAAGAAAATTCTAGCCAACAGAATTCAGCCACATATCAAAAAATAATACACCACTACAAAGCAGGATTCATACCAGGTATGTAAGGATGGTTCAACAATAGAAAATCAATCAATGCAATCTGCCACATAAATGAAAGGAAAGAAAAGAATCACATGATCATCTCAATTGATGCAGAAAAGGCATTTGACAATGTCCAACACCCATTCCTGATAAAAATTCTCAATAAAATATGTATACAAGGGAAATTTCTCAACATAATAAAGTGCATTTATGCAAAACCAAAAGTCAATACCGTTCTTAACAGAGAGAGGCTGAAAACATTCCCCTTGAGAACAGGAATAAGGCAAGGGTGCCCTTTATTACCACCCCATTTAACATTGTGCTGGAAGCACTAGCTAGAGCAATAAGGCAATAAAAAGAAATAAAGGGCATCCAAACTGATAGTGAAAAAGGGAAACTGTCCCCTTTTGTAGACGATATGATATTATACATAGAAAATCCAAAAGACTCCACGAGACAACTACTGGAACTAATAGAAAGACTCCACAGAGTAGCAGGATACAAGATAAACATACAAAATCCTATATACCAATAAAGAGAATAATGAAAAGAAAACCAGGAAAACAATACCGTTTATAATAGCCCCTAAAAAAATAAAACACATAGGAATAAATCTAACCAGAGACATAAAAGACACAAAGAAAACCACAAAATGCTACTGCAAGAAACCAAAAAAGATCTACATAAATGGAAAAACATACAATGCTCATGGATAGGTAGACTCAACATAGTGAAAATGACAATTCTACCCAAAGCAATTTACAATTACAATGCAATCCTGATCCAAATACCAACAACATTCTTTAAAAATGCTCATCGAAAGAATAATCGTTAACTTTATATGGAAAGGGAAGAAGCCCTGGGTAAGTAAAGCACTACTGAAGAAGAATAAAGTAGGAGGACTCTCACTACCTGACCTCAGAACCCGCCATACAGCTATGGTAGTCAGAACAGCCTGGTACTGGTACAAGGACAGACACATTGACCAATGGAACACAATTGAAAACACAGATGTAAATCCATCTGCTACAGGTCACCTGATCTTCGACAAGGGCCCAAAGTCCATCAAATGGGGAAAAGACTGTCTTTTTAATAAATGATGCTGGCAAAACTGGATGTCTATCTGCAAAACAATGAAACAGGACCCATACCTCACATCATATAGAAAAACTAACTCAAAATGGATCAAAGACCTAAATGTAAAACCAAAAACAACAAAGATCATAGAAGAAAAAATAGGATCAATGCCAGAGCCCTAATACATGCCATTAACAGGATACAAACCATATCCAACAACACACAAACTCCAGAAGATAAGCTAGATAACTGGGATCTTCTAAAAATTAAACACCTGTGCTCATCAAAAGACCTCACCAAAAAAGTAAAAAGATAACCTACAGACTGGGAAAAAAAATTTGGCTATTACAAATCAAAGGTCTAATCTCTAAAATCTACAAGGAAATCCAACACTGTACGACAAAAAGACAAAAAATCCAATTAAAAAATGTGCAAAGGAAACGAACAGGCACTTCACCAAAGAAGACATTCAAGTGGCAAACAGACACATGAGGAAATGTTCGCTATTACTAGCAATTAGAGAAATGCAAATCAAAACCGCAATGGGATACCATCTCACCCTAGCATTACTGGCACAAAGCAAATAAACAGGAAATAACAAATGTTGGATAGGCTGCCAGGAGATCAGAACTCTTAGGCACTGATGGTGGGAATGCCAGATGATACAACCATTTTGGGAAACGCTATGGCGCTTCCTTAGAAAGCTAGAAATAGAAATACCATATGACCTAGCAATCCAACTCCTAGGAATATATCCTAGAGAAAGAAGACTCATCATACCAATAGACATATGCATGCCCACATTCATTGCAGTATTGTTCACAATAGCAAAAAGATGGAAACAACCTAGATGCCCATCAACAGATGAACGGATAAACAAACTACGGTACAGAGACACAATGGAGTATTACGCAACAATAAAGAACAGTGATGAATCTTTGAAGCATCTCATAACATGGATGAATCTGAAGGGCATTATGCTGAGTGAAATAAGTCAATCACAAAAGGACAAATATTGTATGAGACCACTACAGTAAAAACTCATGAAAAGGTTTACACACAAAATCTTGAAGGTTACAAGGGAGGGGAGAGGTAGGAATGGAAAAACACTTAACAGACAAGTGGCAAATTTGGTGAAGGGTAAGACAGTACCCAGTACTGGGGAAGTCAGCCCAATGTGTACAAGGCAAGTTCATGGAAGCTCCATGGACACATCCAAACTCCCTGAGGGACTGAATTGCTGGGCTGAGGGCTGTGGGGACCATGGTCTGAGGGAACATCTAGCTCAATTGGCATGACATAGATTATGAAGAAAATTTTCCGCATTCTGCTTTTTATGAGTAGCGTCTGGGGTCTGAAGAGCATGTGGGAGGCCATTTAAGACACTCCACTGGTCTTACCCTTTGGGGAGCAAGGGAGAATGAAGAAAACACAAGATATAAGGCAAAGACCACATCTACCACAGCCTCCACCAGACTGAGTCCAGTACAACTAGATGGTGTCCAGCTATCACCATCAGCTTCTCTGACAAGGATCACAATAGAGGGTCCTAGACAGAGCCGGAGAAAAATGTAGAACAAAATTCTAACTCACAAAAAAGACCACATTTACTGGTCTGACAGACTGGAGAAACCTTGAGAGTATGGCCCCTGGACACCCTTTTAACTCAGTAATGAATTCACTCCCAAGGTTCACCCTTCAGTCAAAGATTAGACAGGCCCATAAGACAGGATGAGAATAAAGGGACACAACAACCAGTGGCAAGGACTAGAAGGCAGGAGGGGTCAGGAAAGCTGGTAATAGGAAACTCAAGTTCTAGAAGGGAGAGTGTTGACATGTCGTGGGGGTTGTTAACCAATGTCATAAAGCAATATGTACACTGTTTAATGAGAAACTAGTTTGTTCTGTAAACCTTTATCTAAAGTGTAATAAAAAAAAAAGGAAAAAAAAACTAACTGAGGTAGTCTGGATTGAAATCCTTCAAGAATTAATGGAAAATCCTGTCCCATCGACATACGTACACAAGCACATACACACACACACACACACACTCTCACATACACACACATACAAGAACTGGCACGGTCTGCACAGGTGTTTAATGTAGACACTTCTCAGCAATTGCCTATGTGCCTAGGGTGGGAGCACGAATATTTGTTTATAAATATCTCAAAAAGCCATTATCATGTCTCTTCAGGTCATTTCATAAGGTTATAGTAATCATCACCTTCATCATCATAACCATCCTTTATATTTATAGAGTTTATTTAAATTTTGCAAAGTGCTTTGACATATAGTTAGATTCAGCTGAACCCCTAATTCAATTATGAGCAACTATTATACCACAGGTACTTTTACATACATTTTCTGTGCTCCTCACAACTATATGAATTAAGCAAAGTTGACTTTATTATTTATATTTTGCAGATGAGGAAACTTAAGACTCAGAGAAGTCTTTCCCAGACCATACAGTTAATGGCAAAGCTATAACTGAAATATTTGATTTATAACCCCAGACCAGTCCCTTTTCTCCACTTTGAAATACTAACTTCAGCTAAATTTTTAATAAATCCCGTTTTATTAATTCTTGACACTTGAGATTTAAGCTGTTCAAAAATAAATTTTCAGTTCATTCCCCAGACACCACTCTGGCTTTTACCATCACTGACACTATAATTCATCTATTCTTTTAGACTGACAGCCTTAAAATTATTTTTTATTTCTCCTCTTCACTGCTCCTGTCCACTGTATTTAATCCCAATCCAGACGAATCTTCTTCCACATATATAACGAGGTTACCATTTTCCCTCTCTGGACCTCAATTGTTTTTTCATCTGTAAAATGAGGGGGCCAAACGTAGGTTGTCTGAAGTACCTACTATTCTAACATCCTAGGTGTCTTAGTCATCTACTGCTGCTATAACAGAAATACCACAAGTGGATGGCTTTAACAGAGAGAAATTTATTTCCTCACAGTAAAGTAGTCTAGAAGTCCAAATTCAGGGTGTCAGCTCCAGTAGAAGGCTTTTCTCTCTCTGTTGGCTCTAGAGTAAGATTCCATGTCCTCAAACTTCTCTGGTTGAGGAGCTCCTCAGGCGCAGGGACCCCAGGTCCAAAGGATGCACTCTGCTCCTGGTGCTGCTTTCTTGGTGGTATGAGGTCCCCCTGTCTCTCTGCTAGCTTCTTTCTTTTATATCTCAAGAGATTGCCTCAAGACACAATCCAGTCTTGTAGACTGAGCCCTGCCTCAGTAACACAACTGCTGCCCATCCTCCCTCATTAACATCATAGACGCAGGATTTACAACTTGTAGGAAAGTCACACAATACTTGGAACCATGGCCCAGCCAAATTTGTACTCATATTTTTGGGGGACATAATTCAATCCATGACACTAGGATTCATAAAAATATATGAAAATGTTAACAGTTATTACATACAGAGGTGTAATTACTTCCATTATTTCATAATTAAATACATATATTCAGTTAAGAGAATATGGGGTAGAGACAAACCAGGATTTTACTATTACTTCAGAGTCGTGGGAGGGAAGTGGAAGATGTGAAGCAGATGACAAACTTTGCTTTTATACATTTTTGCATTCTATATTTTTAATTTATTCTCACAAGAGTGAGTTACTGCTGTAGTTAAAAAAATAAATTAAATACAAAAACAAATTAATTCCTTCAAGAACTATTTATCAAGCACTTTTCTATAGGATACAGTGGTTAACAAGAAGGATGTGGCCCTCGCTCTTATGGACCTTACAACAGTAAAGTCCAGAGAACTTTCTTTGAGGCAGTATAATAAGGACACGTGACCTACTACAGTAATGTTTCTCAAAGTGTGGTCTGAAGACTACTTGCCTCAGAGTCACGCAAGCACTTAAATTATTACTCCCTGGTCCCATCATAAACTTACTGAATCAGAAAATCTGCTGGTTGGGTCTGGAACTAAGAAGTTTTTTTGTTTGTTTGTTTTTTAATTGTTGTAAATATATATATAACATATATTTGCCAATTTAATGGTTCTCATGGGTACAATTTAGTGGCATCAATTAACTATCAATCATGTTGTGAAACCATCACCAATATCCATTGGTTGCATCACCATAAACAGAAACTCAGTGCTTCCTAAACAATGACTCTTCCTTCACACTCCCTCCTACCCTTGGTGTGGTTATTGTTAGGTGCCTTAGAGTTGACTTTCTACTCATAGTACCCTATGTGACAGAGTAGAACTGCCCCATAAGGTTTTCTAGGCCATATGGGAGCAAATCATCAAGTCTTTATCCCTAGGACTCACTGGTTGAGTTAGAACTGCCAACCTTTCAATTAGCATCTGAGCACTTAAGCGTTGCACCACTAGGGCTCCTTATGCCTGTCCCTAGCAAACTTTGGTCTCTATATATTTGCTTATTCTAGATATTTCATATAAATGAAATTATACAAAATTTGTCCTTTTGTGAATGACTTACTTCACTCAGCATAATGTTTTCAAGATCTGGAACTCTAAAATTTTAACAAGAACCTCAGGATATTCTTCTGCACACTATATTAAAAAAAAAAAAAACCTGTTCTAGAGAATGGACAGAAACCCAGGTGGCATAGTGGTTAAGTGCTATGGCTGCTAACCAAAGGTCAGTGGTTTGAATCCCCCAAGTGCTCCTTGGAAACTCTATCAGGCAGTTCTACTCTGTCCTATAGGGTCGCTATGAGTCGGAATCGACTTGACGACACTGGGTTTTTGGGTTTAGAGCATGGACTAGTCTTAATCTTTTTCGCTTTGATATTTGCATTTTATACAATTTTTTAGTGAATATTCAATAAATTTGTCCTAAGAAAAATGTCAGTGAGAAGTTACTTAAGAAAATTCAATCAAATGAATGAGTCAGAATGCCAAGTTAAGGGAAATCAATGCACCAATCAAGGTGTGGGGGAATTAAGGAATGCTTTTTGAAGGTAAAAAGTCAAGATCTAGGTTTTGAAGGTTGTGAAGCCCATGGCTAGCAGAGAAAATATTCTAAAAATGGAGCACACACTGTTACCAAAAACATGACATAGGAACAAACAAAATACGGTCAGTGAACTAACAAAGCAAACCTGACCAGAGCAGAGTTATGTTAGGGAGGAATGTGATGAGGTTAACTGGCATAGAGTAACCTATCAAAGAAAGGTCTTATTTATCAAGCTAAAGAGTTTTGATTTGACTCAGAAGTCAATAGGGTAATCAGTGGATGTCCTTGACCAGTGGTAGATGGGATGCTACACCGTGTGGCCACCTATAGCAGCTATAATAATTTTCCCCCTGGCCAACCATTTTGATTACCACTATCTCTGCTCTTGGGGAAAAAAAAAAAAACCCTTGTCATGGATTGAATTATGTGCCCCCCAAAATGTGTGTATTATCTTGGTTAAGCCATGATTCCCAGTATTCTGTGGTTGTCCTCCATTTTGTGTTTGTAATTTTATGTTAAAGAGGATTAGGGCGGGATTGTAACACCCTTACCCAGGTCACATTCCTGATCCAATGTAAAGGGAGTTTCCATGGAGTGTGACCTGCACCACTTTTTATCTCTCAAGTGATAAAAAGGGAAAGGGGAGCAATCGAAGAGTTGGGGACCTCATACCACCAAGAAAGCAGCACCAGTAGCAGAGTATGTCCTTTGGACTTGGGGTCCATGCATCTGAGAAGCTCCTAACCAGGGGAAGATTGAAGACACGGAATCCTCCTCCAGAGCCGACAGAGAGAGAAAGCCATCCCCTAGAGCTGACACTGTGAATTTGGACTTGTTACCTCCTAGACTGTGAACAAATAAATTGCTCTTTGTTAAAGATAACCACTTCTGGTACTTCTGTTATTGTAGCACTAGATGACCAAGACAATCCTCATCTGTTAAACTGGCCCCCTCCCCCTCAAGCATAGTGAAATAGTGTCACATTTGCTAATGTTAATTAAAATGTACTATTCTTCCTGTGAGAAAACTTCAAAAATTTAATATTTCCTGGTTTTATATTACCAGTTTTAACTTAATATTCCCCCTCCACCCACCCATCGAATTAAATAGCACTCCCTAAGCTACATTTGGACTTCTGGACCTTAGGTTAAAAAAAATGGGAAAAGATGTTGGATTTTATAGTTGTATGCATGTAACATCACACTAGACCCCACTTAGATGTCAACATTTCCTCATTTGTGGATGGCCAGTGTCATGGATTTAATTGTTTCCCCCAAATATCTGTCAACTTGGCTAGGTCATGATTTCCGGTATTGTGTGATTGTCTACCATTTTGTTACTGATGTAATTTTCCTGTGTTGCAACTCCTATCACTATGATGTAATGAGATGGATTAATGGCAGTTATACTGATGAGATCTACAAGATTAGATAGTGTCTTAAGTCAATGTCTGTTGAGATATAAAAGAAAGAAGTGAGCAGAAAGACATGGGGACCTCATACCACCAAGAAAGCAGTGCTGGGAGCAGAGCACGTCCTTTGGACCTGAGGTTCCTGGGCAGACATGCTCCTGAGCCAAGGGAAGGTTGACGACAAGGACCTTCCTCCAGAGCTGACAGAGAGAAAACCTCCCCCTGGAGCTGACACCCTGAATTTGGATTTGTAGCCTACTAGATTGTGAGAGAATAATTTTCCCTTTGTTAAAGCCATCCACTTGTGATATTTCTGTTACAGCAGCACTAGACGATCAAGACAGAATTTGGTACCAAGAGTGGGGTGCTGCTCTAACAGATACCCAAAATGTGGATTGGTTTTGAAGCTGTGAATGAAAAAATGACTCAGAAGGAAGTGAGAACTGTTAACACCAGAGAGGGCAGATGGTGAGAAGCAGTAGCAGAGGACCAGCAGCAGCAGAGAACTGGTAGCAGCAGAGAAGCTTCAGAGGCAGAGAACCAGTAGCAGCAGAACCAGGAGACCAATGCCAGACAGCACTGGAGCCGACCCAGGGAGCAAGAGAGGTGATTGCCTTTGCCCAGGAGGCTTCCTGGTGGAATAGGGTGCCTCCAGGCACTTATCGGTAGCGCTAAAGAGTTTTGGAACATTTTCCCCAGCAAGGCAGATGTGGGCATGAGGCCAGGGGGGCTGAGAGACAAGAAACACAGGAAGTGAAGCTGCCTCAGTCTCAAAAGGTATGGCCAGGACCTCTGGGGTTTCAAAGGGTGGAGCCATGGCCTCTGGTGTTTCTAAGGGTGGAGTTACCACTCAGATGGACTAGGAGAATGTTGCACCTAAAGCTGAGGGAGCAGAGTTGCTGTCCCAGTGGGCCTGGAAGGCGGAGCTGAAGCCCAGGGCCAAGAGGCCTCCACTCTGAATCTGGAGATTGTGGCCAATACCTAGAGTCTGGAGAGCAGGGCTATTGTGTGAATGGTCTCAGAGAACAGAAGATTATTTTCAAGCCCTGAGGGCTATGTAATGTACTCTCCTAACTTGCTTGGTGCCTATTATGTCTTCTTTCCCTCCAATTTCTCTCATTTGTAATGGAAATATCGACCTTGTGGCTGTTGCACCATTGTACTTTGGAAGCAGATAACTTGTATTCTAGATTTCATGGATGAAGAGGAATTTTTGGATTTTGGACTTGGAGTTGATTTAAGACTTTTGATATGATATGATGGGGTGAATATGTTTTAAATGTGTCAAGGAAATGAATTTTGGGGAGCCAAAGGGTGGAATGTCATGGATTGAATTGTGTCCGCCCCAAATATGTCAAGTTGGCTAGATCATGATTCCTAGTATTGTATGCTTGTCTACCATTTTGTTATCCGATGTGATTTTCCTATGTGTTGTAAACCCTATCACAGTGATGTAATGAGGTGGATTAGTGGCAGTTAAGTTGATGAGATCTACAAGATTAGATAGTGTCTTAAGCCAATGTCTTTTGAGATATAAAAGAGAGAAGCGAGCAGAGAGACATGAGGACCTCACATTACCAAGAAAGCAGTGCTGGGAGCAGAGCACATCCTTTGGACCTGAGGTTCCTGCACTGTGATGCACCCAGATCAAGGAAATATTGAGTACGAGGACCTTCCTCCAGAGCCGACAGAGAGAGAAAGCCTCCCGCTGGAGCCAACATCCTGAATTTGGACTTGTAACCTACTAGATTCTGAGAGAATAAATTTATCTTTGTTAAAGCCATCCATTTGTGATATTTCTGTTATAGCAGCACTAGATGACTGTCATGGGTTGAATTACGTCCCCCCCAAAAAATGTGTGCATCAACTTGGTTGGTCCATGATTCCCAGTATTGTATGGTTGTCCTCCGTTTTGTGATTGTTATTTTATGTTAAGAGGGTTAGTGTGATTTGTAACACCACACTTACTCAGGTCACCTCGCTGATCCAATGTAAAGACAGTTTCCTTGGTGTGTGGCCTGCACCACCTTTTATCTCTTAAGAAACAAAAGGAAAAAGAAGCAAGCAGACAGTTGGGGACCTCATACCACCAAGAAAGCAGCACTAGGAGCAGAGAGCATCCTTTGGACCTGAGGTACCAGGAGTGGGCTGCCTCTGGGCACTTATCCGTGAAGCTACTGAGCTTGGGAACACTTGTCCCAGCAGGGCAGATGTGGGCATGAGGCCCGAGGAGCTGAGAGGCCAAGAAACCAGGATACAGAAACTGAAGAGAAAAGGAACACAAGAAGCTGAACTGCCTCAGTCTCAAAAGGTATGGCCATGACCTCAGGGGTTTCAAAGGGTGGTTGCCACCCAGTTGGACTAGTAAAATCGTGTGCCTAAAGCCAAGGGAGCAGAGTTGCTGCCCCAGTGGGCCTGGAAGGCAGAGCTGAAGCCCAGGCCCAAGGGGCCTCCACTCAGAATCTGGAGAGTATGGCCAGTACCTAGAGGCTGGAGGGCAGGGAGTTGGGGATCTCATACCACCAAGAAAGCAGCACCAGGAGCAGAGTGTGTCCTTTGGACCTAGGGTCCCTGCACCTGAGAAGCGCCTCAACCAGGGGGAGATTGAGGACAAGGACTTTCCTCCAGAGCTGACAAAGAGAGAAAGCCTTCCCCTGGAGCTGACACCTTTAATTTGGAGCAGGAGATCCTAGTGCCCACATCAAACATCCACCTGGCTGCAATATTACATATTCCACACTCAGACAAGTGGGTTTCATACCAGGGATGCATGGATGGTTCAACATTAGAAAACCAGTCAATGTAATTCACCACATAAATAAAACAAAGGAAAAGAATCATCTCAGTCAACGCAGAAAAGGCATTGGATAAAATCTAACATCCTATCCTGATAAAAACTCTCCGAAAAATAGGAATAGAAGGGAAAGTCCTCAACATAATTAAGGGCATATATGCAAAACCAACAGCCAACATTCTCAAGAGCATTGCCCTTGAGAAGGGAACAGGACAAGGATGCCCATTATCACCACTCTTAGTCAACATTGTACTGGGAGTCCTAGCTAGAGCAATAAGACAAGAAAGGGAAATAAAGTGTATTCAAATTGGAAAAGAAGAAGTAAAACTATCCTTATTCACAGATAACATGATCCTATACACAGAAAATTCCAGAGACACAAGAAAGTTACTGGAACTAATAGAAGGACTCGGTAAAAGTGGCAGGGTGCAAGATTGACATACAAAAATTAGCTGAGTTCCTCTACACTAACAAGAAGAACTCCAAAAAAGAAATTAAGAAAACAATACCATTTACAATAGCCCCCAAAAGACTTATACAATGAAAACTATAAAACACAGCTGCAAGAAGCAAAAAGAGAGCTACATAAATGGAAAAATATTTCATACTCAAGGATTGGACGACTTAACATTGTGAAAATGTCAGTACTACCCAAAGCCATCTATAGATATAATGCAATCCTAGGCCAACTCTCAAAAATATTCTTTAATGAAAAATTAACCTCCAACTCTATACGGAAAGGAAAGAGGCCCCCAAAAGCTAAAGCAATATTGAAGGAAAAAGAAAACAAAGTAAAAGGCCTCATACTTCCCTACCACAAAACTTACTATAAAGCCACAGTAATTAAAACAGACCTGTCCTGGTTCAATGACAGACACATAGTCTAATGGAATAGAATTGAAAACCCAGAAGTAGTTCCCTCTATCTACAGGCAGCTGACCTTCCACACAGGTTGAAGCCCATTCAATGAGGAAGAAACAGTCTCTTTAACAAATGGTACTGGCAAAACTGTTCGTAGATTTGCAGAAATATGAAGCAGGATCCACACCTTACACCCTACACAGAAACTAACACAAAAAATAGGACATAGAAATACAAGTGGATGGCTTTAACAAACAAAAATGTATTTTCTCATAGTTTTAAGTCTAGAATTTCAAATTCAGGGTGCCAGGTCTAAGGGAAAGCTTTCTTTCTCTGTTGGCTGTAGAGGAAGGTCCTTGTCTTTTCCGAGTTTCTGCTCCTGGGTGATCTTCATGTAGCTTGGCCTCTCTCTTTCCCCATCTCTGCTTCTCTCACTTGCTTGTAAATAATCTCTTTTATATCTCAAAAGAGATTGACTTAAAACACACCCTACACTAATCCTATCTCAACATAACAAAGGAAACCCATTCCCAAATGGGATTATAACTACAGATATAGGGGTTAAGATTTACAACATGTATTTTGTGGGGGACACAAGTCAATCCATAATATTCCACCCTTGGCCCTCATAAATTCATCTGCCTCCCACATGCAAAACACATTCACTCCATCATATCACCCAAAAGTCTTAAATCACTCCAAGTCCAATATCTCATCTTCTGAGTCATCTAAATCAAATATGGGTGAGACTTAGGCATATTCCAACCTGGGGCAAAATTTCTCTTCATCTGTCAATCTGTGAAATCTAGATTACATGTTATCTGTTCCTAAAGTACAATGGTGGAACAGGCATAAGGTAGATATTTCCATTACAAAAGGGAGAAATTAAAGGGAAAAAAGGGATAAGAGGCACCGAACAAGTCCAAGACCCAGCAGAACAATTTACATTAGCTCTCAAGGCTTGAAAATAATCTTCCATTCTTTGGGACCATTGAAGCAATGTCCTGCTGTCCAGACTCTGGCTGTTGGCTATACACTCTGGATTCTGGGTAGAGGTTCCTTGACTCTGGCAGGTCCCATTTTCCTGACCCTTGGCATGGCAGCCCTGCCCCTCAGCTTTGGATAGTGGTCCCATCCCCTTGGTACTCGTGAATCACAGCCCCACACTCTGGAACTAAGTTGGTGAAGATTTGACTCTTTTAAAACTGGGAGGACTTGACTCCACCCTTTGAAACCGATTTAGCCCTGCTTCCCATACTCCTTCCAACAGTTCTGCTGATCTCTGAGCTCCTCCAGGGATTGTCCTTTTCTTTTCTTGGAGGACAATATATGTAGCTTCTTTGGTACGTTTCCTGCCTATAGAATTCCAATAGGAAAATGGCGTTCTCTCCTTTCATTCTTACTTTTTGCCTTTCAGCCTAAACTGATGGGCTTTCTGCTGTGATAGCTGGTAACATCCATCACTCACAGCTTAATCTCTTTAACAAAAGATTGTGTAGTCATTTTCTCAGTAAAAATTCTAGGACACATGTCCCTAGTTTGTACAACAGATTCCAAATCTTTAAGTTTTGTTTTCCTTTTCCACCGTTCATTTTTAAGTCCAATTATTTCCTCTCACATTTTACTATTAGCAGCAAGGAGATATCACACAGCCCCTTTAAGATCTTGCTTAGAAATATCCTCAGCCAAATGCCCAAGTTCTTCACTTGCAAGTTCTGCCTTCCAACAAACATTTGAACATAATGCAGACAAGTTTTTTGCCACTGCATAAAAAGCATCACCCTACACCCATTGTCCAATCACATTCTCATTATTTTCTTTTTAGTGCCTGAACAGAAACACATTTAATGTCCACATGTCTAGCAACATTCTCTTGATGGTCTCATTTGTATTATCTAAGAGGACAGACCCCCACATGTCTGTCAGTTTGTCATACTGTGGGGGCTTGAGTGTTCCTGTGATGCTGGAAGCTATGCCACCGGTATTCAGACACCAGCAGGGTCATCCATGGAGGGCAGGTTTCAGCTGAGCTTCCAGACTAAGACAGGCTAGGAAAAAGGACCCAGCAGCCTACTTCTGAAAAGCATTAGCAAGTGAAAACCTTATGAATAGCAGCAGAACATTGTCTGATACAGTGCTGGAAGATGAGCCCCACAAGTTGGAAGGCACTCAAAAGATGACTGGGGAAGAGCTGCCTCCTCAAAGAAGAGCCGACCTTAATAACGTGGTTGGAGTAAAGCTTTCAGGACCTTCATTTGCTGATGTGGCCCAACTCAAAATGAGAAGAAACAGCTGCAAACATCCATTAATAATTAGAACCTGGAATGTATGAAGTATGATTCTAGGAAAATCGGAAATCATCAAAAATGAAACAGAGCACATAAACATCGATATCCTAGGCATTAGTGAGCTGAAATGGACTGATATTGGCCATTTTGAATCAGACAATCATATAGTCTACTATGCTGGGAATGACAACTTGAAGAGGAATGGTGTTACATTCATCGTCAAAAAGAACGTTTCAAGATCTATCCTGAAGTATGATGCTGTCAGTGATAGGATAATATCCATATGCCTACAAAGAAGACCAGTTAATATGACTATTATTCAAATTTATGCACCAACCACTAGGGCCAAAGATGAAGAAATAGAAAATTTTTACCAGCTGCTGCAGTCTGAAATTGATCAAACATGCAATCAAGATGCATTGATAATTACTGGTGATTGGAATGCAAAAGTTGGAAACAAAGAAGAAGGATCAGTCATTGGAAAATATGGCCTTGGTGATAGAAACAATGCCGGAGATCAAATGATAGAATTTTGCAAGACCAACGACTTCTTCATTGCAAATACATTCACTCACCAACATAAATGGAGACTATACACATGGACTTCACCAGATGGAACACACAGAAATCAAATTGACTACATCTGTGGAAAGAGACGATAGAAAAGCTCAATATCACCAGTGAAAACAAGGCCAGGGGCTGACTGTGGAACAGACCATCAATTGCTCATATGCAAGTTCAAGCTGAAACTGAAGAAAATAAGAGCAAGTCCACGAAAGCCAAAATATGACCTTGAGTATATCCCACCTGAATTTAGAAACCATCTCAAGAATAGATTTGACGCATTGAACACTAGTGACCGAAGACCAGACAAGTTGTGGAATGACATCAAGGACATCATCCATGGAGAAAGCAAGAGGTCATTGAAAAGACAGAAAAGAAAGAAAAGACCAAGATGGATGTCAGAGGAGACTCTGAAACTTGCTCTCGGATGTCGAGCTGCTAAAGCAAAAGGAAGAATTGATGAAGTAAAAGAACTGAACAGAAGATTTCAAAGGGAGGCTCGACGAGACAAAATAAAGTATCGTAATGACATGTGCAAAGAACTGGAGATGGAAAACCAAAAGGAAAGAACACACTCGGCGTTTCTCAAGCTGAAAGAACTGAAGAAAAAATTCCAGCCTCAAGTTGCAATACTGAAGGATTACGTGGAGAAAATATTAAACAACGCCGGAAGCATCGAAAGAAGATGGAAGGAGTACACAGAGCCATTATACCAAAAGAATTAGTCGATATT
This sequence comes from Loxodonta africana, assembly GCF_030014295.1. Lineage (NCBI taxonomy): Eukaryota > Metazoa > Chordata > Mammalia > Proboscidea > Elephantidae > Loxodonta > Loxodonta africana. Next base: position 97,347,121 of record NC_087369.1, read on the forward strand.
CAACCATTTCAAGATGTGGCATATGACCAGGAACCGATGGTACTGAAGGAAGAAGTCCAAGCTGCTCTGAAGGCATTGGTGAAAAACAAGGCTTCAGGAATCGATGGAATATCAACTGAGGTATTTCAACAAACAGATGCAGCGCTGGAGGTGCTCATTTGTCTATGCCGAGAAATATGGAAGACAGCTTCCTGGCCAACTGACTGGAAGAGATCCATATTTATGCCTATTCCCAAGAAAGGTGATCCAACCGAATGTGGAAATTATAGAACAATATCATTAATATCACATGCAAGCAACATTTTGCTGAAGATCATTAAAAAATGACAGGGAACTGCCAGAAATTCAGGCCTCTTTCAGAAGAGGATGTGGAACCAGGGATATCATTGCTGATGTCAAATGGATCCCGGCTGAAAGCAGAGAATACCAGAGGATGTTTACCTGTGTTTTATTGACTATACAAAGGCATTCGACTGTGTGGATCATAACAAATTATGAAAAACCTTGCGAAGAATAGGAATTCCAGAACACTTAATGGTGCTCATGAGGAACCTTTACATAGCTCAAGAGGCAGTTGTTCAGACAGAACAAGGGGATACTGATTGGTTTAAAGTCAGGAAAGGTGTGTGTCAGGGTTGTATTCTTTCACCATACATATTCAGTCTGTATGCTAAGTAAATAATAAGAGAAGCTGGACTATATGAAAAAGAATGGGGCATCAGGATTGGTGGAAGGCTCATTAACAACCTGCGTTATGCAGATGACACAACCGTGCTAGCTGGAAGTGTAGGGGACTTGAAACACTAACGAAAATCAAAGACCACAGCCTTCAGTACGGATTATACCTCAACATAAAGAAAACAAAAACCCTCACAACTGGACCAATGAGCAACATCATGATAAATGGAGAAAAGATTGAAGTTGTCAAGGATTTCATTTTACTTGTATCCACAGTTAACAGCCATGGAAGCAGCAGTCAAGAAATCAAAAGATGCATTGCATTGGGTAAATCTTCTGCAAAGGACCTCTTTAAAGTGTTGAAGAGCAAAGATGTCACCTTGAAGACTGAGATATGCCTGACCCAAGCCATGGTATTTTCAATCACATCATATGAATGTCAAAGCTGGACAATGAGTAAGAAAGACCAAAGAAGAATTGATGCCTTTGAATTGTGGTGTTGGCGAAGAGTATTGAATATACCGTGGTCTGCCAAAAGAACGAACAAATCTGTCTTGGAAGAAGTACAGCCAGAATGCTCCTTAGAGGCAAGGATGGCGAGACTGCGTCTTACATACTTTAGACATGTTGTCAGGAGGTATCAGTCCCTGGAGAAGGACATCATGCTTGGCAGAGTACAGGGTCAGTAGAAAAGAGGAAGACTCTCAACAAGGTGGATTGACACACTGGCTGCACCAATGAACTCAAGCATAACAATGATTTAAGGATGGCTCAGGAATGGGCAGTGTTTTGTTCTGTTGTGCATAGGGTCTGTATGAGTTCAAACAACTCGATGACACCTAACAACAACAGCAACAAGATGACAGAGACTTTCTCTATAGCTCTCTTCACTTCTTTCGGAGCCGTCAACTGAATTGCCTTTGATGTCCATAATTCTACCAGCAGTCTCTTCAAGGCAATCTAGGCTTTTACCATTGAGTACCTTAAAACTCTTTCAGCTTCTACCCATCACGTGGCTTGGCATCTACCTTCCCCTATCTTTGCTCCTCTCATTTGTTTTGTTTAATCTCTTTTATATCTCAAAAGAGATTGACTTAAAACACACCGTATGATAATTCTGTCTCATTAACATAACAAAAAAACATTCCCAAATGGGAATTATAACCACAAATACATGGGTTAGGATTTATGACATATATTTTTGGGAGACACAATTCAATCCATGCAATGAACTAAAGGTTAGAACTAAAATTATAAAGTTCCTGGAAGATAATATAGGAACAAAACTTAGAGGACCTAATTTTTGGCATAAATAGCCTATCAAAAAACACAACTAAAAATGCATGAACAACAGAGATAAATTAGATAACTGGGACCTCCTAAAAATTAAACACTTATGTTTATCAAAAGGCTTTACCAAAATAGTGAAAAGAGAACCTGCTGACTGGGAAAAAAATATTGGCAATGACATGTCTGACAAGGATCTAATCTCTAAAATATTTTGAAAAGTTCAACAACGCAACAACAAAAAGACTAACAATCCAATAAAAAAAAATGGGCAAAGATACAACCATGTTTATTGCAACATTTTCCACTACAGCAAAAAAATGGAAACAACCTAAGTGCCCATCAGTGGACGAATGAATAAACAAGCTGTGGTGCATACACACAAAGGAATACTACACAATGATAAAGACTAATTATGAATCCATAAAACATCACCCAACATGGATGAATCTGAAGGATATTATGCTGAGTGAAATAAGTCAATAGCGAAAGGAAAAATATTGTATGAGACCACTATTATATATGGTTAAGAAAAGGTTTCCACACAGAAAGATGGTTATCAGGAACAGAAGGGGAAAGGAGGGAAAATCACCAACTAGACAGCAGACATGTGTTAACTTTGCTGAAGGGAAAGGCAGTACACAATATGAGGGAAGTCATCAAAACATGATCAAGTCAAGGGAAGATACTGAGAAGTATGCAAGAATAAAAGGTAATGATGGTAAATACTATAACATATACAATCCTGCACAACAGCAATAACAAACAACAATTTATGAGTGGATGCATAGGCAGATATGTATGTTGAATAGGTGTGGGAGGGCGTATGCGAGTACACCCACATGCATATATAGGTTTGGCTGTGGACATTTCCACATACATATTTGCATGTGCTGCATATATACTCATATATATAATAGAGCACACAGGGAGCACATTCAGGGAAACTTCTTAGACATAGCCAACCACTTTACAGGACTGAGTTACTGGCCTTGAGGCCTGGGGACCATAGTCACAGGGGACATCATAAAATCAGTGTTCGACATCCTACTTTGGTGAGTAGCATCTGGGGTCTTAAAAGCTTGTGTGTGGCCATCTAAGATATATCTATTGGTCTTTTCCCATCCAGAGCAAAGGAGAGTGAAGAAAACCAAAGATTCAAAGAAGCAATTAGTCCAAAGGACTAATAACCCACAGGAACCAACCCTCCACTAGCCTGAGACAAGAACTAGGTGGTGCTCAGCTACCACTACTGATGGCTTTGACCAGTATCACAATACGAGGTCCTGGTTAGAGTGGGAAAAAAAATATAGAACAAAAATCAAATTCATTAAAAAAACCAGATTTACTAATCTGAGAGAGACTGATGGAACCCCTGAAACTATGGCCCTTAGACACCCTTCTAACTTTGAACTGAAGCCATTCCAGGCTTATAAAATAAACAATAACACCCATGAGGAAATTTCTCCTTGGAAGAATCATCTATATGAAGCCAAAAGGGCAACATCTTCCCGGAAGCAAGATGAGAAGGCAGGAAGGGACAGGAAAACCAGACAAATGGATATGGGGAACTGAAGGTAGTAATGGGGAGAGTGCTGACACGGTGTGGGGATTGCAACTAATGTCATGGAACAATTTGTATATAAACTATTGAATGGGAAACTAATTTGTTCTGTAAACCTTCACCTAAGGCACATTAAAAAAAATGGGCAAAGAACATGAACAGACACTTCACCAAAGAGGACATTCAGGCGGCCAATAAATATATGAAAAGATGCTTGTGATCATTGGCCATTACAGAGATGCAAATCAAAACTGCAATGAGATTGAGATACCTTATCACCCCTGCAAAAATGGCAATGATAAAAAAAATACAGAAAACAACAAATGCTGGTGAGTTTGTGGGGAGATTGGAACTCTTATACACTGCTGGTGGGATTGTAAAATGGTACAATCACTATGGAAAATGGTTTGATGCTTCCTCAAAAAGCTAGAAATATAAATACCTTATGATCCAGCAATCTCACTCCATGAGATGTAAGAGCAGTGACACGAATGGACATATGCACGCCTATGTTCATCGCAGCATTATTAACAACAGGAAAAAGATGAAAACAACCTAAGTGCCCATCGATAGATGAATGGATAAGCAAATTGTGGTACTTATGTACAATGAAATACTACATAACTATAGAGAATAATGAGGATTCCACGCAACATCTTACAATATGGATTGATGTAGAGGGCATTATGCTGAGTGAAATTAGTCTATCACAAAAGGACAAATATTGTATGGGCCCACTATTATAAAAAGTCAAGAAGAGATATACATATAGAAAGCAAGTTTCTTTGATGAGGGGGGAGGTGGAATCCTTTCTAGACAGTAGACGCTTGTTATTTTTGGTGATGAGAAAGACAATACCAAATATGGGTGAAGTCTGCACAACCTGACCAAGGCAAATGAAGACACTAAGAAGTACACAAGAAATAGGGACAATTTTGGTAAATGCTATAACATATACAATTTTGCAACAATAGTAATAACTAAAAAATATGTGTGTGGTTACATAGATAGATATGTCTGCATATATGTGCATAGGAAGGCATATGTAAGCACTCATGTGTGCATGTATAGGTGTATCTGTAGGTATATGTGTATATGTGTTTGTGTGTGCTGCACATATATCCATAAATATAATAAAGTACATGGAGGCAGAGTTACAGAGACTTCCTAGACATAGCCAAATAATTCACAGGATTGGTTCACTGGGTTAAAGGCTTAGGACTATAATCTTGTGGGACAACTTAATCAATTGACATTAGCATAGTTCATAAAGAATGTTCTACACTCTAGTTTGGTGAGTAGCATCTGGGGTTTTAAAAGCCTATGAGTGGCCATCTAAGATACAACTATTGGCCCCTACTCATTTGGAGCAAAAGTAAATGAAGGAAACCTAAGACTCAAAGAAGAAACTGGCCACAGGACTAATAGCCCACACAAACCATGGCCTTTTCTAACCTGAGACCAAAAGAACTAGATGGTGCCTGGTTCCTGCTAACAACCGTTCTGACCAGAGACATAATAGAAGGTCCGGGATAGAATGGAAGAAAAATGTAGAACAAAATTCAAATTACTAAAATAGGCCGGATCTACTGAACTGATAGAGACTAGAGGGAGAGACTAGAGGGACCCCTGAGATTATCACCCTAAAATACACTTTAAACTTGGCACTGAAGCTACTCCTGGAGGTCACCTTTCAATCAAATAATAGATTGGCTTATAAAATAAACAATGTCGTCCATTCCTTAAACAACCAATATATGAGCCCCCAAAATGGTCAACATTTACCCCAAAACAAAGATGAGAAGGCAAGAAGGGGAAGGGAAGCTAGATCAATGGATCTAGCTTCCAACAAACAGAACAGAAATAATGAGAACTCTGACACATTGTGGAAATTGTAACCAATGTTACAGAACAATTTGTATAAAAATTATTAAATGGGTACCTAATCTGCTGTGTAAACTTTCAGCTAAAACACGATAAAATATTTTTTAAAAAAGAAAAGAAATGGAAGTGTCCAGAGAACAAAAATGGAAACAGTTGCTGTAGTACAGTTCATGTATTGCCAGAAACAGTGCCTATCCTGTGCCAAAAAAAAAAAAAAAAGAAAGAAACAATGCAGAGGGAGTCCCCCAGAACATTCCTTTCCTCTGATGGGATCAAATTATTATGTCTGGCAGAGAGAAGGTTGCTGTAGCACCTGAAAGAAGAAAAACTCCAGGTTTATCAAAGTCAGTTAAAGACCCTTTATAGATTTATTGCTTGCCAAATTTAACTTATTAGAGTGTTCACCTTTTAGCAGACGACATCTCACTTCAAGGCCCAGGTCACCCGCCTGATTCCCTTTCTTGACTAATTTCACATACAGGTCCACTTGATGATTGATCACCCCACTACAGAGTAAGGGTGAGTGTATTTGCACACGCAGTAGCTAGATTTGTTTGGGGAAAAATGGGTAGTTCTCTCTCTCTCTCTGTCACACACACACACACATATACACACACACACAGCCAGACTTCCAAAGGAGACCTATATCTTGTGCTTAGTAAATTGGAGCTATTATCACACACACTTTCCTTTACCTTAAACCTGAAGAACTTTCTTTACTAGTGTCAGAAAGTGATTCAGAGGTGGAAATGAATCTAATCTAGGAAAAAAATGTATCTAATGTTTAAAAAAAAAAGCTTGAAATCAAACCTATGAACCCAGTTCATAAATATACTTTCATTAAGATAGAGGCCCTTCTTAATCCCACTTTTACACTCCCCCCCAAAAAAAAAATAAAAATAAAAATTTTTATTTTTTTTTACTATATACTTTCATTTTGCAATCATTTCCCCTCCAAGACTGACCTTGAATTATGAAGTTGCTGCTGTCCCACTCTCTACCAGTTCAGAACAGCTCTTCTAAGCAGTACTAATCTGACTGTTCAAATAGCAGCTTCAGCCCAACCCATCAAATTGTTTTGGACAAACTGAGTCTGCCCTTGTTGATTTACCCATCCAGAAATCATTATTTCCAGAACAGTGAATTCTATGTTAGCTACCTTGCGGAATTCAAGTCAACTATTTTGCATCAAATGTCTTCAATGTACTGATACTGTATGCTTGTGTGTGTGGACAGAGTGAACGCGGGGGCTGGTTGTTCAAGAATGAAAGGAGCAAGTTCCCACTAACCTCAAAGTATTTCCATTATGTTGAGAGAGAAAAACACATAACAGCTTCCTAGAATTTAAAATACTTCTTTTTTATATTTATGAAGGACAAGGATAGCAATTAGTAAGAAAATGTCACCTTAGCTCTACTTTAGAGCCAACAGATGATAATATCAATTACAACTATTTAGCTCCTTCATTTCAGGTCAAAATAGACAAGGCTCATAGTATAATAGCTTTCTCTGAGCTTCATCAACCAATACCTTCAAATATTCTCAGGAAATTCTGATCCCCTTTTTGATACTAAAGACTCATCTCAATATTGCAATTATCAGATACATGTAAAGACAAAAAGGATCCTGATGGGCAGTTATTTTTAAAAAAATGATTCTGAAATTCTTTGGTGTTTTTGATAAGTATCCACAAAGGATACAAGAAACAAAAAGCAAAATTATTTTGAAAGGGAAATGATAGATGCAATACAGCAGAAAAGCCTCATGTCTGTATTCAAGTCCTATAATTCACTCGGGAAGAAACAAAATTTTGGTCTAGAATGTTGGGTTGTAAATGTGTTATGTAGCTTCTTAAGACAAAAAATTGTGTGAGATTATGTTTTTGACAAGATTGGAAGTTTTATTATTCTCCATGACCTTAAAATACTTGATAACCCCATTGCTTCTATAACGGTGTTTAGTTTTCTCTCTCTCCCTTTCTTCCTTCCTTCCTTCTTTCCTTCCCCCTCCCTCCCTTCCTCTCTCCCTCCCTGTTTCTCGCCCTCTCTCCTTCAGACATGTAATATTCTTCCATGAAATGCCAATAACAGCAATATCATTCCAGACACTCTCTGCAGCAAGATTCAGCTAGCCAAAGAGATAAGCACATTTATGCAGCAAACTGAATAGGGTTATGACTGTGAGTCAGAAGTATTAGAAACCAACTTTTCCACAGACCAGCTGTGTGATCTAGGATAATCATAAAATTGTTCTGTGCGTCAGTCACCTGTAGATTAAATATGGGTGTTGGACCAAATAATAATATCTTTGTTGTTGTTGGCTACCTTCAAGTTGGCCCTCGACTCATGACGACCCCATGCACAACACAACAAAATCCTGCCAGGTCCTGTGCCACACCCATGATTGGTTGCAGATCAACTGTTGTGATCCATAGGATTTTCACTGGCTGATTTTGAGAAGTAAATCACCAGGCCTTTCTTCCTTGTCCATATGATTCTGGAATCTCTGCTAAAATCTGTTCAACATCATAACACATAAGCCTCCCCTGAGAGATGAGTAGTGTTTGTGCATGAGGTATATTGGCTAGGAATCAAATCCAGGTCTCCTGCATGGAACGTGAGAATTCTACCACTGAACCACCAGTGGTCCCAGATAATGTCTTAGAACTCATTGCAGTTGAGTTAATTCCAACTCTTAGCTACCCTACAGAACAAAGTAGAGCTGCCCCATAGGGTTTCTATGGAAAAGCTAGCTAGTGGATTGAAACTGCCGACCTTGGCTTAGCAGCCAAACTCTCAACTACTATGCCACTAGTAGTCCATATAAGTCCCTTCAATTTTCCACAATCTATGGTTTTAATTTAAAGAAGTTAGCCAACAGGCATTGGAACTTTCGTTACTTTTGAAATCACAGTATAATTTTTAACAATTTCATATTAAAAAAAAAAAAAAAAAACGTTGCTTTCGAAACGATTCTGACGCATAGCAACCTTACCTAATATCAATTCCTGGTCCTAAAAACCCAGAAGTAGGCAGAGCAGATATTATCATTCCTATTTTAAGTATGAGAAAATTTAGCCTTAGAATGTTTAGGGGGTTTTGACTAAGACTTGCAGCTAGTAAATGGTAGAGTAGGGATTCAAAGCCAAATCTGTCTGACCCTGATCCTTTCCACAAAACCATTACACCTACTTCTCACTTATGACTATCTCGTTAACAGGAATTTCAAATTTATGACAATAGTAAAAATATATACTGTCTGAGTATTTTGTACATTAACAACATGAGTCTGGCAGTTACAGATGCCAACGTTCGAGGCGAGAGTAATGCTGGCTGTGATGGCTAAGGTTATGTGTCAACTTGGTGGGGCCATGATTCTTAGTGGTTTGGCAGTTACGTAATGATTTAATTTGGCTGTTATGTAATGATATAATTTGGCAGTTATGTAATGATGTAGTCATCCTCCATTTTGTGATCTGATGTGGTCATCCTCCATTTTTGCATACCTCCGATTTTTGCATAACGACCTGACCTTTGGAGCCTAACCATGTCAGTAAGTGAGGAGTGAATTTTTTGTTTACTGTTAATGTATGTACAGATTTTGAGAGGCAGAAAAATCCGTTTTACTCTCACATAGATGACACTTGATATTTTAGTATAAAGACCAGACCTTTTCTGAGTTCCAGATCCATATTCCATGTGCTTACTCAAGATCTCAAATATACCTGACACTCAACAACTCAGCACATTGAAGACTAAAATCATGGTCTTCTTTATCTTCGCCCACTAAACAAACAAACAAGAACACTTGGGAGAGTGTCCAGTATTTTAAGCCTTTTTTATTCAGTTCTACAAGCCAGTAATGTGTCATCCTTGTTGTTGTTGTTAGATGCCGTCAAGTCAAGCAACGCTATGCACAACAGAACAAAATACTATCCAGTCCTGAGCCATCCTCACAGCCATTGTTATGTATGAGCCCATTATTGCAGCCACTATGGTCAATCCCCCACATCAAGCGTCTTCCTCTTTTTCACTGACACTGTTCCTTACCAAGCATGATGTCCTGTTCCAGGGACTGGTCCCTCTTGATAACATGTTCAGAGTCCGTAAGAAGTCTTACCATCCTTGCTTCCAAGGAGCACTCTAGCTGTGCTTCTTCCAAGACAGATCTGTTCTCTCTTCTGGCACTCCATGGTATATTCAATACTCTTCACCAACACCATAATTCAAAGGCATCAATTTTTTTTGGACTTCCTTATTCGTAGTCCAGTTTTCACATGCATATGAGGTGATTGAAAATGTCATGGCTTGGGTGAGGCACACCTTAGCCCTCAAAGTGACATCTTTGCTTTTCAGTACTTTAAAGGGGTCTTTTGCAGCTTAGTTGCCTAATGCAATGCGTTGTTTGATTTCTTGACTGCTGCTTCCATGGACGTTGATTGTGGATCCAAGTAAAATAAAATCCTTGACAACTTCATTCTTTTTTCCATTTAGCATGATGTTGCTTATTGGTCCAGTTGTGAGGATTTTTGTTTTCTTTACTTTGAGGAGTAATCCATACTGAAAGCTGTAGTCTTTGATCTTTATCAGTAAATGCTTCAAGTCTTCTTCACTTCTAGGAAGCAAGATTGTGTCTTCTGTATATTGCAGGTAGTTAATGAGTCTTCCACCAATTCTGATGCCATGTTATTCCTCATATAACCCAGCTTCTCAGATTACTTGCTTAGAGTACAGATTGAATAAGTATGGTTAAAGGATATAGCCTTGACACACATCTTTCCTGACTTTAAACCACACAGTATCCCCTTGTTTTGTTTGAATGACTGTGTCTTGGTTTAGGTACAGGTTCCTTATGACCACAATGAAGAGTTCTGCATTCCTCATGCTTTGCAATGTTATCCATATTTTGTTATGACCCACACAATTGAATGCATATGCATAGTCAATAAAACACAGGTAAACATCTTCCTGGTATTCTCTGCTTTCAGCCAAGATCCATTTGACCTCAGCAATGATATCCCTTATTCCATGTCTTCATCTGAATCTGGCTTGAATTTCTGGAAGTTACCTGTCAAAGTACTGCTGCAGCCATTTTTTATGTTCAGCAAAATTTCACTTGTGTAAGATATAGGGTCGCTATTAGTCGGAATCAACTTAACGGCAGTGGGTTTGGTTTTGGTATATTATTGATGTTGCTCAATAATTTTCTGCATTCTGTTGGAGCACCCTTCTTTGGAATGAGCACTAATAATCTCTTCTGGTCGGTTGGCCAGGTAGCTGTCTTCCAAATTTCTTGGCATAGACAGGTGAGCCCTTACAATGCTGCATCCATTTTTTGAAACATCTCAACTGGTATTCCTGGAGCTTTGTTTTTCACCAATGCCTTCAATGCAGCTTGGACTTCTTCCTTTAATAACACTGATTCTTGATCATATGCTACCTCCTGAAATTTTGGAATGTCGACCAATTATTTTTGGTACAATGACTCTTTGTATTCCTTCCATCTTCTTTTGATGTTTCCTGTGTCATTCGATATTTTCCCCATAAAAAAAACCCAATGCCGTAGAGTCAATTCCGACTCATAGCGACCCTATAGGCCAGAGTAGAACCGCCCCATAGAGTTTCCAAGGAGAATCCTTCAAAATTGCAACTTTAGGCTTGAGTTTTTTCTTCAGTTCTTTCTGCTTGATAAATGTGGAGCATATTCTTCCCTTTTGGTTTTCTAACTCCAGGTCTTCCCCACCACCCACATTCTATATTCAATCCGTTACCAAATTCTGTAAGTTTTAGCTCTTAAGTCTATCTTAAATATATCCATGTTTAACGAGTTCTATTACCAACAAACTATCCAAAACTGCCACCGTATCTTGATTGGAATAGTTAAGATAGCCTCCCAACCTATCTCCTTGTTTTCCAAAACATTTGCTCTCCATACAGCAGCCAGAGCCATAATTTCAAATTTCAAATCCAGTCAATTCAGTCTTAAAACCAATTGACGGCTTCTGTGTAAGAGCACTTTAAAACTCAGGCACTTGGCATGGCTTAGTTGGCTGACACAGGTCTGAATCAAATTCCCCTTAGTCCTAGATCCGTGTTTCTACTTTCAGAATACATGACACTCTTCCTTTTTGGGTGAACAACTATGTGGTTATGTTTGCTTAAGTTTATGATAAAAATATTCTAGGAAGATCGTAACGAAAATATAGGGTCACTGTGACTCAGAGCCAACTAAACATCAATGACTTTTTTGTTGTTGTTGTTTTTCTAAAATCTCAGTTCTTTTCCAAGAAAAACTGTTTCTTGTGCCTAGGCTTTTAATAGCTACTCTGAGAAAATTTGATATAAATCAGTTTATTTGAAAAGTGCAGTAAAAAAGATAGATCACTTGTTTTGATTAGTATAATAGAAACTTCAAAAGGGACAACTTACTGTAAATTTCCATCTCCTTAAAAAATGTCATTGGAATTAGGATCTGAATTGCATTGTATCTATAGATGGCTTTGGTAGGATAGACATTTTTACAATGTCGCATTTTCCTATCCATGAGCAAGGTATGTTTTTCCACTTATGTAGGTCTCTTTTGGTTTCTTGCAGTAGAGTCTTGTAGTTTTCTTTGTATAGGTCTTTTACATCTCCGGTCAGATTTATTCCTAAGTATTTTATCTTCTTAGGGGCTATTGTAAATGGTATTGATTTGGTGATTTCCTCTTAGACGTTCTCTTTGTTGGTGTAGAGGAATCCAACTGATTTGTGTGTTTATCTTGTATCCTGATACTCTGCTAAACTCTTCTATTAGTTTCAGTAGTTTTCTTGAGGATTCTTTAGGTTTTTCTGTATATAAGATCATGTCATCTGCAAACAGAGATACTTTTACTTCTTCTTTGACAGTTTGGACACCCTTTATTTCTTTATCTAACCTAATAGCTCGGGCTAGGACCTCCAGCACAAAAGTTGAATAAGGTTGTAATAAAGGGCAACCTTCTTTGGTTCCTGTTCTCAAGGGGAATGCTTTCAGTCTCTCTCCGTTTAGGATGATGTTGGTTGTTGGCTTTGTATAAATGCCCTTTATAATGTTTAGGAATTTTCCTTCTATTTCTATTTTGCCGAGAATTTTTATCATGAATGGGTGTTGAACTTTATCAAATGTCTTTCTGCATCAATTGTTTATTTATGTGATGGATTACTTTCATTTTTTTTTTTCTAATGTTGAACGATGCCTGCATACCTGGTATGAATCCCACTTGGTCATGGTGAATTATTTTTTTGATATGTTGTTGAATTCTATTGGCTAGAATTTTGTTGAGGATTTTTGCCTTAAGTCCATGAGGGATATTGTTCTGTAATTTTCTTTTTTTGTGGAGTCTTCAGCACATTTTGGTATGAGGGTTATGCTAGCTTCATAGAATGAATTTTCTTTATGCTCTGAAATACTTTTAGTAGTAGTGGTGGTAACTCTTCTCTGAAAGTTTGGTAGAATTCTCCAGTGAAGAAGCTATCAAGGCCAGAGCTTTCCTTTGTTGGGAGTTTTTTCATTGTTTTTCAATCTCTTCTTTTGTTATAGGTTTATTTAGTTGTTCTGCCTCTGTTTGTGTTAGTTTAGGTAGGTAGTGTGTTTCTAGAAATTTGTCCATTTCCTCTAGGTTTTCAAATTTGTTAGAGTACTACTTTTCATACTACTCTGTTATGATTCTTTTAATTTCAGTTGGGTCTGTTGTGATATTGCCCATCTTATTTCTTATCCGGATTATTTGCTTCATCTTCTGTTTTTCTTTTGTCAGTCTGGCCCATGGTTTATCGATTTTGTTAATGTTTTCAAAGAACCAGCTTTTGGTCTTGTTAACTGTTTCAATTACTTTTGTTTTCTATTTCATTTAATTCTGCTCCAATTTTTATTATTTGCTTTCCTCTTGTGCCTGAGACTTTCTTTCGTTGCTCTCTTTCCATTTGTTCAAGTTGTAGGGATAATTCTTTGATTTTGGCCCTTTCTTTTTTTGTATGTGTGCATTTATTGATATAAATTGACCTCTGAACACTGCTTTAGCAGTGTCCCAAAGATTCTGATAGGAAGTGTTTTCATTCTCGTTGGATTCCATTAATTTTTTTTTTCCGTCCTTAATTTGTTCTGTAATCCAATAGTTTTTGAGCAAAGTGTTGTTCAAGTTCCATGTGTTTGATTTCTTTTCCTTGATTTTTCTCTTATTGATTTCTAGTTTTATGGCTTTATGCTCAGAGAAAATGCTTTGTAATATTTCAATGTTTTGAATTCTGCTCAGACTTGCTTTACTGGCCTAATATATGGTCTATTCTAGAGAATGTTCCATGTGCACTAGAAAAGAAAGTATATTTGGGTCCTGTTGGGTGAAGTGTTCTGTGTATGTCTATGAGGTCCAGTTGGTTAATTGTGGCTTTTAGCTCTTCCGTTTCTTTATTGAGCTTCTTTCTGGATGTTCTATCCTTCACTGAAAGTGGTGTGTTGAAGTCTCCTACTATCATTGTGGAGCTATCCATCTCACTTTATTATGCTGTTATAGTTTGTTTTATGTATCTTAAAGCCCTGTCATTGGGTGCGTAGATATTTAATATGGTAACATCCTTCTGGTATATTGTCCTTTTAATCATTATATCGTGTCCTTCCTTATTACTTGTGGTAGATTTAAGTTTGAAGTCTGTTTTATCAGAAATTAGTATAGCTCTTTTTTGATTGTTGCTTGCTTGATATATTTTTTTCCATCCTTTGAGTGTTAGTTTGTTTGTGTCCCTAAGTCTAAGGTGTGCCTCTTGTAGGGAGGATAAAGATGGATCATGTTTTGTTTTTTTTTTTTTATCCATTTTGCAACTCTCTGTCTCTTTATTGGTGCATTTAGTCCATTTACTTTCAATGTGATTATAGATAGGTATGAATTTAATGCTGTCACTTTGATGTTTTCTTTTGTGTGTGTGTTGTTGACAGTTTCATTTTTCCACTTACTTTTTTGTGCTGAAAATTTTTTTCTTTATAAATTGTGTGTTCTTCTTTTTCACTGTAGTTGAGTATGTTTTTGCTGAGTCTATGTTTTTCTTGTTTTTTATTTTGAAGTGTAGGATTGTTAGTCTTGTTTGTGCTTACCTTAATATTTACGCCTATTTTTCTAAGTTTAAACCTAACTTGTGTCTCCTTATATCGCCTTGATTTCCTTGCCTTATGGACAATCTATGCCTACTTTATCTATTCCCTCTTTATTATGTTAATGTTGTCATCTTTTACATAATGACATCACCGATTCCTTGTTTTGAGTGTTTTTTTTTTTATTTTGATTTGTTTTTGTGATTTCCCTATCTGAGTAGATATCTGGTTGCTCTATCCTCTGTTCTAGTTTTGTGTTCATATCTGATATTATTGATTTCTAACCAGAGAATTCCCTTTAGTATATCTTGTAGTTTTGGTTTGGTTTTTGCAAATTCCCTAAGCTTCTGTTTATCTGTAAACGTCTTAATTTTGCCTTCATTTTAGAGAGACAATTTTGCTGGATATATGAGTCTTGGTTGGCAGTTTTTCTCCTTCAATGCTTTATATATCTCATCCCATTGCCTTCTTGCCTGCTTGGTTTCTGCTGAGTAGTCTAAACTTATTGATTCTCCTTTGTATGTGCCTTTTCACTTATCCATGGCTACTCTTATAATTTTCTCTTTATCTTTGGTTTTGGCAAGTTTGATGATAATATGTCTTGGAGAATTTCTTTTGGGATCTACCTTGTATGGTGTTAGATGAGCATCTTGGATAGATACACTTTTATCTTTTACAATGTCAAGGAAGTTTTCTGCAGACAAATCTTCAACAATTCTTTCTGTATTTTCTGTTATCCCTTCCTGCTCTGGTATTCCAGTCATTTGCAAGTTATTCTTCTTTATAGAGTCCTACATGATTCTTGTGAATCATGATTTTCCCCCCACGTGTCTGTCAGTTTGTCACACTGTGGGGGCTTGTGTGTTGCTGTGATGCTGGAAGCTATACCACTGGTATTCAGATAACAGCAGGGTCACCCAAGGAGGACAGGTTTCAGCTGAGCTTCCAGACCAAGACACACTAGGAAGAAGGACCTGGCAGTCTACTTCTGAAAAGCATTAGCCAGTGAAAACCTTATGAATAGCAGTGGAACATTGTCTGATATAGTGCTGGAAGATGAGCCCCCCAGGTTGGAAGGCACTCAAAAGATGACTGGGGAAGAGCTGCCTCCTCAAAGTAAAGTCGACCTTAATGATGTGGATGGAGTAAAGCTCTCGGGACT
The DNA here is from genome assembly GCF_030014295.1 of Loxodonta africana. Classification (NCBI taxonomy): domain Eukaryota; kingdom Metazoa; phylum Chordata; class Mammalia; order Proboscidea; family Elephantidae; genus Loxodonta; species Loxodonta africana. The sequence goes on from NC_087369.1 coordinate 97,362,798, forward strand.
TTCATTTGCTGATGTGGCCCAACTCAAAATGAGAAGAAACAGCTGCAAACATCCATTAATAATCAGAACCTGGAATGTATGAAGTATGAATCTAGGAAAATTGGAAATAGTCAAAACTGAAATGGAACACATAAACATCAATATCCCAGGCATTAGTGAGCTGAAACGGACTGGTATTGGCCATTTTGAATCAGACAATCATATAGTCTACTATGCTGGGAATGACAACTCAAAGAGGAATGGTGTTGCATTCATCGTCGAAAAGAACTTTTCAAGATCTATTCTGAAGTACAACGCTGTGAGTGATAGGGTAATATCCATACGCCTACAAGGAAGACCAGTTTATACAATTATTATTCAAATTTTTGCACCAAACACTAGGGTCAAAGATGAAGAAACAGAAGATTTTTATCAGCTGCTGCAGTCTGAAATTTATCAAACATGCAATCAAGATGCACTGATAATTACTGGCAACTGGAATGCGAAAGTTGGAAACAAGAAGAGGGTTCAGTCGTTGGAAAATATGGCCTTGCTGATAGAAACAATGCCAGAGATCGAATGATAGAATTTTGCAAGACCAACGACTTCTTCATTGCAAATACTTTCTTTCACCAACATAAACGGCGACTATACACACAGAAATTAAATTGATTACATCTGTGGAAAGAGATGATGGAAAAGCTCAATATCATCAGTAAGAACAAGACCAGGGGCCGACTGTGGAACAGACCATCAATTGCTCATATGCAAGTTCAAGCTCAAACTGAAGAAAATCAGAGCAAGCCCATGAGAGCCAAAATATGACCTTGAGTATATCTCACCTGAATTTAGAGACCATCTGAAGAATAGATTTGATGCATTGAAGACTAGTGACTGAAGGCCAGACAAGTTGTGGAATGACATCAAGGACATCATCCATGAAGAAAGCAAGAGGTCATTGAAAAGACAGGAAAGAAAGAAAAGACCAAGATGGATGTCAGAGGAGACTCTGAAACTTGCTCTTGAGCGTTGAGCAGCTAAAGCAAAAGGAAGAATTGATGAAATAAAAGAACTGAACACAAGATTCCAAAGGGCATCTTGAGAAGACAAAGTAAAATATTATAATGACATGTGCAAAGAACTGGAGATGGAAAACCAAAAAGGAAGAACACACTCGGCATTTCTCAAGCTGAAAGAACTGAAGAAAAAAATTCAAGCCTCTAGTTGCAATAGTGAAGGATTCCATGGGGAAAATATTAAACAAGGCAGGAAGCATCAAAAGAAGATCAAAGGAATACATAGAGTCATTATACCAGAAAGAACTAGTTGATGTTCAACCATTTCAGGAGGTGTCATATGATCAGGAACTGATGTACTGAAGGAAGAAGTCCAAGCTGCTCTGAAGGCATTGGCTAAAAACACAGCTCCAGGAATTGATGGAATATCAGTTGAGCTGTTTCAACAAACAGATGCAGTGCTAGAGGTGCTCACTCGTCTGTGCCAAGAAATATGGAAGAGAGCTTCCTGGCCAACTGACTGGAAGAGATCCATATTTCTGCCTATTCCCAAGAAAGGTGATCCAGTCAAATGTGGAAATTATTAATGACATCAAGGACATCATCCATGAAGAAAGCAAGAGGTCATTGAAAAGACAGGAAAGAAAGAAAAGACCAAGATGGATGTAAGAGGAGACTCTGAAACTTGCTCTTGTGTGTTGAGCAATGTGGAACAATATCATTAATGTCACACGAAAGCAAAATTTTGCTGAAGATCATTCAAAAACGGCTGCAGCAGTATATAGACAGAGAACTGCCCGAAATTCAGGGTGTCTTCAGAAGAGGACGTGGAACCAGGGATATCATTGCTGATGTCAGATCTATCCTGGCTGAAAGCAGAGAATACCAGAAGGATGTTTACCTGTGTTTTATTGCCACAGGCAATAAAATGCAAAGGCATTCGATTGTGTGGATCATAACAAACTATGGATAACACTGCGAAGAATGGGAATTCCAGAACACTTTATTGTGCTCATGAGGGACCTTTACATAGATCAAGAGGCAGTTGTTCGGACAGAACAAGGGGATACTGATTGGTTTAAAGTCAGGAAAGGTGTGCATCAGGGTTGTATTCTTTCACCATACCTATTTAATCTGTATGCTGAACAAATAATCCGAGAAGCTGGACTATATGAAGAAGAACGGGGCATCAGGATTGGAGGAAGACTCGTTAAGAACTTGCGTTATGCAGATGACACATCCTTGCTTGCTGAAAGTGAAGAGGACTTGAAGCACTTACTAATGAAAATCAAAGACCACAGCCTTCAGTATGTATTACACCTCAACATAAAAAAAAAAAACATAAAGAAAACAAAAATCCTCACGACTGGACCAACGAGCAACATCATGATAAATGGAGGAAAGATTGAAGTTGTCAAGGATTTCATTTTACTTGGATCCACCATCAACAGCCATGGAAGCAGCAGTCAAGAAATCAAAAAACACATTGCATTGGGCAAATCTGCTGCAAAGGACCTCTTCAAAGTGTTGAGGAGCAAAGATGTCACCCTGAAGACTAAGGTGTGGCTGACCCAGGCCATGGTATTTTCAATCACATCATATGCATGTGAAACCTGGGCAATGAATAAAGATGACCGAAGAAGAGTTGATGCCTTTGAATTGTGGTGTTGGTGAAGAATATTGAATATACCATGGGCTGCCAAAAGAATGAACAAATGTGTCTTGGAAGAAGTACAGCCAGAATGCTCCTTAGAGGCAAGGATGGCGAGACTGCGTCTTACATACTTTGGACATGTTTTCAGGAGGGATCAGTCCCTGGAGAAGGACATCATGCTTGGCAGAGTACAGGGTCAGTAGAAAAGAGGAAGACCCTCAACAAGGTGGATTGACACAATGGCTGCAACAATGAGCTCAAGCATAACAACAATTGTAAGGATGGTGCAGGACCAGGCAGTGTTTCGTTCCATTGTGCGTAGGGTTGCTGTGAGTCGGAACCGACTTGACAGCACCTAACAACAACCACACATGATTCTTAGGGTTTCTTCATTTTTTTTTAATTCTTTTATCTGATTTTTCTTCAAATATATTGTTGCTAAGTGTTTTATCTTCTGTCTCTCTAATTCTGCCTTCCAGTTGCTCCATTCTGCTCCTCTGACTTTCTATTGAATTGTAGAATTCTGTAATTGTTATCTTCTGAATTTATGATTGCTGTCTCTCTATGGATTCTTGCAGCCTATTAAATTTTTCATTATGTTCTTGAATAATCTTTTTAATTTTTTCAACTTCTTTATCTGTTTTCCTTGGCTTTTTCTATGTGTTGCCTGATCTTGTTCCTGATATCTTGAAGAGTTCTGTATATTAATCTTTTGTATCCTACATCTGGTAATTCCAGTAATATGTCTTCATCCAGGAGTCCTTGATTCTTTGTTTTGGGAGTTGTTGAAGCAATCATGGTCTGCTTCTTTATGTGATTTGATATTGACTGTTGTCTCCTAGCCATCTTAAGTTATTGTATTAATTGATTTTATGTTTGCTCGCTGTGTCCTAGTTTCTTGCTTTGTTTTGTTTTGATATGCTCATATAGGCTACTAGAGTGAGCTAACTTGATTACTGGAGCCTTTGAAGAACTAATGTCCTGTTACTGGATGGCTAGACTTTTTACCAGGCATATGAGCCTAGGAGTCCTTTCACTATTCTTGTATAGATTCAGCTCACGTGTCCTTATAGTCGGTCACCTAGTGTGTGGTGTAGGCTCTCAGATACTGTCTTAGAGGAGCAGTGGTGATAGGTGTATGCACAGGTTTCTGGTAGCAGCAGGGGGTCACACTCTGAGGAAGGCAGGAGGCTGACAGCCTTCCCCAAAGTGTCAGTGAGGAAGGAACGTCCCTGTTCTCTAGAGTGCTCTGGTGGGTGGGCTCTGCATCGGTATCTTAGGCACTCAATGCTTATACCCGTAAGGACTGGTGGGCACCACTATCCTTGGACCCATTTCGTGGGTGGTGAGTTGGCGTGGATGGAGCCTCCAGTCCTCAGACCCCTGCTGTGGGTAGGTAAAGGCCCTGTTTAATAGGCAGAGTGGTATCAAACCTCTAAAACCTGCCTCTCCACTGCAGAGCTGAAACAATTATAGTCAGGCCTCAAACATATTTGCCCTTGCAATATAACAGCCAGATCTTATCTGGTGTAGTCAAGCCACCAGGATTCATGCAGAGTGAAAGACAAAGTCTGTAGATCGCTTGTGCCAGGGCTGGAGCTGCTTCTGCTCTGAGCTTCCAGATTAGGAGAGTTGGCAGAGTATTTTCCCCCCGTGTGTTAATTTGTTCCCTCTCCAAGGCCAGGAGAATGACTCAGGGAGCACAGCAGAGCCTATCTCAGGCCCAGGGAAATCAACCGCTAATGAAGTTGGCTGGGGCAGGGGGAGGACGGATCAGATACATAGGAGAGAGTTCTTTTGAAAGAAGGAGCTATTAGATCCTTGCAGTAAATTAGACAAAATCACTTATCTTGTGATGAGAGTGCTGTTTTATCTCAGATTCCAGAGGTGTGTGTAGCCTGTGTGTGCTGGCTGGGTCCCCACCGAGATCACCCCGGGGGTTAGAGCTGAGTCCTGTGCTTGCCTTCTTTCTCTGAAGCAGCTGTGTCCTAAACTCCACCGCCAGTCCCGTGGCTGTCACACCAGGGGGCCAGGGGTGCCAGCACTTTGGTTGCCTTCTTTCACTGAAGCAGCCACTTCCTCAACTCCACTGCCAGCCCCGCTGTAGAAACGCCACAGGGTCAGGGGTGCAACACTCTGCTTACCTTCTTTCACCGAAGCTGCCATGTCCCGGGAAACTGCCATCAGCCCTGCTGCAGTTGGGCCAAGGAAAGCACCAAGGAATCAGAGCTGAGGCACTGCCATGGGCTTGGCAATTCCTCACTGCTTCTGCACCATATCTCCCTTCCCTGTCACTCGGTCCAATTCCTTAACTTTGCCTTTGATGCTCAGGGTTCCTACCTCGTCATATATGTAATTGATTCACTTGTTTTTTTGGGTGTTTGTTGTAAGAAGGATCACCAGAAGCATCTGACTACTCCCCCATCTTGGCCCCGCCTACTGGGTTTTTCTTAATGAAAAGTTATAAAATAATAGAAGAATGTTAAACTGATTGCCAATAGAATAGCAAAGAAAGACAAAGGAAAGAGTCAAGGGACCCTCCCAGCAGAACAGAAATATTTAGAAGGTTATTAGAAAATAAGACGAATAAAGTAGAAATTGATGGGATTTCATTTACATGTAAGTGGGTATAATGCAATGGAAAGTACTTTTATGATTCTGAAACAGTTGCTGAAAGTTTAGGAAGACTGTTAGACTGAGAGGGTATGAACAAAGTTAATAGGATCAAGAAAAAGTTCGATTGAAAAATTGGAACGTTTAAATAGATTTTTGCCATATAAAATACTTAGGCTTATTCAGTATGTTATAAATTGCATAAGAAATGTTACCAAATCAGAAGATATACTTAATTTTAAGTTGAATATTATTAACAAATTTCAGAAATTGTATAAGTTCCTAGGGATTTGTCAATATTCTCTCTGCCTCTAATATGTTGGAATGCTACTTTGCCTAATAATGAATATTATTAGAATATCCTGACATTTTAGTATTATGTCTGAAAATTATTGTGTGTTGTATCTGAGCTCTTTAAGTTATTATTGAGTTGACTTTATTTAGCTTTACATTAGTTGTGTAATTAACTTTCATCAGGTCTTTCACTTTTAAGACTTATTATTATAAATTAACCATAGCCATTTTTAAGTTAGTCATCATCAGATAAGTTTTACTTTACCAATTCACTGAAAACACTTAACCAAAATATTTTAACAAAAATACTGTATTTGACTTAGAAAATGAACCACACTTAGTTCTCCATCCTTGTGCAACAAAATTAGAAGGAGTTAAACCTTGGATCCATTTGTCCCAAATTAGGAGGGCTAAGGCACCTTCCTAGACTTGTCAGCCCTCCAAAACCAAAGTCTGTTGCTGTCAAGTTAATTCCAGTGACCTAAAAATTACATTTAAACACCTTCATGGCCAGAATCAGATTACTTTAGAAGTAGAGAGCTAATCCCAAGTGTCATGGATTGAATCGTGTCCCCCCAAAATATGTTCCAACTTTGTTAGGCCACGATTCCCAGTATTGTGTGGTTGCTCTACATTTTATGATTGCAATTTTATCTTAAAGAGGATTAGGGTGGGATTGTAACACCCTTACTAAAGTCATAGCCTTGATCCAATGTAAAGGGAGTTTTCCTCGGGTGTGTCCTGAACCACCTAGTATCTTACAAGAGATAAAAGGAAAGGGAAGGGAGCAGAGAGGGAGGGACCACATGTCACCAAGAAAGAAGCACCAGGGGCAAAGTGCATTCTTTGGACCCAGGGTTCCTGCACAGAGAAGCTCCTAGTCCAGGGGAAGATTGATGAGAAGGACCTTTCTTCAGAGCCAACAGAGAGAGAAAGCCTTCCCCTGGAGCTGACACCCTGAATTTGGACTTCTAGCCTACTAGACTGTGAGAAAATAAACTTCTCTTTGTTTAAGCCATCCACTTGTGGTATTTCTCTTATAGCAGCCCTAGATGACTAAGATAGAATTTGGTACCAAGAGAGTGGGGTGTTGCTCTAACAGATACCTAAAATGTGGAAGCAGTTTTGAAACTGTGAGTGGATAAAGGACAGTCAGTGTCAGAAAACCAGAGGCAGCAGAACCAGGAGACCAGGACCAGACAGAGCTGGAACTGACCCATGGAGTGAAAGACCTGAGTGCCTTTGTACAGGAGGCTTAGTGGCCTAGTGGGGTGCCTTCAGGCACTTATTGGTGGAGCTAAAGAGCTTCGGAATGGGTGAGCAGTTGAAGAACAGTGGATTATCCTAATCATGAAAATTTGAAAAGTACTTAAACATTAGAATAAAAAAAAATTATACAGAGGAAATATACCTGATTTTTTTCTCAAAAATAAAAAGAAAATTAAACAAGGGCAAATATATAAATTATTCTTATAAGAGTCCGCTTGCTAAGTATTTCTCTAAATTCTTCTTGCTACTAATCCTTAAGAGTCTCAATGATTTCTGTGCCTAATATCACATCATCCTTTGCTAATTAAAAAGTTTTCCAAGTCCATCATCTGCCTTTTATGATTCATTAGCTTCACCACAAACAAATGATCTGGAATTTCAGTGATATGCCCTTTCATCTGAAGTGCCCCTCTTTTCCTTAATAGTGAATAGCCTCTCATCTTCTAAAACCCAGGCCAAATATCATCCCGTCTGAGAAGACTTCCTCCACTGCTTTTCCCCCAGGCAGAACCCATCCTTTATTGAAATGCGTACTCACAGGTCTTTATACATATCTCTTTTAGACCTCCTATATCACTGTATTATAATTATTTGTTCCATGAACAAATGTTTAACAGTCATTAAGAGACCTATTAATTTTCTATGACAAAATAAATTCAAAGGTAGGCAGGTCAAGATTGTTATAGTGGCTCATGTCATCTTTCTACTGTCTTCAAAGCTCAAACTCTGCCTTCCAAGCTCAAGCTTTCCTCAATGTCACAAGATTTTTGTTGTAGCTCTGCTACTACAGTCATGTCCTAGATAGCTAGAAATGCCCCTCCAACAGTCCTGAGTATACCTCCTTCCCTTTCTATTGAGACCACTTCTTAGTTGATTTCATTTATGTCCAGGAAATGTTGTGAAGTGTGGGCAACCTTTCCCCACTGAGGTGAGACCAGTATGTCAGTGGGGAGTGCTGCTGGGGAGGTGAGTTTAATTATGGTGGTGGTGGTGTGAAGGAGAGCAGTGAGAAGGGAGCTGCCACTGCTGTTGCTATTGCAGCTCAGAACAGGAAGTTCTTGAGCTCTGCATTCTGGTCATATCCATGGCCCCTTGAGGTGGAGACCTTGCTCAGTGGTGATATTGCATCTCCCAGCACAGATACTGGAAGTGCAACTGTGATTAGCAATTGTTCTCAAAAGGAGTAAACTAATTGATGCCTTAAGTGCTGCTTAGCTCTCATAGTAGCTACACTTGAACTGGGAGTGGCCATGTTAAGAGATAAGTGCTAGACATTTCCCTATAATTTCCTTTACCCATAACCCTGACCCATCCAGGAAGTCTGTACTCATTGCCTCTAGATAAGAGTGACACAGTAGAAAGAGATTTTAAGAATGTTGTTACCTGGCTTTTGAGTTTCAAATATAGCCCCTCAAGTTATAACACAAAAGATTCATGGATATAGATAATGCAATACATTTGGAAGAATGCAAATGGTATAAAAACAAAGCTTCTCACTCAAACAGAAAAGATCTCTAGGAAATAGTTTTTTTTTTTTTTTTTTTTAGAAGGTGGTGGGTTCTTGAGGATAGAAACACTGTGCCCTGTGCCTCTTCCAGGGAAATGTCATTAGTGAGGGAAATAAATGGAAAAAAAAATTGGTTAGGGGTGTCTGAGTAGAGGAAACTGTTGTCTTCCTTCCCTAGTGGAACCAAAGGAGACAGCAAGATCCCAATGCAGCAAAAGCTGATCCATATGTTTAGATACTAGTTTAGGCCTGAGACAGCCTGTCTCAGCCTGTGTACCTGAGAGGGGCATGGATAGCTGAGATGGAGCTGCGTCTGATGGAGCTTTTGGGGTTTTGAACAAGAGATGACATAGTAGTGACCTATGTCCCAGCAGATCCCAGCCTGAATAAATGATGACTCACCCAGATACTTCCCTCTATCACTGATATCTAGGTCCGTTCCATATAACTTCCACCTCCAGCACTGGAACTCAGACTCAACCCCGGGGGAAAAGGAAGTAACCCCAAATTGATTAAGGCTGCACCACCACCACTTGGTCGAATGGAGGCTCATAGCAGAAATTAAGTTCAGTTACACATCTTACACATCTGTGTTTTGGTACTGAAACCTGTATTCTCAACACATTGAATACAAATTATCCATTATTTTGTGTGGTTATTTGACTAATGTTTGTCTACTTCACTAAATCATAAACTTCATGAGAGTGGGAACTGAACTTGTTTTTGCTCAAAAATATATCCCCAACACCTAGCATTTTCCCGGCACTTGAAGGCACTATGTTTATTTTCTAAGAGCATGACAAGGCCATTGATGAATGACTAATGAAAGAAAAAGAAAGAAAGAAGGAAAGCCAAGATATCTCAAATATCTCATTGGTGCTATTAAGTACCAGGCCTTGTGTTTGCTGTTTTATACTCATTATATCAATCATTAAATCCTCACACAAAGTATTATTATTATCATTATTTGTATTTTATAGAGGAGAAAATGGAGGTTCAGGAAGGTTAACTCACTTGTTTAAGGTCATTTAGTTAATAAGAAGTGAGTCTGGGTATGTCTGACTACCACACCATACTACATACCATGCTATCTCTCAGAAATCTAAAGACTTGATGAAATTTTTTTCCCTCACATATAAGAAAATATATGCGGATCAAACTTTATTCAGCATGTGTATGTACATCTTTACATCACTGGCACATATGATGGAGAAGGTAATTAATATAGTGGCCTTCTTACATTTATAGAACACTTCTCATTTTTTCAAAGCATTTACACATTTACTTTCTAAATAAATCTGACAATACAGTTGCACTTCATGAATAGTTCAAAATGAATAGTAGAATGTGGACTAATTCACCTAGCCAAATAAAACAACTTACTGATCATATGTAATCAGTGCAGAATATCAGAAAAGCTTTTTTATTTTAAGAGTGAATTATGGTTCTCCCTTCTAGTAGAATATCCATTTCAAAGTATATTGTCTCCTTGGTGCAGAGCTATGTGGCCAGTGGTCGTGCATTATAAAATTCAAAACTATCTAGTGGTGAAAGTGAGGCCACATTACTTAATCTCGTAATGGTTGACTTTGGGATATCTATACATCTTGAAAAAATAAAAGCTTTTTAGTATTTTCTATAATAAATGAAGAAGCAGATGTTGGCCCATGGGAGAAGAAAAAAAAATCAATATTGAGAATAATGCCAGACAGATCTGTGTCAGAACTAGGCCCTTTGGCTGCTATATGAAATTGTAAATCCATTGGTTTTACTCCACAGAATATGCTAAGAAAACTATTATAAAATCAGACCAGGAATCATAGCAAAAACTGTTAACAAAAATCTTAAATATTTCTGAAATTCCTGCTTAAATTCCTGGCCCCTGAAGACATTGCTAGGTGGCCTATGCCTGTCTTTTATGCCTTCTTCCTGAAATAAAACATTCCCTTCCCTCAGTAGGTACCAGGTACTCTCATACTGTCTCCTCTCATCATTCCAGATCTTTTCTGTCTAAATGATGCTCTGAGCTTCTCTGTTCATCCTTCCTATTATACAGTTCTCTGTGGAGTTTTCATATTGCAAATCATTGGATAGATTAGAGATGACTGATAATATATTATTTCAGCCAGGAAGATTGATTTATTAGCTACGAATGCATTCTGCTGAAAATAACAGAAAATTTCATTATAGGAGCTTAAAGAGAGATGGGTTTGTCTCATACAACAAGAGAGTAGGTAGTCTAGAGCTGGTGCGGTAGCCGAATGATGCCACAAGAAATATAGATTCTTAATAATTTCCTTCTCTGTCGTTCTTAGCAATATAGGCTTGTTGCGTCATGGTCATAGATTAACTACTATGCCTTGGCCTCACAACTGAGGTTCTTGGCAGGAAAATGGGAGGTAGTATGAAGGGACAAAATGGTTAAGGGCTTTCATGTAGTTAGGTTTCACCTTTGGATTCGGAAATAGATGCCCTACTCAAGAACCTCCCCATACATTTCGTTGGCAAGAGCTATGTCTCATGTATACTCACAATTATTTTACACAGCTAACAGGGAAACTGGGAAATAGTTTTATTTTTGGCTGATGCATTACCACCATGAACAAAATCAGGCTTCTAATAGTAATAAATAGGAGGGCATATGTATTTGATAGGCAACAACCAGTATCTGCCACAATAGGTATTCTGAGAGAACATGGAAAGAAAGAAAGAAGGGAGGGAAAGAGGAAGGAAGGAAGCAGAAAGAAGAAGAAAAAAAGGAAGGAAGAGAAGGAAAGAAAAGACAAAAGAAAATTTTTTTAAAAATCCAACGGTAGAATTCCAGGCATCAATGAAGCCTAGAGGAGATATTTTGGAGAATATTTGGAGGACTTTTTTTTTTTTTGAGGTATTTTTTGTGACTCCTCGAATTATTCATATAGACACAGAAGCCTCCATATAGAATCCAACAGATTTTTGTATGTTTATCTTGTATCCTGATACTCTGCTGAACTCTTCTATTAGTTAATGAAGTGATGTTTGGAATACTCCAACTATTGTAAAACTATCTGTTTCTGCCTTAAATTTTGTCAGTGTTTGCTTTATATATTTTGGGGCCCTGATGTTAGGTACATATATATTTGTCATTATTATATCTCCTTGATGATTTGACCCTTCTATCATTTTATAATGTCCTTCTATGTCTCTTATAACAGATTTCAAAGTAAAGTCTATTTTGTCTGATATTAAAATTCCCAGCCCAGCTCTCTTTTGGTTACTATTTGCATGGAATATTTTTTTCGATCTGTTCACTTTCAACCCATTTATGCCCTTGGATTTAAAATGTGTCTTTTTAGACATCATGTAGTTGGATATTGGTATCTTTATTCATTCTACTTCCTTCCTTTTGACTGGAGCAGTTAGTCCATTTACATTTGCAGTAATTTCTGATAAGGAAGGACTTACTTCTGTCATTTTTTTTTTCTGTATCTTATGCCGTCTTTGTCCTTCATTCCCTCCAAAAGTGCCAACTTCTGTGTTTTATTGATTGCTTGTAATGAACCATTTTGATTTTCTTATCCTTTCCTTTTGTATTTTTTAGATATTTTCTTTTGGTTATGATGTTTGCTTCTAACATCTTACGTGTGTAACAACTTGGTTTTAATTGATAGGAACTTAAGTAATATACAAACCCTTTATACCTATGCTGTTCCTCCCTTCCTCCTCATTTATGTTATCACTTATTATGTATTTATACATCAAGTGTCCTGTAACTTAAATTTATACTTATTTTTATGCATTCATCATTATAAAGCATAAAGGATGTAACAATTAGAATTATCAAGCAAAAATACCTTTAAACTTGCCCTTGTACTTGCCCATGCAATTAACATTAATGGAGGTCTTTTTTTCTTTTTCACCTATGTATAGTTTTGAGTTATTTTCTAGTGTCCTTTTTTTTTCCTTTCTGAAGGACTTACTTTAACATTTCTTGTAGGATCTGTCTAGTGGTTATGACCTCTCTCAGGTTTCGTTAATCTGGGAATTTCTTAATTTCACCCTCATTCTTGACAAACAGTTTTGCTGGATATAGTATTCTTGGATGACACTGCCTTTCTTTCAGCACTTTAAATATGTCATTCTACCATAATTGGGATGACATATTTAAAGTGCTGAAAGAAAGGCTTCCAAGGTTTCTGAGAGACTAACATTTAATCTTACTAGTTATCCTTTGTATATGACTATTTGCTTCTTTCAGGATTCTCTCTTTACCTTTAGTTTTTGAGAACCTGATTATAATGTGCCTTGATGTGGATCTCTTTGGGTTAATCCTACTTGGAGTTCAGTGAGCTTCTTGGATTTGTAAGTTCATGTTGTCAGATTTGGAATGTTTGATGCCATTTTTTTTCTTCAAGTATTTGTTTTTTTCCCCTTACTCTTGCATCTCCTTCTGGCATTCCCATGATGTGTATGTTAGTTCTCTGGATGATTTCCCACATTTTCATTAAGATATGCTTAGCAGTTTTGAACCTTCTCTGTTGTGGTTCTTCATTCTAATTAATTTCAATTACCTTATTCTCTAGATCTCTGATTTTTTCTTTAGATGGTTGAAAGCTGTATTTCTAGTGAGTTTCATTTTAGTTATTGTTTCTTTCTGTTCCAGTATCATTGTTTGGTTTCTCTTGATAATGTGTGTCTCTTTTTACATATATTCATTTTGTTCATGCATTGTTTTCCTAATTTCATTTAGTTCCTTGAGTTTTTCTTAATCCTTGGAACTTGTTTAATATTGCTCATTATTTTGGTTTTCAGAAATATGACTTATCTCTCTTCTCTTGTTAACTTGTGGGGAATCATTTACAGTGTCTTTGTGTGTCTTGCAATTTTTTGTTGAAATAAATACATTACAATTGTGTACTTACTACAAAATTTTGAGCCACAACAGTAGAAGGTGTTAACTTTCTTAATTTCCCCAAATATACAGTGCTTTCAACAGCATGCATTTCTGCAAGAAACTCTTAGAAAGGCACCATCTTCAGACTTTGATTACTACTCCATCTTCTTCTTTGCGTGTCTTAAGTTAGCTAGTGCTACTCTTACACAAATACCACATGTGGGTAGCTTTAATGAACACGTTTTATTTTCTCACAGTTCTGGAGGCTAAAAGACCAAATCAGGGTCACAGTCATATTGCTTTCTTTCTGGGCATTGCATGTTTCCTTGATCCTCACATGACATCTGCCTTTTGCCATTTGTGCTTGCCTCTGTGTCTTATCTGCACTTTTTATAACTGAAAAGTGATTAGGTTTAGGACACACCCTACACTGATATGGTCTTATTAACGTAACAGAGAAGACGTATTTCCAAACAGGATTACATCCACAGGTATAGGGGTTAGGATTCCAACATGTATTTTTGAGGACACAATTCATTCCATAACACTGTGATATCTTCTGCTTAGCCCAGACCAAGGTTTCAGTTTTTCAGCAGCTCCCAGACAGATCTGAAAACACACAACTTAAAGGGGTGCAGCCTTTAGACTTTGGTTTATTTCTCCCTCCTTGCTCTATGAGGCCCCCTTTAGTGGCTCCAAAAGTGATCTGAAAACACACATTGAATAGAACACCCTCAGATGGGTATATCCCATGGTCCTTAGTCATCCCTCTCTGCTCTGTGAAAGCTATGAGTCCTATCAGACTGCAGGTTGAGTGTTTTAGGCTACCTCCAGACATAATGGAATATACTTCCTGAACAGTCCAACAGCAAGATCTGTCCTATCTATTTCAGAACCGGAGACTGGGGCTCTTCTCAGTGCACAGGAAAGCCATGGGTCAACTAGGGCTGTGGCTGCATCCATCCATCTGCCACACTAGGAGGGGAGGGGCAGAGTCACACTGAATAGTACACTCAGGAGGTCTATACTGTTGGTGTCGGAGCCAGAGATTGGGGCCTTTCCCAGTGCACAGGAGATTTGTGCATTGGCTGGTTGTGCAAAGTGGCTGCAGGGCCACTGGAGCCTTATCTTGAGGGCAGGAATAGTGGAAGAAGAGATTTTCTTACCATATGATTTATCCCTGTCTTTATTCAGTTTGCAGATCCTTGCTGTGGTTCTTTTTCCGTCATTTCAGAATTTTCACAGGGCCAAATATGGGGTTCTAGTTGCTTTTCTTGGAATTCTTGTGGACCCAGTGGGGATCTTGGATCTGCTCATGCTGCAGTCTTCCCAGAATTCTCTGTACATACTGTTTTGAAGCCTATAGTTTAACTTAGCACTGGATTGTGAATATTTTCCCAAGTCAATAAATATTCATCAGCAGCATGACTTTTAATGGCAGTATAACTTACTTCCATATGGATTTACTATAATTTACTTAAACATTTTTCCATTGGTGGACATTTTGGCTGTTTATTTTTTTCATTATTATGAATAATATCATGACCAAAATTCCTACATATCAATTTCTGCATAGGTCTTTGGTTACTTCCTTAGTATAATTCCCTAGGACAGAAATTGTTATATGAAAGGTCATGCATTTTTTAAGACTTTTAAATGTTCTTTGCCAACATATAGCTGACCTTATCATACTGTGTTTACATTTTGTTGCAGAAAAAGAAACTAGCTTTTTTTACATGAAGAAACAGCTACACACATATGCAAATTATTTACTATTCTGCACATGATGAAACATCTGTAAAAAAAGGCATTTATTTCTATCAGAAATTTCCATCTAAACACAGATATCACAAAATGAGGATGAAAAAAGACAAGCACCAAGTGATTTTCCATTAGCAGATTTGTGCTCTTCCAGAGTGTGTGTATCCTGGACATTCAACGTAAATGGAAGTGTAGTGGGGACAAAATGGTAGAGGTCATTCAACAAGCCTATATTTAGTCTGTACTTGTCAAGGTATTATTACTCTGCATTTGCATGTGCATAGGACAGGAATACTGTTGACAGTCATTTAGAGAAAAACTGAGACTCTGGTTTCATGAACTGCCAGGAAAAGTTTGCCAAAGAATGTAATATTCAATTAATGGGCTACATGTAGCAAGGGATGTAGAAAGCCATCTGACCAGGCAAAACCAAAGCCAGATGGGTAGGTTACAACTGAAAAAATTGACTTGTGTTGATCAGAATTGAAGTTTGTTTTAATAATTATATCTTAATCTCATTACCATTCTCCTACATGGAAAAGGGCCCCCCAAAATATGCTATAATGTGACAGAAAATATTCATATACTGAATATAGACAAATAGAAAATTTTCAAATAAGTCCTGAACCTAATGCTCCATTGTAAATATGTCTGTAGAAGGAAAATAGATGTTCAAAAAAGGAAGATAACATATAATAAGGATGGGGATGGGGGGGCTCATTGAGTTCTTTGAAAACATTTGTGCTCTGACTTACTAATTTTACATTGATTCTTTGACCACCTACTCTATGTTAGACACTGTGCTAGGCTTTGAAAAAACAAAAACAAATAAGGCAAGGTCCTAAAGGTCTTTAAGGCCTTATCTAATGGAGAAAATAATAATAATGGATAATTTATTTTGAAGGCTTGGTATATGCATCAGGGTTTTTGGTTGTAAGAAACAAAATTTGAATGTGGCTAATTTAAGCATAAAAGTAGTTCATACATTCTCAGTCTAACAGGACCAGATGACCAAATTTAAAGGTTTCACAGGTTGTGCTGCTGAGATCACTGACACTCAAATCTGCCACTGGAAACCTTATTTCTACTGTGTCTAGTAACTGGATGTAATTGTTTTTGTCATAAAAAAAAAAAAATCCCAGTGCCTTCAAGTTGATTCCGACTCATAGCGACCCTTTTTTTTTTTTTCACAGCCAGGATTATTTCTGGATGATCCCAATGCCTTCACAATACTATCTTCCATTTAAAGTGTGGGGTGGGTGCTTCTTATTTTCAGAGGCAAAGTATTCCAATGCCCTATTTTCAAAGGAATTTGGGAAAGTTATTATCTATTATTTTTCTCTTCTATAGTGGGAAGTGACATTTCAGAAGCAGATTGCAAGGGCTGTTTTCCAAAGTACGTCTGGGCGGATTCAAAGCTCAACATTTCCACTAGTAGTAGAGTGCTTAACCATTTGTGTCACCCAGAGAACACACTATGAAGCAGTTCTACTCTGCACACATGGGGTCACTATGAGTTGGAATTGACTAGAGGGCAACTAACATCAACAATACTGGGAAGGGGGTTATGTCTCATAAGATGAAGGATTGCCCAAACATATGAAGATGTTCAGGTGCTAGGGAGCTACAAAGAATTACAAATATCCTCTATGTCACGTACCATGCTAAGTGATTTATGTACATTTTCTCTTTTAATCTGCAGAATCATGTGTTAAGTAGATGTGGCTACGTTTCACTGAAAAAAATAAACGACCTCCAAAACTCAGTGGCTTATAACAACAAGGATATCTCACTCATGCTACATGTCCATTGTGGGTCAGCAGGGTGTGAGGGGATTGTTCTCGTTGCCCTTACCAGGTATACAGCCTGACAAAGCCTTTACCATTTTGTAACACCACCATCTCAGTACGAGACACCAGGGTTTACTATATCAGAGGATGAGAGAGCAAGAGTTAAATCATGGTGATTAAGTGTTTTTTAGTCTGGAAGTGACCAGTCATTTCTACTCCCATTTCAGTGGCCAGAACTACTCATGTGACCATGTGTATCTAACTTAAAGGAAGCTGAGAAGTATGATCCGTCATGTGGACAAAAGTAGAAAGTTTATTTTGGGGAATATTAGTAATGTCTACCATAGTAGGCACTATTGTTATCAGCGCCTCCATTTTGAGGAAATGTAAACACAGAGAAATTAAGTAAGATAGTAGTAAGTAACAGAACTAATATTTGAATATTTTCTGTTACATTAAGTTTTATAATAACAATGATATCTAACATGCAATGAGAATTACTAAGTGCCATTTTAATTTCCACAACCCTTTGAGATAAGTCCAATTAATGTCTCAATTTAATAACTAAAAAAAAATTTTTTTTTTTTTTTTTTAGGAAAAAGGCTATGAAAAGTTCTGCAATTTACCCAAGATCACACAACTAGTAAATGGTGGATCAAGCCTGGAAATAGATGTTTTGACCACTATATTATATCACCTCCACATGCTCTGCTTTCCAACACAATATAGCTAATGTAAAGAAACTAGTCTGTTGTAGATTGAGTTGCATACCCCAAAATATGAGTTTGAATCCTAACCCCTATACCTCATGGTGTTATGTTAATGTGGCTATGTAAGTGTGTTTTCAGCCAATCACATTTGAGATATAAAAAGAGCAGATTAGGCACAGAAGCAAGGAAGCACAGCTAGGGAAGGATAGGTGCCATGCCACATGAAGATTGCCAAGGGATCCAGGAACAGAAGCTGAAAAAAGCTGACAGAGAGAGAAAGAAAGCCTTCTCCTAGAGCCAGTGTCCTGAATTTAGACTTCCAACCTCCTAAACTGTGAAAAAATTAATTTCTGCTTGTTGAAGCCACCCACTTGGGATATTTCTGTTATAGCAGCATTAAATAACTAAGACATTGCCCATTTGAATGAGTGTAATCTTTTATTCAAAATGGGTTTCTTATAATAGATCTTTAGAGCTGCAAGAAACTTTAGAGATTGTTTAGAGATTTTTGCACATGAGGAGATTGATGTCAAAAGAGGGAAAGGGGTTTATGTGGAGTCATCAATATTAATTGGTGGAGCTGGGACTCAAATGCAGGTTTTCAACAATGCTTGGTCTGCTATTGAAATTTCTGGAAGTTTTCTGCATCTTTAGACGCTAGAAGTACCTCAGAAGCTCACCCTATACCATATCTCATCTAGGGGTCACGGATATATACTCCTTCATCCAATTACAAGTATATTCTCACTTATTTGCAGGGAAGCTGTGGTGTGGGGAGAGGGAGTGGGAGAAAGAGTATTCAAGTAGATCGACTAATCAAATTTAATAGGGGAAAATTAGTTAAGGGTCTCGTAGAGTGTGTTTCTGCTTTAACAACTGTGAATTGACTAAAGGAAGAGGAATAAAAACTAGGCTTATCAATAGCCAATTAGGCAGAGAATACCTGGAAATATGCCTTTATAGCTGTCCTAAATGGGCCCAAATCAGAAACTGGTCTAAAAAAATAAAGTGAAAAAAGGTGAGCAGGCTTCATCTTCTGAGGTTCACATCCATTTATAGTATTTCACTCTCATTCCAACTGTTTGTTGTGATATTTAGAATAATGTTTGCTTAGAAAACTCCAATCCCACAGTTAGGATGCACTATTGTTACTTATATTTGAGTTAACAGATAATTCTATTGGAATCCTAATTACACAGAATGCTCAGTGTGCATTGTTGAAAAAAGTGGCTGTAAAACACTGTTTCAAATCAAATCAACATTTATAGCCCTTGCCTACTATGTGGAAGGTACCATGCAAAGTGTTTTGTCCCAGAAATTTTATAACAGCTTGAAATTCAGGAGCAAGAAGGGCCAGATAGGGATGAGTCAGAATCTAATTATTAGGAGAGGAAGCAACTCACTGGTGGCTAAAATTAGGGTATAAATGTGTTCTTCTGACGTACAGAGAATGACATTTCTGAATGTAGGGCTGGACAGTAGTTAGGTGTTGGATAGAATCCATGTTTATTAATAACTACACAATTAAAGTAGATGTGTTGTTTCTGTGCCCCTTGATGGTTTTATGCAACTGATTTCAGCTATCATCATTGGAGATTTAACACAAATTCTGCTCCCATTGGAAATCCACAAAATCAAATTAATAGCTTAAACTTTCTCCAAACAAATTAATGCCACATGCTACAATGAACAGCGATCTGTTTTATTTATTTATTTGTTTGTTTGTGGGGCCAAGATGGCAGAGTAGTCGGATGCTTTCTGTGGTCCCTCTTACAACAAAGACCCTAAAAAACAAGTGAATCGATTATGTATGAAAATCTAGGAGCCCTGAACATCAAAGATAAAGTTGAGGAGTCAGACTGAGCAGCAGGGAGAGGGAGAGACAGTTCAGAAGCAGCAAGGATTTGCCAGACCTGACCTTTATACGTTATTCCCTCTGACTGGAACATTTTCTTCAGGAGACCTCCCCTGTTATATGATCCAGAAGACCCTTACAATTCTTTTTCACAAAATACCACCTTTGTTTTTTTAGTTATTTTATGCCTGCTTCCCACACTTCTCCATGAAGAAAGAGAATGCACCTGTGTTGTTCACATTCTATACTCCAATGCTTACCACATATCATTTTGTAACCTGCTTTGTTCATCTAACACTGTATCATGTACATTTTTCTAGGCCGAAAAACATAGATCTATTCACTCATTTTAACTACTGTGTAATAGTCCATTGTATGAATAATTCATTATTTATTTAATGAACGGTCTATTAAGGGACACAAGTTGTTCCTAATTTTTTGATAATTTAAACTAGGCTTCAATGAGCATTTTTTACTTGTCCAGTTTTTCCTTGGAATAAATTCCCGAGAAGAATTACTTCATCACAGTATATGTGCTTTTAAAATGGTCAGACTACCATTTTTCAGACATGTTAAGAGCTTGGAAGTTGTTACTCCTGTACTTTCAACAAGTTAAAGCTTGGAAAACTGAAAATTGACTTTTATTGAACCCATCAGAGAACTGAAGTCACAGGGAAAACTGCCACCCTGAAATCTGAACAGATGGGTGAATCCATAAAGTTACAACTGAGATCTGCTTATGTGGGGCAGAAGCTACTGGAGCCATAAATTGGTAGAAACAGTTAAGTTGTAAGTTTGAAAAAATTGCTGGATGCTGAGCAATGTATGGAAACCCTGGTGGCGTAGTGGTTAAGTGCTATGGCTGCTAACCAGAAGGTCGGCAGTTCAGATCCACCAGGTGCTCCTTAGAAACTCTATGGGGCAGTTCTACTCTGTCCTATAGGGTTGCTATGAGTGAGACTCAACTTGACGGCAATGGGTTTTTCTGGTTTTGGGCAATATATAAAAAATAATACACACAACCAGCTAGGGTTCATTTCAAGGATACTGGGATGGTTCAGTGTTAATAAACCAACCAATGCAATTCCTCACATTAACAGCTTTAATAAGAGAAACCATATGATCATATCAGTAGATCCAGAAAAAGCATTTCACAAAATGCAATACCCCTTCAGGATAAAAACTCTTAACAAACTAGGACTAGAAGGGAGCTACCTTCACCTAGTAAAGATTATTATATACGAGAAAACCTACAGCTAACACCATACTTAATGGTGAGAGACTGAACACTTTCTCCCTAAGTTCAGGCACAAGGCAAGTATATCCTCTCTCTCACCATCCTTACTTAGAATAGCGCAGGAGTTCTTAACTAGTGCAATTAGGCATGAAAAGGAAATAAAAGGCATACAGTTTGGTAAGGATGAAATTAAACTGTCCCTATTTTCAGATGGCATGATTGCCTACATAGAAAATTCCAAGTAATGTACAAAAAACTGCTAGAAGTAATAACTGAGCTGAAAAACAAGAATTAAGTGAAACGACTAACACTACCCAATTTTAAGACTTACTTTAATCAAAGTTACCATAATCAAGACAATGCTGTATTGGCAAATGAACAGAAATATTAACCAATTGGACAATATAGAGAGCATAGAAATAGTGCCGTTGCCACTGAGTCGATTCCAACTGCCCCACAGGGTTTTCAAGGAATGGCTGGTGGATTCGAACTGCTGACCTTTTTGGCTAGCAGCCGAGCTCTTAACCACTGGGCCACAAACTCACACAAATATTGTTGTTGTTGTGTGCTGTCGAGCCAATTCTGACTCATAGTGACCCTATGGTCAACTGAGTTTTGACAAAGATACAAAAGCAATTCAATGGAGAAAGAAAAATCTTTTCAACAAATTGGACATTTATATGCAAAAAAGGAACCTAGACACAGACTTTACACTTTATGCAAAAAATAATTAAAAGTTAATCATAGACCTAAAAAAAATTCCAAAACTATGAGATTTCAAGAAGAATCTATTGACCTTGGGTTTAGTGATAAGTTTTTAGATACAACACCAAAAGAACGATCAATGAAAGAAAAAATGGATAATCTGAACTTTAGCAAATTTAAAAATTTTTACTCTGTGAAAGACACGGTTAATGGAATGAAATTACAATCCAGAGATTGAGAAAAAATATTTTCAAATTCAGGACATACAAAGGACTCTTCAAACTCAATAATAAGGGGAAAAAAAAAAGCAATTAAAAAGTGGGCCAAAGATCTGGACAGACACCTCAACAAAAAAGATATAGGGTTGCCAAATAAGCATTTAAAAGATGCTCAATATTGTTTGTCATTTGGGAAATGCAAATTAAAACAGCAATGAGATACCACTATATTGGCAAATATATAAAAAAAAATCTGACTAACAACAATTACTGGCAAGTAGGTGGAGCAACAGGAATGTTCATTCATTGATGGTGGGAATGCAAAATGGTACAGCCAATTTGGAAGTCAGTTTGACAGTTTCTTACAAAACTAAACATAGTCTTATCATACGATCCAGCAATCACACTCCTAGGTATTTTCCCAAATGATTTGAAAATTACATCCATACCAAAACCTGTACCTGAATGTTTAGAGCAGCTTTATTCATAATCACCAAAAGCTGGAAGCAATCAAGATATCCTTCAATAAGTGAATGGATAAACAAACTGGTATATCTACTCAATGGAATAATACTCAACAATAAAAAGGAGAGGGTTATTAATTTACTCAACAACATGAATAAATTTTAAATGCATGCTGTTAAGTGAAAGAAGCCAGTCTGAAAAGGCTGCATATTGTATGATTCCATTTATATGGCATTCCGAGAAAGGCAAAGCCGCAGAGACAATAAACAGAGCAACGGCAACCAGGTGTTCAGGGAGGTTGACTAGGTGAAACGTAGGGGTTTTTTTAGGGTGATGGGACTATTTTGTATGATATTATGGTGACTGACACATTATGCTACGCTTTTTTCAAAATCCAGAGAAGTTTGTAGCACAAAAAGTGAATCTTAATGTACAGAAATTAAACAAAATCAACTAGAAAGTCAAGGTATCCCAGGACAGTATGCAGATTGTGGCAAAAGATTGTAACTGCATTACAAATGTATGAAAGAACCTCACTGAAGACAGTGGGGGCAAAAGGTGCTGACTTAAGTAACCTGGGAAGTGAGTGGAGACTGTAAGGCTAACTACAAAAGAAACGATTCATACCCACTGCACCTTACCATAGTTGTTTTCCATAGGGGTATTGGTAAACAATTCTGAAGTCACTATAATATATACCAGAACTGAAAAATTAAGTAAATGATAGATTGTGATATCCAGGCTACTTATTGTTGGAATGGAAGTTTACAACCAAGCAAAGGGAGAGGGCTAGAATGATTGATGTGGTAATGGGTAGTGTTGGAGATGTCAGCATGAACTCGTGTTTATCTTAATATAGATATAGATAGATACATATAGAACACTTAAAGATATACGCATATACACCAGTTAGTATATACACACGTATATTTCCTTATTCTGTCAGCAAGAGGGCCTGGAAACCATGCCATCCCAGTAGCAACAAGCACACCTAGCACCCAAATTTTGGTTTCTGATATCATTTCCCAGTATGTGCAATCGGGGCTCCTTGGAGAAAGAGCTGATTTTAGCGCTGGTGCAAGGAATATACAGATGAGCCCGGAACATCTTTTAGTGTCTGAAAATTCTTGTATGTGCTAAAAACAAAACAAACAACCTCCCCTCCACACACACACATGCAAAAAAGGTATGTCAAAGGGACATAGGACCCAAGTGAAAGGTTTCTGAATGACCAAAACTGGAAACAATTTTAGCAACAAAAACAAATAAAGTGGTCTTGGATTATAATCCAGAATATAAAATAAATATCCATGAGCCCTTAAGGATATAAACCAATTATTGAATAAATAAGCGAATGGAAGACAATAAACAAATCTCCATTAGAATAATTCCAAATAATTTATGTGGATATTCCACCTTCAAAGAAATGAAGCATAGTGCTGGACTCCTTAAGTGTGTGCTGTGCATTGTGTCTTCCCTCCAAAAAGTATAGAACGGAAAGGGGAAAAAAAATAGTAACCTTACAGTAGAAAAACCTGACAAACACTACCTCAGCCAGGTGATCAAGGTTAACATCAACAGTCACGAATCATATTGACAATGTTTATCCTTGATATGATGTAATAACTATGACATTTTACCTCTGTAGACTTCCTCCCCAAAGCCCATAAGCCAAGTCTAAACATGAGAAAAACATCAGGCAAATATTCTACAAAATACTTGGCCAGGTCTCCTCAAAACTGGCAAAGCTCTTCTCAATACTGTCAAGGTCATTAAAAAGAAGGAAATTCTGAGAAACTGCCATACCCCAATTGTAACACAGTAACGTCAACAGTTTTTTTTAACGTCAACAGTAGGGGAAACTGAGTGTGGGGTATATGGGACTGTCTATAATACTCTTTCAACTTTTTTGTAAATCTAAAACTATTCTAAAATAAAAAGTTCATGACTTTTTTCAAAGGAAGTAGGCTAGAGTATAAGATTTCTACTAGTAAATATAATTTAGTGATTAAAAGTTTAGTGCTACGTCAGGAAAACGCAAACAGATCGGAAAGAGTTACTCTTGTTGTTGTTAGGTGCCATTGTGTCGGTTTCAACTCATAGCAACCTTTTGTACAACAGAATGAAGCACTGCCCGGTCCTGCACCAGCCTCCCAACCGTTGTTATGCTTCAACCTATTATTGCAGCCACTGTGTCAATACATCTCATTGAGGGTCTTCTTCTTTTTCATTGACCCTCTACTTTACCAAGCATAATGTCCTTCTCCAGGGACTGACTCCTCCTGACAAAATGTCCTAGGTATGTGAGACATAGTCTCACCATCCTTGCTTCCAAGGAGCATTCTGGTTATACTTCTTGCAAGACAGATTTGTTCATTCTTTTGGCAGTCCACGGTACATTCAGTATTCTTCTCCAACATCAGAACTCAAAGGCATCAATTCTTCTTTGGTTTTCCTTATTCATTGTCCAGTTTACACATGTATAGGCAGCAATTGAAAACACCAAGGCTTGAGTCAGGAGCACCTTAGTCTTCAAGGTGACATCTTTTCAGCACTTTGAAGAGGTTTTTTGCAGCAGATTTGCCCAATGCAATGCGTCCTTTGGTTTCTTGATTGCTGCTTCCGTGGGTGTTGATCGTGGATCCAAGTAAAATGAAATCCTTGATAATTTCTATCTTTTCTCCATTTATCGTGATGTTGCTTATAGATCCAGTTGTGAGGATTTTTGTTTTCTTTATGCTGAGGTGTAATTCATACTGAAGGCTGTAGTCTGTGATCTTCATCAGTAAGTGCTTTAAGTCCTCTTCACCTTCACCAAGCAAGGTTGTGTCATCTGCATAATGCAGGTTGTTAATGAGTCTTCCTCCAATCCCTATGCCCTGTTCTTCTTCATATAGTCCAGCTTCTTGGATTATTTGCTCAGCATACAGGTTGAATAGGTATGGTGAAAGGATACAACCCTGACACATACCTTTCCTGACTTTAAACCACACTCTACCCCCTTGTTCTGTTCAAACTACTGCCCCTTGATCTATGTACAGGTTCTTCATGAGCACAATTTAGTGTTCTGGAATTCCCATTCTTCACAATGTTATTCATAATTTGTTATTATCCACACAGTCAAATGCCTTTGCATAGTCAATAAAACACAAGTAAACATCTTTCTGGTATTTTCTGCTTTCAGCCAGGATCCATCTCACATCAGCAATGATATCCCTGGGTCCATGCCCTCTTCTGAATCCAGCTTGAATTTCTGGCAGTTCCCTGTGGATATACTGCTGCGGCTACTTTTGAATGATCTTCAGCAAAATTTTACTTGTCTGTGGTATTAATGATATTGTTCAATAATTTCAGCATTCAGTAGGATCACCTTACTTGGGAATAGGCATAAATATGTATCTCTTCCAGTGGGTTGGGCAATTAGCTGTCTTCCAAATATTTTGGCATAGACAAGTGAGTACTTCCAGCACTGCATCCCTTTGTTGAAATATCTCAATTGTTATTCTGTCAATTCCTGAGCCTTATTTTTCTCCAATGCCTTCAGAGCAGGCTGGACTTCTTCCTTCAGTGCCACTGATTCCTGCTCATATGGTACCTCCTGAAATTGTTGAACGTCGACCAATTCTTTTTGGTATAGTGACTCTGTGTATTCCTTCCATCTTCTTTTGATACTTCCTGAGTCATTTAATATTTACCCCCACAGAATCCTTCACTATTGCAACTCGAGGCTTGATTTTTTTCCTCAGTTCTTTCAGCTTAAGAAATGCAGAATGCTTTCTTCCCTTTTGGTTTTCCATCTCCAGGTCTTTGCACATGTCATTATAATAATTTACTTTGTCTCTTGAGCCACCCTTTGAAATCTTCTGTTCAAGCCTTTTACTTCGTCATTTCTTCCTTTCGCTTTAGCTACTCGACATTCAAGAGCCAGTTTCAGAGTCTCTTCTGACATTCATTTTGGTCTTTTCTTTCTCTCCTGTCTTTTTAACGACCTCTTGGTTTCTTCATGCATGATGTTGTTGATGTCATTCCACAACTCATCTGGTCTTCGGTAATTAGTGTTCAACGTGTCAAATCTTTTCTTGAGACGGTCTCTAAATTCAGATGGGGTATACTCAAGCTCATACTTTGGTTCTCATAGACTTGTTCTAATTTTCTTCAGTTTCAACTTGATCTTGCATATGAGCAATTGATGGTCTGTTCCACAGTCAGCCCCTGGTCTTGTTCTGACTGAGGATATTGAGCTTTTCCATGGTCTCTTCTCACACGTGTAGTCAATTCGATTCATGTGTATTCCATCTGGTGAAGTCCATGTAGTCACTGTTTATGTTGGTGAAAGAAGGTATTTTCAATGAAGAAATCATTGGCCTTGGAAAATTCTGTCATGTGATCTCTGGCATCATTTCTATCACCAAGGCCATATTTTCTAACTATCAGTCCTTCTTTGTTTCCAACTTTCACATTCCAATCTCCAGTACTTATCAATGCATCTTGACTGCATGTTCGATCAATTTCAGACTGCAGAAGTTGGTAAAAGTCTTCAGTTTCTTCATCTTTGACCTTAGTGGTTGGTCAGTAAATTTGAATAATGGTCGTATTAACTGGTCTTCCTTGTAGGCGTACGGATATTATCCTATCACTGACAACATTATACTTCAGGATAGATGATGAAACCTTCTTTTTCACAATGAATGCAAAGCCATTCCTCTCCAAGTTGTCCTTCCCAGCATAGTAGACCATATAATTGTCCCATTCGAAATGGCCAATACAAGTCCATTTTAGCCCACTATTGCCTAGGATATCAATGTTTATGTGTTCCATTTCATTTTTGACGACTTCCAATTTTCCTAGATTCATACTTCGTACATTTCATGCTGTGGTTATTAACGGGTATTTAGATCTGTTTCTTCTCATCTTGAATCATGCTACATCAGCAAAAGAAAGCCCAAAAACTTGACTCCATCCACTTCATTAAAGTCAACTGCACTTCGAGGAGGCGTCTCTTCCCCAGTCATCTTTTAGTGCCTTCCAACTTAAGGGGCTCATCTTCCAACACTATATCAAACGATGTTCTGCTGTTATTCATAAGGTTTTCACTGGCTAAATCTTTTCAGAAGTAGACTGCCAGGCCATTCTTCCTAGTCTCTCTTAGTCTGGAAGCTCAGCTGAAACCTATCCACCATGGGTGACCCTGCTGGTATTTGTATACTGATGGTATAGCTTCTGGCATCACAGCAACATGCAAGCCTCCACAGTACGATAAACTGACAGACATGTGGGGCTACAGGCCTAACAGTCTACAGAAACTACAGCCTCGTCTTCCCTGAGACCAAAAGAGCTAGATGATGTCTGGCAACCACTATGAACATTTCTGATCAAAGCCACAATAGATGAATTCTAGTAGAACAAGAGAAAAATGTAAAAGGGAACCTCAAATTCTTAAAAAGTCCAAACTTACTGAACAGGTTGAGACTAGAGGACTCCCTGAGACTACCGCTCTGTGATACGCTTTAAACCTTAAACCGAAATTATTCCTTGAGGTCACCTTTTAGCTAAATAACAGATTGGCTCATAGAATAAAGAATATCCCCTGTGAGTAATGAGATACTTTAAAAAATTATCGGTATGAGACAGAATGGTCAAAATCACCCTAAAGAAAAGATGAGATGGTAAGGAGGCAGGGAACCTACAGTACTGGAAATGGTACAATGAGAAAGGAATAAATGAGAATGATGATACATTATGAGAAATGTAACCAATATCACTGAATAATTTGTGAAGAAATTGTTAAATGGGAACTTAATATGCTTTGTAAACTTTCACTTTAAATGCAAAAAAAATGTGATTTTTTAAAAAAGAAATTATTCAATTGTTCCACGTACTCTAGGAAGATCTAGATCAGATAAACAGACTGGTAAATTTAATATGACATATATTACTGGGTATTGTTTTATTTAATATACAAAGAGTTAATTATGGAATTTTAAAGCTATAGTTAGACACTTTATTACCTATTTGTATACTTTTGTGTTTTTCTAATTGCATATATATATATAAATATTTATTAATAAATAATCATTTGAAAATTATTATGTGAATAATGTGGTAAAGGGGATGCCTTGGAGAAATTCAAAGAGGCTATCAACTGTGAGAGACAATCCTCTATTTGTAACAAAAGGAAATGAGAAAAACTGCTATGCTCACTGAATAAAGGCAATATTTGGTGCTGGCAGGATGGGCAACTCATAGTGCCAAATCATTTAAAAATCGATTTTAGTAAAAATGTTGATACTTCTCATAATAAAAGAGATAAATTGGCCACAATATTAAACCAACATTGATGGAATAATTTTATAGGTATTGGCAAGGATGTTTCCAAAACATGTCTTAACTGCCAATGACACAATCCTGACAAAATTGAAAAGATGGGACATATGCAGAAACCAAAGCTTCGAGGCCTCTTAAACACCTCTAAATGGACTTTATACAAATGCCTTCTGCAATGGATCATGCATGTGTTCTGGTTAGGGTTTTTATTTATTTTTTATTCCCAGGGTGGATTAAAACTTATACCTGCCCGAGGGCTACGGTCCTAACTATAACAAAAATGTTACTTTATTTTGTTTTTCTAACCTCAGAAATTCTCACTTTTCTCCCTAGTGACAGAGACTTTCACTTTGTTGGCATTGTTATTAAGAAACTTTTTGTAAAAATTTGCCTTCGTCTCAAAATCTTAACTGTCCTAATCGTCCACAGTCCTCAGATAAAGTAGGGAGGGCTAATGGAATCCTAAAATTAAAATTAGCAAAGCTCTTAGGAACCCTTGTTCTTCCATGGCCTAATATATTACCATTAGCTTTAAAGTTTATAAGGTAAACCTTCCTGGCACCCACACTTTATCTCCTTATGAATTTATAACAGTCTGTCCCATGCATTCCATAATTTCACTGTCAATCTTAGAGTCTACCCTATTACAAGGCAGATAAGATTAACTCCTGCAAGGGGCTCATATGATACCTCCAGTTTTATTACCATCAGATATTAGATACACTTCCAGAATATCCACCTAAACAGCCTCTGCATAATACACAGCCTGGAAATTCAGTCTTCTGGATAAGACACCAGACAAAAACTGCTCTTGAGCCTCAACAAAAAAGACCCAATCAGGTACCTCGACACCTGACATAGCAGTAATATTTCAAAGTATTTATCTTTGGATTCATGTTTCCCAACTCAAAAGATAAAACACTTCATCCTGACTATTGCACATCCATTGCAATCTGAAAAACTTAAGCTAAAGATTCATAGGAATCATCCAGAAGCCACGAATTCTGAGGTGGACCACCGTCACCTAAGGCGACAGAACAAGACGATGACTTCAGAAGTGGACTGTTTCAACATAAGACTACAGAACAATATTAGTTTCGTGATTCTTCAATACTCTTTCTTGCCCATTTACTACTGATCTTTTCCTGTTATACACTTCGATATCTCTAAAACACTAACAAGATCTCTCTTATCTTCATTCTATTATTTCCGACTCCTTATGGTCTCCTTTTACGACTTAAGGAAACACAAAACTCTCATATGTTTTTCCAGACTATGGATGCTTCCCTGAATTTAACTGATTTCTGGACCTGCCATCCCATACCTGACCCTGCTGACAAAAAGTGTTAGCTAGTAAGAAGCAGTTTGTGCTATAACAAATACATCTTATTGCATCTGTATAAATATTATAGGACAGATACAGGAGTCTGTGATTAAGCCAAAAGAAAAAAGCCACGTGATTCTCTAAAACAGATCCAGCTGGAGCCTGGGACATGTTTTAATGGCCTTCATTTCATAATCTAGGCTTCTGGATTTATTTCTGATAATTGTGTGTACTATAATTGAACAATGTATTCTGCCCAGAGTCTAAAATGTAACTGTGCAGCCATTGTCTTGTCTGGTGGTTCAAAAACCCATCTTACAACAGGAGGAGGAGAAAAAATTAACCTTGCATCAGCTACACACTACCGCTACCTTCAATGCGTGTTCCTCTGATCCTAATCAGCAGAATCTTGGCAATGGTGAATATCTGAATGTTATGTAACAATGTATTGTGTCCAGACCATCTGCCCTTGCCCCAAAGAGGAAAACAAGAGAAAAAAATAGCCCCTTAGATACAGGGTCTGACCTGACTTCACAACAATGTTGTTGTTGTTAGGTACCCTTGGGTTGGTTCCTACACAGCTGGTAAGATGTGTTTTCATTCTCATTTGATTGTGTGATTTTCTTTATAGGTCTTTAATTTTTTCTATAACCCAAGAGTTTTGAACAAGGTGTTGTTCAGTTTCCACGTATTTGATTTTTTTTCCTTGCTTTTTCTGTTATTGATTTTGACATTTATGGCTTTATGGTCAGAAAAGATGCTTTGTAATATTCCGATGTTTTAGATTCTGTTAAAGCTTGTTTTGTGGCCTAATATGTGGTTTATTCTGGAGAATGTTCCATGTGCATTGGAAAAGAAAGTATACTTGGCTGCTGTTGGGTGGAGTGTTACGTATATGTCTATGAGATCAAGTTGGTTGATTGTGGCTTTTAGATCTTCAGTGTCTTTACTGAGCTTTTTACTGGATGTTCTGTCCTTCACCGAAAGCAGTGTGTTGAAGTCTCCTACTGTTATTGTGGAGCTATCTATTTCTTTTTTCAGTGCTGTTAGAACTTGTTTTATGTATTTTGGAGCCCCATCGTTGGGTGCATAAATATTTATTATGGTTATGTCCTCCTAGTGTATTGGCCCTTTAATCATTATGTAATGTCCTTCCTTATCCTTTGTGGCGGATTTTGCTTTAATGTCTATTTTGTCAGAAATTAATATTGCCACTCCTGCTCTTTTTTTATTGTTTTTTGTTTGATGTATTTTTTCCTTTATTTGAGTTTTAGTTTGTTTACGTCTTTAAGTATAAGGTGTGTCTCTTGTAGGCAGCATATAGACCGATAGAGTTTTTTATGCATTCTGCCACTCTCTTAATTGGTGCATTTAGTCTGTTTACATTCATCTTAATTATTGATATGTATGAGTTTAGTGCTATCATTTTGATGTCTTTTCATGTGTGTGTTGTTGGCAGTTTCTTTGTTCCATTTAACTTTCTGTGCTAAGTCATTTTTCTTTATGTATTTTCTTTTCATCTTTTTCACTGTGGTTGATTTTTTTTTCTGAGTCTTTGTGTCTGTCTTTTTTTTTTAATGTGTGGGATTGTTAGTTCCTTTTGTGGTTGCCTTAATATCTACGCCTATTTTTCTAAGTTTAAACCAATCTTTTATTTCTTTATATCATCTTGACTTCTTCTCTGTATGAAAGATTTATGACTACAGTTTTTAGTCCCTCTTTTTTGTTTTAATGTTGTTGTCTTTTACATATTGACATCTCTGCTTCCCTATTTTCAGTGTTTTAGCTTTGATTTATTTTCACGAGTTCCCTATCTGGGTTGAAACCTGATTGTTCTGTCTTCTATTCTAGTCTTGGGTTGTTATCTGATGTTATTGATTTTCTAAATGGAGGACTCCCTTTAGTATTTCTTGTAATTTTGGTTTGGTTTTTACAAATTCCCTAAACATTTGTTTATCTGGAAATGCCCTAATTTTGTCATCATATTTGAGAGACAGTTTTGCTGGATACATAATTCTTGGCTGGCAACTTTTTTCCTTCAAGGTTTTATATATGTCATCCCATTGCCTTCTTGTCTACATGGTTCCTGCTGAGCAGTCATAGTTTAGTCTTATTGACTCTCCTTTGTAGGAGACTTTCCTTTTGTCCCTAGCTACTCTTAAAATTCTCTTTATCTTTGGTTTTGGCAAGTTTGATTATAATATGTGTTGGTGACTTTCTTTTGGGCTCTACCCTGTGTATGGTTCAATGAGCTTCTTGGATAGATATCTTCTCATCTTTCACAATAGATGAAAACGAGGCAGTTGATCAAGCAGAAAAATGGGTTACCTCGTGGTTTAAAATCAGGAAAAGTGTGTGTCAGGGTAGCATCCTTTCACCATAGTTATTCAATTCGTATGTTGAGCAAATAATCCTAGAAGCTGGACTATATGAAGAATAACAGGACATCAGTATTGGAGGAAGACTCATTAAGAACCTGCATTATGCAGATGACACAACCTTGGTTGCTGAAAGTGAAGAGGAGTTGAAGCACTTAAAAGATGTCCCAGACTCTAGCTGGATCTGTTTTAGAGAATCATGTGGCTCTCATTATTGTGAGAGGTTTTAGCCCAGTTAAAGAGGTAGAGAGGCAGGGAAAAACTGTAAAATTATAATCTGGACTTTAATTCTGTATTCTGAGAATCTAAAAAATAGATGTGTTAATATGATTGTTAAATGATGCTTTTCAAGTAAAACAAAAAACTCTTTGTGTAAAGACAAGGCCGTGGAAGCTCCATAGACACATCCAAACTCATTGAAGAACCAAATTGCTGGGCTGAGGGCTTTGGGGACCACGGTCTTGGGGAACATCTAGCTCAAATGGCATAACACAGTTTATAAAGAAAATGTTCTACATTCTACTTTGGCGAGTAGCGTCTGGGGTCTTAAAAGTCTGTGAGTGGCCATCTAGGATACTCCACTGGTCTCACCTCACCCCTTCAGGATCAAGGAATAATGAAGAAAACTAAAGACACAGGGGAAAGATTAGTCCAAAGGACTAAAAGAACACAACTACCACAGCCTCCACCAGACTGAGTCTAGTAAACGAGATGGTGCCTGGCTACCACCACACCTACTGATCTGAAAGAGACTGGAGAAACTCGGAGAGTATGGCCCCTGGACTCCCTTTTAGCTCAGTAATGAAGTCACTCCTGAGGTTCACCCTTCAGCCAAAGATTGAACAGGCCCATAAAACAAAATGAGATTAAAGGGGCACAGCAGCCCAGGGGCAAGGACCAGAATGCAGAAAAGGACAGGAGACCTTGTAATAGGGAACCGAAGGTCAAGAAAGGAAAGTTTTGACATGTCTTGGGGTTGTAAACCAACGTCATAAAACAAGATGTGTACTAACTGTTTAATGAGAAAGTAGTTTATTCTGTAAACCTGCATCTAAAGTACAATAAAAAAAATTTATTAAAAAAATGCATGTTGCCTGAGAAACAAGAAGCAGGGCAAAGCAGAAAAAAAATTCTTTGTGTAGATTAAGGTTTGTTATTGTTAGTTTTTGATCCCATGGGTGGAGGGTAGAACTGCCCCATAAGGTTTTTAAGCCTGTGACCTTTTGGAAGCAGATTGCCAGGCCTTACTTTCAAGGCACCTCTGGATGAATTTGAACCACCAACCTTCCGTTAGTATTCCAGCACTTAACCATTGCTCCATGAGGGGTTCTAGACATTCTCAATTCATATGAAAATACAATTCCAAACCAACTCTACTGCTTGAGGCTAATTTTCATATATAATTTGTGTGGCATCAGAGGGCATACCTATTCTTCTTCAAGGGGAGACATGAGGAAGAATAAAGTTATTTTGAAATGTCCTATGTGCAGAACCAGGGGCTTGGATAGTGCAAACTGTTTAGCACTTGACTACTAACTGAAAGGTTAACAGTCCGTGCCCAACCAGAGGGAGGTGCCTCAGAAGACAGGCCCGGCAATCTGCTTTAAACAGCTCACAGCCTTGAAAACCCTACAGAGCACTTCTACTCTGCACACGTGGAATCACCATGAGTGGACTCGATAGCAACTAACAACAACAACATATGTAGAGGCAATTATAGGGTCCAGACTGAAATTATTAGAGGGAAAATATCAGTAGGGCTTGTAAGAGGTATTTCTGAGCCATCTCGTATCAGCGATTCTGTGCCCTGTTTCTAAGCATATCTAAAGATCTATTGGGACACTCAAGATTACGATAGTGGGCAATATTGTATAGATTTCTTTCTTGAATGATCCTCCAATGGCTTTTCAGTAAATGCTTTAAAATAGCTCTGCATCCTTCTATATTTTAATGGAAGAATCCTGTTGAGAATTACCCTTCAGAGCTGTTGCTCCAGTTAGCCATCTAAAGTAACATTCCCAAAGAGAGAAATATGAGAATCTGGCACACTAGAGTCCTGCTGATAGAAACTGTTAGGGAGACATCATTCTGAGTGTTAGAATTGATTTTACTGTTTCACTACCATCAAACAGACTTGCCAAGAGTCTCTGGGTGGGAGGGTTTCTGTAAGGTGGGCCTTAAGGCAGAAAAAGAATAGGGATTTTTTAAAATCTATTTAATGAGGTTTTGAATAAAGGTAGATATGACAGATCCTCAATTAATACCCAGGTGCTGTATCATGTGAATCAAAGGGAATCCAGACTATCCATTTTGAATATAACCCGTGTTCATGACAAGGCTCTATTATTGCCAAGAGGGCTGTTTTTGACCCAAGACGGCAGTAATATTTAACCAAGTTTGATGATAGGCTGAAGTAGGAACTTTTCTAAGTGCCAATTTAGCCTGGCTGAATTTGATGTTCAGTTAAGGAGCTTACTTCGTCTTACATACTTTGGACATGTAATCAGAGGGACCAGCCCCTGGAGAAGGACATCATGCTAAGTAGAGGGTCGGCAAAAAAGAGGAAGACCTTCAACGGGATGGATCGACCCAGTGGCTGCAACAACGGCTTGAACATAGCAACAATTGCGAGGATGGAGCAGGACTGGGCAGTGTTTCCTTCTGTTGTACATAGAGTAGCTATGAGTCAGAACCTACTTGACAGCTCTTAACAACAACAACAATGTCCAACCCTGTTAGACTTTCACAGGCTAAAAGAAAATGTCAATGAGAAATTTCCAAAAAAATATTCATTGTCAAAACACTATGCCCCAAAGGATATGCACCACCTCGGAAGGTTGCCTTTAAGAACTCTATGCCCCTCACATTATGATCATATTAAATCCATTAACCCAAGAAGGATGAAGCTTCAGGAGATTTTCATTATTTCTAACAAAAACCAAGCATACTACAGGAACTTGAACTAGAGAAGCAATTGGTTGTATTCCCAATTGAAGAGGGAACAAATGCCTCAGTAAAATGTCAAGGAACACACTGTACAATATGTAATGTCCTTCAGATAAAGGATGAAATGTCCTTGGACTTCCTTTTGTCCTTCAAGGTCCAGAGAAATCTATCTATTGGCATGTTTGTTGGAGCTCTTGCCAATGAATAACTAAGTTTAGCTAAAGCTTTAACTTTGTGAGGTCATCAGTATCTTTGACTGAAAGCTTAAAAAACAATCTATCCTTTTAAGAGGAGCCCTGGTGGTACAGTGGCTAAACAGCTCAGCTGCTAACTGATAGGTCAGTGGTATGAACCCACCAGCTACTTTGTGGGGGAAAGATGTGGCAGTCTGGTTCTGTAAAGATTACAGCCTTGAAAACCCTATGGGAGAGTTCTACTCTGTCTTATAGGGAGTTATGAGTCTGAATCTACTCGATGGCAACAGGGTTGTTTTTAAGACACATTTAACTTTCCTATCTGAAAGCTGGATTGCTTATTTGTACTACTAAATGTAATCAAATAATTGTAGGTATTTTGCATATTTTCTTTAATATCTCGGTATATTCATGTCACACCCCTCTCTAACATGTGATGCTTACTAAATACTTATTATGTATTTACTCTCTGCAATGCAGTATGCTAGGGGCATGGGTGTGAATAAACATGTGGATAAGATGGAGCCTCTGTGCTATAGTCTGATAGGAAAGATAAAGATAAAACATTTACCCAAAAACTACCACAAAGTAGAACGGTATAGATAAAGGGAATGAGGTGGGTTCGAAGACAATTTCCATTTATTGATCACCCTCTGTGCAGCAGGCATTTTTACATACACTATTGTATCAGTTGCTCATATTACAAGTCTACAAGGTAGTTGTTATTATGTTCATTTTACATTTGAAGAAACCGGTTGAGAGAGGTTAAGTTGCTCTCAGACACCTGGCTAGTTAAATTCAAAGCTGGGATTCATGCAAGATTGACACATTATCTCTGTCCCTTTGATCACTGGGGTCTCTGGCCTCTCATTTGGGTACTCTCCATTTGATAACCCACTACCATGGTGTTCTTTTTTTCCTCTCCCCAACCTACACCCCCACTCAACCTCTATTAAAATCAGATTTCAGTAGAAGGCAACATATGTATGGTGAGCTTTGGAATGACACAGAATGAAGTTATTAGCTCTACCCCTATTTAGTTGCATGACCTTGGGGTTCAGAAAGATCATGGTAAAGCAGCATTTGCTTTTGGCTTAAATGATTATTAAGAAATGAAAATACAAAGATGATAAGGAAAATGTTAGGGATAGGGAAGGTATTATATATATAGAATATACAATAATTGAATTTATAGTGAAGGGGAATAAAAGAACAAAGGGAGGTGAATCAACACATCTCTAAGACTTAGAGCTTAAGTGAGTGGATGTAAGTGACTCCATTAAC
This sequence comes from Loxodonta africana, assembly GCF_030014295.1. NCBI lineage: Eukaryota > Metazoa > Chordata > Mammalia > Proboscidea > Elephantidae > Loxodonta > Loxodonta africana. The sequence goes on from NC_087369.1 coordinate 97,399,194, forward strand.
AGAAATAGGGAATATGAGAAGGGAACATGTTTGGGACTGGGGGAAAGGCGATAAGAATAGTGTTTTTGAACATTTTCAGTTAGAAGTATCAATAATACATTAAGATGGGAATGCCTAGTAAAAAACCCAAAACCAAACCCATTGCTGTCGAGTTGATTCCAACTTATAGCGACCCTACAGGTCAGAGTAGAACTGCCCTATAGAGTTTCCAAGGAGCGTCTGGTGGATTTGAACTGCCAAACTTTTGGTTAGCAGCTGTAGCACTTAACCACTATGCCACCAGGGTTTCCGAATGCCTAGTAGGCCAATGGAAATTAAATTAGCTTAATCAGAAAAAATAATCAACTAATATGAAACATTCCAAGTAGTCTTACCTCTTAATCAATCTGAAAAGAACATAAAGAATGACGTGAAATTTTAGACGCTAAATGCGGTAATGAGGATATCTTTGACTTTTGTGGCCCCAGAAATCACGAGTCTATTCCATTTATACACAAGGTTGTTTTTATCTTGAATAACGTACTCTTCCCAATTCTGTTTTTGCTATGCCAGGGCTTCAGGGGACTCTGTTTATTTCTTCAGCCATAAGGGATTTTATGTTTATATTAGTGATGCAAACAGAAACAGGAAATTAGCCAGTTTTAGATCCCTTGGGTATAAACATCACAAAAAAATTGGATAAGGTGGTTTCACAGGTTAGATTTTCCACCTTATTGCTAGATATGATTAAAATGATGTTGTGCAGTGGATTCTTTGGCTCCAAGGTTACTTTTCACTGTTATGAGGTTTGTATTCTAGATTCGGCATGCTTTCATTCATAATACATATTTTGTGTACCCTAGCGTATGCTAGGAATATAAATATAAATGTAATCTGTAGGTATGAAACTTTCATGGTAATATCATCTGAGGGGAAGCAGTAGATTTATCAATTTACTATTCTCATTTCTGATGACTTTGTAGCAGGGATGATAAACAGCAAAAATAATATTAAAATGGGTTTATCTCTTCACTTTCTCTTAGGAGACTGAGAAAGTTGCTGTTTCAAGGTGATGAAGTGACACTGAATCTGATATTATGGAGTGAGGGTTGTGGGAGCAAGAGACCTGAGAAAAATACGGGTGCTCAAAACGCAGAACTAACTATAAGATGTTGCCTAAGGAGTATGATTTGAGAGGTTCCAGCAAGGTCTCACTCCCTTTCCCCTCATCTACCGGGGCCAGCATCTTTCATTCACTATTGGGCAGCTTAACATAGAATTCAGATGTCCCTGTAAGAAAAGGTATGGTGACTGATACCTATCATGGAAAGCAGTATTTGTTAGGAAAGAGAGGGGAAGAGAAAAGTGAAACAAAGGGTAGTGGGTTCTTGAGTGGCGGAAGGCACCAAGGTGGAATAAAAAGCAATAGAGAAAAATAGGTAGAGGAAGCAGAGGCAAACATTGCTGATTTTACTATTTTACTGAGGTACTCTTTGGCCTGAAGATCAGGGGTCTATTGGAGATTACTAACATACATTGCATAGTTGGCAAGTCAGAGATTTGCCCCTGGGAAAAGCAGCTCGTATTATCCAAGTTCAAAAAAGATGGATTTGTCCCGAAATGCTTATGTACCAGCTTCAGAATTTACTAATCACTTTACAATTTCTTGTATCCTCTATCCAAAGCACTCTCTTTCCTTTCCAATAGTGAAGGAAACTAAATCAGAATCAGAAATTTGCTGGTTGAGATAGATTTACAGGGGAAAAAAAAGACAGAAGGTGGTTTTGAGAGATATTTCATTTTCTTAGAGATAATATACTTTTTATTGTATCCTGGAGTACAGTTTTCCAGTGGCCATGATATTATTTCTGGCCAAGATAGTAACTCTACTGAAGGATGGGCTGGAGACACCCTGAGAGTTATCTCCACAGGCTTGTGTTTCTTAGGATACTAAACTCACCTTTAAGTTCTTTTACTTACCTCCACTTTTCTCAGATACACCTTAAATCTCTTTGTAGTTACTAACTCCTAGTTTGCAATAATCCTATTTAAGAAGGGTGTCCTTAGTGACTTCAAAGAAGGCCTCTAGAAGATAGCAATCACTTATAGTGCCTTAGAGGAAGCAAGATTTTCACAAAAGATGGTGTCCTTTCCTTGACTTTTTATCTCATCTTTCCTCAAAAGTTCATTAAGAACAAGGGCTAACTATCAATGCCATTTTATCTAATCACTTAATATAGGGATTAAAGAAATAGATTTTTTAAAGAACTTGCTAGCTCCTTAAATTAGAAGATATATTTTGATTGCCTAATTGTACGTGCTTATTCTCTCTCCTTCTCTCATTTACAGAGAAAACGGAGGCAAATGTGTCAATACTCTTTTCCTTAGGTACGACATATAATGACCACTTTCTACCTACCTCTGATCCCCACCCTCTCACTCTCACCCCTGAATCCTACCCAGATCCCCGTTAGCTCACCAATCCCCGCGGCTGGGGGATTAGTCCCTAACTGTAGACTCAGGCCCAGCCTGAGCTCTGGTATCAACCCTGTTCCTAGTGAGGAAAAATTTGAGATCTAAATCAGTAACACATTAGTTTAGAATCAAATTGTTTTTTTCTGTTCTGACTTTATATATTGGTAGGAAATGTTATGGCAGTTGGGCTTTGGCCTTACACTCTACCTTCCATGAACTAAGTGTTTCTCTTGGTATCCACTTTTGTATACTAAGATTTTGCCTTGTTTTTACTCTGAGTCAAGTTCTGGCCTTGAACAATTCTGTGGTCAGATATTTCCTACTGGCTTTCAGCAATACTCACTAATTGTCTATACCAACTCCTTTAAGAAAAAATCACTAATTGCTGAGACCTCTCCAGCTTTAAAATAATTCCTGTTAGGTTTGCCTCTTTTTCAGGTCTGGACTGTTCTGCTGTCAAATGATCTGATACAGCAGCTTCTATTTAAGCGCATAGACTTTTCATATTATTTCAAGGATGGATATTTTACAATTAAGACAGTGTCCAGGCATTTACTCTAAGATATTCAAGAAGAAATGGCTTAAAATAATAATATTCTGTGTCCGTCCAATTGCAAAAGATTGCCTCAATTGTTAATTTTGTTAGATGTGAAAGTGACATGGTGGCTATACATTTCTTAAAAGAAAAAACAAAACAAACAAAAACACAATGCCTTTATCAGAGTTGCATACTGAAGTACTATGAAAGAAACGACATGATGTCTGATATTTGCTTTAAAATACTCCTGAAAAAAAAAGTTCAATGTGGACCTCAGGAGGATAAGGGGTGGGGAATGTATGAATCAAGATTGGCAAAATGTTGAATATTGTTGAAACTGGTTGATGGCTACGTGGGTGTTTACTATACTATTCTCTCTACTTTTGTAGATAATGGGAAATTTCCATAATAAAAAGGTTTATAAAAATGTTTTCTTACTTTATAGACCTATTATTCACATGCATACATATGGATGTATCTGCACACACATATATGTGTGCATATATATAATGAATTCAGAATTTGAAATCCTCGTGGCATGGTTGAGAAAACATGGACATTGATAGTAGCTAGATCTGGGTTCTAATCTGGTTTAACAACTGATAAATTATGTCACCTAGGGATAAATTTAGAAATTATTGTATGGATAAAATAAAACAATGTGTGTAAGTGCCTACAATAGGGTCTATCACATAGGATAGATAGATGGATGGATGGATGGATGGATGGATGGATGGATGGATGGATGGATGGATGGATGGATGGATGGATGAAGAAATATAATATCTATACTCTTCTACTTATCTCTAGGGCATTTGTAGAGAAAAGACTGCACTGGAAGTCCTGCATAATGCCTGGCATTTCAAAGATACATGCACACTTATATGAAGCACATGATTGCTACATGGCCAAATCAGCTTCTTCTTATGTTCTGTTTCACAAAACTGTTTTCATGTTTGAACTGTTGGATTAGGCATTAGTCAGACACGTTTGTTTTTCTATAGCCTTCTTGTATTACTCCCTAGTCCCATGGGAACACAATTTGTACTATCACTTTGTATATGAGAATGGAGGCCCAGAAAGGTAAAGACAATTGTCTGAATTCATGCAAAAAGTAAGTGGCAGTGGTATAAATACTATTTATTAACATATTATTTATATTTTACATATTTTTCTGCTCAATCTTGCTGTTATTTTAACATCTTTAGGTTACTTTGATTTTCTTCTCCATGAACTGGGTAGGGAAGGAAGAGCAAACACCAAAACACCATCTTTGGCTTTTAAAATGCCAGAGATGAACTGGAAAAAAAATTACTCTTCAATATATTTTATTTAAAAAGAGTTGTGGTCATTTCATGTTAAGCCTTGCTCATGATTTTTTTTTCTTATCTGTTCTTTCTCTTTGCAAGTAAATGATTTGTTCATATTATACAATATCCCACCAAACTGGGGCTCTGCAAAACTGAGATTTAGCTTGGGGCTACTCAGCTTTGAGTAAACTAAATGACACACACAGACATGGATTATTCTTAAGGTGTAATAATTGTCAGTCCAGTCCAAACCATTTGTCAAGCATTAGTCTTAACTATTCCTTTCTCAAGTTAAAACTAGGGAACAGTCATTGAATTGGGTAAATCTAGAGAAAGCCTCAGAGGGCTAGTCACCCAGAGCTCCCCTGGCTAGAAACAGGCCCTAGGAGGCCACAATTGCATTTCTGTCCTGTTAGCCTTAACTACTTGCCCGGAAAAGAAGGGGAGGTAGCCAGGAATGCTGGGACTAGATATTATAACAAAGGTAAGGGGGCAACTATGACAGGAGGTCATGCAATTATTTTCTGCCCTATTCAAGGTAGAACAAATATTTGTGCCTTGAAAATAATAAGGTAGAAAAGGGGTGGCATTGTGAATGGCTCGCAATAAGAGGAATGATTGTTTTCTATCAGGAAGGTTTTCAAAATAGTAGAAATAGGACACAGTGAGATACAATTCCTTCTTGTTTACTTGTTCCTTTTAAATGAGTTATGCATTTGAAAAGGATTAGTATGATACATAGGTACTCATATAGGATTTAATTATGAGAAAGCATTGCCAGTACTTATCTTTGGGTTTGTGATAATTACTATGCAAATGAAGGACTACTCTACAGGAAAACCTTTGTGTGTGCACGTGTGCACATAATCATAGAATATTAAAGCCAAAAAGGACATTTGAGAACATTTAACCCAACCTTGTCATTTTTCACATGAAGAAATTGAAATACAAAGAAGAGTTGCAATGACTTGACTAAAGTCACATAGCTCAGGAGTGGCAAACCACGAATAGAACTTAGCTTTCCTCAAAACTTAAAATTACTACCTAAATTTGTGAAACAGCATTGAGTAGTGTCTTAGTCATCTAGTGCTGCTATAACCGAAATATCACAAGTAGATGGCTTTAACAAAGAGAAATTTATTCCTTCACAGTTTAGTAAGCTATAAGTCCAAATTCAGGGCATCTCTCTCTGTTGGTGCTGGAGGACGGTCCTTGTCATCAGTCTTTCCCTGGACTAGGAGCTTCTCTGAGCAGGGACCCCGGGTCGAAAGAATGTGTTCTGGTACTGGCACTGATTTCTGGGTGGTATGAGTTCCTCCCCCACTTCCTTTTCTTTTATCTCTTGTAAGATAAAAGGTGGTCCAGGCCACACTCCAGGGAAAATCCCTTTACATTGGGTCAGGGATGTGCCCTTAGTAAAATGTTAAAATCTCACCCTAATCCTCTTTAACATAAAATTACAAGCACAAAATGGAGGACAACCACACAATATAGGGAATCATGGCCTACCCAAGTTGACACATATTTTGGGGGGACACAATTCAGTCCATGACAAGTAGTGATTAAGACCGTGGGCTTGAAGTCAGAATACCTGAATCTGCAATCTTGGCTCCCCCCACCCCTTTTTTAGCTGTGTAACTTTACCCAAGTTACAAAGCTCTGTGTTCCTTGATTGGCTTGTTATCCTACAGTGGCACTTCATTGCTCACAAACAAGTGATTAAAATAGTTCCTGGGATATAATAAGCAATCAATAGATATGAGTTTTCATTATTACTAGTTGAAGTTTTGTTCCTTTTTTTCCCCCTACTTTACCATGATTCTCATTCTACCTTAGAAAAATCCATGGTAACCTTTCTGAATCATTGCCAGATTTTTAGAGTCGTTACAGGAAGGAAATCTGTTGGAAATAAACAGGAAGTATAGATAATATTAATCAACTAATGTGTTCATGCATAATCCTTAATTGGAATGATGTAAGCAGCCATGAAATCTATAACCATGTGTTCTATTTATAGCTTCAGTCCTGAGAATACCAAGACAGCAGTGGTAACTTTATCAAGAATATCAACGTTTGTTTTCAATGAGCTCATCCATTAACTAGCATCCAGCTGTGTCCTGGAAGGGGGTGGTAGTAGGGTGGGGTAGGAAGAACAGAAGGCCAAACTGAGTTTCAGAGTGGGGAAGGGAATGAAACCTATTCCTTTCTCTGGTGATTGCCTTGAAAACAAGCCAGTAATGACCAGTGTAAAAAGTACACAAAATAATTTTCTTTCAAGAAGTTTAAAGGAGATTAAAGCTTCCCCCTGCGGCTAGGAACATGGGCCTGACTGAATCCTGTTACTCTTAGTCAAGTTCATTTAAAACTAGAACTGAGGAGTGGGGAACACTGTATTGTTCTCAGCTGTTTTTAGGGGGTCCCTTTCCCACTTCTGATCAACATGAGGCTGAGGCTAGAGTACCAGCTGAGCTCCTCAATTTATTTGCTCAGTTAAGACTTAAGCCTAGTCCTAATGTTTTTACTCAGTGCTTTTCAACTAATAACTAATGTTTCTTGGTTTTTACTATATGAACTTCTGTTTCCTCATATTATAAACTGAGAATAATACTAGTACCTGCCTTAGAAAGTTGTAGTGAGGATTAAAAAAGATAATACACATATTGCATTTGGAATTGGCCTGGTACATGGTAAGTGCTCAAAATAAGTTAACTGTTACTCTCATGCTCCAGTCTAGGAAGGCTCCTCTTATAATTCAGTATTAAGAATCGCATCCAGTGACGCTTCTGTTCTAGCTTTTGTTATTTGTATTATTATTGTCTCTGGTACCAGAAAATGAGCTTGTCTCTGATACTAAGGTTATGAACTTACATATCTTGTGCAGAGGTTTTCACTGAGGTATGTTACAGGAATAAGATTCTTGCCTTTCACTTGTCAATAATGAGCAGGCAAAAAAAAATTTTTTTTTAAGGCATGTAGAGTTTTCCACATGAGCAAAGCTTTACTGAAGAGACTTGCAAGAGGAGACGAGGAAGGCCTAGAGCAATGCATACCCCCATCTCACAGAACAAAATACGGGCCTGGGTTTTTAAAAGTTCTTGGGTGGGAAAAGATTCATATTTATTCGTAGGCTCAGGCAGGGATATATTAACTACTGTGAACGCGCAGCAGCTTTCCAAAATGGCTCCTGTCCCGGAGGCCTCTGGAATTCGTAGCAGGACTTATTATGGGTGTCATGCCTGCACAGTCCCCTGGCTGCTGCTGAAGCCCCTCACTGCCCCTGGTGGAAGGTCACATAGTGGTCACAGGTGGATGTTCTGCACATGTCCTTAGGGCTGGTTTTCCCCAGCTGCTTCTGAAAGGCAACTTCAAAGAAGTTTGTGGGCTAGTTTTACATACCCTGCCCCATTGTTCTGGGGAATGGCTTTGTTTCTGTGCCCTGGATCATTTCTTGTTACTTTGTTTGCAGATTTGGGGGGCCCTCTGTTCCCTGTCTCATTAAGTCCCTATGTTCCACACCCAACCTCCTATTACCTCCCTGATAGTATAGCCTATCTCTCTTTTACTTGCTTCTCCTCTAACCACACCAGTCTCTGTTGTTCCTCAAACAGGCACCTTCTGATCTCAGGGCCTTTGCTCCTTGTTTTAAAAAAAAAATTCATCTAACTTTTAAGTGGTGAAGCTAGAATTCAAACTAGGATTCTTTTCATACCAAGTATAGTACATAGAAGTCACTTAGTAAATTTTGCTAACAGTGAACAAATGACTCTCAATTTTATTCTTTTATTCATCAAATATTTATGGTCCTACCTTGTTCATGATATTACATTTTACATAGACCAGTAAGTAGCATCTGGTCACCATTAGAATGGATGACATTTTCCCAAGAGCCGGGTGACTATCCCAGTGACGTTATTTCATAACACCTATGCTGTAAAGATATTTTCCCCTCACTAACTTTATGCAAGTTGACAAGGAGGTAGATTGAGAACATTCCATGGAGGTGTCTCCTAGACAAGTGTTTCCAGAGTTATTTGCAATAGCTATTTTAAGGAGCCCCGGTGGTGCAGTGGTTAAATGCTTAGCTGCTAATCAAAAGGTCGGTAGTTCAAACCCACCAGCCACTCCACAGGAGAAAGATGAGGCAGTGTTAAAAGCCAGTGCTCATTATTCACAGAAGGGCCTCTCTGACTTTTTCCCCACATTTATAAGGAGGCTGGTTATTAGGTGTTCAAATCCTCAGCAAATTACAAGTGTGAAGAGGGGCTACAAGAGGCAGGCATGATGACAGCCGTACTGACAGCTGACAGTTTGACAGAAGATGGGGAAGGGATAGAAAAGCAATAAAGCCCAGAAACAAGAATGCACGAAAAAATAGCTATCTAGGGTCATTTAGCATAGGAGGAATCATGCCCTGAAGGCATCATTGTGTAACATAGCACAGTACTTCAGATTCAGAATGATGCACCTAGCTCATTAAAACATCAGCCAAAAGCAAAAGTTTAAAAATTATAGATTTTTTTTGCCATTTAAAAGGACAAGGGGAAAAATCCTAAGAAGCAACAAATGTTCTCAAGTGCTCAATTTTAACTTGTCTAAACCGTGTATCATTAAACCATGAATATAAAGGAAGATATACATTTATTCAGTTTTTCTTTTTTACTTCAGTAGAAATTAGCCTTATTCAAAATGAAGAAGGAATCAGGATTATTATTATTTTTTACGAGCGTCGATAGTAAAAAATAAACCCTCAGCTATATGGAAAATTGTACTGATTGGAATGATTCATTCCTGAAGCTTCTTCATAGCTGAAGTTTACTGCAGTTATATAGCAAATTAATCAGCATGAGTGATTTTTCTCTAACTTGGCCATCGCAGACAGAAAATTGCCTACACTGAAATATCTGTTAAATTGGCCCTCGATTAATGCCTTTCTGGGCATGGTAATGTTGCAGAGCACTTTAGGCAATGAGATACCAAACGCTGAGCTGGCTACAAACCCCTTTGAGTAAAAAAGAATGTTTGGGATTATGACTACAATGGTGCAAAAGATAACAGCACATTCCTAGAAGCAACATTTCCTTCCTAAATTGTATGCGTACCTTGTAAATAGAAAAAGGATTATTTGTTTTTACATGTCTCTTTAAAAAAAAAATTGGGCCCTAATATGTTATAAAAATTTTTATTTTTTCATCCCATAGCAAGGTAGCTGAGAATGCTTTAATACATGTTCTTGTTATCCTGGATAGGTACTCTTATCTGCCTGTGGCCAATAATGTGAGGATGAGCAGAAGAGAGCTATAAATTCGGCATTTGTCTATAAATCCATTTGTATACTTAATGACTACCTTTGAAAGAGGAATGAAAACTTCTGTGAAGTGCCAAGGTACAATGAAGAATTTCGGAAGCAGAAGGACTTTTACTCAGCAATGGCAAGAAAATGATACTTCAAATGGCATGTTTCAGCTCAGTCTCTAAATTCTTAATCTAATATTCTGAAATTCAAATTAGGGTGATATATTCTAACCTTCATGCAGCTTTTCTGAATATAAAGATTGAACTGTCCAACATTATGGCTGATGCCAACTAAATGATTTTATTTATACAGTCTCTTAAATTAGAATGACAGGATATTTCTAGCAAAGATAATCAATTAGCAAGTTACTGTTCTGCTACTTTTTCCTACACTGAAGAGACATATTCAGGAATTGATTGAGATGAGAAAGCTTCAGACAGCTTTGAACCTAGAGGCTCACAAACCCGAATCGTTCCTAGATACCTATACCTTGATATTTCCGGGATTCAAATAAGTAGATCTTAAGATAAAAACTAATTGTAACGGCATATAAAATAGACTGGTTTATGTTTCAATGTATTGCTGGTCTTAGTTGGTTGAGCATGTTACGAAGCAGAAGTATGATAGGCAACCAGTCGGTCTAATTACGGTCGTTATTGGTCAGGTACAAAAATAATTAAAAACACACACACCCGACCATGGGCTATCTCAGAGCTAAATTGTAAACTGGAAGAGCACTCCCTTCCTTACCATACTCTGGGAAAGGAAAACATTTCTCTCCTCTACGCCCCTCTCCTCCCCTGCTCTCCTCCCCTCCCCTCTTCCTCGCTCCCCTCCTCTCCCCTGGTCTCTTCCCCTCCCCTCCCTTTCTCCCCTCTCCTCCCCTCCCCTTCCTCTCTCCTCTACCCTCCTCCCCTCCACTGCTCTCCTGCCCTCCCCTTCCTCTGTCCCCTCCCCTCCTCTCCTCTCCTCTGTTTTCCTATCATAGCAGTGTTAAAGTATTATCATCGAACCTGTTAGGCAAGCAAGACACCTCAGCAGATCTTGGATAAAAGGTGATGCTTTCTACATATTTTGCTTGTGTTTTCTGCTTCTAATGTAATTTACTGATCTGGTTTGGTGGTGGGGATGGTGAATACTGTTGGTTTTAGTCACTTGTGAGTTCACTTTGAATGTATTCATATGCTATGTCATACAGTAGTATCTCTTAAGCCTGACTAAATGGAACTGATTGAGCTGCACAGCAAGCACGCTGCCGGAATCTGCTTAGCAAGAAGTGCAGTTGGAATTGAACGCTTCGGTAGACAAACACAGGCAAGGCTATACACTTCTTTACATGCTGGATGATATATTAGTTTTATGTTTGTTTGGTTTTCAATTTCTTGGATTAGATGCTGTTTTCTCTTTCAAATTTGATAATGTGGTAGTCAGAAATCGTGCATGTATGCAGCACTTGTGCAGAGTTTTTAGGCACGATCTCGGGAATGCCGATGAGGTCTGAAATAAAAATTTTTGCTAACATTAGTGAGTCTAGTTAATTTTCCAGCTTCCTCCTTGTTTAGTTTATATTTGTTTTGAAAATGTCTCTGTTTTAGAACAATCACAGCTACAGTGGACAGTACAGTCATCGCTCAGTGTAGTAATTGTGATAGAAAATGATAGAGGCTGCCTTTTCTGTGAGCACGTTTTCATTAGGGAAACTCAGGAAAACTTAGAAACCACGATTTGACTGTATATCTGTAACTTATAATATCAAGGTAGGAACATAGAAAATATTTTCTTTTCAAACATAAATGTACTAGATGCAAGGATTTTAAGGTGGATAAAATTGTTTACAATATCATACTGGGCATGAATGGGGTCAGTATTTACAAATGAAAGGCAAAGAATGACATTGGAGAAGAGTCCTTTCTTTTCCACGATTTTATACTATTCTAATGTAATGAAGAGCATGTTTCTCATTTATGCTGTAGAGTCAGATTTGCTCTTTGGATAGGACACAAATAGAATGTTCACATACCTGTTAGCCTAGGAATTTTTACAAAGACGTTTGTACTTTGTCTAAGAAAAAAATTCAGGAGGAATCTATCTCAGGAGGGCTGTAGCTTTTCAGTATTCATGAAACATGGCAAAATCAGTCAATTTGGTATGAATTTTATTATTTTAATGAAATGTGAATGCAAAAAATAAGTTTTATTTGCTTTAGTAGCATTTTGCTTTACAAAGTCTAGATATCACTAATATCATTGGGCATGTCTAGGGAAATGAGAATGCTAGAATTTGTTTCCCTGAGCATGTGACCATCAACTCAGACTAGTAGGAATGCTGATTATCCGAAGTGTTTCATTCAAGATGATTCTGATGTGACTAGCTAGTTGATAGATACCTGTGTGTGTCCAACCAGACAGAAACGAGTCCTCTGCTGACAGATTAGAGATGTCAAAAGCTGGAAAAAAAAGTCATCTATACTTGTCATTATCAAAATTGTATAGGGGAAATGAGCAAAAGGAGAATTTATGATAACAGAAAAGGGTGAGTCAAACGCTAGAGTGATAAAAAATCCAACTGACAAGTTGAATTTCAAACCTGAACCGACACTTTTGAAGCACATTTAATTAGATCCTGGCTATTGAATTCACCTATTGAGTACTGCCTTATTGAGAACTACCTTAGTTTGCCAACTCCGTATAATAAATAATCTTTTAATATGCAGTTAGAGTTTTCACCTGTTGTAAGTTTTTCATGTAAAAATGGGAAAGATATCAGTTTGAAACTTCTGGGTTTTTCAGTGTTTTAACATGTCCACTGCAAATCACTAGTTAAATAAAACAATTTGAGATTATCTCGTGTTACCCAGCAGGTTTGTAAATAGGATTAAAAACATAAATAAACTGCCTATACCTTATTGATTAGTAAATTTTATATGACTTTTTGAGACCTGTAACTATCTCAGAGGCATCAGCTCTGCATGTGGCCTATGACGTATGTTCCAACTCTGAAAACACTTCAGAAAATTGTACTTTTAAATATTTACGTATTATGTCACTCAGCTTTTGATGTCCATTTCATTCCAAGGAATGCATTTAAAGGCTTCAGCAGTATCATGGTGCTTTGGTTTTTTGCTTAGCAGAAGGACAATTAGTTCAGAAGTAACTTTTCTGTCATTTTCCTTTTTAGTGCCATTTTACTGCCTGCATTTGGTAGAAAGCTGTTCCATTACAAAATCAATATGAAATGGCCGAGTTTTCCTGGTTTTCAAGTGATATCTACTGTTTCCATAGGAATTACCTTGGACTCACCCACTGGCCGAGATTTGCCTTTTAAATATATTGCAGTGCCAAAGAGTGATTAGAAATCCTTGTTTGACATATTCTGGATGCTTCTTTGCTTTAAATATATTTATTTAAGATCTAAGATGTGACGGTGAAAATTCATCAGATTCCAGGATGTTCTAGATATATAACAAGACATGCAATTCTGTGTTTAAGTTTGGTGAACTGTGGCATTCAATCAAATATTTAATTTTTATTACCAGGTTGTCCTAGCACTGATGGTAGTGAGATGTTTGTTCCTTATTTTCTATGAATGCAATTATAATTTGGATATAGGCATGATTTAGGGGATTAAAGCACATTGGACAAGACTCTCGAGATATATATGTATCTGTATAATAATCATGTTAGGACTTTTCTTGGGAAATGGGAACTAACGTAGTGAAGGGACACTTTGTTATGGTGAGCTGATCCAAAAGATGGTACCAGAATATGTCATGTTCCATTGCTAATGCACAGCAACCACTCAACAAATCACCAGGTATTTATTCAGAGTTTGCTATATACCAAGTTCACACAGGAAAAGTAAAATGAAACCGTATGTGTTATATTCTGTTCAATTGTTAATTAAGTAAAGGCTGCAGCTAAATGCTAAGCCGATTTAAAAGGTGCATTTACTCTAAGAAGCATTGACTGCATGTAATCAAGGCAATTTTTACAAGCTGATTACAATATGCCTATTATAAAAGGAAATGCATTTAATAAGCACGTACAGGAATTTTTTAAAATGTCGTTAACAACAGTCAACTGGGGTTAGAGATTGATTATACAGTTTCTAGATTATCCAAATCATTGCTTTTTCCTTTTATTTGCCTATCTTTTTGCTCTTTTTTTTTTTCTCCCTGAAGCCTGAACAGGTAACCCTTTATACATTTTATTTCACTGCTTATTAGTTCCTATGGGAAAACATTTAATGGGAGAAAAAGTTGAAATAAGATGTTTGAGATGATTTGTGGATTGATTTCCATTATCCACGCTATCTCTACACAATGACGTTATGGTTAATTAGAAGTTGATTATAATATCAAGCTATAACCTCTCAGCACACCAGTTATATCAAAGAAGGCAGATATTTTTTGTCCTGCTTTCAAAAGTTGATTAGATCTCTCATAAATGCTGAATTAAAAAGAAAAGCAGATAACATGGAGAACTTTGGTACCATACAAAGCCCTGAATGGATTATACAACTAACACAAGAAGATTAATCAGCAGCTGAGGAAGGTTAATAGAACACAAATAAAATAGACATTACACTTTAAGACTGACTCTCTGGTTTGGTTTTTTTTTTTTTTTTTTGGTTCTCCGGTACATCCAGTAAAGAGATTATTGAGTAAGCTTCTAGATAGCATCAATGGTATCTACCCTGCTGATATGTAAATCAGTCTGGCTGTAGATAAAATTAGGAGTCCTGGTGGTACAACCATTAAGTGCTCGTCTGCTAATTGAAAGGTTGGCAGTTGGAACCCACCCAGTGGCTCTGAGGGAGAAAGACTTGGTGATCTGCTACTGTAAAGATTCAAAAACCCACTGCCGTTGAGTCGATTCCGACTCATAGCGACCCAATAGGACAGAGTAGAACTGCACCATAGAGTTTCCAAGGAGCACCTGGTGGATTCGAACTGCTGACCACTTGGTTAGCAGCCATAGCACTTAACCACTACGCAACCAGGGTTGCCCACTGTAAAAATTACAGCCTAGAAAATCCTATGGGGCAGTTCTCCTCTGTCACTTGGAGGTTGCTATGAGTCAAAATTGACTTGATGGCATCTAACAGCAACAGCATGGTTAAGATTATTTGAGACTGCCACCATAAAAAAAAAAAAAAAGGTTTTAATCCCCCCCCTTTTTTAACCTATATATAGATACCAATTGTGAAAAAAGAAATTTATAATTCCAACAGCTAAAATCTGTTGTCTTTACTAAGGATTAAATTTTACAGAAGGTAAGAAATTATGAAAAATGTGAGAAGCATGTAAAGAAGAGAGTGGCAAGAATATAGCAGTCAGATGCTGGGAAACGCCATCAGAGTGGATATTAGCTGATGGTGGGAGTTTCCATTTTCTGAGTGAGCCAACCTTTGCTTTACTAAATGGCACCCTAGGGCTGATTTAATATAAAATCACTTCTTGATTATGTACATAAATGGGGGTTTACAGTGATAGGGATATTTGAAAACTGTATATTTAACCAAAATTTGTTGCATAATATATTACAAAACTAATTTTGAAGTTGGGCATGATGCATTTAACTTCCTAATTGCATGTTCCATTGGGTTTATAAGGGCAGGGGAGAGAGGACAGAGGGCAGGGGAAAACAAGATTAGGACAAAAATGCTGTGAGTAATCCATATGCAGTTAATCGAGGCTTAGCTGTTTATTTTGACGTTCTGCTTACTGTTCTGTTGAATAATCATTGGAAAACATGTTTTTCTCTTATATCTGTAGCTACTGCAGATGTTTCCAGAGGGTGCAATTTTTAATACACTGAAAAAACATAAGTGGCCTAGGTTTTAAAATGTGCAGGGTTCCTTCATGCATATGCCAATATACACTGTGGTCAAAGAAGTCAGGCTTAATTTGCCAGAGTTCATGTTAGCCGTGGAAATTCTACAGTCCTAAGGCAGTAGTGGTAACTGATGGGGATTAGGGGATCACCAAAGGGTGGAACACACAGATATAATTTTTCTCCCCTCATGAAGGTGTTTATATGTGTTACTTACACTCCAAATACATTTTAAAAAACCCATTGCCGTCAAGTCAATTTTGATGCATAGCGACCCTATAAGACAGAGTAGAACTGTCCTATAGGGTTTCCACGGAGCACCTGATGGATTTGAACGGCTGACCTTTTGGTTAGCAGCCATAGCATTTAACCAACTACGTCACCAGGGTTTCCATGGACACCATGAATAAACCTTTTTGTCATGATCCCATCTTGAGTAAAGAGCCTGCTGTCTTAGAGTCGGAGATTGTGTCTGTTCAATGCAAGTGGGGATTTCACTGTCTTTGCATTACCTCTCTTCAGGTTTAGCCTTTGTTAAAACTCACTTGTCGTCTGTGGTTGAGACCATTTCTGATCATTCCATTTATTATATAAATTGGAAATTTTATATTTTGGTATATTTTAATAGTCAGTCACTACAACTCTGACAGGCACAGCCATGTCAGTAATTAACTGAAAGCTTTGTCATTCTAATTAATATGCACATAATAAAAGAATAAACAGTCCAATTGCTCTCTGCTATGGCAGAAAGCTCCTTTTGTGACAAAGATAATTAAATCACCAGAACTGTAAACTTACTTGATGACTGTAGGTTAACTGAAGTGCAGCTTTTACTCATCTATACTCTTAATGCAGTTACAAATCCAGCTACTGAGTGCCTCAGAGACACAGCTAAAAGAGAAAAAAAAAAAAACAGGAGAATTTCAGATGATGTGGAAAGATAGACAAGGGATCTTCTGATATTGTTTGTTACATATTTTAATA
Source organism: Loxodonta africana (assembly GCF_030014295.1). Taxonomy (NCBI): domain Eukaryota; kingdom Metazoa; phylum Chordata; class Mammalia; order Proboscidea; family Elephantidae; genus Loxodonta; species Loxodonta africana. The sequence goes on from NC_087369.1 coordinate 97,415,607, forward strand.
ATTGGAAGATTAAAGGGAGAGTTTCATTTTTAAAGACGAATCTGAAGGGAGAAAATTTAATTTTGACTGGTAATACAGGGAATTCACTTAGTGTTTAACAGCAAAAGTTAAGAATTAACAGAATAATTGTACTCTTAAAAATGACATTTAAATTAAATACCTCTGTCAATGCTTCATTGCTATATCAGCAATGGATCTTCAAATCTCTCTGGTAATATGAGTTTTTCTCTTGTATACTAATAATTTTCTTCTGTTATTATAAAGTTTCTGTTTACTCTTGGGCAGTTTATTATTATGGAAGAGATCCTGAATATCATTTATAATTTTTGAGATATGCGTAGAGAAAGCTTAAAAATGTCTATAGTTGTTGTTTAAACAAAATACTTTCCTTCTAATACTGTCAATACAAATAACCCGACCTTTCTTGTTTCCTGGCTGATTCTGAGACCCAAGATAATTGGACAGTTTTCCATAATACCTCACTCTCATTTGATGTTGTTTAACTGGAAACCATCACAAGACATAATATCTAAAATGGGCTATAATTTTGTGCTGAATTTTGAACATCCATTTGTTTTAAAAAATCTGTAGGAAATTTCCTGACATAAGCAGCAACATTGATACGTCTACTTTTAGTTTTGCAAAGCAGTATTTTTCAAGTTGCCCGATAGCTTTGTGACTAAATGAGCTTTAGAAAGAGACAGGATGAATTGATTTGGGGCGGGGGGTGGCCACGGATTACCACAATATTTCTGGTAACTGCCTAGAATCCGTGAAAGATTACTCCCTTTTAACCCTGAGCACATCTGGTGTCCTTGACTCTCTTGTTACATTTTAAACACCTCATGGGGAGGGGAATGATTTCCTTAATGTAAATCATTATCAGTTGAGAGTTTGTCAGAAATTAATTTCCCAGAAAAGGCCCATCTAGAATGGAAGATAGTATATGGATAGTCAAAGGAATGAAAGGAGAGATGAGTGAATTTGGGGTAAGGGATTGACAACAAAAACTGACCTAAAAAGTTTGTTGCGTTGCTGCTATTTGTGACTGAATCCAGATACTGCCCTTCACTGGGGTCAGAATTTTAAAACCAGATCCTACTCTCAGCCTACACTGAAATTTTGATGCGTTGAATTTTAAATAACCTCTTTTCCTATTAGCTTTCATAATGTGCTTGTTCTTTATTATATGGTTATTTTTGAGACTTGTACTTATGGCAATTACACCAACAAAATTGACAATAGATAAATATAAAGAAATACATATAATTATATCTCAGTTTATAGGAAGAAGCTATCGGGAAAGATCATAGTATTAACTTCAAAACCTACAGGTTAGTTATGCCCTCTTTTTTTTTTGCTAGTCAGACTCAATTGATTGCATTAAAAATTCAACACTAGAATTTTTTTTTTCCTAACAAAGTATGGTTTATATTATAAGGCTGATAGGAACATCATATAATGATGTGGAATCACTGAATATCTCCTTAGGTAAAGAATCAATAAAACTGGCCAGGATTCCACAGTAGGTCACTTTGATCATAAAGCATTGATTGTTCTCATGGTAACATGGACTTAGGCAAATAGAAGGCATAAACATTTTACTTTATTAAATTGAGTTATAAAAAAACAATACATTATTACCCCTGAGGGAGCAGGAGAGCAGTGGGATGCAGACCTCATATTCTCATAAAAAGACCAGACTTAATGGTCTGACTGAGACTAGAAGGACCCCAGAGGTCATGGCCCCCAGACCTTCCATTAGCCCAAGACTGGAACCATTCCCAAAACCAACTCTTCGGACAGGGATTGGACTGGACAAAGGGATAGCAAATGATACTGGTGAAGAGTGAGCTTCTTGGAGCAAGTAGACACATGAGACTATGTGAGCAGCTCCTGTCTGGAAGGGAGATGAGAAGGCAGAGGGGGACAGAAGCTGGCTGAATGGACATGGACAGAAATAGAGGGTGGAGAGAAGGAGTGTGCTATCTAATTAGGGGGAGAGCAACTAGGAGTATATAGCAAGGTGTATATAAGTTTTTGTATGACAGACTGACTCGATTTGTAAACTTTGGTTTAAAGCACAATAAAAAAAATCAGTAAAAAATGCATTATTATTATTATTAAAAGAGTCATAATTTAAAAGTAAAATCCCAGTTTTTATTTTTCCCTTAGAAAATATGTAGGTGATTTTGGGATCAAAACACTGACAGAAAGAAAAATATTCAAGGTACTTTACATTAGTCTCATTCAATTGTAGAGTTGGAATGAACCTTAGAAATCATTGAATTCAGTTCTGTTATTTCACCATTGAAAACTGTAAGATCCATAGAAAATAAATGAATGGTTACAGAATCCAGGCTTCCTGAATCCCAGTTGTGTATGCTCTTCAGTGTACTTTTGCCATTCTACTGACTTATATTTGATATGTCAAATAAATTTGGAGTTTTGTACTCTTGTTTTTCTTAATAATTTATTGCTGTTAGGTGCCATGGAGTTGGTTCTGACTCATAGTGACCCTACATACAACAGAACAAAACACTGCTTGGTCCTGCACCATCCTCATGAACGTTGTTATGCTTGAGCTCATTGTTGCAGCCACTGTGTCAATCCATCTCTTTGAGGGTCTTCCTCTCTTTCGCTGATCTTCTACTTTACCAAGCATGATGTGCTTCTTCAGGGACTGGTCCTCTGGACAACACGTCCAAAATATGTGAGATGTAGTCTCCTCATCCTTGCCTCTAAGGAGCATTCTGGCTGTACTTCTTCCAAGAGAGATTTGTTTGTTCTTCGGGCAGTCCATGATACAGTCAATATTTTTTGCCAACTCCATAATTCAAAGGCATCAATTCTTCTTTGGTCTTCCTTATTCATTGTCCAGCTTTCACCTGAATGCATATGAGGCGATTGAAAATATCATACTTTGGGCCAGGTGCACCTTAGTCCTCAAAGTGACATCTTTGCTTTTCAACACTGTTAAGAGGTCTTTTGCAGCAGATTTTCCCAATGCAATACATGGCTTGATTTCATGACTACTGCTTCAATGGACGTTGATTGTGGATACAAGTAAAATGAAATCTTTGGCAACTTCAATCTTTTCTCCATGGTTAGGAATATCTGTAAGGATATGTATATGTTGACAAATCACTTTCTAGAAAAGCTATACAAATAAATGCAGTTACCAGCAGTCTATGAAAACATTATTTGACATCAAAACTATGAGGTTTTATGTATGCATGTATATATAATGTTTGCCAATTAAAGAGCAAAAAACACAATTTCATTGTTTTAATGATAATATCTTTTATGCTAGTGAGTTTTAATGGCTTTGTATATTTATTGCCCTCTAGCATTTATTTTTTGTATTATTTTTATATTTTCAAGTCTTCTGTACATTTGTCTACTAAGCGTTAGTATTTTCTCTCAGTGATATGTAAGAACATTTTATATAATAAGGACATTAATGTATCATCATATTTATTGCAAATATAGTTTTATTGGCTTTCCATTTTTGCCTTTTAATATTGTTTATAGTATTTGACATATAGATTTACAAATTTTTTATCACATAGGCTTCTTCAATAGCTCTTATGTTTAGAAAGTTCTTACCTATCTTGAGATCTAACAAATATTATCCCTTTATTTTCTTGTTAAACTTTCAATTATTTTTACATTTAAATATTTGACCCATTTGGAGTGAATTTCGGTGTTAATTATGAGGTGATTATACAACTTTGTTATTTTTTCCAGTTCACTAAAACAATTATTTTGTAACAATTTATTAGCTGATCCTTCTTATTCCCACTGATTTGTAATGCCACCATTCTGATAAAATTGGACTTATTTTTGGGTGAGATCCTTTAGAAAACTAGCACTGTAGCATTCTTCCCCCAAAATTCTGAGCTGCTTAGTGCAGTCTCAAATGTTAGTCATAGTTGCACTCTTTATGTATACACATTCCATGATCTTTGATCACAGAGTCCATAGATTCTTTCAAATACCTTCTTGCCCCAGCCTCCTTAGTGCCTATAATGATGCTTAGTACAACAGTAGATATTCAATATGGCACAGTGACTAAGGGTGAAGGTTCTGGAACTAGACTATTTCGGTATGAAGGCTCTGCCATTTACTGGCTTTTTGCAAGTAATTTAACTTCTCAAGGCCTCAGTTTCCCCATCTGTGAAATAGGGATAAATAACTGTACCTATATATTTTTTTCTTATATATTGTAGTGAAGGAGCCCTGGTGACACAGTGGTTAAATGCTTAGCTGCTAACTGAAGGGTGGGCAGTTCAAATCCACCAGCCACTCCACAAGAGAAAAGACCTGGCAATCTTCTCTTATAAAGATTACAGCCCAGGAAACCCTATGGGGAAGCTCTACTCTGTCCTATAGGGTTGCTATGAGCTGGAACTGACTTGACTGCACACACAACAACAACAATATTGTAGAGATTTTGTGAGAATCAAATGAGATAATACATGCAAAATTTTTGAGCCAGTGCCTAGAACATATAAGTACTCTGTGTTGAGACTTTAAAAATTATTATTGTTATTGCTATTATTATTATAACAATAACAATGATATGGGACCACCCCTGAATAGAAATAGAAAGTGTCCTACAGAGGAAAGGAGGAAGTTCACAGTCTGCTTGATGTCCAGAAGCTGCCCTGGAAGCAGAGGTACTCTCAGAGGTAACTTTACAACGACAGTCTTACAGTCTCCTCTTTGGTCACAGTGTCATATGACAAAAGGAATCAAAGGACAAAGGGAGGGAAAATGCAGAAGGGTATTCTCTAGGTGCCTAGGCAACATACTTATTCTATCATTTTGTTAGAAATAATAGGAGAGTATAACCATTTTTACCTTGCTGGTTGTGATGGAGTACTAAAGTAATATTTAAAATAGGTCCTTCATTGAGCATTTTTGGCCTCAAAATGAGGTAATGACCTTTTTGGTCTTACAATTATTCTTTTGGTCTTAAAAATCATAGAATTTTACACATAAGGAACCATCTAATTCAAATCCCCTAATTTTATAGATGAGGACACTGGCACAGAGATTTAGTGTCTTTCTCAATAAAAAAAGTTACATGTTAAGCTTAGAGTTTCAACTCAGGAGTTCTGACATACAGCCAAGTGTTCCTTAAATTATCTTCCTATCCATAATTTATAATTTACCGGTACATAGACCAAGAGTCAGTTGTTGGAACAGAACAAGGGGATACTGATTGGTTTAAAGTCAGAAAAGGTGTGCGTCAGGGTTGTAGTCTTTCACCATACCTATTTAATTTGTATGCTGAACAAATAATACAAGAAGCTGGACTATATGAAGAAGAACGGGTCATCAGGATTGGAGGAAGACTCATTAACGACCTGTGTTATGCAGATGACACAACCTTGCTTGCTGAAAGTGCAGAGGACTTGAAGCACTTACTGATGAAGATCAAAGACCACAGTCTTCAGTATGGATTACACCTCAACATAAAGAAAACAAAAATCCTCACAACTGGACCAACGAGCAACATCATGATAAATGGAGAAAAGTTTGAAGTTGTCAAGGATTTCATTTTACTTGGATCCACCATCAACAGCCATGGAAGCAGCAGTCAAGAAATCCAAAGATGCATTGCATTGGGCAAATCTGCTGCAAAGGACCTCTTCAAAGTGTTGAAGAGCAAAGATGTCACCCTGAAGACTAAGGTGCGCATGACCCAAACCATGGTATTTTCAATTGTATCATATGCATATGAAAGCTGGGCAATGAATAAGGAAGACCGAAGAAGAGTTGACGCCTTTGAATTGTGGTGTTGGTGAAGAATATTGAATATACCATGGACTGCCAAAAGAACGAACAAATCTGTCTTGGAAGAAGTGAGGCCAGAATGCTCCTTAGAGGCAAGGATGGCGAGACTGCGTCTTACATATTTTGGACATGTTGTCAGGAGGGATCAGTCCCTGGAGAAGGACATTATGCTTGGCAGAGCACAGGGTCAGCAGAAAAGAGGAAGTCCCTCAACGAGGTAGATTGACACAGTGGCCTCAACGATGAGCTCAAGCATAACAACGATTGTAAGGATGGCGCAGGACTGGGCAGTGTTTTGTTCTGTTGTGCATAGGGTCGCTATGAGTCGGAACCGACTCGACGGCACCTAACAACAACAATGAATCTGTATGCTGAGCAAATAATCCAAGAAGCTGGACTATACGAAGAAGAATGTGGCGTCAGGATTGGTGGAAGACTCATTAACAACCTTCGATACACAGATGACAACCTCCCTTACTGAAAGTGAAGAGGACTTGAAGCACTTACTGATCTTACTGATGGGGATCAAAGACTACCACATTCAGTATGGATTACATCTCAACATAAAGAAAACAAAAATCTCTGCCACTGGACCAATAAGCAACATCATGATAAATGGAGAAAAGATTGACATTGTCAAGCATTTCATTTTATTTGAATCCACAATCAATGCCCGTGGAAGCAGTAGTCAAGAAATCAAATGATGTATTGCTTTGGGAAAATCTGCTACAAAAGACCTCTTTAAAGTGTTAAAAAGCAAAAATGTCACTTTGAGGACTGCGGTGCACCTGACCCAAGCCATGGTATTTTCAGTTGCTTTATATGCATGCAAAAAGCTGGACAATGAATAAGGAAGATCGAAGAAAAATTGATGCCTTTGAATTCTGGTGTTGGTGAAGATTATTGAACATACCACGGACTGCCAGAAGAATGAACAAATCTGTCTTGGAAAAAGTACAGCCAGAATGCTCCTTAGAAGTAAAGATGGCTAGAGTTCCTCTCACACACTTAGGACATGTTATCAGGATGGACCAGTCCCTGAAGAAGGCCATCATGCTTGGCAAATTAGAGGGTCAGTGAAAAAGAGGAAGACCCTAAACAAGATAGATTGACACAGTGGCTGCGACAATGGAATCAAACATAGCAGTGATTATGAGGATGGTGCAAGACCAGGCAGTGTTTCCTTCTGTTGTACATGAGGTCGCTATGAGTCGCAACTGACTCAATGGCACCTAACAACGACAAATGCTATTTGTATAAGGCCTTCACAAGTTTTCACTCTCTGAGTGTGATAAGACTCTCAAATACGGCCTCGAGATTTCTAGGGCTATTTTGAACTAGAACAGCAAATACCTTATTTTGTTTCTCTAACTGGATAGTTATAAAAACATGGAGAAAATGAAAGAGAAGTACCTATGGCTGATAAAAAAAAAAAAAAGTGCTGTTAATTCTTTCTCTCTCTCTCTCTCTTAAAGGTGTTAAGTTAAACTTGAGTCTCATTTTGCTCTGAGTTGAATCTATATTTTTCCCTCAGTTATGAGAGTTGGATATACTGCCGTATGCAAGTTTTTAGAATTCTAAAATCTTGTTACCTAAAGCAGAGGTTCAAAGAGATGGGGTTTTGAGAGAACAGAGCTGGAGGCTCCTCGGTTCAATACACATAAAAGCACAGTATATTCTTATATTTATCCTTGTGCCCACAATTTAAACCATTGTTTAAAAATATTATAAAACTGGAAGTTCACTATGCTGTAAGAACACAAAACAAAGAGCTGATTTAATGAAAGAAAGAAAAAAAAAAACAGACAGAAAGAGAGTCACCTGAGGCTTTTGTGATGGGAATGTTAATAAATTTTACTAACATCACCAATATCTCTGCTCTCTCTTGAACCTTTCCTCATTTATAAGCTGGTTTATGTTAAGGGAAACTATTAATCCAAACTTAATTCTTCTGAACAGGGATCAGTGCAGCCCAGTAAAGCAGTTTAGTAACTGAATTAATTTTTATTTGATTTTCTGTCTATGGGTCACCTGTTAGGGACATAGAGCTCAAGGAATAATACTAATAAAAAAATTAGTTGCATTTGTGAATGAAGTGCATGTATATGAACAGTCATTTTGGAAAGCACCTTTCCTCCCAGCTGCTCTGAAGCTACTCACTGTGATCAATCATTACCACTTTGGAATAACAGGCTTCACATGAAGTTATTACCAGGTGGGGCATGATTGAAGCACTGTCCATTTCCTTTTCTTAAACTCAAACTTGGTAACCATAGTCCACTCAGAAAATATGGTAGTGCTATCAATTTTTGGATAAAAATCATTTTGATCTCTGATAGGAAGTTCCCATTGTCTTTCATTAAATGTACTTTATGACACAAAATAAGATTGCTAATGTACCTTAGGAAGCTTGGAAATTATTTGAGACAGTGTTTTAAGAGTTATATAATTGTTTATATGTATTCTATCTCCATTTTCAAATTAAATTATGGATTTTGTTGTTGTTAGGTGCTGTCAAGTCCATTCCAACCCTACGTGCAACAGAACAAAACACTGCCCAGTCCTGTGCCATCCTCACAGTTGTTGGTATGTTTGAGCCCACTGTTGCTGCTACTGTGCATTTTGAATGTCTTCCAACCTGGGAGGCTCATCTTCCAGTATTATATCAGACAATATTCTGTTGTGATCCATGGGGTTTTCACTGGCTAATTTTTGAAAGTAGATCATCAGGCCCTTCTTCCTAGTCTGTCTCAGTCTGGAAGCTCTGCTGAAATCTGTCCACCAAGAATGACCCTGCTGGTAATTGATTTGAAATGCTGGTGGCACAGTGTCCAGCATCAGAGCAACATGCAAGCCCCCACAGTACAACAAACTGTGGTGTGTAACACTGTAGCCAGTTAAATTGTCCAGTCCTCTAGGAAGGCCAGTATTTTCCTGCCAGTACTGCTACTGCAAAATGTTAAATTATTATAAAACCATAGACCAAGTGGTCAGTATGAAAAACAGACCGTGATGAGCAATTTGCTCTTATCTGTGTGTTTGTCTGTCTTCCCTAATGATGCTCATTAAGGTCTTGTACATGGGAGAGAAATTTAGTATTCAGCACTCTTTTCTAAATGTCACTGTTCAGTTGCTTCTTTGTAAAAGGACAGAGAAAATATTAGAAGCAATTCTGGCTTGCTTGTTTTGTGAAATGAAATAAAACATTTTCCTTTTTTCTTTCTAATGTTGTTAAGCAAGAATGTGCAACCAGTTTAAAACAACAAATATGTATATATATATATATTATTTTTGCTTTGGTATTATTTCTATGACCCAAGATAAAAAAAAATAGTGCCCAATTAAAACATAAGATTTTTTTTTTTTACTTGGGTACTATTTCTATGAGGAGCCTTATTGGAGCAGTGGTTAAGAGCTCAGCTGTTAACCAAAATATTGGCAGTTCGAATCCACCAGCTGCTCCTTGGAAACCCTATGGGGCAGTACTCTGTCCCATAGGGTTGCTATGAGTTGGAATCGACTAGACAGCAATGAGTTTGTTTTTTTTGGTTTGTTTTGTTTTATTTCTATGAAGTACTGGTTTTATCTTACAAGTACTGTGCAAATCACTTTCACATACATTATCTCATTTGATCCTCAAAGCAGCACTTTGAATTAAACAATGCAGATGCTAATGGCCCCATCTTGCAGAGGAAGCAATTGAGACTCAAATTTATTAAATGACTTGCTCAGGACAATTAAGAGATATGGCAGAAATAAGAATGTTAGATTTCTGAGTAAAGGGAGAAATTGACAAACTCAGACCATACAGATAGTTTAGATCATTTGATGCTGGAGTAGATTCATTTGTCAGTGCCAGAAGTGAGTGGATATGAAGTCTACTAGTATTTTTCCCCTGGCTAATGCAGGAATCATGAATGCAGTCTAAATCAGCACAGTCAAGTTTCCATTTGCAACTTACCTACGAAAATAATGATGCAATGAAGGATTTAAATATATCCATTCAGAAACATCTTCTTTGAAGAGACTAACCCCAATGGGATGAATTTGACACAGTGGTTGCAACAATGGGCTCAAACATAGCAACGATTGTGAGAATGGCGCAGGACTGGGCATTGTTTGGTTCTGTTGTACATAGAGTCGATATGAGTTGGAACTGACTCGACAGCACCTAACAACAACAATCACTATTTTGTATAGTCAAAGCACAAGTAAATCATATTCTTCGTCATGATTCACCTGGCCTTCAAGTTAAGCGAAAGTGCTGTTATTGAGATTCTACAGGGGATACACCCCTCCCAGATACACATACTTAAGCTTCCTGAATATATTATAGATAACAAGCTATCTCCTCAGTGAAAAAGGAATATGGAGAATGTAGCTTGTTTTCCCTTATGTGTAACTACTTTTGTTACGGCAAGAATACTATTTTCCCATGACACTGAGTCACTAACAGCTCTAACAAATTCATGGGATGGTGAGTCAGATGCAACACAAGAAAGAAGAATCAGGGAAGCTATGAAAAGTAATTAAGTTTATTTTACTCATAGTCTCCAGAAACAGCGAAACAGCATGCCATGACACACACAGGGCCACACAAGGGTTTGCATCTGGGGACAAAATAACAGTAAGCTGTAATTATATGAGAGGGCTTATGTATGGCAAGTAGCGTGGGCTTAGCTACATTGTACAGGCTTCCTGGGAACTGGACATTTTGAATAATTATGAAGGCTCAAGGGGCATATGTGCTGTCCCTAGTTGGGTACCTGTCCTGGGATGATTAGGATCGGTGCCTAATGATCCAGAAACGTGGGATTCTGATAAGGGGAGTGGTTGGAGAATAGACTTAATCAGCTGCTCAAGAAGGGGAACAGATTGGCCTCTAGCCAAGAACTCAAACCTGTCTGAAGACAGCATTTAATGAAAATGGTATTGTACTAACTAATTTGGTAACTTCCTTTACAAATAGATGGGAGAGTGGTTTTGAAAGATTTAACCTGTTGCCATCGAGTCGATTCTGACTTATATAGGACAGACAGAGTAGAACTGCCCCATAGGCTTTCCAAGGATCGGCTGGTGGATTTGAACTGCCAGCCTTTTGGTTAGCAGCCAAGCTCTTGATCACTATGCCACCAGGGCTCCTTGAAGGATTTAAAACCCCAAAACCAAACTAGTTGCCGTTGAATCGATTCTGACTCATAGCGACTCTATAGGACAGAGTAGAACTGCCCCATAGAGTTTCCAAGGAGCTCCTGGTGGATTCGAACTGCCAACCTTCTGGTTAGCAGCCGTTGCACTTAACCACTACACCACCGGGGTTTCCTTGGAGGATTTAGGCAGGCAAAATACAGTAAGTATACAGCAAAGCTATATGTATCACTTTCTGTCTTAGTCATCTAGTGCTGTCATAACAGAAATACAACAAATGGATGGCTTTAACAAAGAGAAATTTATTCTCTCACAGTCTAGTAGGCTACAAGTCCAAATTCAGGGCGCCAGCTCCAGGGGAAGGCTTTCTTTCTCTGTCGGCTCTGGAGGAAGGCCCCTGTCATCAATTTTCCCATAGTCTAGGAGCTTTTCTGCACGGGAATCTCAGGTCCAAGGGATGTGCTCTGCTCCTGATGGTGCTTTCTTGGTGGTATGAGATCCCCATGTCTCTCTGCTGGCTTCTTTCTTTTATATCTCAAAAGAGCATGACTTAAGATACAATCTAGTCTTGTAGATCTCATCAACATAACTGCCGCCAATCCATCTCATTAACATCATAGTGATAGGATTTATAACAGGAAAATCGCATCAGATGACAAAATGGTGGACAATCATACAATACTGGGAATCATGGCCTAGTGAAATTGATACATGTTTTGGGGGGACACAGTTCAATCCATAACCTCTTCCAAATATTTTTAGTATTTGGTGTTTTGAAATTAGTCCCTCTCTCATTTTATTTTTTTACTGTGTACTCCATTAACAGGAAGGCTATTTGATTTGTTTGGTAGTAGAGAAAAAATATACTCAGGAAAGAAGCCAGAACAAATACCAAGATTTTCTTTTGAAGGAATTGAGCTGAACTTTATTTAAAAGAAGAAAAACTGAGAGATGGTGGCCAAATTGTGAAGTAGAAGTACGTATGTCTAGGCCCAAATTCCACCCAGACCCACTCTGCCTGAGTAGCATCTTCTCATGCTTTGAGTCTTTTCCTGATATCTTTTCCCCTTACCCCCTTATTACACTAAAACTTTGATGCTCTCTGCAACAGTCTCTTGGCTAGGGAATTGATAAACCACCAGTAAGATGCTAATGAGCACAAATGAAGTTTAATCTGTCATCCTCTGGGCCTTCGGATTTGAGCATTAACTTAAAAAAGGGAATGAAAATATCACCCATTTTGGCTGGCTATTAGCTACTGGGAAATTCGAGGGGGCGGGAGATGTGCACTGTCATGTCCCTCATGTAACACTATGTACAGAGATGCATACTGCCTGCATGTGTACTACAAATTTTAACAGAGGATGGAGTCTAAGGATGGGGAGGTGGTAAAGAGATGAAGTAGGAGATGTAGTTCACATTAATGCTATTGATTTTAAAATATGAAACATTCTATGCATAGTCATATAGTAATGAGTTCTAGAATTAGTAGTACATGGACCTTCTGCAGAATAGTTCTCACTGGGATAATTTCCTCTTTCCCTGTCTACTAGTACGTATATAGTAAGTGCCATAATGGAATTTCAGTTCAGATCTCTGCCTGACTCCAAAGCCACTCCTCCCAATACATCAGAATTTCCACACAAGGCTGAATCCACTATGACTGTTCTTTTCTCCATGTTTTTAATCCCACTGAATTCAATTTTACTTCTTATTTTGCTCCCAACCCCATCTCACCATACCCTGTCCACTTCTCGCATAGCGTGTGTTTTGTGTTCTTAGGCACTTCCATTCTCTTGTGAAGAAACACCTCTATATCTGGCTATGTGCAAGGGCCCTGGAGCCAGATTTCTTATGTTTAAGTTCTGAATCCACCACTTACTAGCTTACATGTGCAAACTTGATTTGGATACATCTTTGTGCCTCAGTTTCCTATTTGTAAAAATAGTATCCTATTTGTTTCTATCTTGCAGGTTGTTTATTGGATTAGATGAGAAAAAAAAACATGAAAATAACTTAGAACAGTGCTTGATACGTTATAAACCAAAACCAAAAACCAAATCCAGTGCCGTCGAGTCAATTCCAACTCATAGCGACCCTATAGGACAGAGTGGAACTGCCCCATAGAGTTTCTAAGGAGCGCCTGGTGGATTCGAACTGCTGACCCTTTGGTTAGCAGCCGTAGCCCTTAACCACTATGCCACCAGGGTTTCCTGATATGTTATAAGTATTCAATAAATGTTGGCTGTGATTATTCTACCATATACATGTATATATATATATATATATTTAATGTTGTGCATTAGGTGAAGGTTTGCAGAGCAAAATAATTTCTCATTCAAAAATTTATACACAGTATAAGTTTTTGTATGAGAAACTGATTTGAATTGTAAACTTTCACTTAAAGCAGGATAAAAAAAAACTTATACACAAATTATTTTGTGACAGTGTTACAATTCCCACATTGTGTCAGCACTCTCCCCATTTCACTTTCTCACGTCAGGTTTTCCGTGTCCATTTGTCCAGGTTTTCCTGTCTCTTCCTGCCTTCGTGCCTTTGCTTTTGGGCAGATTTTGCCCACTTGGTCTTCTATATTTGATTGAACGAAGGAGCACATTCCTTACGTGAGTTATTGTTTCTGTCTAATCTTGGGCTGAAAGGTGGACTTCAGGAGAGACTTCAGTTCTGAGTTAGCAGGAAGACCGGGGGCCATAGTCTCTGGGGTTCCTCCAGTCTTTGTCATACCAATAGGTCTGGTCTTTTTTTGTGAATTTGAATTTTGTTCTATGTTTTTCTCCCACTCTCTTCCAGACCCTCTATTGTGATCCCTGTCAGAGTAGCACCATCTAGTTCTTCTGGGCTCAGGCTGGTGGAGGCTGTGGTTCATGTGGTCCATCAGTCCTTTGGACTAATATTTTCCTCATGTCTTCTTTTTTTTTTTTTTCGTTCTCTTTTGCTCTGGACGGGATGGGACCAATAGATGGCTGCTCACAAGCTTTTAAGATCCTAGATACTACTCATCAAAGTAGGATGTAGAACGTTTTCTGTCTTTCTTTTTTTTCTTCGTGCCTTAAGTGGAAGTTTACAAATCAAGTCAGTCTTTCAAACAAAAACTTACATACACCTTGCTATGTACTCCTAGTTGCTCTCCCCCTAATGAGACAGGACACTTCTCCTCTCCATCCTGTATTCCCTGTGTCCATTCAGCGAGCTTCTGTCCCCCTCTGCCTTCTCATCTCGCCTCCAGACAGGAGCTACCCACATACTCTCATGTGTCTACTGGAACCAAGAAACTCACTCCTCACCAGTATCATTTTCTGTCTTATAGTCCAGTCCCATCCCTGTCTGAAGAGTTGGCTTTAGGAAAGGTTCCAGACTTAGGCTAACAGAAGGTCCGGGGACCATGACCTCTGGGCCCCTCCGGTCTCAGTCAGACCATTAAGTCTGGTCTTTTTTTACAAGAATTTGAGGTCTGGATCCCACTGTTCTCCTCCAACAGGGATTTTCTGTTGTGTTCCCTGTCAGGGCAGTCATTGGTTGTAGCCAGGCACCATCCAGTTCTTCTGATCTCAGGCTGATGTAGTCTCTGGTTTATGTGGCCTTTTCTGTCTCTTGGGCTCATAATTACCTTGTGTCTTTGGTGTTCTTCATTTGCCTTTGCTCCAGGTGGTTTGAGATGCATGTTAGATGGACACTTGCTAGCATTTAAGTCCCCAGATGCCACTCACCAAAGTGGGATGCAGAATGTTTTCTTAATACATTTTGTTATGCCAGTTGACCTAGATGTCCCCTGAAACTGTGGTCCCCAAACTCCTGCTCCTGCTATGCTGGCCTTTGAAGTTTTCGGGAAACTTCTTTGCTTTTGCTTTAGCCCAGTTGTGCTGACCTCTCCTGTATTGTTTGTTGTCTTTCCCTTTACCTAAAAGAGTTCTTGTCTTCTATCTAATTAGTGAATACCCATCTCCCTCTCTCCCCACCCTGTAACCATCAAAGAATATTTTCTTCTATGTTTAAAGTACTTCTTAAGTTCTTATAATAGTGGCCTCATACAATATTTGTCCTTTTGCAACTGATTAATTTCACTCAGCATAACGCCTTCCAGATTCCTCCATGTTATGAAATGTTTAACGGATTCATCGTTGTTCTTTATTGTTGCATAGTATTCCATTGTGTGAGTATACCATAATTTATCCATTCATACATTGATGGACACCTTGGTTGCTTCCATTTTTTGCTATTGTAAACAGTGCTGCAATGAACATGGGTATGCATATATCTAATCGTGGGATTGCTGGATCATACGGTAGTTCTATTTCTACCTTTTTAAGGAAGTGCCAAATCGATTTCCAAAGTGGTTGTACCATTTTACATTCCCATCAGCAGTGTACAGGTGTTCCAGTCTCTCCACAACCTCTCCAACATTTATTATTTTGTGTTTTTTTTTTTTTTGGATTAATGCCATCCTTGTTGGAGTGAGATGGTATCTCATTGTAGTTTTGAATTGCATTTCTTTAATGGCTAATGATCGACAGCATTCCCTCATGTATCTGCGAGCTGCCTGCATGTCTCCTTTGGTGAAGTGTCTGTTCATATCCTTTGCCCTTTTTAAAATTGGGTTATTTGTCTTTTTGTTGTTGAGTTTTTGCAATATCATGTAGTTTTTTAGAGATCAGATGCTGATTGGAATTGTCGTAGCTAAAAACTTCTTCCCAGTCTGTAGGTAATCTTTTTACTCTTTTGGTGAAGTCTTTGGATGAGCATAAGCGTTTGATTTTTAGGAGCTCCCAGTTATCTAGTTTGTCTTCTGGTGTTTGCATTTTTAGTAATGTTTCGTATACTGTTTATTCCATGTATTAGGGCTCCTAGTGTTGTCCCTATTTTTTCTTCCATGATCTTTATTGTTTTAGATTTTATATTTAGGTCTTTGATCCATTTTGAGTTAGTTTTTGTGTATGGTGTGAGTTATGGGTCTTGTTTTTTTTTTTTTTTCAGACAGATATCCAGTTATGCCAGCACCATTTGTTAAAGAGACTGTCTTTTCCCCATTTAACAGACTTTGGGTCTTTGTCAAATATCAACTGCTCATATGTGTATGGATTTATGTCTGGATTCTCAATTCTGTTCCATTGGTCTATGTATCTGTTGCTGTACCAGTACCAGGCTGTTTTGACTACTGTGGTGGTATAATATGTTCTAAAACCAGGTAGTGTGAGGCCTCCCACTTTTAGAACATTTTCTTTATGAGCTATGTTATGCCAATTGATCTAGATGTTCCCTGAGACCATGGTCCCCAGCCTTTAGCCCCAGAAACTCTGTCCCTCAAGGTGTTCAGTTGTGTCTAGGAAGGTTCTATGACTTTGCCTTGGTCAAGTTGTGCTGGCTTATATTGTGTGTTGTCTTCCCCTTCACTGAAGTTAACACTTGTCTACTATCTAGTTAGTTATTTCCCCTTACCACCTTTCCCCTCCCTCATAACCATCAAAAGTTGTTTTTTTATGTGTGTAAACCTTTTGTTGGGTTTTTTATAATAGTGGTCTCATACAATATTTTTCCTTCTGTGATTGACTTATTTCACTCAGCATCATACCCTCCAAATTCATCCATGTTTAGAGATATATCGAGGATTCATCATTGTTCTTTCTTGCTGTGCATTATTTCTTTGTGTGTATGTACCATAGTTTATCCATTCATATGTTGATGAGCACTTAGATTGTTTCCATCTTTTTGCTGTTGTGAATAGTGGTGTAAAGAAGATGGGTGTGCATATGTCTATTCTTGTGATGAATCTTATTTCACTAGGATATATGCCTAGGAGTGTGATTGCTGGATCATATGGCATTTCTATTTCTAGCTTTTTAAGGAGGCGCCATGTTGTTTTCCATAGTGGTTGTACCGTTTTACATTTCCTCCGGCAGTGCCTAAGATTTACAGTCTCCCTGCAGCCTCTCCAACATTTGTTATTTTCTGTTTGTTTGTTTTTTTGATTAGTACCAGTATTGTCAGGGTGAGATGGTATCTTATTGTAGTTTTGATTTGCATTTCTCTAATGCCTAACGATCTTGAGCGTTTTCTCATGTGTCTGTTAGCTGGCTGAATTTCTTCTTTGGTGAAGTGTCTGTTCATATCCTTTGCCCATTTTTAATTGGATTATTTATCTTTTTATTGTTGAGTTGTCCAGATATTCTATAGATTTCAGAGATTAGACCCTTGTCGGATATGTTGTAGGTGAAATTTTTTTCTCCAGTCTGTAGGTTCTCTTTTTACTCTTTTGGTGAAGTCTTTTGATGAGCATAACTGTTTAATTTTTAGGAGCTCCCAGTTATCTAGTTTATATTCTGGTGTTTGTGCATCGTTAATTATGGTATGTACTGAATTTGTGCCATGTATTAGGGCCCCTGAGCACCTCTGGTGGCATAATGGTTAAGTACTCCAGATGCTAACCAAGAGGTCGACAGTTCCAATCCACCAGATGCTCCTTGGAAACTCTACAGGGTAATTCTACACTGTCCTATAAGGTCTCTATGAATAGTAATCGACTTGATGGCAGTGGGTTATTAGGGCTCCTAGTGTTGTTACTAACTTTTCTTCCTTGATCTTTATCATTTTAGGTTTTATATTTAGGTCTTTGATCCATTTTGAGTTAGTTTTTTTTGTATGGTGTGAGGTATGTGTCTTGTTTCATTTTTTTTTTTTTTTTTTTGCGGATGAACATCCAGTTTTGTCAGCACCATTTGTTAAAAAGACTGTCTTTTCCCTACTTGATGGACTTTGGTCCTTTGCCAAAGATCAGCTGACCACAGGTGGATGGATTTACATCTGGGCCCTTGATTCTGTTCCATTGGTCTATGGGTCTGTCATTTGTCTTCTACCCTCTTGCTTTAATTAAAGGATGGGTTTTATCTGAAATGATAACTTAAAGCTTTATTCTACCCCTGTGCTTCTCACTCTCAATGTAGTTAACCTTGCTTGCCTCTACCAACCTCCATTCCACCTTAGTACTTCCCTGTGTTTTCACCCTCCTTTCCTTCTGTCTTAAGAGAGTATGCCTCTTTTTCCTAATTAACTTTTTCTCTCCTGTCTCTTTAGCAATCTCTTTCCCTTCTTGTATCTTTCATCTTTCCCTCTCCACTACCTACTTCCCTCCAGGATCATCTTTTCCTCTCAAATCTTCCCTCAGCTATGTTGGTTACTCAAGTTTCAGTAGTATCGGTGGGCTTTATATCACTTTAAAATGTTTTCAAGGTAGATATGTAACACGTAATTTGAAGGTAGATGGAAATCTTCCAAACCTACCCCTATTATTTATAAGCTGTATAATCTTGATTATGTCAATACCTCTGAACTGGTTTTTTTCATATAGAAAATGGTAATAACTACCTGACAGAATTGTTTTAAGAATTAAATGGAATATTTTATTTAAAAAAAAATGCTCAGTGCAGGTGTTTCTTGATCTTGGTGATGGCGATATAGGAATGTTCTGTTGGAAAAATTCATTGAGCTCTACACTTATCGTATGGGTCCTTTTTTGTGTGTATGTTATAATGTGTGTTATATGTTTATTAAAAAAAAATTAAATGCCAGCACTGTTCCTGGCATGGAGTAAGTACTCAATAATTGTGGCTATTTTTCTTTATTAGTGCTTGGAATTTGGATTCCACTTCCACAACTCCAAGTTTACCAGTGAAGTCTAATCAATATATCCAATGCATTTTCCTGTTTCAGACATGGACACCATCACTTTGAATCTCTCTCTTTTTTTTTTCCCTCGGCTTCCTTGATACACCTGACCATTCCCACTCAAATACTACTTGACTCAGCCAGGCATTTGTAAGCAGGTATATTTTTAATGGTGGAAAGTTCTGTGTATATAAATTTTTTGTTAATAGAATTTTCCTGTCTTCATAAGAAGAAATGTTGACCCATTATCAAGAAGTTAGTAGAAAGGGCTAGTTTTGATAGGTTGTTTGAGTTGATAACAATAGGTATGGAAATGGATACAGATAAGAATTAGGGGCTTCAGGGTCATAAAAAACAAAACAAAACCCACTGCCATCGAGTCGATTCCGACTCATAGCATAGGCAAATAGTTTAATTCCAATAAGTAAAGAATATTATCACAGAAGTGTATAAAGAGAAGGTTGTATTTGTCAGAGTAATAGGAGAAATAAGAGTGAGGGGACAGGGAAGGAGTTTTTGGAGAGGTAGAATTTGAGCTAGGACTGTGTATTGTCCAGAAAACCAAATCTTGTGCTTGTGATATGCAAATAATTATCCATTATTCTCTGAAGGGAAAGTCAAAATAATTGTAATATATCTGAAAGACATCATTGAAAGTGACTGATTTACCATTTGAGGGGGGGTAGAGAGAACACTAAAATAGGAGTTAAACAATCTGAATTCAAGTCTCAGCCCTTTCATTTTAGCTTGCTGGGTTGTGCTGAGCAAATAACATAACTCCTCGGAGCTGCAGTTTGCTAATAGTCTCTCCTCCCCACCATTTTAAAAATGTTATTGTGAGGCTCAAATGCGATAATAGATGTAGAGATGTTTGCATTAAGGGATGATTTGTAAGGTACTTGTTTCACCTCCCGTTCCACGTGCCTGCCATGTGACTGGATGTTACTACAGTGCAGCAAATAATGTCAAAGGGAGCAATGGACAAGAGTTGTAGTTTAGATTAAGTTGCATTTGGGAGACATTTCCGAGAGCATAGACCTTGTGGTGAGCTCTCTGACTTTTAAGAGTCTGTTGTTTGAATTCTATCTTGCACGTGACAACCGGCTGCTTGCTAATAGATGATTCACTCTTTCTTGTAAATTTAGAAAGTAAAATCACTTAAGTAAGTGCGCTTGACTTGTATGAGTGTTTCGTGAAGAAAATAGGGGGAAAACAAAGGGATTTTACTGCTACTTTTATTAGGTAAACTTGTAAAGATGAAGAATAGGTATTTTAGGAGTTAAAGGATCAACTAAAAATATGTTCTGTATCTGTTTGTCAAAGGAAATGAATGTTTAGAAGGATGTTTATGATTTTGTAACCTGGAGAATTGCATTCTATTGGAAAAACTAAATTTCAGGGTTAAATGTTTGGGATATGGGGTTTTGTTTTTCTTTGATGGAAACTTTCTGGTTTATAACAAATCAGAGGTCTATCTTCTCTGGGGTACATGAGCCTTAAAAAGAAAGAAATTGTAAATATGAATCAAGTGAGATACACAGTTAAATTAGATTCGTGTTTTTTTTACATCTTAGTAAAATGGGGAAATGTGCTAATAGCACTTTTACCTCTGCTCTACTTTTTTTTTTACTGTGTAGTGGAGTTTTGCATACAAAAGAGGGAGTGGGGGGAAAGCAAGAAATTCTGTTCCTGACATGATATATTCAAAATGGTAAATCCATCTTGTATCTGAGAAACCTAGGAAGCTGTAAATTTCTATACTAATATATGCTATGGTTATTTTTATGTAAATTATGCCTGATATGATTTATTAATGCCTCTCCCCAGTAGTAATATGAACTTCATCAAACATTCTGTAGTTTTAATATTTATCAAAGTGGGTTATTTACTACTATTAGATTTTGTTTAATAGTTTTCATCAAGTCATGAACTTAACTGGCTCTGTTAACAAAATGTAGCAGTGACTATCGTCTCAGAAGAATTAGACTTGTTTTCAGGCAAATGGTGCACTGGTTAAAGAAAATGAGATGTGTATAAATATGTATAATGCATACATATACATATATACATATATATATATATGTTTCCCCCCTTAAGGGACAAACAGAAAGAAACAGAAAGGGGGTAAGAACTAATTAAACATTGCCAAGTCTCTCTGATTAGCATTCAGTACACAAGGCTACAGCTAAATTACAGATATCTTACAAGGGATGTTGGCAAAAATTATTAACATACTGGCACAGTTTAGTTTATCAGATTAATTTGCATGAAGCTGAAAGCCTCAGGAATAACAGCAAATGAAGTGCTGCGCACCAACCCTGAAGAGGACTATCCCATTAATTAAATAACAAAAAGTAAGATTTCTACAATTTGAGTATGCCGACTCTAACCTTGCTTCTCTGAACACAGGCTTTTATTTTTTTTAGTGAAAAACAATTTATTCATCCTTTTTGTAGAATAAACACAATTTGCAGTGTAAACACACTTTGCATTTTTCCCACTCCATTTTAGGCAGCATCCCTGTCTATCACCTTTGTCAGAAAGTTGCTTTGATTTCATTTAACATGAGAATTGAAGAATAACAGCTAAGTTTTATTTAGTGTCTTTGTTATGGTTTAATATACACACTTTTGAATTACATAAATTGCTTAAAGTGGTTGAAGCAGTAAATGAATATTTTGAGGCCTTATTGCATCCTTTATTGTAAGACAACACAAATCTTTAGGAAGAATGTTATTGTTGTTATAGTTGGGTGCCATTGAGTTGGTTCTGACTCACAGTGACCCCATGTGACAGAGTGGAACTGCCCCATAGAGTTTTCTTGGCTGTAAGAATACATAGGCTTTTGAATGACACATTTAAATACCTAAAAGTAGGATGGTATTTGGCTGCAGGAACCCCAAATTTATGTCAATAGTATTAATAAAAATACCATATTTGTAGAGTAGATGTGTACAGGATCAGAGGTTGAGCCAACAAGGGAGGGGGTGGGCACTGATTTGAGAAGTTGCTTAAGACAACTGATAAAGGTGCCAAATTGCTATCTTTAAAAATGAGGATGTGAGCCAGCATCTTTTATCCCTATTTGATAACTTGTTCTAATAATTTCATTTGGTTAGAAATGATTCATGTATGTTCACACTTGTAAAACACCATTTTCTGTGATGCTTCTAGCTCTCCCCACTCACCATCCCCTGCTTTCCTTTCTCTCATCCTTAGTGTTTGGTTGTATTTGTTTGGTTGTTTGTTTTAGCCTCTCTTAAAAAAAAATTTTTTTTTTTTTTTTGTATCTAGATCCTGGAAGACAGAAACCTATGTGTGGCATTTTCCCAAAACTTTATCCATTTGCCTGGGATGCTATTTAAATCAGATATGATTGAGGTTTGGTGAGAGAAGCACTGCACTGGAGTATGAATGTCTGAGTTATTGTTCTAGCTCTGACTCTAAACTGTTGTTTGACCTGAAACAACTCTCTTCAATCTGAGCCTCAGTTTCCACACCTGCAAAATGAAGGAATTAGATAAAGTTAATTTCCAGGCCCCTTTCAGCTACATTCAGCATTTGATTATTCTATTTGGTGGACCAGATGGCCTCCTTTGGGGGCATAGTAGATCTGGGAAATTGTTTTCCGGTGAATGAGGCTATTAATAGAAATCTTGATTTAGTTTTTTACACTTTTTAGAAGTTTGCTTTGATAAAGGACCTTAAAAATAAATGTGTTCACCCATAATGGTACCATGTCTGGAGTGCAGAGCTCCAGGAACACTTGTTACAAAAAATGAATATTCAGATATGATATTGAGGGGGACTCCAAAAGCGTGAGAGGATAATTGCTGCTTTAAGACTAGGTTCACAAATTCACTAGAGACACAGTGTTTTGGTGATGATCTGTGTTCTGATGAAGCAAAATATTCTAAATTTAATTTTGCACAACATGTACTAGGGTAAAAAAAAAAAAAACTAGTGCCGTCCACTTTAAATCGGAATTAATTAAATCTACAGCACATACAAATGGGACTTACTTGAACTAATAGGGTGGAATCAGCAGTAGGTAAGGCTACAAGAGACTCTAGTTCTAGCCTCCCTCCTACCCTGTTCCCTCAAGTCTGAGCCTCAGTTTTATGGTTTATAAAGTGAGATTAAAAAAGAAAAGGGGGAAAAAAAGTGAATTTCCCGGAAACGCTAGAAAGGGGCACTTCATTCCAGCTCAGCATTCCAGAGACCATCTCTTATTCAGACATCTGTGGCTATCAGTTTTCTTCTGAATTCATGCTCATAGTGTGTGTATATGTGTGTTTAATCCTCGCGTGAGACTCCCTAAAGCACCCTCACAGATTTCTGGAAAGTTTCTCAAGGCACACAATCGTTATAAACAACTATTAAACGCGGATTAAGGGCGAAAACCAGCTCCCTCGCCAACCTCCCTCCTCCTCCTTCGCCGCTAGTCCAGCGACGTCACCACCCGCAGCCGGCGGCGGTTCCTGGGCACGCGCTGGGCGCGGGCGGGGGAGCGGGGGGCGCGCCGTTACAGCCGCGTGGAGCGGGCGGCGGAGACCGGTCCCTCACAGACTCAACGGCTGCTTGGCCGCTGAGGGGATCCAGTCCCCGCGGCTTCGGGCCTGAGGGGGTAGGGGAAGAGGCAAGTAACAAGGGCGCCTGCTATAGTCCTCGGGTGTGGCTGTAGGGGGAGGCAGGGAAGCTTTTGCCGCTCTCACGGCGGCAGTGAGAGAGTTCCTGAGGAGCATCCCTGTGGAAAGCTCCCTACCGCTCCTAGGTCTGACCAGAAAGAGACTACCTCTGGACGGGAGGAGGCCGACGGAACTGCTTGGGCAAAGGGATAGGGAGAGTGGTCTGGTGGCCTCGGTTTTTCACCTCAACTCAGAGCCCCACGTTGCGGAGGGAGGTCCCGAAAAACTGTGCTTTGAGAAACTGAGAATGGAAAAACGATGTGCGGGGACAGTGAGGTTGGCCAACTGATAATTTGGCAGGAAAGGGCCATTGGATGATTCTCTCTGAGGTGAAGGAGTGAGGAGATTTGTTCTCAAAGACAGGATGAGGCAGAACTAGGAGGAAAATGGGAGTGGGAGATTAGGGCGGGACTTCAGAGAAGGCAGACTTCATTTCAACCTGAGGAAAATTTCCTACAGAATTTTAGCTGTCCTCAAAAAAAAAAAATTTTTTTTTTTTTCAAGCTCAGGCTGCTGCCTCAGGAAGCTCAGGGCCATTTCTGTGCTGGCTGTTCTGTCAAATGGTTGGCCTTTTGATTAGACATCACTGGTAAAAAAAAAAAAAAAAAAAAGCTCAGGCTTTGATTATCCCTTTATGACCCTCTCAGCATTATTTATATAATTACTTTATGGAAATAGAAATTTAGATGATATTGAGGCTTAAATTTAGCCTGATATGATTTAGATTTTTTTCTTTATTTTAAATCATGACACCTTATCATGGATATGAACAGCAAGATTTCTATTGTGAGTTTAAAACACATTAAATTTAATTAATATGCTTAGAAATGGTGGCCCTCCAGCTTTCCAGATTATCCAGGTTATAAACCCAAGCCTTTCAACATAAAGGAATGTAACTGGAAAGAGACCACTTTACACAACTAGTCAACATACTTAAGAATAGACGCTGAGGTCTTTAGAAGGGACATTTTCCACCATCTTAGATCACTGATAGGTTTTGTTTGTTTTGCCGGTTTTTGTCCCCCCACCCCCCTTTCCTTCTTTGAGCCTGAGGAGCTGATAAGAGCCCTTGGCAAATGATTTGCATAACCAGCCCTTTGGATTTGAAAGAGGAGAAAACAGGTGTAGTCATCGTCCTCTCTGGAGTTAAAAGAAGACAGCAATGCAAACTGGAAAAGCAGAAAAAAAAGAAAAACATTTAGGTGGATTAGAGAAGACATGTACATGTTAAATAGCAAAAAAAGAATAGACAAAATTACTACCTCTACCCAACGAAAATCCCTTTCCTTGAAATTAGAGGAACTTGAAGTGGTGTTATACAGTCATAGAAAGTACAACTGCATCTTTTAATTAATGAACTTCCTTCTACCTTGCACATAACAAGTATTATCCACTTGTTGAATGTGCTTGAATGAAATGAAATGTTTTCCTCTTTCTTTTTAACTCTCTGCTGAATGCCAGAACTTCTCTAAATGTTCCTGTTTTACTTTATTTTTTTTTCAGAATAACTGAGAAAAGCCTTCACAGTTCCCCTTTTATTCACTCACCCCCACTTCTGTACAACCTCTCCTACTCTCACACCTCAGGCGAGGGGGAAATCAAAGGATCAGCGGCTTACTGGTGCTGGTGGGCTCGCTGCTACTTTCTCCGTGCATTTCAAGACTACAGATAATCTGACAGTAAGCATCTGGATTCTTTCAGACACTCCTGTTCTTTCCTGTTCCTCTAAACTAACTAATTAACCCATTGAGGTTAAGTCAGTTCAGACTCATAGTGACCCTATGAACAGAGTAGAACTGTCCCATAGGGTTTCCAAGGCTGTAAATCTTTATGGAAGCAGACCATCATATCTTTCTCCCCTGGAGAGGCTGGTGGGTTCAAACCACTGACCTCTCGGTCAGCAGCTGAGTGCTTAACCACTGTACCACCAGGGCTCCTACTCTGTTCCTCTAACAGTCTTCATTTTCAGTCTGAGATCGTCCACCAAGCATATGACTCTAATAATTAGAGTCTCTAGAACTACCTTGTCCAATGTGGTAGCCACTAGCCACATGTGGCTGTATAAATTTTAATCAATTACAAATAAATAAAAAATTCAGGTCCTAAGTTTTTTAAGTCTCACTAGCCAATTCATGTGGCTTAATTTACGTGGCTACCACATTGAAGAGCGCAGATATAGGCCATTCCAACATCATAGAAAGTTTTATTGGACAGTACTGCTCTAGAAAGTCTGTCATCCCCTTTCCACTTCTGCAGTTTAAAAGAGATTCAGATTCAAATTCAATTTTCTTAAGAGGTAAGGATAAACATAAAATGACCTGCAGTAGTTCAAGAAGTGACTGTGCAAGGCAAGGCCTGAGTTAATTGAGCTGAGTGAAGGCACCACTCATCTGATTTGGTCTTACTTAGTTCGGGAAAAGAAAACAACACCAAACACATTGTCTTAGAGTCGATTCTGTGTCATAGTGACTCTACAGAACAGAGAAGAACTGCACCATAGGGTTTCCAAGGAGCTCCTGGTGGACTCGAACTGCCGATCTTTTGGTTCAGCAGCTGAGCTCTTAACCACTGTACCACCAGGGCTCAAATTTGGGAAAGTGAGACCTAATTTTGACTTTTGTTGAGAAAGGGTTTTGTTTATGACTTTAGGCCATTCAGAAAACATGAACATTATGTAAAGCATTTGTACATATATGGTCATACATTTTAGTTAAAAGTTGATGATTGAGAGGGGTAAACGAGTTGATTCTGAGAGCATCTGCACTGTCACCATCTTTTCTTTTTTTTAAATTGTCATTATATGCCCTTTGTTTCTTCCCTATTGTGAGTTTCAAGAGCTGTGTAATATAGATGAGGAAACTGCAAAAACAAATTAGAGCTTCACAACTACCAAGATTAATAACGACTCAAACTTCAGTAATGAATGTTTTACATTTTAGAAAGTTTTTCTTCTCATTTCTCTCCTGGATCTCCCAAGATATTCCCAATGTAGGTAGGATGGTGTTTTTTTTTTTTTTTTCCTGAAGGTTATTTCCTGTTTAGTCTTCTTTGCTAGCTGCTAGTTATGCATCAACTCCATAACACTTTCTTGGTGTAGTATTCATTTTAAGCTATTGTCTTGGTTATCTAGAGCTGCTATAACAGACATACCCCACAAGTGGATGGCTTTAACAAAGAGAAATTTATTTCCTCACAGTAAAGTAGAAGTCCAAATTCAGGCTGTCAGTTCCAGGGGAAGGCTTTCTCTCTCTGTCTGCTCTGGAGGAAGGTCCTTCTCATCAACCTTCCCCTGGACTAGGAGCTTCTCTGCACAGGAACTACGGGTCCAAAGGATGTGCTCTGCTCCCAGCACTGCTTTCTTGGTGGTATGACGTCCCCCTGTCTCTCCACTTGCTTTTCTCATATCCCAAAAGAAACCAGCTCAGGACACAGTCCAATCCTGTACATTGAGTCCTGCCTCATCAATACAACTGCTGCCAACCCACCCGCATTAACATCACAGAGGCAGGATTTGCAATACATAGGAAAATCACATCAGATGACAAAATGGTGGACAGTCACACAATACCAGGAATCATGGCCCAGCCAAATTGATACACTCACTTTTGTGGTACACAATTCAATCCATGACAGCTACTTACAACATTTTTCATGTGTTTTTTTTTTTTTTTAATCCTTCTTAGTTGATTCACAATTCCTGTAGGACTGAAGCTGTGTCAGACTTGTAGTTTTGTCTTTCACTAAAGAGGTACTCAGTATATCTTAATTTAGTTATTTGATTATTGATGGACCATTTCCCCCCAGACTCCCACATCTGACAACATATGCTAATGTAATGCAGTCTGTTCAAATAGGTAAGGCCTGAACCTGGTTAAATTCTGTTATTTTATTCTTAGGTACTCACATAATCTAAGCCTTAAACATTAATTGCCAGAAGAGTTTTTCTATTTACCTGTTCTGAGAGATGGCACAGTTGCTTCATCTTTTCCAAGGAGATCCTACTGTGACATCCTCTCCCAGTGAAGTTCGTGTGTGGATAGAAGGTAAGATGTTTTGAAACATCTAAAGAGTTTTGTCTCTTCCTGTCACACTTCATCTCTGAAGACTCAGCTACCCAAATTGTGCAGAATTGTCATACACAAAAATACATATTATTTTTCAGAGTATTTTACAGATGATGCTTCAGTATTAAAGGTTTACAAGTGACAATATTATGTTGTAATAAATACATTCCAAGAATAATTTCCTTGCCTTAATTAGTATTTTCATTGCATAAATATTGGTATTAAAGTATTAATTAAATTAAATTTTAATTAATGAAGTAACATGATTGTTGGAATTAATAGAATCAATATATGATCATTGAAAGCAACCAGACACTCTAAATAATAACAGTAGATAAAGAGTGAAACATACCATCTAACAGACAGTTATTCTGTTGGAAGGAGCCAATGCTGACTGAAGAGAAACAACTGCATTGAGGAATAGATGCAAAGAAAGGAGTTAAATGTAATTAATTAAATTAGTAATATTAATTATAATTAATGAAATTTAAATGGCACATAATCTTTGAGAGCAAAGGCTATGTCTACCTCCATCACTTGCTGTTCACTGTAATATATACTCAACAAATAATATATTTAATGATTTAAGAGGGAGGAGAGATCCAAAGACTTATTTCAGTTTTCTTTTTTAGCATCATATGAAAGAGTACTTTAGGAAAGCCTGGAAGTCCTTAGTATTATTTAATTATAGAAACTCTTCTAAAGATGATAAATTACTATGCAGCTTTGTGTTATTGCAATGTTTTCTTTACACAGTAAGTAGTAAAGATGGTTTAGCATATTATGCTGTGTTGAATAAAATGTATTAGGCATATTTTGGTGCCAGTCTAGTGGATTTCAACTCATAGCCACCCAATGTGACAGAGTAGAACTGCTCCATAGGGTTTTCCAGGCTGTAGTCTTTATGGGAGAAGAGCTTTCTCCAGTGGAACCTTTGGGTGAGTTTGAACTGCCAACCGTTAGCAGCCAAGCACTTAACTGCTGTGCCAACACGACTCCCTATATTTAGCATTACCTAGGAGAAAATAAAAAACTTTTTTAGTTTTTTAGGAGAAAATAATATATTAGCATTACAGAATTATAGTACCTTTTTAAGGTTTTAATTCTCCATCTATAAAATAGCTTCAGTGAAATTAAATTTTCCTTGCATTACGTTTAAATGGTACGGTTATCTAAACCAACCGAAAACCAAACCCACTGCCGTCGAGTCGATTCTGACTCATAGCAACCCTATAGGACAGAGCAGAACTGCCCCATAGAGTTTCCAAGGAGCCCCTGGCAGATTCGAACTGCCGACCTCTTGGTTAGCAGCCGTAGCACTTAACCACTATGCCACCAGGGTTTCCAACAGTTATCTAGCATAACGATGTATATGTGAATTAAAAAAAAATTTCATTTATATCAATGAAATTATTTCAGTGCAGAAGAATTTGAAATGAAGAGGAAGAAATTCCATTTTCTGGGCTCACTTTTAGTTCTTTTGTATTTTTTACTTTTTTTTATTGTGTTGTAAGTGAAAGTTTACAGTTCAAGTGGATTTCTCATACAAAAATTTATACACACATTGTTATGTGACCCTAGTTGCTCTCACTGTAATGTGACAGCACAGTCCTCCTTTCCACCCCGGGTTTCTCGTGTCCATTCAACCAGCTCCTATAACTCTCTGCCTTCTCATCTCACTTCCGGACAGGAGTTGCCCATTTAGTCTCATTTTTTTATCTACTTAAGCTAAGAAGCATACTCCTCACCAGTATCATTTTATGTCTTATAGTCTAGTCTAATCTTTGTCTGAAGAGAAGGCTTCAGGAATGCTTTTAGTTCTGGGGTAACAGAGAGTCCGGGGGCCATGTCTTCTGGGGTCCCTTCAATCTCAGTCAGACCATTAAGTCTGGTCTTTTTACTAGAATTTGAGTTCTGCACCCCACTTTTCTCCTGCTCCATCAGGGACACTGTTGTATTTCCTGTCAGGGTGGTTATTGGTGGTAGCTGGGTGCCATCTAGTTCTTCTGGTCTCAGACTGATGGAGTCTCTGGTTTATGTGGCCCGTTTGTTTCCTGGGCTCATATTTTCCTTGTGTCTTTGGGACTTGTGTCTTATTCTTCATTCTCCTTTGCTCCAGGTAGGTTGGGACCAACTGATGCATCTTAGATTGCCACTTGCTAGCTTTTAAGAACCCAGATGCCACTCACCAAAGCGGGATGCAGAATATTTTCTTAATGACCTCTGCTATGCCAGTTGACCTAGAAGGCCTGTGTAACCATGGTTCCCAGACCTCTACCCCTGCTACTCTGTCCCTTGAAGTGTTTGGTTGTATTCAGGAAACTTCTTAGCTTTTTATATAGTCTAGTTGTGCTGACTTCCCCTGTATTGTGTGTTGTCCTTCCCTTCACCTAAGAAAATTCTTGTCCACTATCTAGTTAGTGAATTCCCCTACCTCTCCCTCCCCACCTTCGTAACCATCAAAGAATGTTTTCTTTTGTGTTTAAACCTTTTCTTGAGTTCTTATAATACTGATCTCATATAATATTTGTCCTTTTGCTACTGACTAATTTCAGTCAGCATAATGCCTTCCAGATTCCTCCATGTTATGAGGTGTTTCACGGATTCATCATTGTTCTTTATTGTTACATAATATTCCATTGTGTGAGTATACCATAATGTGTTTATTCATTCATCCATTGATGGGCACCTAGGTTATTTCCCTATTTTTGCTATGGTGAACACTGCTGCAGTGAACATAGCTGTGCATATATCTATTCGTGTGAGGGCTCTTATTTCTCTGGAATATATTCCAAAGAGTGAGATTGCTGGATCATATGGTACGTCTATTTCTAGCTTTCTAAGGAAGTGCCAAATCGATTTCCAAAGTGGCTATACCATTTTACATTCTCACCAGCAGTGTATAAGTGTTCCAGTCTATCCATAACCCCTTTAACTTTTATTATTTTGTGTTTTTTAGATTAATGCTAGCCTCGTTGGGGTGAGATGGTATTGCATTGTACTTCTGATTTGCATTTCTCTAATGGCCCCTGCTTTTGAGCATGTCTTCATGTATCTGATAGTCACCTGAACGTCTTCTTTGGTGAAGTGCCTGTTCATATCCTTTGCCCATTTTTTAACTGGTTTATTTGTATTTTTGTTGTTGAGATATTGCAGTACCTTGTAGATTTTAGAGGTTAGATCCTGATCAGCTATGCCATAGCCAAATTTTTTTTCCCAGTCTGCAGGTTGTGTTTTCACTCTTTTGGTGAAGTTTTTTTTTTTTTTTTTTAATACTTTTTATTGTGCTTTAAGTGAAAGTTTACAAATCAAGTCAGTCTCTCACACAAAAACCCATATACACCTTGCTACACACTCCCAACTACACTCCCCCTAATGAGACAGCTTGCTCTCTCCTTCCACTCTCTCTTTTTGTGTCCTTTTTGCCGGCTTCTAACCCTCTCCACCCTATCATCTCCCCTCCAGGCAGGAGTTGCCAACAAGTCTCAAACGTCCACCTGATCCAAGAAGCTCACTCCTCACCAGCATCCCCCTCCAACACATTGTCCAGTCCAATCCATGTCTGAAGAGTTGGCTTCGGGAATGGTTCCTGTCCTGGGCCAACAGAAGGTCTGGGGGCCATGACCACAGGGGTCCTTCCAGTCTCAGTCAGACCATGAAGTCCGGTCTTATGAGAATTTGGGGTCTGCATCCCACTGCTGCTGTTCTGCTCGCCCAAAGGGGTTCTCTGTTGTGTTCCCTGTCAGGGCAGTCATCGACTGTAGCCGGCCACCACAGGATGATGTAGTCGCTAGTTCATGTGACCCTTTCTTTTTCTTGGGCTCGTAATCACCTTGTGTCCTTGGTGTTCTTCATTTTCCTTTGATCCAGGTAGGTTGAGACCAATTGATGCATCTTAGATGGCTGCTTGGTAGCGTTTAAGACCCCAGATGCCACTCTTCAAAGTGGGATGCAGAATGTTTTGTTAATAGACTCTATTATTCCAGTTGACTTAGATGTTCCCTGAAACCATGGTCCCCAGACCACTGCCCCTGCTACACTGGCCTTCGAAGCATTCAGTTTATTCAGGAAACTTCTTTGCTTTTGGTTTAGTCCAATTGTGCTGACCTGCCCTGTATTGTGTGCTGTCTTTCCCTTCACCTAAAGTAGTTCTTATCTACTATCTAATTAGTGAATGCCCCCTCCCACCCTCCCTGCCTCCCCCGTCTCCTAACCACAAAAGAATGTTTTCTTCTCAGTTTAAACTATTTCTCAAGTTCTCATAATAGTGGTCTTACACAATATTTGTCCTTTTGCAAATGACTAATTTCACTCAGCATAATGCCTTCCAGGTTCCTCCATGTTATGAAATGTTTCACAGATTCCTCACTGTTCTTTATCGATGCGTAGTATTCCATCGTGTGAACATACCATAATTTATTTATCCATTCATCTGTGGACGGGCACCTTGGCTGCTTCCATGTTTTTGCTATTGTAAACAGCACTGCAGTAAACAATAGGTGTGCATATATCTGTTCATGTAAAGGCTCTTATTTCTCTAGGATATATTCCAAGGAGTGGGACTGCTGGATCCTATGGTAGTTCTATGGTAGTTCTATTTCTAACTTTTTAAGGAAGTGCCAAATCGATTTCCAAAGTGGTTGTACCATTTTACATTCCCGCCAGCAGTGTAGAAGTGTTCCAGTCTCTCCACAGCCTGTCCAACATTTATTATTTTGTGTTTTTTAGATTAATGCCAGCCTTGTTGGAGTGAGATAAAATCTCATTGTAGTTTTGATCTGCATTTCTCTAATGGCTAACGATTGTGAGCATTTCCTCATATATCTGTTAGCTACCTGAATGTCTTCTTTAGCGAAGCGCCGATTCATATCTTTTGCCCATTTTTAATTGGGTTACTTTTCTTTTTGCAGTTGAGAACTGCAGTATCATGTAGATTATAGAGATCAGGTGCTGATCAGAAATATCATAGCTAAAAAGTTTTTCCCAGTCTATAGGTAGTCTTTTCACTCTTTTGGTGAAGTCTTTGGATGAGCATAAGTGTTTCATTTTTAGGAGCTCCCAGTTATCTAGTTTTTCTTCTACATTCCTTATAAGGTTTTCTATAGTGTTTATGCCATGTATGAGGGCTCCAAACGTTGTCCCTATTTTTTCTTCCATGATATTTATTGTTTTAGATTTTTTTATTTAGGTCTTTGATCCATTTTGAGTAAGTTTTTGTGCATGGAGTGAGGTATGGGTCTTGTTTCATTTTTTTGCAGGTGGATATCCAGTTATGCCAGCACCATTTGTTAAAAAGACTGTCTTTTCCCCATTTAACTGTTTTGGGGCCTTTATCAAATATCAGCTGCTTTTTTTTTTTTCATATGTGGATGGATTTATGTCTGGATTCTCAATTCTGTTCCATTGGTCCATGTATCTGTTGTTGTACCAGTACCAGGCTGTTTTGACTACTGTGGCAGTATAATAGGCTCTAAAATCAGGTAGAGTAAGGCCTCCCACTTTGTTCTCCTCTTTCAGTAATCTGTTACTTACCCGGGGCCTCTTTCCCTTCCATATGAAGTTGGTGATTTGCTTCTCCATCTCATTAAAGAATGTGCTTGGGATTTGGATTGGAATTGCATTAAATGTATAGATCGCTTTTGGTAGAATAGACATTTTTATAATGTTAAGTCTTCCTATCCGTGAGCAAGGCATGTTCTTCCACTTACGTAAGTCTCTTTTGGTTTCTTGCAGAAGTGTACTGTAGTTTTCTTTGCGTAAGTCTTTTACATCTCTGGTAAGATTTATTCCTAATTATTTTATCTGCTTGGGGGCTACTGTAAATGGCATTGATTTCATGATTTACTCTTTGATGTTCTTTTTGTTGGTGTATAGGATTCCAACTGATTTATGTATGTTTATCTTGTATCCCGATACTCTGCCGAACTCTTCTATTAGTTTCAGTAGTTTTCTGGAGGATTCCTTAGGGTTTTCTGTGTATAAGATCATGTCATCTGCAAATAGAGATACTTTTACTTCTTCCTTGCCAATCTGGATGCCCTTTATTTCTTTAGCTAGCCTAATTGCTCTGGCTAGGACTTCCAGCACAACGTTGAATAAGAGTGGTGATAAAGGGCATCCTTGTCTGGTTCCTGATCTCAGTGGGAATGTTTTCAGGCTCTCTCCATTTAGGGTGATGTTGGCTGTTGGCTTTGTATAAATGCCCTTTATTATGTTGAGAAATTTTCCTTCTATTCCTATTTTGCTGCGAGTTTATATCACGAATGAGTGTGGAACTTTGTCAGATGCCTTTTCTGCATCAATTGATAAAATCATGTGATTCTTGTCTTTTGCTTTATTTATGTGGTGGATTACATTAATTGTTTTTCTAATGTTGAACCATCCCTGCATACCTGGTATGAAACCCATTTGGTCATGGTGAATTATTTTTTTGATATGTTGTTGAATTCTATTGGCTAGAATTTTGTTGAGGATTTTTGCATCTACGTTCATGTGGGATATACGTCTATAATTTTCTCTTCTTGTGGCATCTTTACCTGGTTTTGGTATCAGGGGTATGGTGGCTTCATAGAATGAGTTTGGTAGTAGTCCATCCTTTTCTATGCTCTGAACTACCTTTAGTAGTAGTGGTGTTAACTCTTCTCTGAAAGTTTGGTAGAACTCTGCAGTGAAGCCATCTGGACCAGGGCTTTTTTTTTGTTGGGAGTTTTTTGATTACCTTTTCAATCTCTTCTTCTCTTATGGGTCTGTTTAGTTGTTCTACCTCTGTTTGTGTTAGTTTAGGTAGGTGGTGTGTTTCTAGGAATTCGTCCATTTCTTCTAGGTTTTCAAATTTGTTTTGAGTTTGGTTTTTCATAGTAACCTGATATGCTTCTTTTAATTTCAGTTGTGTCTGTTGTAATATCGCCCATCTCATTTGCTATTCGGGTTATTTGCTTCCTCTCCTGTTTTTCTTTTGTCAGTTTGGCCAGTGGTTTATGAACTTTGTTGATTTTTTTCAAAAAACCAGCTTTTGGTCTTGTTAATTCTTTCAATTGTTTTTCTGTTTTCTATTTCATTTAGTTCAGCTCTCTGGTTTTTATTATTTGTTTTCTTCCGGTGCCTGTGGGTTTCTTTTGTTGCTCTCTTTCTATTTGTTCAAGTTGTAGGGATAGTTCTTTGATTTTGGCCCTTTCTTCTTTTCGGATGTGTGCATTTATTGATATAAATTGGCCTCTGAGCACCGCTTATGTTGTGTCCCAAAGGTTCTGGTAGGAAGTGTTTTCATTCTCATTGGATTCTATGAATTTCTTTATTCCATCCTTAACGTCTTCTATAATCCAGTCTTTTTTGAGCAGGGTATTGTTCAGTTTCCAAGTGTTTGATTTCTTTTCCCTGCTTTTCCTGTTATTGATTTCCACTTTTATGGCCCTATGGTCAGAGAAGATGCTTTGTAATATTTCAATGTTTTGGATTCTGCTAAGGCTTGCTTGATGACCTAATATGTGGTCTAGTCTAGAGAATGTTCCGTGTGCACTAGAAAAGAAAGTATGGTTGGTTGCTGCTGGGTGGAGTGTTCTGTATATGTCTATGAGGTCAAGTTGGTTGATTGTGGCGTTTAGATCTTCCGTGTCTTTATTGAGCTTCTTTCTAGATGTCCTGTCCTTCACCAAAAGTGGTGTGTTGAAGTCTCCTACTATTATTGTGGAGCTGTCTATCTCACTTTTCAATGCTGATAAAAAAAATTTGTTTTATGTATCTTGCAGCCCTGTCGTTGGGTGCATAAATATTTATTATGATTATATCTTCTTGGTGTATTTTCACTTTAATCATTACATAGTGTCCTTTCTTATCCTTTCTGATGGATTTAACTTTAAAGTCTATTTTGTCAGAAATTAATATCGCCACTCCTGCTCTTTTTAGATTGTTGTTTGCTTGATATATTTTTTTCCATCCTTCGAGTTTTAGTTTGTGTCTCTAAGTCTAAGGTGTGTCTCTTGTAGGCAGCATATAGACGGATCTTGTTTTTTAATCCATTCTGCCACTCTCTGTCTTTTTATTGGTGCATTTTAGTCCATTTACATTCAGGGTAATTACGGATAGGTATGAATTTAGTGCTATCTTTTTGATGTCTTTTTTTGTGTGTCGACAGCTTCTTTTTCCCACTTGATTTTATGTGCTGAGTAGATTTTCTTTGTATATTGTCCTCTCCTCTTATTTGTTGTTGTTGATTTTGTTTCTGTTGAGTCTGTATTTTTCCCTTGTATTTTATTTTGATGAGTAGGATAGTTTGTCTCCTTTGTGGTTACCTTATTATTTACCCCTAATTTTCTAAATTTAGAATTAACTTTTATTTTTTTGTATCACCGTATCTTCCTCTCCATATGGAAGGTGTACGATTAAATTTCTTAGTCCCTCTTTGTTATTTTAATGTTGTCTTCTTTTATACAATGACATCGCTGTTTTAATCTTGCTTTTTTTTTTTTTTTTTGGATTTTCCTGTCTGGGTTGACTTCTGATTGCTCTTCCCGGTGTTCTGGTCTTGGGTTGATACCTGATATTATTGATTTCCTAACCAAAGAACTCCCTTTAGTATTTCTTGTAGTTTTGGTTTGGTTTTCACAAATTACCTCAACTTGTGTTTTTCTGGGAATGTCTTAATTTTGCCTTCATATTTAAGAGACAGTTTTGATGGATATATGATTCTTGGCAGGCAATTTTTTTCCTTCAATTTTTTATATATGTCATCCCATTGCCTTCTTGCCTGCATGGTTTCTGCCGAGTAGTCCGAACTTATTGACTCTCCTTTGTAGGTGACTTTTCTTTTATCCCTCGCTGCTCTTACAATTGTCTCTTTATCTTTGGTTTTGGCAAGCTTGATTATAATACGTCTTGGTGACTTTCTTTTAAGATCTACCTTATGTGGAGTTTGATGAGCATCTTGGATAGATATCTTCTCATCTTTCACGATATCAGGGAAGTTTTCTGCCAACAAATCCTCAACAATTTTCTCTGTATTTTCTGTTATCCCTCCCTGTTCTGGTACTCCAATCACTCGTAGGTTACTTCTCTTGGTAGAGTCCCACATGATTCTTAAGGTTTCTTCATTTTTTTTAATTCTTTTGTCTGTTTTTTCTTCAAATATAATAGTGCCAAGTGATTTATCTTCGAGTTCAGAAATTCTAGCTTCTACTTTTTCAATTCTGCTCCTCTGACTTTCTACTGGGTTATCTAATTCTGTAATTTTATCGTTAATCTTCTGAATTGCTGATTGCCGTCTGTCTATGGATTTTTCCAGCTTATTAAACTTTTCATTATGTTCCTGAATAACCTCTCTGATTTCTTCAGTTGCTGTATCTGTGTGTTCCTTGGCTTGTTCTGCACATTGTGTCATGTCCTTCCTGATGTCTTGAAGGGTTCTGTATATTAAACTTTTGTATTCTGCCTCTGGTAATTCCAGGAATGCACTTTCATCTAAAAGATCCCTGGATTCTTTGTTTTGAGAGCCTGTTGAGGGATCATGGCCTGGTTCTTTATGTGACTTGATGTTGATTGTTGTCTCCGAGCCATCTGTAAGTTATTGTGTTAGTTTATGCTTGCTTACTGTGTCATAGCTGCTTGCTTTGTTTTGTTTTGTTATACCCCTATGGGTTGCTCGAGTGAGCTAACTTGATTATTTTCACCTTTGGAGCTCTGGTGTTCTGTCCCCAGCTGGCTGGAGCTGGAATCAGATATATCAATCTAGGAGTCCATTCAGTTTTCTTGTGTGAATTCAGCTCAGGTTTCAAGGTAGCTGATATCAAGTGTGTGGTACAGGCTCTGTCCTACAGTCTTAGAGGGGGTAGGGGTGATTGGCATATGTACCCGTATCTGATTGCAGCAGGTGGTCATGCTCTGAACAAAGCAGGAGTCTAAGAACTGACCCCCAAGTGTCTCTGAGGAAAACGCATCTCTGTTCCCTAGAGTGTGCTGGTGGGTGGGCTCTGCAGAGGGACCACGGGCACCCATAGTTTTTGTTGTAAGGACTGGGAGGTACCAGTTATCCCTGGACCTCTGTCGTGGGTGGCTGGGCCTTCCCGAGTGGAGCCACCAGTCCTTAGGTCCCTGTCGTGGGTAGGTGAGGACCTTGTTTAATAGGCAAAGCAATATCAAACATCAAACACCCGCCTCTCCACCGCACAGCTGAAATGGTTGGAGTTTGCCACCAAGGGCCTCTTCTCCCGAAATAGGCCCACACAGTTCCATGCAGAAGGGAAGGGTGCTCAAGGTTCACGAACGGTTTATGCCTAGACAGGAGCCGCTTCTGTCCTGAGCTCCCCCAGTTAATGGAGCTAGCAAATTATCTTTTCCCCCCAGTTGCAAATTTTTTCCTTCCCCAAGGCTGGGAGGACAGCTCCAGGTGCTCACCAGGGTCTATCTCAGGCCTAGGGATTCAGCAGCTGAAGCTGGGTTAGGGTTGGCGGGGGGGGGGGGGGCGTGGTAAAATATACGCACGTACTTAGCTTTTGCCGAGAGCGCCCTTCTCCTCAGGTTCCGGAGGTGTGAGTGGGCTGTGTGGCTGGCTGCTTCTCCCTGTGGAAACTGCGGCCGAACGCCAGGACCAGCCCGCCGCCGCTGCTGCCGCCGCCGCCGCCACCGCAGTGGCTCTGGGAGTGGTGCCTGAGGACTCCCCGCGATTCAGGTCCGGTGACTCCTCTCTGCTTCTGAACGGTCTCTTCCTTCTCCTGCCCTTCAGTTCGTTCTCTAAGCTTGCCTTTGATGCTAAGAGATCCCAGCTTGTCACAAATATACTCGTTTCACTTGTTTTTTCAGGTGTTTGTTGTAAAGAGGGCTCGAATGAAGCGCCTGTCTATTCCGCCATCTTGGCTCTGCCTCTTGGTGAAGTATTTTGATGAACATAAGTGTTTGATTTTTAGGAGCTCCCGGTTGTCTAGTTTCTCTTCTGGTGTTCGTACATTGTTAGTTATGGTTTATATTCTGTTTACGCCATGTATCAGGGCTCCTAGTGCTGTCCCTATTTTTTCTTCCATGATCTTTATTGTTTTAGATTTTTTAATTTAGGTCTTTGATCCATTTTGAGTAAGTTTTTGTGCATGGAGTGAGGTATGGGTCTTGTTTCATTTTTTTTGCAGGTGGATATCCAGTTATGCCAGCACCATTTGTTAAAAAGACTGTCTTTTCCCCATTTAACTGTTTTGGGACCTTTATCAAATATCAGCTGCTTTTTTTTTTTCATATGTGGATGGATTTATGTCTGGATTCTCAATTCTGGTCCTTTGGCCTATGTATCTGTTGTACCCTTACCAGGCTGTTTTGGCTATAGTGGTGGTATAATAGTTTCTAAAATTACATAGTGTGAGGGCTCCCGCTTTGTTCTTCCTCTTCAATAATGTTTTACTTATCTGGGGACTCTTCCATTTCCATATGAAGTTGGTGGTTTATTTCTCCATCTCATTAAAAAATGCCATTGGGATTTGGATTGGGACTGTGTTGTGTCTGTAGATCGCTTTGGGTAGAATATTTCATTTTCACAATGTTGGGTCTTCCTCTGCATGACCGAGGTATGTTTTTCCACTTACGTAGGTCTCTTTTGGTTTCTTGCAGTAGTTTCTTGTAGCATTCTTTGTATACGTCTTTTACATCTCTGATTAGATTTATTCCTAAGTATTTTATCTTCTTGAGGGCTATTGTAAATGGTATTGATTTTAGTTCTAACTTCTGTGTTCTTTAATATTATGAATCTTAACAACTTAAACCCATGCTCAGTTGTTTAGGGAATAATGCCATGATTCCTGTTTTTGGAAGGAAATTACAGGTTTTCTCAATTGTTCTCTTTTCTTCTGTGAGTTATTTTTTCTTGGTTTTCAGGCTTTGCTTTTGCAAATTACTAGGACCAGTACCAGTGCAAGAAGAAATGTCTTCCTCTCCTGTGATCCCATGACAGTTCCGTTGCTTCTCAAAGTACTTTTTCCCTATTATTATATTGCATGTGTGGGTATGCGGGTGTGTGTGTGTGTGTACATGCTTTATCTTTTCCCTATCCAATTGGAAATTCTTTGAAGTCAGGTTAGTATTTCATTCACCTTTGAATTTCTAACAGTGCTCAACACAGTACCTTGCAAAGGCAGTGAATGCTTTGCTCTTGTTTGTTGCCAACTGGTAGATTCTGACTCATGGCAACTCTATGTGTGCAGTGTAGAACTGCTTCATAGGATTTTCACGGTTGTGAACCTTTGTTAGCAAATCTCCAGGGCTGTCTTTTGATGCACCTCTGGGTGAGTCCTAACCACCTGCCTTTTAGTTAGTAGTCAAGTGCTTAACCCTTTGCTCCACCCAAGGACTCAAAACCCATTGCCATAGAGTGAATTCATACTCATAATGACCCTATAGGGCAGAATAGAGCTGCCCCATAGGGTTTCCAAGGAGAGACTGGTAGATTCGAACTGCTGACCTCTTGATTAGCAGCCAGGCTCTTAACCACTGTACCACCTGGGCTCTCCAGGGACTGAGGTGCTTTGTACATGTTTATTATTATTGATAAAACATGACATAAATACTCTCCCTTCTAAATTTTTTCTGTGAAATGGTCCATGTGGCCAGAAACTTTCTACACTAAGTTACCTTTTGTTTGATGATAGGAGCATATTTTTATAACAATTATTGTAAAATGGAGTAATTTCAAACAAGCAGGCCATGAATTATAAGCATCTGTCTTCAGTGCTTTTAATTTCTGACAGAATATAAGATTAAAGACCCTTTCCTTACTGCCATGCTAGCTTTTATTTGGTCTTTGATTTAAGGTGAGTTACAATATTATTATAAAGGCTAAAGGTTTCTGTTATCTGAGGGGAAAACGAAAGATGATTATACCAATTTGATTTACCAAAGACCTTTTTCACTGTTAATTTAGAGGAGAAGGTCCAGAGCAGACTAGTGGTGGTGAAAGTGAGAATGCCTGGGAGTTTTCAGATAGCTGTAATTTGAGCGACCAAGATAGTAATTATCGTGCTTAAACAGGTTAGTCCAGGAATATCACTCATATAGCACTGTATATTGAAGTTTGGGGTACAGTTTGATACAGAAAATGTACTTAAGAAGAATGTTTTTGTTTTGAGACTGACAGCGGTTAGAAAAATTATTGCTCACTTATTTTAATATGGGGTTTAAAATAATTTATTTTGGTTGTTGAGAATACACACAGCAGAACACCCCATCAATTTAAAAGTTTCTACAAGTACAATTCTCTGACACTGATTACATTCTTCTAGTTGTACAACGATTCTCACCTTCCTTTTCTGAGTTCCTCCTCCATTAACATAAGCTCACTGCCCTCTGAGGTTCCAAAAGGACATTCCTAGATTTTGGCAGAAAATAGAAAATGTGATTTATATTTAATAGGTGGAGCATCCTGAATCCATTGAAAGAACATTGGCTGGGAGTTAGGGGACATGACTTCTAGGCACGATTGTACTACTAATCCATATTGTGACCTCAGTCAAATCACTTGACCTTTAAGGCTCAGGTTTCTTTATTCCTCAAATTAGCAATAGAGGCATATTTGCATGTCTGACGGTAATATTTTAATGAAAAATAAAAATCAATAATAATGGAAATACTTTGGAAAAGTTAAAATATAAAATGTGAGATATAATTTATTCTATTTATTCTCATCTCACTATGAATTAAAGGATTATGATGATGATGGTCACTTAGTTTGGCATTAAAAAAAAGCACTGCCAGGAGCAACAACATACTGTTGCTATTTATGGACTGTCTTGGATCTTATAGGTTTTATTTATTTATGAATTTTAATACCATAAAACCAGATACCTTAGCTTAGAAAGCATTAAGTAGGAGATGTTTTTCACTCAGAAAGTGTTTGTTCATCTAGAAATGATGAATTAAATTGAGCAACTTTTAAAATTGGGAAAGATAATGATTGGTATGACAGCAGCTAACAACAACAACCACAAAGATCTTTCCTTCCACCCCCTAACATATTTTCACAAGGTCAAAATCATAGGATGTGCCGGATGCTTTTCGTA
Source organism: Loxodonta africana (assembly GCF_030014295.1). NCBI lineage: Eukaryota > Metazoa > Chordata > Mammalia > Proboscidea > Elephantidae > Loxodonta > Loxodonta africana. The sequence continues at coordinate 97,457,013 of NC_087369.1, forward strand.
GGAGAATCATTTTGCAATAGTCACCATGGCAATATTGAATATACCATTCTGTGATAAGCAGAAGAGCTTCAAATTAAAAATGTTAAGTATCAAAACACCAGAAAAGAGACCAAGTAATTTTTACTTTTTGATATTGATATTTTAGTATAACCCATTCCCTGAAAAAAAAAATACATAGATTTTAGAAGACGTTAGGGATAAATCACCAGTTATGAAACCTGAGGCATCAGAAGGGATAAAAAATTTATTTGGAAGACTTTCAAATGTCCCTTAAAAAAAAGAAAGCCTGCCATTTATCCTGATATCTCTGTTTTCAAGTTCTCAAGATGCTTATTTGGTCCTGATTATTTAATACCAGTTTGGGATGGCTAATGCTGCTTTCCAAAGCTGTGAGGGAAAAAAAAAAAAAGAAGGCACCTAGAATTGTATGAGGATGTAAGAAAATAGTTGAATGCAGGGAGGAGGAATCCCCAAAAACTCCAGCTAAAGTAGAGAAATTGCCAATAGGAGATAAACTAATAGCATGTTTCCTCTGGATTTATAGTCTCTTGGTGTGGAACCCCAGTGGCGCAGGGGCTAAGAACTCAGCTACTAACCAAAAGGTTGGCAATTTGAGTCCACCAGCTACTCCTTGGAAACCCTATCGGGCAGCTCTGCTCTGTCCTATAGGGTTCCTGTGAGTCAGAATTGACTAGATGGCAATGAGTTTTTTTTTTACTATCCCCATAGCACAGAACTAATGAAAACTACTTGAAAGAGTAAAAAAATGTTTATGTAAACTGAAGTTGCATAGTCCTCTCACACATATTTACACCATCCCTACACATACATTCTCCCTTAATTCTTCACTGTTATTTAATTTTTGTTATTTTAATTATAACTTGGCCAAAAAGCTCTGTTATTGAAAAAAAAAACTGCCAAATCCCTCTATCTATAGTCATAATAAGCCCATAATTTGATTTATGCTAAATTCTGTGACTAGTACGTTGTTGTTGTTAGTTGCCCTCGAGTCAGTTCTGACTCATAGTGACCCTGTGTACAACAGAAGGAAACACTGCCTGGTCCTGTGCCATCCTCATGATCATTGTTATGCTTGAGCCCGTTGTTGCAGCCACTGTATCAGTCCATCTCCTTGAGAGTCTTCCTCTTTTTTGATGACCCTCCACTTTTCCAAGCATGATGTCCTTCTCCAGGGACTGATCCCTCTTGATAGCATGTCCAAAGTATATGAGATGAAGTCTCCTCATCCTCGCTTTTATGGAGCGTTTTGGCTATACTTCTTCCAAGAAAGATTTGTTCATTCTTTTGACAGTCCATGGTATATTCAATAGTCTTTGCCAACAGTACAACTCAAAGGCATCAACTCTTCTTCGGTCTTCCTTATTCATTGCCTAGCTTTTGCACACATATGAGGTGATTGAAAACACCATGGCTTGGATCAGGCCCACCTAAGTCCTCAGAGTGACATCTTTGCTTTTTAACACTTCAGAGAGGTCTTTTGCAGCAGATTTTCCCAATGCAATGTGCCTTTTGATTTCTTGACTGCTGCTGCCATGGGTGTTGATTGTGGATCCAAGTAAAATTAAATCCTTGACAACTTCAGTCTTTTCTCTGTTTATCATGATGTTGCTTATTGGTTCAGTTGTAACTAGTATAGAATTGAAAATTTTTTTTTTTTTAGCTGCCATGGGTGTTGATTGTGGATCCAAGTAAAATTAAATCCTTGACAACTTCAGTCTTTTCTCTGTTTATCATGATGTTGCTTATTGGTTCAGTTGTAACTAGTATAGAATTGAAAAAGTATTCATGTATTACTGACATATGTAGTGTGAAGAAGTTTAAAAATAATATTGTTAAAAAAAACTTCACTTCTAAATAATATAAATGTACCCTATCGGTAATTGTGGTCCAGCACATTGTTTTACAAGAGGTTCTAGGTGCCTTCCCTAGAAGAAAAGTGGAAAGACCAAAATAGAGCTTTTCTCTCCCAAAGTGATTTTTCTAGGTCTTCCTTGGAATATAGAATGGCAAGACCTGTAATAAGGACAATTTTTAATACCCTTTTTAAAAAGGAAGTGCTTATATGAATATCATTGAACAATGTCAAGCATACTTAATACCAGTGCTCAATGCCATGGTTAATAATTGAGGTGAACCAGCAATGGACATAGGTTACTATTTGATACATTTCCTCTATGGAGAAAAAACGTCCCTTTGATTGGAATTTTTCTTCCTTAAGGTTATTCTAGACTTCTTACTAGATTCTCTCTACTTAAACTAGTTGTGTCAAGAGAATTGAATTTTAATACCTTCATGGAAGGAAGGCTCAAATGTACAAGTGCTGCAGCCCATTCTGAATGATGATAATCCTTAATGCTTTATTAATGATATGCTTTTTTGACTAATTCTTTATATCTTCTTGAGGCATGTTGTTGTGTGCCTTAGAGTTTATTCTGACACGTAGCTACCCTATATGACAGAGAACTGCCCCATAGTGTTTCCTAGGCTGAAATGTTTACAGGAGCAGATCGTCAGGTCTTTTATCCCACAGAGCAGCTGGTGCATTTGAACCACCAGCCTTTTGGTTAGCAGCTGAGCACTTAACCGTTGCACCACCAGGGCTCTTTTTCAAGACATAGATAGGCTTGTATCACTGTCCCCATTTTACAAATGAGGACACAAAGACTCAGTGAGGTCAGGTATTTAACCCAACATCCTACTCACACTGATAGCATGCAGCAGAGCTGGGCCAAGCTGCTGTTTTGACTGTTTATACTGTGGCATCTCCATTACATGACTTTAGCTAAATTCTCCAAACATATTAACAAATGCATTAATAAAACACGAGGCTAGCCATCTCTAAGATTCATTCCAGCTTTGAATTTTAAATCTACATTATAATTTTAGTGTTAAGACAGCTCCATTGAAGGTCAGGGAACCTCTTGTTTACTGTTTGCATAAATCTTGGCACATCAGCCAATTTACATTTTGACTCTTGAATGTATTTGTAGAGGGATGTAAGACAATTCAGCTGAACTAATTATATGTCATATTTTCACAAACACAAAGTGTATTTATTTGAAAATGATCTATTTGCAACTGGATTTACCGAAAACAAAAAACAAAACAAACAAACAAACAAAAAACATTGCCATCAAGTTGATTCCGACACACAGTGACCCTGTAAGACAGAGTAGAGTTCCAAAAGGGTTTCCAAGGCTGTAAATCTTTATGGAAGCAGACTGCTGCATTTTTCTCCTGTGGAGTAGCTGGTGTGTTAAGTAGCCAAGTACTTAACCATTGCACCACCAGAGCTCCTTACAACTGGATTAGCTTACATTTGCAATTAGGACTTTATATAATTTAAATTGAGGGATATGTTAATTTTGGATATGTTAGAAATTCTCTTTTTTATTAAAAAATCTCAGTAGATTATATGATGAAACTTAATTACTTAGCTTAGAAGACTGATGACTTACTCTGGATACTTGCAAGTTTGTTTTCTTGTTTTGTTTTAAACCACCATTCCCTTACCCATCCCAACCCCTTCTTTCTATCATTCCTTACTTCAGTATTAGCTAAGGATCTAGTTCTTGACTTCCTATGCACAAAAAGCTAAAGCTAGTCTAGTTGAAGCCCTAACCACTTAGTATTTTATATATTGAGGTTTGACTAGCCTACCTTAAGCTTATAAGGCTATTGTGAGAGCATTAGTTCTCATAAAATTTCATTGGTCTACTTCTCCTAAACTTTTGTAAAGTTCCCTGGCCTTCTCATCTCTAACATATTCAGGAAACTCAGCTCAAAATTTGTAAAAAATGCATCCTTAACATTTTATTTTTCTCTGTAGGGTAGGATATAATGATTTGTAACTGGGATGATCCAACATTTTATAATAAACCTGGGCCAAAAAGCATAGGAGCAGATTAATTTTCTGGGTATTTGAACAGTGTCTAAAGAAACCTATATATCTTCATTTACAATGTGATTTGCTTCGCTGACTAAGAGTGAAGAAGAGCCCAACTTCTAATCCTTTGGCAATCCAGTATACCCCCTGAAAATACCAACTAGATATCTATTTGCAGGCAGCTTGTACCAGATTCACTAAAGTAAATTTTTTACAATAAAATTATTTACAATCAAGTTGTAAGCAAGCCACTTAGGGATCTGCTTTAGCCCTCCGGAGTCACATATTTTATTTAACAGTCTGTGTTATAGGTGTCAGCAACCTATGGCATTGCATAGAAGATGACTTCTTAACCATTTTAGGGTCAAACATTCTAACCCTTTTGAGAATCTTATGAGACTTATAGATTCTCTCCTTTAAAATGTACATATATACTCTATTTTGTGTGCAGTGATGATGAGAAGGTTTATAGTTCAAAGGTAACAGATTAAGAACCTCTTTACTAGAAAATGAGCCATTAACTTGTGATGGGCAGCTTTTTCCCTGTTCTGCCTTCTACCTTCCCCCACATTTCTAAGACTACTACTTAGATTTAGAGCAACTAAGAGCAGTCTCTTATAACTGGGAAGTTATAGTTATATAGTATGCATAAAGCAGAGAAAGCATGGTGATATAAAAACTAGGAAGAGATTCCCACCATAAAGAATAGCTATTCCCCCTAATGGAGCCCTGGTGGTGCAGTGGTTAAGAGCTCACCTGCTAACCAAAAGTTCGGCAGTTTGAAACTCTATGGGGCAGTTCTACTCTGTCCTATAGGGTTGCTATGAGTTGGAATCATGTTTTTTTTTTCTTTGATCAAGACTTCATTTCTGTTTATAGCTGAGTAATATTCCATTGTATGTATGTATCATATTTTGTTTATCCATTCATTTGTTGATGGACATTTAGGTTGTTTCCATGTTTTGGCTATTGTGCATAGTGCTGCATTGTACATTGGTATACATGTATATGTTTGTGTTCCCGCTTTCCACTCTTTTGAGTATATACCTAGCAGTGGAATTGCTGGATCATATGGTAATTCTGTGTTTTACTTTTTGAAGAACAACCAGAACTGTTTTCCACAGTGACAGTACCATTTTACATTTCCACTCACAATGGATGAGAGCTCCTATTTCTCCACATCCTTGCCAACACCTGTTGTTTCCATTTTTCTAAATTTTGGCTGTCTTAGTGGTCATAAAGTGATATCTCATTGTGGTTTTGATTTGCATTTTCCTAATGACTAATGGAGCCCTGGTAGTGCAGTGGTTAAGTACTGGGCTGCTAACCGAAAGGTCGGTGGTTTGACCAGCCACTCTGTGGGAGACAGATGTGGCAGTCTGCTTCCTTAAAGATTACAGCCTTGTAAACCCTATGGAACAGTCCTACTCTGTCCTATAGGGTCGCTGTGAGTCAGAGTCGATGATAATGGGTGGATTTAATGACCAACAATGTTGAGCATCTTTTCACGTGTTTGTTGGCGATTTGTATATCTTCTTTGGTGAAATGTCTTTTCTTGTGTTGTGCTCTTTTTTTTGTTGTTGTTGGTTTGTCTTTACATTGCTGAGTTGTAGGAGTTCTTTATATGTTCTGGGTATTAAACCCTTATCAGATATATGGTTCCCCATATTTTCTCCCAGTCTATAGGTTGTTTCTTCATTTTATTGATAAAGTCCTTTGATGTACAGAAGCTTTTAATTTTGATGAGGTCCCATTTATCTATTTTGTGTTATTTTGCTTGTGCTTTTCGTGTCATATCTAAGAATTCATTGCTGAAAACTAGGTAGTGAAGTGATACCCCTGTATATTCATATAATATTTTTTATAGTTGTAGGTATTACATTTAGGTCTTTAATCCACTTTGAGTTAGTTTTCATATATGGTGTGAAGTATGGGTACAATTTCATTCTTTTGCATATGGAAACCCAGTTGTCCCAGCACCATTTATTGAAAAGACTGTTCTTTCCACATTGGATGAATTCAGCACCCTTGTCAAAGATCAGTTGACCGTAGATGTGAATGCTTATCTCTGGAGTCTCAATTTTATTCCATTGGTCTATATGTTTATCATTACACCAGTACTAGACTGTTTTGATTATTGCACTTTATAATATGTTTTGAGATAGGGAAGTGTGAGTCCTCCTACTTTGTTCTTCTTTGAAGATTGCTTGGCCTACTGGGGCCCTTTGCAGTTCCATATAAATTTGAAGATTGGCTTTTCCATTTCTGCAAGAAGGCTATTGGAATTTTGATGAGTATTGCACTGAATCTATAGATTGTAAACTCCAAGTAAAGTGAATCATACTTATTTACTAAACCCATTTTTCCCTCATGAATATGAAAGAAATCAGAGGTTGGAATTTTTAAATGTTAATGAAATGGTAGGATGCAGAGCATATTTATGCTATTTTAAACATTCAAGTGTCTTCCATGCTAAGCCTGAATATATAATTTGTCTTGAGATCCTGATGGCTTTTGGCAATATTCCATTTGTTCTTCTCCTTGAATTAAGTAATTGCCTGAACCTGAAATGCAGGTGCCAGGTAAAGATTTTTTCTTTTTCTTGATGCCTGATGTTTTTAGTATATGGTATTTGTTATTGCTCTCTGATAAAGACAATAAAAAAAAATATGTAGGATTAAATCTTATAATTGTAAAACACAATTTAAAAAAATTTTCCATATGATTTTGTGAAGTCGAGACATTTTATGACTCTGATATACTTCTGCTTTATCGAAGTAACCATATTCTGGGTTAATATCCAAAACATGATTTAGATATTCACAGCTGATAAAAATCCACAGATATGTAACTTACAATGCCACCTCTGACAAGATCACTAAATCATGACTTTCAATGAGACATTTGAAGGAATATTTACATTACATATTGGGGAAACCCTGGTGGCATAGTGGTTAAGTGCTACGGCTGCTAACCAAAGAGTCAGTGGTTCGAATCCTCCAGGCGCTCCTTGGAGACTCTACGGGGCAGTTCTACTCTGTCCTACAGGGTCGCCGTGAGTCGGAATCGACTCGACGGCACTGGGTTTTTTTTTTTTTTTTTATAAGCGATAGGCATAAATACATTGCAGAAAAAGCTGGAAAAAGAAAGGCTAATTTCAGTTCACGAAGGAATCTCTTTCAGCAGAGAGGACATATCTTCATCCTTAGTAAGATGTTAAAAAAAAAACAAAAACAACCAAACCCATTGCCAACGAGTTGATTCCGACTCGTAGCAACTCTACAGGACAGAGTAGAACTACCCCATAGGATTTCCAAGGAGTGACTGGTGGATTCGAACTGCGGACCTTTTGATTAGCAGCCACAGAGCTTAACCACTGAGCTATCAGGGCACAAAAGAAAGGTAACACCAAAAATGTAGAAGTAATTCAGTTTGCATTGATCTCACTTAGAACAACTGTAGTTTTTAGTTTAAGGGTTTGAGGGAGGGTGGGAGTAAGGAGGGCCAAGAACTAGAGAGGACCGTCACTGGCATCAGTTGAACGCTTCAACAGTCCCATCACGCAGTCCCTGACAAACCCCTTTGAAGCTTTTGATTTTTGTTAAATCACTACCTGCTTTATGACTGCTTGAGACTACGTGTGAATCTCTCTAATTTCTTAAGTTATCGGCACTAGCCCATATGTCAAATTTTGTTTTTTGATCAGCTTCCATGCCTGGGGAATATTGCGTGTTAGATGTTAGTTACCTTTAGGGAAAATATCTTTTCTTCCTAGAACTATTATGAAGGAGTTAAAAATATAAAACTCAGTATTTTTTCCTGTGGTATACTGTGAGAAATAAGGTAGTTCTTAAAAAGCAATCTTCAAGCATGTGTGGAAATTCAGCTGTTCGTATTCCCAGGCAGGGGCCCAATGAATACTCCCAAGTTATGTAGTTGATGGTACCATAGCAAAATAGAGTATTAACTTGAATTCAGTGAGAGTGACACTTGTTAAAATGTATTGCTTTTCAAGTTCTTTTCATTATTGAAGATATTTGGGTTTCAATTCATATAGACTATATCTTCTAACTGGAGTTCACCTGGAAGCAGCGTTTTCTAAGACTAATGCTTTGTTCAGGATAATTAATTTGGACTCAATTGTATATACCTTTAATGAATATTTTAATGTGTTTAAAAATACACGAATAAAAGTTATTGTATATTAAGAATATATGGAGAAGAAGAAAGTAAGAATCATACATAATTTGTGTAACTCCGCTAACCATAAGCAACTTTTCCTGTATATAACCCATATGTCTGAATAATTTTATCTGCATAATTAAACACTTGCAATTATATAATTTTCCTTTTACAACATTAAGTGACCCATGTACAGTGCCCAGGACCCTGGACATTTATTGCACTTTATTGATAAAGTATGTGATTTCGTTGTACCACTGAATGAAAGCGTTAAAGGCTTTCCTTTTGGGAGATTTTTTTTTTTTACTTTTTTCCCCAACACTTTATTATGACAATTTTCAAACATACAGTAAAGTTAAAAATATTTTACAGTGAGCACCTGTATAATAATCCCCTAAATTCAACCGCTAACATGTTATCCATGTCTAACTATTTACCTGTCCCTGTTTGTATGATTGCTGTCTCTTTGAATCTGAAATATTATTTCTTCTCCCGTGTTTTTTCCTTGCCATTTCTTGAGGAAATGGTGTCATTTATCCTGTAGAATTTCTTTTTTTTATTGTGCTTTAAGTGAAAGTTTACAAATCAAGTCAGTCTCTCATACAAAAACGTATACATACCTTGCTATATAACCCTAGCTGCTCTCCCCCTAGTGTGACAGCACACTCCTCCTCTCCACCCTGTATTCCCCATGACCACTCAACCAGCTCCTGTCCCCCTCTGCCTTCTCATCTTGCCTCCAGACGGGAGCTGCTCACATAGTCTCTTGTGTCTATTTGAGCCAAGAAGCTCACTCCTTATCAGTATCGTTTTCTGTCTTATAGTCTAGTCCAATCCCTGTTTGAAGAGTTGGCCTTGGGAATGCTTCTAGTCTTGAGCCTGGGGAACATGACCTCTGGCATCCCTCCAGTCTCAGTTAGACTATTAAGTCTGGTCTTTCTACCAGAATTTGAGGTCTGTATCCCACTGTTCTCCCACTCCATCAGGGATTCTCTGCTGTGTTCCCTGTCAGGGCAGTCATCAGTGGTAGCTGGGCACCACCTAGTTCTTCCTGTCTCAGGCTGATGTAGTCTCTAGGTTATGTGGCCCTTTCTGTTTCTTGGGCTTATATTTACCTTGTGTCTTTGGTGTTCTTCATTCTCCTTTCCTCCAGGTGAGTTGAGACCAATTGATGCATCTTAGATGGTCGCTTGCTAGCATTTAAGACCCTGGATGCCACTCACCAAAGTGGGATGCAGAGCATTTTCTCAATACATTTTGTTATGCCAATTGACCTAGGTGCCCCCTGAAACCATGGCCCCCAGACTCCTGTTCCTACTACTCTGGCCTTCGAAGCGTTTAGTTGTATTCAGGCCACTGCTTTTGGTTTAGTCCAATTGTGCCAAACTCTCCTTTTGGGAGATCTTTATTAACTCTCTCAGAAATTATGTACCAAGACTTTCATAGTCTTTCATCGTTTACAAAATAAATCAAGACTAATTAACAAATCTATTTTTTTAATGTCTATTGTTTGTTCCATCAGTCAATATACATTTCTCTAGCACAAACAGTACAAAGCACTGTGTTTGGCACTGAAGGGGTTTAGGTATGCATCAGATAACATCTTTCTATTCAGCTTCTTTTCTTTTTTCCCCCACTGGATAATTTCTTTTTTTTAAAATTTTTATTGTACTTTAAGTGAAAGTTTACAAATCAAGTCAGTCTCTCGTACAAAAATGTATATACCTTGCTATATACTCCTAATTGCTCTCCCCCTAATGAGAAAGCACACTCCCTCCCTCCACTCTCTATTTTTGTGTCCATTTGGCCTGCTTCTGACCCCCTCTGCTTTCTCATCTCCATGCCAGAGAGGAGATACCAACATACTCTGATGTGTTTACTTGATCCAAGAAGCTCATTCTTCACCAGTGTCATTTTCTATCCCATAGTCCAGTCCAATCCTTGTCTGAAGAGTTGGCTTTGGGAATGGCTCCTGTCTTGGGCTAACAATGTTTGGGGACCGGGACCTCTGGGGTCCTTCTAGTCTCAGACAGACCACTAAGCCTGGTCTTTATATGAGAATTTGGGGTTTGCATCCCCCTGCTCTCCTAAACCCTCAGGGGCTCTCTCTTGTGCTCTCTGTCAGGGCAGTCATTAGTTGTAGCTGGGTACCATCTAACTCTTCTGGTCTCAGGCCAATTCAGTCTCTGGTTTATTTGGTCCTTTCTGCCTCTAGGGCTCATAATTACCTTGTGTCTTTGGTGTTCTTCATTCTGCTTTGCTCTAGGTAGGTTGAGAACCATTGATGCATCTTAGATGGGCACTTTCTAGCGTTTAAGACCCAAGAAGCCACTCTCCAAAGTGGGATGCAGAATGTTTTCTTAATAGATTTTATTATGCCTGTTGACTTAGGTGTCCCCTGAAACCATGGCCCCCAAACCCCTGCCTCTGCTACATTGGCCTTCAAAGCGTTCAGTTTATTTAGGAAACTTCATTGCTTTTGGTTTAGTCCAGTTGTGCTGACCTCTACTGTATTGTGTGTTGTCTTTCCCCTCACCTAAAATAATTCTTATCTACTGTCTAATTAGTGAAAACTCTTCTCCCTCCCTCCCACCCTCCCCCCTCTCGTGACCATCAAAGAATATTTTCTTCTCTGTTTAAACTGTTTCTCCAGTTACTATAATAGTGGTCTTATACAATGTTTGTCCTTTTGCAACTGACTAATTTCACTCAGCATAATGCCTTCCAGATTTCTCCATGTTATGAAATGTTTCACGGATTCATCATTGTTCTTTAGCAATATGTAGTATTCCATTCTGTGAATATAGCATAATTCATTTATCCATTCATCTGTTGATGGCATCTTGGCTGCTTCCATCTTTTGCTTTTGTAAACAGTGCTGCAATGAACATGGGTGTGCATATATCTGTTCCTGTAAAGGCTCTTAATACTGTAGGATATATTCCAAGGAGTGGGATTGCTAGAGCATATGGTAATTCTATTTCTAGTTTTTTAAGGAAGCACCAAGTGATTTTCCAAAGTGGCTGTACCATTTTACATTCCCACCAGCAGTGTATAAGTGTTCCAGTCTCTCCACAACCTCTCCAGCATTTATTTTTTTGTGTGTGTTTTTTGGATTAATGCCAACTTTGTTGGAGTGAGATGGAATCTCATTGTAGTTTTGATTTGCATTTCTCTAATGGCTAATGATCGTGAGCATTTCATCATGTATCTGTTGGCTACCTGAATGTCTTCTTTAGTGAAGTGTCTGTTCATATATTTTGCCCATTTTTTAATTGGGTTGTCTCTCTGTAGTTGAATTTTTGCAGTATCGTGTAGATTTTAGAGATCAGGCGCTGATCGGAAATGTCATAGCTAAAAACTTTTTCCCAGTCTGTAGGTAATCTTTTTACTCTTTTGGTGAAGTCTTTGGATGAGCATAGGTGTTTGATTTTTAGGAGCTCCCGGTTATCTAGTTTCTCTTCTGCATTGTTAATAATGTTTGGTATACTGTTTATGCCATGTATTAGGGCTCCTAGCTTGACCCTATTTTTCCTTGCATGATTTTTATCATTTTAAATTTGTATTTAGGTCTTTGATCCATTTTGAGTTAGTGTTTTGCATGGTGTGAGGTATGGGTCTTGTTTCATTTTTTTTTGCAGATGGATATCCAGTTATGCCAGCATCATTTGTTAAAGAGACTGTCTTTTCCCCATTTAACTGACTTTGGGCCTTTGTCAAATATCAGCTGCTCATATGTGGATGGATTTATGTCTGGATTCTCAATTCTGTTCCATTGTTCTATGTATCTGTTGTTGTACCAGTACCAGGCTGTTTTGAATACCATGGCAGGATAATAGGTTCTAAAATCAAGTAGAGGGAGGCTTCTTGCTTTGTTCTTCTTTTTCAGTAATGCTTTAATTATCTGGGGCCTCTTTCCCTTCCATAGGAAGTTGGCGATTTGTTTCTCCATCTTGTCAGAAAATTTCACTGGTATTTGGATCGGGATTGCATTGTATCTATAGATTGCTTTGGGCAGAATAGATATTTTTACAATGTTCAGTGTTCCTATCCATGAGCCAGGTATGTTTGTCCACTTATGTAGGCGTCTTTTGGTTTCTTGCAGTAGTGTCTTGTAGTTTTCTTTGTATAGGCCTTTTACATCTCTGATTAGGTTTATTCCTAAGTATTTTATTTTCTTAGGGGTTATCGTAAATGGTGTTGATTTGGTGATTTCCTCTTCGATGGTCTCTTTGTTGGCATAGAGGAATCCAACTGATTTATGTATGTTTATCTTGTGTCCTGATACACTGCTAAACTCTTCTATTAGTTTCGTGGCTTTCTTGAGGATTCTTTAGGTTTCTCTGTGTATAATATGTCATCTGCAAACAGAGATACTTTTACTTCTTTGCCAATTTGGATGCCATTTATTTCTTTATCTAGCCTAATTGCTGTGGCTAGGACCTCCAGCACAACGTTTGAATAAGAGTGGTAATAACGGGCATCCTTGTGTGGTGAGGATGATGTTGGCTGTTGGCTTTGTATAAATGTCATTTATTATGTTGAGGAGTTTTCCTTCTATTCTTATTTTGTTGAGAGTTTCTATCACGAATGGGTGTTGGACTTTGTCAAATGCCTTTTCTGCATCAATTGATAAAATCATGTGGTTCTTTTGCTTTATTTATATGATTTTTTTGTCAAATACCTTTTCTGCATCAATTGATAAAATCATGTGGTTCTTTTCTTTTGCTTTATTTATATGATGGATTCCATTAATTGTTTTTCTAATGTTGAACCATCCTGCATACCTGGTATGAATCCCAGTTGGGCATGGTGAATTCTTTTTTTGATATGTTGTTGAATTCTATTAGCTAGAATTTTGTTGAGGATTTTTGCATCTAAGTTCATGAGAGATATAGGTCTGTAATTTTCTTTTTTGTGGAGTCTTTATCTGGTTTTGGTATCAGGGATATGCTGGCTTCATAGAATGAGTTTGGAAGTATTCTGTCCGTCCTTTTCTCTGCACTGAAATACCTTTTGTAGCAGTTAACTCTTCTCTGAAAGTTTGGTAGGACTCTGCAGTGAAGCTGTAAGGGCCAGGGCTTTTTTTTGTTGTTGTTGTTGGGAGTTTTTTGATTACTTTTTCAATCTCTTCTTTTGTTATGGGTCTATTTAGTTGTTCTACCTCTGTTTGTGTTAGTTTAGGTAGTTAGTGTGTTTCTAGGAATTCATCCATTTCTTCTAGGTTTTCAAATTGGTTAGAGTACAATTTTTCATAGTAATCTGATATAATTCTTTTAATTTCAATTGGGTCTGTTGTAATATCGCCCATCTCATTTCTTATTGGGATTATTTGCTTCCTCTCCTGTTACACTTTTGGGAGTTAGCCAATGGTTTATCAATTTTGTTAATTTTTTCAAAGAACAAGCTTTTGATCTTATTAACTCTATTGCTTTTCTGTTTTCTATTTTATTTAGCTCTGCTCTAATTTTTATTATTTATTTTCTTCTGGTGCCTGAGGGTTTCTTTTGTGGCTCTCTTTCTATTTGTTTAATTTGTAAGGATAATTCTTTGATTTTGGCCCTTTCTTCTTTTTGTATGTGTGCATTTATTGATATAAATTGGCCTCTGAGCACCGCTTTTGCTGTGTCCCAAAGGTCCTGATAAAAAGTGTTTTCATTCTCATTGGATTCTATGAATTTCTTTACTCCATCCTTAATATCTTCTATAACCCAGTTTTTTCTGAGCAGGGTATTGTTCAATTTCCAAGTGTTTGATTTCTTTACCCTGCTCTTTCTGTTATTGATTTCTACTTTTATGGCCTTACGGTCTGAGAAGATGATTTGTAATATTTCGATGTTTTGGATTCTGCTAAGGCTTGCTTTATGACATAATGTGTGATCTATTCTAGAGAATGTTCCATGTGCACTAGAAAAGAAAGTACAGATGGCTGCTGTTGGGTGGAGTGTTCTGTATATTTCTATTAGGTGAAGTTGATTGATTATGGCATTTAGATCTTCCATGTCTTTATTGAGCTTCTTTCTGGGTGTCCTGTCCGTCACCAAAAGTGGTGTATTGAAGCCTCCTACTATAATTGTAGAGCTGTCTATCTCACTTTTCAATGGTGTTAGAATTTGTTTTATGTATCTCGTAGCCCTGTCACTGGGTGCATAGATATTTAATATGGTTACACCCTCTAGGCATACTGTCCCTTTAATCATTATGTAGTTTCCTTTCTTGTCCTTTGTTTGGATTTAATTTTAAAGTCTATTTTGTCAGAAATTAATACTGCCAATCCTGTTCTTTTTTTGATTGTTGTTTGCTTGATTTTTTTTTTTCCATCCTTTGAGTTTTAGTTTGTTTGTGTCTCTAAGTCTATGGTGTGTCTCTTGTAGGCAGCATATAGACAGATCATGTTTTTTTTATCCATTCCGCCACTCTCTGTCTCTTTATTGGTATACTTAGGCCATTTACGTTCAGCCTAATTACAGATAGGTAAAAAAAAAAAAAAAAAATTTCTTATGAGTTTAGTGCTGTCATTTTGATGTCCTTTTTTGTATGTTGTTGACAGTTTTTTTCCCACTTAATTTTTTGTTCTGAGTAGTTTATATATTCTCTTTTCGTCTTATTTGTTGTTGATTTTGTGTCTGCTGAGCCTCTATTTTTTTCTTGTATTTTATTTTGATGAGTAGGATAGTCAGTCTCCTTTGTGGTTACCTTAATATTTACCCCTATTATTCTGAGTTTAAACCTAACTTTTATTTCTTTATATCGCCTTGTGTTCCACTCCATATGAAAGATCTTTGACTACATTTCTTAGTCCCTCTTTATTGTTTTAATGTTGTCTTCTTTTATGTAATAACATTGCTATTTCTTTGTTTTGAGCGTTTTATTATCTTGATTTATTTTTGTGATTTCCCTGTCTGGGTTGACATCTGATTGCTCTGTCCAGTGTTCTGGCCTTGGGTTGATACCTGATATTATTGATCTTCTAACCAAAGAAATTCCTTTAGTATTTCTTATAGTTTTGGTTTGGTTTTTACTAATTCCCTAAACTTGTGTTTATTTTGAAATGTCCTAACTTCACCTTCATATTTGAGAGACAGTTTTGCTGGATATATGATTCTTGGTTGGTAATATTTTTCCTTCAGTGCTTTATGTAAGTGATCCCTTTGCCTTCTTGCCTACATGGCTTCTGCTGAGTAGTCCGAGCTTATTCATATTAACTCTCCTTTGTGGGTGACTTTTCGTTTGTGCCTAGCTACTCTTAAAATTCTGTCTTTATCCTTGGTTTTGGCAAGTTTGATTATAATACATCTTGATGACTTTCTTTTAAAATCTACCTTATGTGGAGTTTGATGAGCATCTTGGATAGATATCTTCTCATCTTTCACGATATCAGGGAGGTTTTCTGCCAGCAAATCTTCAACAGTTTTCTCTGCGTTTTCTGTTGTCCCTTCCTGTTCTGGTATTCCAGTCACTTGTACGCTATTTCTCTTGATAGAGTCCCACATGATTCTTAAGGTTTCTTCATTTTTTAAAATTCTTTTATCTGATTTTTCTTCAAATATATTGTTACCAATGGCTTACCTTCAAAGTCCCCAATTCTGCCTTCCACTTTCTCTATTTTGCCCCTCTGACTTTCTATTGAGTTGTCTAATTCTGTAATTTTATTGTTAATCTTCTCAATTTCTGATTAGTATCTCTC